>NW_027512846.1:623750-1247500 GCF_048772815.1 Callospermophilus lateralis | reverse complement strand
CTTTAAATAGTTATTTAGAGTTTATTGAGTAATTAATAACTGTCAATATCCTAATATTCAGTTCTTAAAGTTTTTTTTTTCTTCTTTTGTTAATTGGATTAAGCCATGCTTCTGTTTCTTTATATTGCTGTACTATTTTTTATTTGTTCATTAAAGGAGTCAGCAGTAGATTATATAGTCCATTTTGGGGAAAAAAGTATAAAAATATTTAAATAAATAAAAATACACAAGAACAGTGCTGTATCCTTGTAATATGTGAGAATTGAGAGGCCATCCAAAATTACTTCATTTTTGAGGGAAGTCACAGAAATTTAGAAACAGCATGACTCAAACAAATTTTAAAAAATTGTGTTGTAGTTCAGGGATATAGAATTTTGGGGGTTAATCTCAAGCACCACACATGAAAAATTAACAGTTGGATGACCTAAAGATTCAGAAATGCCAGTACTAAATATGTATCTATGAACAATTAAATTAGCAAATTGAAGTGATACCTCTGCTTTTGTGATTAGTGCAAACATTGTTCTAAGTATTAAAGCTAGGGACTCAATGTGTGTGCCCATCAATGATCAAATGAGTAAAAATATTGCACTTATATACAATTATTATTTAGTTATGAAAATATTTGTTCTCATAGTTTTTTAAAAAATACATGCAGGACTTTGCATTAAGTGAAATGTGACAGGCAGGGATTAAGTTGCAGGAACATTTGATTCGCATCTGGAAGTCAAAATTTAAGTGAGAAAAATTGTGCTCACCAAGTACTGTGTTTTTTGTATGGTTGATATTATAGACAAAGTCTCCGTATTTTAATTTTATTTATTTATAATATTATAATATTATAATTAATATTATAATATTTATTAATATTATTTATATTATTTTTTATTTTATTGAGCTTAAGAGGGTCAAGAGTTTTTTTTTTTTTTTTTTTTTTTTTTTTTACCAAATGTTGAGTGTATTATGTTCTTCATTAATACTACTAGTAGAAGGAATACAATACCTTGTAAGACAAAACTGATATTTATATTAAATAATGATTTTGTTAATCAGTTCTGTTTAGTCACTTTACCTTTTATATATAGTATGAAATACCATGCTACATTTAGTAAATAAAGTAGTATTTGTCAGTGAAAAAAATCATCATATCAAATGAATTTAAAAATATGAAAATCAATTTATTATACTTGATTGTCAACTGTTGACTTCAGCCAAGTATTATGGCATAGGCTATGCCAGGTTTTTATAGTCTTTTAAAATGTTTTTATGGAAAATTTTAGAGACATATATGTGTATATTTCTTAGTAAATTTTTTGTTCATATTTCTTGTTAAGAGTCCATAGCCTCTTTACCCTTATTGACTATTTGTGGCATCATCACACAAAATCTGCCAGTTATTTTCACATCTCTATGTCATCTTAGGAAAAAACCAGTTTTTGGACACTCTTTGAAAAAGCCACAAATTTTGTATATGTTTTACATTTCTCTTATTCTACTGAGAGTAAAGGTAGCTGGTAGATATTTCCTAAATATGTAATACTATATTATGAAGAACAAAAAGCTGTGGATGATAAGAGTAACATACTTTCCTTGTCTTTATTATAATACTCTTCTTAATGATGTACTCCTCTTGGATACTGTGGTCTCTAAAAGAATTTTGGTAATATTCTCAAATTAATTGTGTCTGTACATTTTTAATGAACTGATATATTTTTGAGTTTATGATGACTTTGAATGTACTAATCTGTTACGCTCCTGATGTACTTATTTTACCTTAATTTCAAGTTATGTATGCAAAGTATATTCATCCTACTCTAATAGGTATTGTTATTTTTATTTTTTGTTTATTTCAGCCATGACTCCTCAAGATATTCAAGAATATTCAACAGAAAAGGGCATAAAACATATGTTTCACAGTGTGATAAGTGGAAAATATAGAAGTTGTAATCTTGACTGTTTACAACAAGAGAAAATATGGAAAACTACTAGTGAGAGTGAACACCAGAAATCATATAAAAATTCAGACCTTGTTCACTACCAGAGAATTTATACTGGAGAGAAGCCCTACAAATATAAACAATGTGGCAAAACTTATAGTAAAATATGGGTCTTATTTACCACAGAAAAACCCACATTAGAGAGATGCCCTACAAAGGTAAATAGTGTGGAAAAGCTTTCAGTCAAAAAGTAGGCCTTACTTGCCACAGAAGAACTCACAATAGAGAGAAGCCCTACAAATGTAAAGAATGTGGCTCAGCTTACAGTAAAAATCACACCTTATTCGCCAGAGCAGATCACATACTGGAGAGAAGCCCTACAAATGTGAAGATTGTGGCAAAGCTTTCAGTCAAAAAACAAACCTTATTGGCCATAGCAGACTCACACTGGAGAGAAGCCCTACAAATGTAAAGAATGTGGCAAAGCTTTCAGTTGAAAATCACACCTTATCGGCCTCAGCAGAACTCACACTGGAGAGAAGCCTGACAAATGTAGAGAATGTGGAAAATCTTATAGTGAAAAATCACACCTTATTGGCCACAGCAGGACTCACACTGGAGAGAAGCCCTACAAATGTAAAGAATGTGGCAAAGCTTTTAGTCAAAAAGGAGACCTTTTTAGGCACAGCAGAACTCACACTGGAGAGAAGCCTTACAAATGTAAAGAATGTGGCAAAGCTTTCAGTCAAAAATCACACCTTATTTGCCACAGGAGAACACACACTGGAGAGAAGCTCTACAAATGTAAAGAATGTGGCAAAGCTTTTAGTCAAAAACCAGACCTTTTTAGGCACAGCAGAACTCACACTGGAGAGAAGCCCTACAAATTTTATGAATGTGGAAAAGCTTACAGTCAAAAATCACACCTTATTTTCCACAGCTGAACTCACACTGGAGTGAAGCCTAACAAATGCAAAGTATGTAACAAAGTTTTTACTCAAATATCAACCCTTATTTGCCAGAACAGAATTCACACTGGAGAATAGCCCTACGAATGTGAATGAGTGGCAAAACTTTTAATAAAAAATAAAAATTTATTCACCACAGCAGAAGACACCCTGGTGAATGTGAAATGTAAATAAAGTGATAATACTTTTAAAGAAAAACTAAACTTCATTAACAACAGAATTTATACAGAAAAGAACCCCTACAAATGAAAACAAATTAGCAAAATTTTTAATAAGAAATCAATTCATTTTCACCACTAAACTATTTATTCTGGAAAGAAGACATAAATGTAGATAATATAGAAATATTTTAAATTATATATCATATATTATTAGACATCAGAAAAAACACACTGAAGAGAAGCTTTACAAATGAGACCATCGTACCATTTCTCTAAGGAAGAGTCAACATTTAATCCTCACCACAACAACCATAGAAGAGACAAAGTTGTGAAATGTGAAAATTGACAATTGACAATGCTTCCAAAATTTATTCACCAATACTCAGCACCTGTGGATACATACTAGTTAGAGAGAATACAAATGGAAAAAAACATTTCATAACCACATGTTTCTTTAACACTACTTATTTTTGGAGGATTCATTGTGCCCAGAAACCCTAAAAAGTTAAATGATATTTTGAAAACTTATTCAAATTTTAAATTCATTGAACATCTGAAAACTCATACCAGTAGTGAACATTGAACAGATTTTGTCCAAAATGTATACCTTATATAAAAATGAATCATTTATAATAAACACTTTGACAAATAAGAGAGTATAGTAAAGTCATTATCTCTACATTACACCTTGATGTATATGAGGATCAGTAAAAGACATTACCTATTTAAATAAAAAATTACTATTTTCATTTTTGAATACTGGAGAAAAGAATTATATGAAATATTTTTTTATTAGTTTTAACACGAAATTGTAGCATTTTAAACTGTATTTCTTTTTTGTATTTCAGTTTATATTTAGGGATTTTTAAACACGGAGCCACATTCCTAAGCCCTCTCCCCACTTTTTCAAATTTTGAGACTGTCTTGCTAAGTTGCTTGAAACCACACTAAGTTGCTGAGGCTGAATTTAAACTTCTGAAAGTACTCAGTTTCCCAATTTTCTTGGATTACAAGCATGGACCATCCTGCCCAACTTATAGTGGATTCTTTACCTATATGACTTGGGTGAATACATGAGGCTTAAAATGCAGCTACATGAGTTTGAGTCGTTTCACTGGTAAAAAAAATACTATAATTTGTATTGTAATAGGAGACTCAAAATGGTACTAGATAAACCTATTTTTTTAATCTGCCTCTTTATTCATGGTATTCTAATGATTTTAATCTAGTCAGTTCAGACCATTTCTGATTAATGAGTATCATCAAGATGGAGCCATGTATTCAAATTCCCTCTATAATCAATAGCAATTCTTCCCATTAAAACTCAAAACATTTTCATAGAGTCTTTGTTATATTTTAAGGAGCCACTCTTGCTTTTGTTTAGCAAAACAGAATCAATTCCACACTGTTGAGTCCCAAAGTAAATGGCAATACATTAACCTAAGCACCGTGAGGAATATAAGAAATACAAGATATCACCTTTGAAATATAAAAAAAATAAGAATCATAAATGCTAAGCCATTACCATCTAAACTATACCAGGGCTTATAAAATGTAATCTTAGATGTTCTACTCACTCTTATAGTAAGAAGCCTTAGACTCAAAGTCATTTTTTTTTGTTGTTATAGTCTATTTTATAATGCTATAGAAAAATACCAGAACCAGGCCAATGTATAAAAAGAGGTATAAATGCATAAAAATATTTTCTGAGGGGCTGGTGTTTCGGCTCAGTGGTAGAGTGCTTACGTAGCACATGCAAGAATCTGTGTTCAATCCTCAGCACCTCATAAAAATAAATAAATAAATAAAATAAGGTATTCTGTCCAACTACAACAAATAAACAGATAAATAGATAAATAAATAAATATTTTTTGAGTACATACTTCTGAAGATTTAAGTGCTCTAAACCAGAATCTTCGCAGCTCCTGTTACAGCCCCTTCACCAGCATTACACATGAGATGGAATTATGGTTAGGGCTCATTTGAGAGGTAGAGAGAACATAAGGACACAGGAAGTCAGAGAAATCCAGTAAGAAGACTTGCTCTTTTTGTAACAATCTGCTTTAATAGGAACTATCTTGTGTCCCATGAAAATTTCATTAACTCTTTCAAGGGCATCTCCCCCAATGATCTAACCACAACCTACTAGAACTCACTTTTTACACATTCTACTATTTTCCAACTCTCTCCCCTTGGAAACCAAGTTCCCAACACATGAGTACTTGAGGGACATACTCAATTCATAATGAAAGTTATATGAGAAAGACAATGGTAAAAATGAGACATAGAATGTCATTTCTTTGTACTTATAAAGATTCTAGATACTACAATAAAATGCTTTAAAATATGTAAATTATTTTAGGTGGAGAATTTATTTTAAAGACAATAGGGAATTCAATTAAACTACTTCTTGAAGAATGAATAAATTTAAATATGACAAGACTAATGGGCTAGGTATATTAAAAGAAGGGAAAAGTTTGTGCAAAAACTCAGTGGATGTATAGTAAACCATGCCTAGGTTTATAAAGAAAATGGTGTGCTTTCTGAATATGCTATATCAAGCCAAATGTGTACTGGCTAGATGTGGTGGCCCTCAAAACCAGAGCAAATATTCATAAGAAAGATGCAGTGGACATCAGTCTCAAGAGCTTCGTATTAAAATATCTGCTTCCAAAGACTACATGATTCTTAGTAAATCTTGGCAGTATTATCTTTCTTTCAATTTCAATTTTAAGCTTTCTATATAGTTGCTGCACCATCTCTTGACCAGACCAATATTTTCTTGAACATCTTCATATATTAATCTACACACTGTCTCACATGTTTGTTTCTAGGTTGTCATGGATCCCTCCTAGTAAATTCTGAGATGTATGAGAGGTTTAACAAGTATAGAAATTTGCTTATGAAAAATAAGCCATGTTGTAGGTGGGAAGTAAAAGGAGAAAAGATGCAAAAGTCCTCATCCAAACTTGTATATGCTGATACTACACAAGGTTATTTCAATGATGTCTGCTTTGTGGTAGAGAAGCATCTTTTCTTATACACTATGCCACAAATTTCATCAAATATAGTTGTTATAGACTTTGAGAACACCCAGAGTTATCTTAGTAATTTCTACATTGAAAAACTACTGTTACATTTAAGCAAAACTATTCATTGCAATAAATCTGAAATAGTTCTTTAATATTGCAGAACAGAAAATTGGTGGCATTATTCACTAAATGCCAATATTTTCCAATAACACCTATAGGGGTACTTAACAAAATGGATTGATAATTAAAGTAAAGAGTGAAATGAGACTCAGAAACAACTAATTATGGTAAAAATTATTATTACCTTATTTCAAATACTAGTGCACACTTTTGCTTTTTTCCCAAAAGTTAATTTTTTTTAACATTTTGGTATGATATTTCACTTCATTTATGTAACATGATAAATACTATGGTTTTTTCATATGCACTCTCTGATGCATCTCAAATATATTTGCATACCCCAAGACCTTAACAGATTTCTATACACATTATTCACTAGAGAAACAGTAGTTACTTCTGAAATCTATATTGCCCTTTTTAAATGAGGTCTTGCATTTTTTTTCAAATATCTGAAATAATTAGGATGATCTTAGTTCTAATTATCATATAGTAAATTCCTGATAAATATTTGTGAAAAGGATGAAGAAATAATAAGAGCATTTATATAATCTGTACAATAGGTTATGTGGTATTTCATGTTTTTAGCTACAACTTATTGAATATTATAGCAATCTTACTATGTGGGTAAGATGTGGGTATGATGAACCAATAATAAATAAAAATTGCATGCTGCATTGTTAGTAATTTACCAAGCAATTTATTTTCAAAAACAGACACTCTGATGTGTGGTATTTATCAACTATGATATTATGAATGAATGAAGTAAAGTAAATGAATAATTGGAACTACATACTTGCTTAGGGTGCCTATAATTCATTGTTAAAAAACCTTTAGCTATGTAAGATTTTAATACTGTATCTCAAGTTGTGACTTAAAGGAATTTTGATAAAATGTGCATTAATAATGCTGAAGTCTTTCATTGAATCTTATATCAGTTTATGAAATAAATATGCTATAAGTAATTTCCTCAATTCTAAGTGTCTTATGTTTTAAGAAACTATATGGACAATTCAAATTAAAGTTAACATAACTAATATCAAGAGCAGAAGCACCACAGGAAAAATGAAAACAAAGAAATGGGAGATTCCACCATTATAGATGTAATTTTCTCAACATCTTTTCAATGTACCTAAGCCAGTATTGATACCAAATTAATGAGCAACCTCTTCTCATGCTGGGTGTGCATGATGCTGTTACATAAAATGAAAAGAACTGCAGATGTTTCAGAGATACATCTTACAACAGTATCTCACTGTGTTTGACCGCGGCAAATAGCTTCTCAGTGTTCAAATGGGTAAAAATAAAAAAAAATTTTTTCAAGTAAAATCCATGTTAAACAATAACAACTGTTTTTTCATAAGAAAACTGTCAATGTTTTTTTTTTGAAACAACATGACAATAAACTGTGTCCTACCACATAAAGGAAAGCAACAATTCTTCATTTTATTATTTGAATATGCCAAATATTCTTTGGCAAAATGTCATGTTTTAATTTCACAGGTGTGAATTATATCTGTTTTTCTTTAAATTGCTACTTATTTAATATAAATTTGTTGAAAAATTATTTCTGCATGTGCTAATTAGTGAAATATAGTGAGGAATGAAAGTCATTTAAAGCTCTATGAATTGCAATCTCAGAATGGTAGGAGGAAGCTGTATATAATCATCAGAAACATATTGAGTACTATTAATTTGTTCCAGATATTTATTTCCCTTAGTATCCATATTTCACATAAACTAGTTCTTTTAAATTGAGCTGACTACTATATATCATAGGAAAAGCCATCAGAGCAATCAGAATAAGAAATTTAAAAGAGAAACAATCAAATCATAAACATCTGGTTGAAACAACTAGCCAACTGTTGGATCGTACCTTTTGACTTTACTAAATTCCCTTCTTTTTTTTTTATAATGACTAAGAGTAAGGTACTTCTATTAAGAGCATAACCAGAACAATTTATGGCAATTTGTTTTTCTGAAACATATAAAATTGACTTGCTAACTCAGAATACAATCTATTGAGTATACCTTTTGGGGTAAAAAAAATGTACAACTACACAACATGAATATTGGCCTTTTGAAAAAAAAGAATGTGATGGTGAAAACCAATTTGGAAAGTTAGTATTGAATATTTTATATCAAAGAAAAAGCAGAAATATTTAAAATACTTTTGATTATTAGATTCGTGTAAAAAAATAAAAGGAAGTGTCCAGGTTGATGTGGTGGTACATACCTGTAATCTCAAAAATCATAGAGTATGAGGCTGAATGATCACAACTTCAAGGCCAGGCTTGGTAACAGAGACCAGGTCTCAAAATAAAATATTGAAGAATTGTGAATATATATGAGTAATAAAGCACCCCTGGGTTCAAACCCCAGGACTATATAAAACTGTAGTTTTCAAAATTTACACCCAAATCAGCAGCCTCCACTCTATCTGCAACTATGTAAAGTTCTAAAAAGAAACTAAATTTAGCCATACCTACTATTAGTTGTCTGATATTGACCATAATTTTGAAATAAATACATGGAAGACCCTTCACAAAGTATTAGGGGTTCCCATTATTTTTTCAAATGGCAATGAGAGAGGGAAGAAAACCAATTTGGCTTATGGGGCCACTTCTTTCTCTTAAGGCCAATGAGTCAAATATTAAAAGGCATTAGTGTTTAATTGATTATCATTTATGTAATCAATATTATGTGATTTTCTGCTTAATCTGCACTGGGCACTTTATTATTTCTGAGTATGAGCATCTGTACAGACCACTACACCCCAGTCTATTATTTAATAGTTACAAGTCCTGTGTTCATTCATCATCAGTTAGTTATTCTATTTTAAAAATAATTATGTGTTGCATTCTTTGTCTACAGAAAATTTATGAAGGTTAAAAACCAGTAATCATTTTCACAAATTTGATTCTAAAACTAGTTTTCATCGCAAAACACACACCAGAAGTAAGAATGATTTCTTTCTCTAATTTATTAGCCTTTCTGACATCCAATATCAGGACATGAATGGTGCTCATGGAGGGATGTTCTTACCATCAAGAACAATCAATACTACTTTCTTCTATCACATCAAATGCTACAAAAAGTGCACATTTTACTGTGTTTCATACGAAAAACTTGACTTTCCATTATTTGTGTTTAGTGTGTTTTTACTTTCTTTTTCATCACTTTGTTTTTCTCTATATTTTGTAATATTCAATTTTGTGTGTGTGTGTGGTGAAGAAAATAGACCACTAGAATCTTCTAACTTTTGCTACATTCAATCACTTGACTACTCACTAGCTAATATTTCTATTAAAGCATCATTTTAAAGGTAAGACTGAGGTATGCTAACAAAACTATTTTCAAGGTCTACTGCATAATCAGCATAACTTTCTTCAGCTCTGTAGTTAGAGCCACTGTTTCATCCACAAACTCTGCTTCCTTTGTGTGATTTTTCTTGTATATTGAGTAACTCTCTTTGAAATGAGGCACAGAATACAGCTTTTTAGAATTTTATCATTAATGAAAATCTATTATTATTTATCATTAATGGACAGTCTGCTTCAGTTAAGAATACCAGGTTGAATACTAGTTTTCCTTTAAATCTTGAGATTATTCTGTATTTATCATCTATAATCCATCATTAGTGATAAGTACTTGGGGTCTATTCATGCTTTCTTGAAGCTGACCATGGTTTTTCTTTTCAGGATATTCTCTTTGTTTTAAGCATAGCTACTTGAGAAATTCTGGAGATATATTTAGCATATTTAAATTTTACTTTCTTGATTATAGCATTCAATCAAAATGGAATATATCCAGACCAGATTTTCTTTCCAGTATATACATGTAGGAAACTGGGTAAAATATTGAAAATACAATGTTGGTTTTTTAGACACCAAAAACAGGCATAGCAGATGAGTGAAACCATAAGCAATAAGTGCAGACTGGTGAAGTGAACTATAACTATATTTTTAAAATTGTTCTTAATAAGTGCAGTTTGATAAAGTGCTGTTACCATAAGTTTTAACTTATGGGTAAAGGGGAAGTAAAAATAATCAAAGTATACCAGTGAAAGAAAAACTTGAAGTCTGGCACCTGGGAGCAGACTGTGTGGGAAACTTCATGTTATGATACAAAAGAATCCCCCACTTTCCCTTCTCCCTCTCACCCACTTAACCTCACAAGAAACCACAAAGACGCTTAGAATAAAATGTTTCAATTCAATAGTCACACTCTATACAAATACAAAAAGAAGTTAAAATTCAACTGAACACAGAATCTTGTGTGCAAAGTTACGGGGATCTAAAACATCATATAAAATGTTAGGTTAAAGATGATTCTGTGTTTTATTATTTTTTTGTGTGTGTGTGTGTGTGTTCTGTTTTTTTCATAGGGTGTGGCTATTCCTTGGTCACCTGAACTCAGCAAAGAAACTGTTTTTTTGATGAAGTATCAGTGGCTGACCTACATTAAATACAGACAAATATTAAAAAAATTTAAAACGCCTAATTATGAAAAAATATATTGCTGCTTTCTCCCTGCACATTTTTCTTTTTAAAGTATTTTTTAAAGTTTTTGATTTTTTTTTAATCTTGAAAAATAGTGAAAAATTTTGGCAGAATTTACCACCAACTGCATAAGGGTCTGGGAAGCTGACAGGCTGGATCAGGGCTGGGAGGAGCAGACAGAAAGGGATCTTTCCCTTTGTTACTGGAGGCCAACTATAACTAAAAAGAGGCAAATATCAATAAGTGTTTGTAAACCAGGAATTGATACAGATTATCAAGTTAGTATCAGTTATAAAAAATTCATATAATCAAGAAAATAGAGAAATCATGAACAGGATTAGAAAAAAATAGGTGTAAATTTTATTTTTAGAAATTTATTGATGATACATAAAAAATAAAGATGAATTTTATATTTTCACTTTAAATGGATGGCAGAGAGATATGTAAGTCAAAAACCCTACTTAAGTTACAAAAGCATAATCAATTGATAGCTTCTACTTATTTTACTCTCTATCTTCCTTGGCATTTCCCCTGAGGTCACACTTGTAGAGTGTGACCAATCACTAAGCAAAAAACTAACCAAGAAGTTAGTCATGAACCTACACTCTTTCTCATAAGACCCCAATCAATTTCAGAGCAAAGGTGTGATACAACACCTTTTCATTTCCTTCTTTGGGAAAAGGTCCCTTTTGCAAATCAGATAGAAAAGTAAATTGGCCAACCTCTATCAAAATATTACTAGAAATAAATATGAGTTATCTTCATTTAGAAGTAAACTGAAATAAAATAACACCATTGTACAGCATCTTTCAGGGTTAGCCTTTAAAAAAATGGAAAAAAAAACCTCTTTCTAAAGAGCAGAATACTTGGCAGCACACTTCATCCACACTTTCATGTAGAAAAAGAAGTTACCTCAGGTAAGAAGGTACATAAACTAATAGAAAGAAATCAAGACTTGGTCAAGGGTCTAGAAGGAACTTTTGATGACTATAAAATTTGGGGCGTACAGTAATAAGGATGCATCTCTGAGAGAGTCAATGCAGTGTTAATATCATGGAATTTGATGCTATCACATACCAAAGCCCATACATCATGGACAATGTACAAGACAACCAAGTTGACAACTGGATTTGGCTAGTTGTTTTTATCCAGCCTCGGATGCTGCACAGGATGAATGAGGACTGAGTACCATAATGGTTTCCATCACCACATTTTATCTATCAAATTCTTCTTCCAAATATCCACCAGCTAGGAGGAAAGGTCTATCTCTAGGTTCTTGTTAGAGCATAATTCTTTTCATCATTCTCTCATAATAAATTAACAAGTGGACCTCAGAAATAATTTTAACCAGAAAACCCCAAACATTTTTTTTTACATTTTGCTTTTACAGATAATAAATGCTAAGCAAGCATCACTAATGAAGTATCAATAGATCATGCCTAAAATTGAATCAGACCACATTTAACAAAAATAAAGATATTACTATTGTCTATGACCATGGTATCCACTGTATTGTCATCTACAAAAGAAACAAAAAGCTACTGGCATGGTAGGATATTGGAAAATGTGATGGTGTTGCTAACACTTGTTAAATTTCACATCATATCAGATTGTGCTACCAAGATATAGACTACATAGATTCAGGAATCAGTGTGTCAAAGTTGAAGAGTCTTCACTCATGATCACTTCGATAAATTGGCAATTATATTTTCTAACACCATTCCTCTGCAGCCTGCAGTTTTAGAAATTCTAATTATTTAAGAGGACACTTTTCCAACAGGATGTTGAACAAGATTCCAAATAAAATTTAAACTGCACCTGAGAACTTTAAATTCTATGTACTAAGAAAACACAAAGGAACAGAAGAAATTACAATCCTAGCTAGGTCACTTCACTCTCCTTACCAGAAGGACATTTATTCCATGTTGCAATAAAGACAAAAATCAGATGATTCAATCTGAAAACAGATGATCCTATTTTCTACTTTTTAGTACTCACTTGCCCTGCAGGAATGGTTAAAACAAACAGTGTTGTATTTGTTTCTTGAGAAAATTATGGTGAGCAGGCTCAAATGATTTGGGGAAGAGTATGAGTTTCACTCACTCAGCTAAGTTATAAAGATCAAAAGAAGTATTTTTAAGGGATTTAAAATGAACAGCAGAAAAGACATAAGATGACCATTAATTTGATATTCAGTTTACACAGATGTCAAAACTGTAATTAATTGCACTGTCTTCCCTTTTTATAAGGAATACAGTCTCACTAGTACCATAAACTACGTACAGAACTTAGACTGAAAAGTGAATTTTTGAGGTGTCACTATAGGGAACTGTTTTTTTATGGCACCATTAGGACTGAAGGATTCATTTCCCACACAATTGTTGAAAGTGGTCTTTTCAAAATACTTTCATCAGTAGAAGAGAGTTTTTCTGGTGATGACCATTCAAGGCTTTCTACACTAAAGACTATTTGAGACTCATGTAAATCACAGTCCATGTCTCATGTAGAAATACAAATGAGAGTGCAAGACAGCCCCAAAATTTCACTTTGAGTAAGCAGAAGCCTCCTTTGAGATAAGACTGCAAACCCAGATTCTGTGATGGTTCCTTCTCTTTATTTCCATTGTGCTGATCTGAAGCACACTCACTTATGGACTTCCAAGATGCCTAGTCATGGTCTTAATCTCCCTCCTGGGGAGACCTAATTAGAACTCAAATGCATCCTTCATCTGCTTCCAGACTTTCTGTTTTCCAAAAGTTCTTTGAAGTCTTTTGTCACTGGAGATCACCTCCTCTGTTGATGTGGTGCTTATCTCATTTTATGTTTCTCTTTGACTGTTACTTTAATTCATTGTGGGTAAAATAGACTTGTATATATGAAAATCCAGATCTCTAGGTAAAATAGTTAGCTGAGTTTATAGGCTTATAGTCAAAAATATTTAATACATTTTATTATAAATTTAGATCCATGATTAAAATTGGAGGAAATAAAATACTTTATAAGGATGTAATTCTGCACTACAAAGTTATCATTGTTTTTCACAAAGGATAAGAATTTTATAAGATAACATAGCACCAAGAAAAAGAATCACTATTTTTTATATATAGTTGTGCTTGAAAGAGAATAATAATGTCACCATAAATTGATGATATAATATAAAAGAAAAACCTTTATGACCAATTCTGTTTATTTTTGACAAAATATATTTGAAGCAAAAGTTCAAAATCCATGAATCTCCTCAAAATACTATAAAGATACAGTGAATAGCATTTCTTCACAAATCATGTAATTTTTGTGATATTATCTAAATTTTCTAGACATAGATATAGAAGCTAAATACATTAATATTCTTTTTAAGGCACATTTATTTTGAAGCATATTTCCTTAAATCTACAAATGCAATTAAATTTTATTTATCATACACAGATCAGTACATCAAAAATGACCAAATACCTGGAAAGAATTTCATTGGCATATTTCTATCTTTTAAACAATAAGGTCTAATATATCTTCTACCTTTTCAGTGACACATAATTTTTAAATTTCAAGTAAACTTCTCCTTTAGGATCAAAATGCACATTCGGCATCCTGTAGGCTTCTAGGATTTGGGATTCTGTCTCATTTTTCAAGTCTGGGAAGTTTTCTCGTATTATTTCATTGAATAGATTGCTCATTCCTTTGGTTTGGAGCTCTATACCTTCCTGTATCCCAATGACTCTTAAGTTTGGTCTCTTAATGTTATCCCATATTTCTTGGATGTTCTGCTCATGGTTTCTTAACAGTCTTGCTGAGCTGTCTATGTTCTTTTCGAGGTGAAATACTTTGTCTTCATTGTCTGATGTTCTATCTTCTAAGTGTTCTACTCTGCTGGTAGTATTCTCAATTGAGTTTTTAAGTTGGTTTATTGCTTCCTGCATTTCTAGGATTTCTGTTTGTTTGTTTTTTATAACCTCTATCTCCCTGTATAGTTGATCTTTTGCTGCCTGGATTTGTTTGTGTAATTCATTGTCGAAGTAATCTTTCATTGTCTGATTTTGCTGTCTAATGTCTTCCTTGAGACTCCAGATCATCTGAAGCATGTATATCCTGAATTCTTTATCTGACATTCCACCTGCTGCAGCTGTTACCTCTTCTAAAGTTGAGTTGACCTGCATTGCTTGTGGTCCTTTCTTTCCTTGTCTTTTCATATTGCTTGCGTTTCTTTCTGCTTGGTGAAACTGTTGAGTTTTTGAAAAAATTTTCCCCCTATATATTTATATTGCTCTTGTATAGTTGAAAAGTCTCCCTTGCAGGGTTGGGCAGCGGTCTGCCTACCTTGCAGGCGCGGGCGGTGGCTCTGCTCTGCCCCTACTCCAATTGCGGTGATGTGACTACCGCTCCGGCGGGCCGCTGGGCCTTTCTCGGGCGCGGGCGAAAGCTCTGCTCTGCCCCTACTCCAATTGGGGTGACGTGTGTATCACGCTGGCAGGCCACCGGGCCTGATACGCTGGTCGGTTGCAAGTCTTCCTACCTTGGAGATGCGGGCGGCTGCTCTGCTCTGCCCCTCCTCCAATTGGTGTGACTTGTCTACCACACCCATGTACCGCTGGGCCTGTTCCGGGCGCGGGCGAAGGCTCTGCTCTGCTCCTACTTCAATAGGGGTAACGTGCCTACCACCCCGGCCCGCCTCTGGGCCTGTTCCACCGGTCGGTTGCAGGTCTGCCTACCTTGCGGGAACGGGCGGCGGCTCTGCTCTGCACCTACTCCAAATCGGGTGACGTGTCTATCGTGCCAGCAGGCCACTGGGCCTGTTCCACTGGTCGGTTGCAAGTCTGCTTACCTTTCGGGCGTGGGTAGTTGCTCTGCTCTGCCCCTACTCCAATTGGGGTGACGTGTGTACCACTCCGGCAGGCCGTTGGGCCTGATCTGCCGGTCTGTCACAGGTCTGCCTACCTTGCAGGCATAGGCGGCAGCTCTGCCCTGCCCCTCGTACCACACCTGAGGACTGCCCTGATCTGGGCACGAAGGCTCTGCTCTACCCCTACTCCAGTTGGGGTGACGTGTGTACCATGCTGGCAGGCCTCTGGGCCTCATCCGCTGGTCTGTCACAGGCCTGCCTACTTTGCGGGAGTGGGTGGTGGCTCTGCTCTGTCCCTACTCCAATTGGGGTCATGCCGGCGGGCCGCTGGGCCTGTTCCAGGAGCGGGCAGCAGCTCTGCTCTGCCCCTCTGGCTTGATGACAAAGTGAGAGAGACTCGGGTGTTTGTGACTCACTTTCTTTACCACGAGACCAACTGTTTGTGTCACCGCTGGTATCGATGAAGTTCTCTCCTCCGCCGCTTTCTGATGACATCAGATCTCTGCCGTGTTGGTATCCCAGGCGAATGGCAGCATTTTGTCTCCTTTGCCGGCTGACCAAAGCAACGGGTGAGTCCTGACCGGTCCTCACAAGCCCCGTCTTCTGCGATGGAAATCCTTCCTCTAGCTTTTGGAGCACCTTAATTTTGCTGGAAATTCCTAACAAGATAGCTTTTAGCCTTTCTAACTCGTCATTCTCCTGACACAAAGATGCGGTACACGGGGGTAATGCACTCCCTTCGCCGCCATCTTCTATTCTGTCAAGTATTGATATTGTGATATCTCCTGTAGTTTTATTGCATGGAGTAGCTGATTTTTTCTTAACTGGATCTGTAGTTCTTTGTATGTATTTTTAATATGATTTTTAAAAAGTGGTTTATAGACTTGTGTACATGTTCTAAGTGATATCTCCCTTCTTTCTCAGTTATTTTTGCATGGATCAGGAATCAATAATTCCTTACTGTTCTTGTTTTATCTTCTTGACAAAATACAAATGCACTTATAGGAAATGTTTCTCTTGAAACTGAAATAGCAATCAATTCATCACCTCTTCATGTGTTCCAAATGGTAACAAGATATCTGCATTGGTAGCAAATCATAATTGATTATATAAATTTAATTTAGAGTAACATGTTTACATAAACTTTGTGAGAATAGCCAAGCTTTCTGTGTTTATTAATTTCTCCTACAATAACAGTAAGGGTGGTGATTATTGCATAGGAAGAAAAACTCTGATATTCAATCATTCTTTTGGGTGATAACATACAACTGAATTTTTAACATGAAGTAATTTCCTCACAGGATAACAGAGAAGAAATAAATTTATAACCTGCACTTTATTGAAGGTAATAGTTTTCTACAAGGGGTGAAACATTTTATTTTGTTTTTATTTTCATAAAATGACATAGACTAATTCTGAGAATGTACGTAAGCACTTTATTTATTTATATATATTTTTGGATGTTGATGGGTCTTTATTTTGTTTATTTTGTTTATATGCAGTACTTAAATGAAACCCTGTGCCTCAAACATGCTAAGCAAGTGTTCTACCATTGAGTCACAATCCCAGATCCAGGCACAGACACAGGTCTTTCAGCTCTTTCTTGATGTGTAGAATTTCTCACCCATGCCTCTGCTGTCTTGATCTAAGTATCCATACATTTACTTCACATTGATACAGTGATTTGATGCACATACAGAATACCATTTATGCAACAAAACAGCATGGTTTACAACTTAAATCAATTTTAAGCATTCAAGCTAATTAGAGTCATAAAGCTATAAGAATAGGGCCTTTTAATCCACTGGTATATTTAACTATTTTAGATGGTTGGGCTTTTTATACAAAAAGTCATGAAGTAGTCCTGAAGAGTATTTGGATTGAAACAGGTGAAAAATAATGGTTGAGGCCCACTGCTCTTTTGTGTTTCACTAATATTAATTCAGAGACCATTAGGAGCAGCACACTAGCTGAGCTGAATAAAGATGGCCAATTTCAAAGAAAATCATATTTTATATAATACAGGACCTTTTAGATCACATCAGGTTGACTCTTTTGGAAAGCAAATGTGTAAGCCATGCAGTTCACAAACATGACATGGATCATCCAAATTCCACATGGCTTGTGAGGCCTCTGTTTGGCAGCAGAAGACCCTCAACACTGGCTCCCACCAAAGAGATTCCTGCAGTCCAATATTGGAATTAGAAAATTGTAGTAAACTATGGTGAAAGTAATTTTGAAGACAGATGCATTCTGTTTGTTTCCAGAAAAAAGAGTAAGAAAAATATGAGTTAAAAACTCCTTTTCCATGGAATCCTATTTGTTTTGCTTTGTGAGCATACCCTATAGAAGAAAATAGAATTCTTACTGTGAGGGGAAATCTGGACCTCCAGTGATTGTTATAGAAGAATAGGAAATGTTGACACCAAGGGTATGCTATCAAATACTTAGCATAGGACTGCCTACTTCTTTGAGAGAAGGCTCTGTGGTAAATATAAAATGCTGATCAAATCTTTTCTTTTGATTTCATTAAGCCAAAAGTTTTATTTGATGTTTGAGATCCATTGTGCTTTGAAATATAATCTTCTTAGCATCCCTGCCCTAGGTTTTTATGAAAGGTGATTTAGCGTACTGTTGTGGGCTAACATCCATTTCTTCTTTTTATGGGAAACATTTTCTACTTAAAAAAAATGAAAATGGCCAATACTCTTTAATAGGGAATTTTATTCATCATTGAGTGGAGGCTTTCTTAAAATATTTTTATTCAAACACATATTTTTTTTTTTTGAGAGAGAGAGAGAGAGAGAGAGAGGGAGAGAAAGAGAGAGAGATTTTTAATATTTATTTTTTTAGTTTTTGGCGGATACAACATCTTTATTTGTACGTGGTGCTGAGGATCGAACTCAGAGGCATGCGCATTCCAGGTGAGCACACTACTGCTTGAGACATATCCCCAGCCTCTTCAAACACACCTTTTATTTAAAATATAGAAATGACTGGCTTTACAAAGCCAGTTATGTAAAAAAAAAATTCAGACACTTTAAAATAAACAGATCACTCACATTATATTTTCTACAAAAATATTTTATTTACCATTATATTTAGAAAAATATAAAAGAATCAAATTATTTCACATACATATAAAAAGTTAACCTTAGATTAAACATATATACATTTATACATAGTGTTCTAGAGTGCACATGCACATACATATTCTAAAATATATATAAGATTTCATCGACTTGGAGAAAAATTTCAGGAAGTATCTAGTATTGATATTATTTAATACACTTTCACGAATAAGTAATTACAAAATCGTGTCTAAACTTGTGAGAAATAGTTTCATATGTTATCTTTATCCCCCAAAAAATAAGTTTTCATAGATTTATCAGAGAATACATAATCTGTCATTCCTCACGGTCTTATCATGCATTCACTTCTTTTCTTATTTTTAGCATGGATTCTTTAGTACATTAAGAGTTCTTTCTTCATTTGTATATTTAGTTTTTCACTTCTACCTATTTTGTTTTACTTTCTTAATCACTCTTTGTATTCTGTCTTTCTGCATCTCACTCAAAGAATAGATTTAAATGAGACAATATATTATTTTTTAATAAATGAATATATTTTAGTTGCTTCAAAAGTATTTGCTTTTTTTCGTAATATGTTATAGTTATTCTTGAGTTTTACAAACTCCACAATGGAATATATACAACATTTCAACATATATAAATATGCTTTTTTATTTTTGTATTTAAATATTTGATTTCCTCTGAATTTGCTCACAATCTTTTATAACATAATTTTTAGATTTTATTCTAATTTATTATAAAAGACAGTAGAATGCATTGTAATTCATATTACCCAAATAGAGTACAATTTTTCATATCTCTTGTACACAACAGAGTCACACCATTCATGTCTTCATACATGTACTTAGGATAATGACATCCATCTCATTTCATCACTTTCCTATCCCCATGCTCCCTTTCTTTCCCTTCCTCCACACTGCCTTATCTATAGTTTTTTTTCTCTTCCTCCCATGGTTCTCCCTCATTTCCATTACATATCAGAAATTTTATGTCAGAGAAAACATTCAGCATTTGGTTTGGGGGATTGGCTTACTTCACTTAGCATAATATTCTTCAGCTCCATCCATTTACTTGCATATGCCATGATTTCATTCTCTTAAATGATGAGCATTATCCAATTTTGTATAAAAAGAACATTTTCTTTATCAATTCATATACTGAAGGGCATCACAGCACACTACATGAATGCAGCTACAACAATGTTTATACTACCACAATTTAAAAAATGATTTTACTATCAGATTATAAATGCTTTTTCTAAAAATCTGATATAAAGGTATAAAAACTCTACATTGTTTCTAATGAACATTGTGGATGTTGAAGGTGTTGAATATTTTCTTATATATGTATCATCAGAAATACTATTATTTCTACTAATAAAATGTTTCTAAAATGAAAATATTAAATGGAGAAGCCAATAAATTAATAGCCTTGCCTCATAATGTATTAGGTGTAAGACTTTGTGAATATTATAGTATTTTTTAGGTGTAAAAGCTTAACTAGATTTCATTAGAATCTTAACTTTTCTCATTTAGTAACTTTATAAACTACGATATATCACTTAACTCGGGGATTCTCAGTTTGCTTATCTGTCAATCATTAATAATTGCTCTCAGATTTTTCTGGAAAATTTGAACATGCCCAACATTGTTTTCTTTTTCTTTTTTAAAAATATTTATTTATTTATTAAAGAGAGAGAGAGAGAGAGAATTTTAATTTTATTTTATTTTTTTTTTAGTTTTTGGCGGACACAACATATTTGTTTGTATGTGGTGCTGATGATCAAACCCAGGCCACACACACTTCAGGCAAGCTCACTACCTCTTGAGCCACATCACCAGCCCTGTTTTCTTTACTTATATGTTATAAAAAAAATTTTCAGAGTTCTCTAAAGTAAAGTAGCCCTGAAAAAAAGCAAGCGCTCTATACAATGTAGACATGCAGTGGTCATAACTTTTGAGATCAGAACTACATGAACCTTGGTTTCGTATACCCCATCAATTCAAGTTTTGTAAACAAGGGATAAGACAATGTTTTGTACTATGAAGAAGACCTCATAGCAGGACAGGTAGACACTGCAGTCACTTATCCCCATGAAGTCCCAATATAACATCCACTTATCACGTGCACCACATTTTCAAAAAACATCTCATTACATCAAAACTGGTATATGACATGTAACCTCACTAAAAGTCTCACCAAGCTCAAAAATATTTGGACACCATACATCGGAGGGAGGAAGCCAGGATCCGATCAATCAGAAACTGCTTGCATTAAGACCTGTAGCCACCTTGGTGATGTAGCAAAACACAAAGAAAAATGAAAGCATGAGTTTTGGTGTTTAGAGATAAGTGTGCAAAAGGCATATTTGTTCTAAGACAAGGAAGCAATGTAAACCATAATTGTAACTATACACTTATAAACCACAATTTTAAACAAAAGGATAGAAAACAGGCAGAAGTATCAAATTAAAGAACAGGATAGAGTTTTTAACTCATAACAGAAGACTTGACAATCCTTACCAAAGGGGTGAAGATGTCCAGAAATTTTCCTTTATGAAGGTAATTTGTGGAAGGAGTGAGTTTTTCATTTCTGAAGAAAATTTTGGCAGAAAGTATAGAATAATAGAAGGAATAGCAAAAACACAAAAGTCACAGAAGGAAGCTAGAGTCTAGTAAGATGTTCAGTTATAGGGTTGGGGATATAACTCAGTTGGTAGAGTGCTGGCCTCACATACACAAGGCCCTGGGTTTAATCCCCAGTACCACCAAAAAATAAGTTCAGTTAATAATTTTTATTGTGTTTATTATGATGTCATTTAGAACTATTATTAGTATTATTATTTAAATCAGGAATTGAACCCACAGGTGATTAACTACTGAGCCAAACATCAGCTCTTTCTTTTCTTTTTTCTTTCTTTCTTTTTTTGTTTTTGAGACTTAATCTTGCAGAATTTCTGAGACTGGCTTTGAGCTTGCAATTCTCATGCCTTAGTCTCTAGAGCCAACCAAGATTACAGGCATTCGCCACCATGCCCAGCTTGAAATTTTTTTTAAGTTATTTTATTTTTATATATCAGGACTTCATCTGACAATGATTGTATTTTCTTTTGCTAATGTTTTGAATAGAATCTGTGCCTTATACCACAAATAACCTAAAAACTCACTCTTTATGTAAATATGATATTATCTTGGCGTGAGTGGAATGACTCTACAGTTCTTTAAGTGACTCCCTAAGTATCATCAAGCATAATGTCAAATCTTTGATATTGTTCCATAAGGAATTTGGAAAAGAATGTGGCACATTAAATGTATATTCTAATAAAATTAAAAAGCCTTGAAAAATATGTCGCAGATACTTGTGCTTTAATCCATTATGAGTAATGTTTTAGACTGTATAGTTGAGAAAATAAATGTTGTTTAGAACCCCACATCTCAGTGATTTATTTAATCAATGTTTATTTCCCACTCTAAAAGGTCTAAAGTGAACAAAATCTAATGGTCAGGCAGGTATACTGTGTGGCTTACATCTGAGATAGTTTTCAGAACTCTGGGGTTCCTGCATTTCATGCGTTTTATCAATCATTTTTTCTCTACAATTTGTTAGTATCACAAGAGTACGTGTTTCCATCAAAAATATCCAACTTAGTCTCCCAGACTTTAGAAATCTTCACTTTGTGATGGTGTGCTGTGGGAGAGGCATTAGCTTTCAGAATCAGTTTCAGCCTTCAGCACAGTTCTTTGTGCTACTTGCCATCTTGAAGTATTTTTTTCCAGCAAAAAGTATGCTTAGAGAGTTATGTTGTGTATGGAGATAAACTTGAATTTTTATTTAACTTGCCTCTTGGCTGACTCATGTCTCTTAACCAGTGATGAATTTCTATTAATAATTTTGCATGAATAATAAATGAAAAGGTATATTTAATAGAATAAAATTATAAGTAAAAATAGAATGAGCCATTACGCCTTCATTAGGATTGCCAAATGAAAAAGAAATTTAATGTAGTTAAAATATTTGTAGTTTAAAATTATTGTACTTAAAAAATTATAGCAAATACGGTAACTTTAAAACTGTTTCTTTATCTTAAAATATATAATTGAAACTTTATAACTTAAAGATTGTTTTTTCAAACCTGAACTCAATGAATCACACCTCACCAGGTGCAAAACTCAAAAATGAAGGCAGAGAATTTGTATATTAAGAACAAGTTTATTTTTTTTTTAAATAGATTGCCATTATAAAGCCTGAAAGATAATGTTGAAAAGATCCTTCAGAATGAAAACAGAAGATTAGACAAGGACATTAAATTTTCCTAACATGATTCTAAAATGAGAGAAATGAGATATAGAAAAGGAGAGCTAGAACATGAAAAAATAAAATTTGGTTTAAAACTAAATACACAAGCCAGTTAAGCTTTCTTTAAACTAGGAGCTAAACATAAAGACCATGGTGTCTACACAGAATTTATATCCTGTTATATTACTGTGTCTGTGTTTTAAACAATTTCATTTGTTGCTTTATGAATTTTAAAAATGACTGAATTCTGTAATGGAGTCCTTTGTAAATTACCTGATAAATGTTGAATAAGAAAAAGTTATCTACCATATCTAGAAAGGCATTAAAATTAATTAATCTATAGAACTAGAAGTAAAAGTGTCCCAGAAATGAATGTAAATTTGCTAGTTTACATTTAACTTCTGGATTCTTACCATGTATCCATTAAATTATAAGATTTGAAGAAAAATATTTTAAGACAGTTTGTACTAGTTATTTGTCTTGGCTAAGGGAAGTCAGACCTCTTAAGACCAACTCCATTCCTCTTTGATATACCCCTAAATGCTGTGTGGTCCTGCACTGGCTTTGGCCTTGTTTTTCAGTTCCTACTCTTCTGTAGCACTTTTTGTTCTGACATTATTTAAATAGTGCTCTCATTCTGGGTGGTTCTACACATTCTGTATTATCAGCAACAAGCACAGGGTAATCATTAATTATTGAAGAAATACGAAGGCAAATTACTTCTAAAAATAGATAAAGAGAGCTAATTATTTTCTTTAACTTTTTTAAGACCTAAATATAATTACTCAAAAACTTGTTCTTCATTTTTTTTTTGATGTCACACTGGAAAGACATGAGAGAGACACATGGACAGACACAGGGGATGTATAAAATTTTCTGAGGTTAAACCTTGTTGTGCACACCCATTTCTCATGTATTTGCTTAAAATTCTGACTTCTTTTCTCTAATATATAAAATCATTAAGATTTGGTAAATTAGAATGCTTATTAGTTTTGACTTTACATCAAAATTGATTGATATTTTCTTGCCAAGAATTTATTTATTTCATGATCCTCAGATTTTTGAGGCTTACTTAATATTCTTATCATCTTTCTCTTATGCTTGCATTACTCAGAGACAGAATTGCTGTATTCTTTCATATGTATTTCTTAAGAGCAAAAACTTCAGAGTATTTGATTGGGTATCAAAGGTATTTTAAATTAATCTCATGGTAAAACAACTCTAAATACTCCTTTCTATGTTTTTACATTTTCAAATTGAGGTTTTCTTCAGAGCATATTATACTGAATATTTGTGTTTCACAATAACAGACTCAGAAATTTCAGTCACTAAACGCCATTTATTTACTGATATATGTACAATTTGGATTTTTAATTTTGTGCAGCTACAATAATATTTGATAATAATATTTATGATGCTTTCATGAACAAAAGTATATTACAAAAATAGATGTATTTCACTATACCTTAATAAAAATGGACATGTATATGTATCATTATTTAAATGTTTATTTTCACCTCTGGGTATATTTTACCAATATTATTATAAAATAAATCATATAACATTTATTAATTTATGTTTATTTGTTTGTACCATATTTATTTATTATGTTATTGTTGTATTGCTGGTTAAAACATTCTGTTTTTTTAAAGAGAGAGAGAGAATTTTAATATTTATTTTTCAGTTTTCGGCGGACACAACATCTTTGTTTGTATGTGGTGCTGAGGATCGAACCTGGGCTGCATGCATGCCAGGCAAGTGCGCTACTGCTTGAGCCACATCCCCAGCCCCAGGTTAATACATTCTTAAAAAGAAAATGCTATTTAATAACCATAGCAATGGTATATTAAAGAGCTTTTTAAACTACTCTTTTAATACATATTTTCTTTTATCTTTTAAAACCTTCTAGAATGTGTAAATTTATAAATATACACATTGAGGAACAAGAGATCCTATGGCAATAAGTATATATCAAAGTGTCAAAACCTGATAAATTCAGTGCTAGAATTAAAAGTTTTCCTGAATTGCAGGTCAACGATGTCTCTAATGCAGACAGTAAGCAAAACATTAAAATAACTAAATAACTGTAATTGAAATGATTCAGCAAACTATTTGGCATGGCCATATATGTCATCAATTTTAATCAAATATATATTAGATTTATTTATAATATATAGGTTAATTTATTCCTTTATGATCACTATCTCTTCTTTGAGAAATGACCTCTAGTAAGCAGCCTCATTTGGCCTCAGGATGTGTGTACAGTAAGAAAAAAAGTCTCAAGAGTTCTATTATATTCATAATATATTCACATATTCCCAAGGCCTTTCACATACTACTCAGTCACACACAGCAAGCAATTTGAAAGTTCATGAAGTTTTGCAATATAACATTGTTATCCTTCCAAGCCATTCCTAAGAATTCTGTGTGACTTATTGAAAACATCAAGGAAAATGAATATGTCTTTTTAAACCCAGAACTTGAAATGACACTGGACTCAAGAGATAGAGTTTATGAAGACAGGAGTTATGTGTTATGGCTTCTGATTATCTGCAGAAGAGCTGTCAAGGTGAAAGGGGTTGTGTGAGAATGGCCTTAGGCCTGAACCTAAGCAACTCCTCTAATGCCAGATTCATGGGACCCCAATAGACCTCCAGGAGCTGAATCTGATGCAGTCACACAAGAGTGTTTATTGTAAGCTCAAGCCTGGACTCACAACCATTTCAGATACAGTGGTCCCAATGAGTGAGTCTTGACCCTTAATTCATTGAGGATTAATAGATTTTGGGGGATATTGTATGCATCACAACAACACATAGCCAATCATTTCACATCACAGAAAAGTCAAACAACAACTCTTAACATTGATTAGCACATTCATTGGCAGGAACAAGTTGTGTAAGGGTGATTGGTTAGTTCAAGTTGTGGATATATTTGAACCGAGTGGTTTAGGCCATGAGAGGTTGCAAGAGTGTATATGATACACTTGCCAAATCATGTTACCAATCAACAAAACTACTGGGAAGGTCACCTGGTTTTTCAGGTATTTTCTGTGTCTCATGCTTTTTGTGGTAGCTAGGGGGTTGCTATGGGTCCTAACCTTGTGTAACTGAGTCAGGATCACTTGGCATGGAAGATCTCTCCAGTTATTTACAGACAAACAACTCAGCAGGGTTAGTATATGCCTAGGAGCACTCTGAGTTTTTCCATGGAAAAGGGTAACTCCCCCCTTTGGACAGGCTTTGCTCTGAGGTGGCTGGTTTCTCAAAAAGGGAGTCACATCAGTTTCTCACTCCATTTAAAAAACTCCATTTTGAAACCTGAGGTTATTATTAGAGGTCAATTTTCACCAGGCACACCCACAGAGCCCTCTAATATGGCCTCAGACAAATTACTTGTACTCACCCTGGTAAACTGAATAAAGACGCTGGCAGGCTTTCCTCTCCTGATAAGAGTGAAAGGTGAGAATATCAGGATGGAGACCACCAGACCAGTTATTTCTGACCTCAGGGTAAATGAGAAATCTGGTGGCACCTGATAATTACAAGGTGTGGTAAAAAATAAAAAATAAAAACAAAATTAGTATAAAAAGTAGAGCTAATAAACAGTGATTTAGCCAGCCTAAAAAAGTATGTACTCCAGCAGGAGAGCCTGATGTGGACCTACACTGACATCCCATCACTTGCCATCATTTTCCTATTCTCTGTGTGATCCTCACTGCTCTCAAACTCTATCGCCTTGTCTTGATCTTTCTGAGAGATGCAACTTCTCCCTGTGACCCTCTACTCAACTGGTCATCCACTCCCCACCAGAAAAAGCCTGTTTTGGATTGGGACCTGATTACTGCTGTCTGAGTGGGTGTGCATCTGCAGGACATAAAGCCAAAGGCTTGAGAGTTTTGAACTTAGCATTCAGAGGAAATGTCTGTCACTAGCCTGTCATGATTAAATCTGTTTTGCAATGTTCAGAATTAATCTAAAATTGTTTTCTGGGAATTAATTAATCTAGAATTGCTTGGTGTTATTTGATTATCTCCACTGCAGGGCCGATCATTAAGGATTGTTGTTTTCTTCATTAGGAACCTATAGAGTAAAGTTGTATTAAGAATTTGAGTGAATAAAGAATTGAAAGGGGCAGAAATGCATGGATATTTTTTATTTCTCCCCTTGACTGCAATGTCACAAATTTGCTCCCTGGAAACATGTTGTTATTATTTTTAAAGTATTAAATTAAGGAATTCTTATCACTAAAGATTATTATTATCTTCAATTCTAAATGTTGAATTTACTTTTGGCATTATCTCTGTCCTTTCACTGTTATTGTTATGGCTATTTACTGGTAATGAGGCCTTGCTTTTCCAATGCTGAAGTATAACACCAGAGAAGCACATGAAGACAAGTTTAGAGTGGAAAGTTGAAGCTTTATTAAAGGACAGCAGAAAAGATTCTCCCTGGAGGAAGAGGGGGGCCCAATGTAGTGGTACCCGCTTTCTCCACAGAAAAGTCCACTTCACCATGGCTGATTTGGGAACTGTCAGCCAAAGAGTCTCTGCAAAATAGTTCAATGTAGGTAAACTTTCTATTTTTGTGTTGCCCTGTTTACTTGGCCACTGGCCAAGGTGCTGGACACCCCCTTACTATTTTCACAAATATATCCAGTATAGTACTTTGAAGAAATTGCAAACAAGGCCTCTGGCCTTGAGCTGGGCTTCACAGAGATGTCTACATTTTTAAGATAAGTTACAAATTGGCTCCATGGTAACAGCTGGCAGAGGGAGGAAGAAAGGGTAGAAGAAGTTCTCCTCTTCTCAAGTGTTGTCCTTCAAGTGTTAACTTGCCCAGACAGTGAAAGAAAAAAGCTGCTTTTATGTGAACTTCTGCACACTGTAAACTTCTGAGCCCCTCTACTTACATGCTGGGTATAAAACTCTGAAATTCCCTGAACTTGGAGGGATTGATTGATAACAGCAAAAGCTGTGCTTTCTGAACCTGGATGCAGCCAAATGAAACTGTTTCTTTCTATCTTCAGTGCCTTGCTTCATTTGTCCCTACAACAAACTAGGACACAGCACTGGAGGGAGTACTGTCACATGTGATGAGTCAGGTTTTGCAAGAGAAAACACCAACTGGGCTGCTATCCCATACATCTTTCCTACTTAGAGTAGCAATCTGACTCTGATTATCACCCCTAAACCTCTCCCCAAAACAAGAGGCCTTTACATATAAGGGTCTGCTGACTGTCCCATGTCAGTCACATGTTATTTGGAAGCCAATGACAGATCCACATGGCTCCACCACAGATGTTTTATCAGACACCTGCACTCCACTGCTCCAAGACCAGTTCCCAGCAGGCTCCAACTCAATTGCATCTCTGTTCTACACCATTTTTATGAATTCCAGTCAATAAAGGAACTATCTGGTTCAGTAATGATGAGCAACAGGAGATCGGATGGATCTCCATTTCAGAAATTCCTGGTCATGAGAATTTCAAATATTCACTGTATTTGTCTAGACATCGTTCAAGGATGAAGTAGGTGGCACTGTGGGTCTTGATTCTTTCAGGAACTATTAAGGGGTGAGAAAACGCCATTCAAAAATAATATATATGAGAGAGAGACAGAGAGAGAGAGAGAGAGAGAGAGAGAGAGGTAGAGAGGGAGAGAGAGATTGAACTTCCATGTAATTTAAATTCAAGTTAGTCCCACTTCTATTTTTTCCTGCCACACCAGAATAAAAGAGTTTCCTGAAATGTTTGGAATGTTTCTGTGGTTATTTATTTATTTATTTATTAATTTATTTATTATTTACTTATTTTTATTTGGTGCTGAGCATCGAACCCAAGACCTTGCATGTGATATGTGAGTGCTCTATCACTGAGCGACAACCCCAGCCCCTTCTGTGGGTTATTTTAATGAAATGGTCTGACCATAAATAAGTAAATAAACAAATTAATTAATAAATAAATACACCCTCAATTGATGACCCATTACAGTTTTTAAAAAAATTTTAAATGGGACACATAGACCTCATTTAGGAGAGATTCATTATTTTTAATGTCACCTAATATTATTCTGCTTTTTTCTCATGTGAAAAATCTCAGAATTATAAATTAAAATAATTGAAAAATGCCCTCCAGTTCTTCAAGAAAAATATTACAAATGATGCATGCATTTGAAATAAAACATGGGGAAATAATGATTAATAATGCTGAAAGTGAAGTTTTTAGATGAACCAAAATTTCTCAGTTTTCCATGAATCTGGGTGTTTGTTTCATAAATTTTGAAGAAAAAAAATTATTTAAGCAAGAAGAAATAGAATGGCCACCATGTTGTATGAGGATTGATATCAGAAAAAAAAATCATTTTTGTGTGCCATCTTAGAAGTTTACTGATGGTTTTGGGCAGAACATGGAGCATAATGCATTTAAAATAGGCTTTGGAAAAGGCATCCTGACTACCATATGGGTTCACTTTTATTCTTTCTGTGACCCATCTTTTTTCCTTCAAATTCAATAAGGAATCACTCGTGGGACAAAGGACTTTGTAGAAGGTGTTCCAAAAAGTGGGATTCAAGGTCTTTTACTTTTGAAATAGGCCTTAATGGTGCTCATTAATATCTTTCAGTTAGCCACCAGGTGTCTTTGAGTGAGGCCCATTATCTGCATTACATGGTCATTATTAAACTTATTCTCTGTGAACAGAGAACCCTAGTTTTGGATATGTGAACAGAGAGTTAGAAAACTAGGGGTTTATTCTGAGACCTATGGAAGATAAGCTGAAGTTCTGGATTTCAGGTTTTTGTTCTGGATTTGAGATACTGCTTCTGCTACATTTAAAAATCTCAGGACTCATGAAGAGAATGAGTTAAAAGCCAGCATCATCAAATGTGTGAGGCCCTAAGAACTTCAAAGTGACCCTGTTTCTAAATAAAAATATTAAAAAAGGATGGGAATGTGAATCAGTGGATGAACACCTCTGGGTTGAATTTCTGGTTCCAAAAAGAAAACAACAAACAAACACGCACACACACACACAAAAAAAATAATAAACAAACAAACAAACAAACCCTCATGAGTAACAAGCCCTAAAATCAGCAGCCTCTCTCATGCTTGAATACAACAAATGGAGTTGTGGTTCTCTCCTGGTAATTATCTCAGTCTTCATTATGCATTCTGGAGACATGCTGGAATCATGGGACATGGAAGCCCACAAAGGGCTTTAGAAAAAAGCTGGAAACACCTTACAATTATGGAACAAAATGCCCAGGTTTTCAACTGCTGATCTAAGCCTCACTAGACTAGTCAGAGGGAGGTGAACGCTACGTTACCACAGAGAGACCCTCTGGCCACAAGACTCTGGAGAGGACCATGAGGACTCCTTAGCCATGACTACAAGTTTCCACCATTGCCACTTCTGTCAGTTTTAAGCCACCTTCTTACCTACCCAGTCTCAAGATAACAAGGCACACTTACCATTTCCTGACTCTCAGGGTTCTCAGTGTTCTCCCTGTGATTTGTTTTCAGTTTCTGCATAGCACAGACACCTGGGCTTGGATCCAGGACAGAAGCCAACAAAAAGATTGAAAAAATGGTGGGCTCCAGACACCAAGGGAACAGAAGATTGTGGACGCCCTCCCCCTCATCACTGGCTGCATGAGGGTTGGACAGTTCTCACCTAAGAGACTGATTGGTCAAGGTTTCATGCCCTGCCTCCAACCTGAGCCAAGTGGGTGCAGAATCAAAGACTGAATGACAGGCTGCTCCATTGTCACTGTTAAAAGACTATAGATCAGGGCTGAGGATATAGCTTAGTCAGTAGAGTGCTTGTTTTGCTGATTAAGGCCATGGATTCAATCCCTTGCACTACGCACACACACACTCTCCTCCCCCCCCCAAAATAAGTAAAGGACTTTGGGGACTAGGGTTATGGATAAGAGGTAAAGCACTTCTCTAGCATGCATGAGGTACTGGGTTGTACACCCAGCACTGCATTAAAAAGCCACCCAAGAGAGGATGTGGCTCAAATGGTACAGCACTCCCTGGCATGTGGGGGGCCCAGTTTTGATCCTCAGCACCCCATGTTGTGTCCGCCAAAAACTAAAAGTAAATATTAAAAAAAAGCCAATAAACAAACTACTAATGACATTTGCCAGAAATGAATGAGAACCAAATCTATATGAATACTCTGACCTCCGTCTCTATATTCATGTGTCAATAAGCAAGAAGGTAAACTTCTCTGTGTCTAATCACTAAAATAAGGGGATAGTGATCGTTTTATTCAGTGGGAAGTGATTAAAAATCATTATTATGTATAAAGTACTTTAAATGTGAAAAATCTATTTTGGACATGTATAATGATTTTGGACATGTATAAAAATATTGTATAACTAACAATAATTTGTAATTTTATTATATAGTAGTTAATAAGAACCACAGAGATGCTATACCTATAAAGAAGAGTCATTCTTTTCTTTTAATGAAAAAAAACATCACCATAGTTTGAACTTATAGTTATTATGAAGCTAGTCATACTTAAAATTCTTTCTCCATTCAGTATTACTATTTCAACAATGTTTGTTAGTTTATTTTCACAACATTATGGTGTTTCTTTTTTTTCTTTCTTTTCTTTCTCTTTATTATTGGTTGTTCAAAACCATAAAAAGTTCTTGACATATCATATTTCATACATTAGATTCAAGTGCGTTATGAACTCCCATTTTTAGCCCAAATACAGATTGCAGAATCACATCGGTTACACATCCACATTTTTACATAATGCCATTAGTAACTGTTGTATTCTGCTACCTTTGCTATCCTCTACTATCCCCACTCCCCTCTTCTCTCTCTACCCCAGCTACTGTAATTCATTTCTCTCCTTGTTTTTTTCCAATTCCCCTCACAACCTCTTATATGTAATTTTGTAAAACAATAAGGGTCTCCTTCCATTTGCATGCAATTTCCCTTTTCTCTCCCTTTCCCTCCCACCTCATGTCTGTGTTTAATATTAATCTTTTCCTCCTGCTCTTCCTCCCTGCTCTGTTCTTAGTAGCTCTCATTATATCAAAGAAGACATTTGCATTTGATTTTTAGGGATTGGCTAGCTTCACGTAGCATAATCTTCTCTAATGCCATCCATTTCCATGATTTTGTCACTTTTTAGTGCTGAGTAATACTCCACTGTGTATAAATGCCACATTTTTTTATCCATTCATCTATTGAAGGGAATCTGGGTTGGTTCCACAGTCCAGGTATTGTGAATTGTGCTGCTATGAACATTGATGTGGCAGTATCCCTGTAGTATGCTATTTTAAGTTCTTCAGGGAATAGTCCAAGAAGGGCAATAGCTGGGTGAAATGGTGATTTGACCCAGCTTTTTTCAATCAAAAATTCTAAAGTATAAATCATCTACTATGACTGTTTAGCCTAAAGCAAGATACTCATTGAATACAGTATAAGAAGAAAGCCATAATTTTGTCAGAAAGACAACACTTGTAAATTCAGGTACTATCTATAGTTACTGGCTTGGTTAGGTATCGAATTGTTACTATCTATAGAAACCAATCAATTGAACAAAAGTTTCAGGCAATTAATACCTGAGTAAAATAGTGCTTTTGTTTATGTAGTAATACTAAGTTTATATATCTTTCTTTTCTAACAAGCTGAACATAGCATCAAAACCCCAATCTCTCATTATACAGGAATTTAACCAAGACTTTTTACTGAACAACCAATTTATTCAGTTAAGTGAGTTTAGTGATTGCTGTCTGAGCCAAAATGTTTTTTCTCTGCATGCAAATCTGGGTCAGCTTCATGTAGCATAAGGTCAAATGATTATAGGAATCCTCGAAGTTCAGCACTGCAGAGAAACAGCATGAATAATTTTCTTTCAAAAATGTTAAAAACTGATGTTACCAATCTACCATTGCATTTATTGAAAATCACAATGTTTTACCCAGGAGACATCTAATTTTCTGCACCACAACTCTCTTTAAAAGGCTCCAGTGTAAATTCATTGCAGAATGTATTTCTAGGTAAATAAATAATTTGACCCATGTATGGAATTTTTGAATAGATGCCAATTAAACAGGAGAGAAGAGCTGAAAAAATAAATTGTCATTTTAATTTTAAAGTAGTTGATCTTGAGCTATTACCATTGACAGTAGTTAGAGAGTCGGGCCATTTCTCTATTGAGGGCTCTTAATTTGTGAAAATAGTATCATACTATCAGCACAGTAGAAAACACCTCTTTTGAATTCTCTAAGGCAAAAAATGTATCATTTTCTCAAGTTTCTTTGAGTGAATAATTGTCTCAAAAAAAATTTCTACTCTAAAATAGTGCTATTATATAGTCTTGCACAATCCACTGTTTTCTCAATAGACTGAAAACCATTACACATTGTTAGCAGTCTTACTTCAAAATTCCTTTGGTGGTATTCTTGAAAAATATGAATACTGAGACCTTTTACTTCCTACAGGGAAATCCTCTTCCATCATCTTATAATCCTAATAAAGAGTGGAAAGAAGTATCTTGTTTTTCAAGTTTTTATACCTATATATGTTTGTATACAATTATATATGAAATTCTTTAAAGTAATTTATATATATATATACCTACACATTGCCTACATAAAAATTACTTTAAGGATAATACGTTTAATATACCTGGATAATTTAACTGCAATGTGGTCTCTTGTACATGAATTCATGTAGCTGGTTTCAGTGGTACACGCCAGAGTCTTGGGATGCTGAGGCAGGATGATTGTGAGTTCAAAGCCAGCCTCAGCAATTTAGTGAGTCTCTCAGCAACTCAACTCAGTGAGGTCCTGTTTCTAAAAAAAATACAAAAAAAGGGCTGAGTATGTGGATCAGTGGTTAAGCATCACTGGGTCCAATCCTTGGTACTAAAATAAATAAATAAATAAATAAATAAATAAATAAATAAGGAATGCATTCCTGCAATCATGTAGGCATGCATAATGAATAAGTACATGGATTCAAGTTTAAACAAAAATAAACATGGTAAAATTTTACTAAACTCCAATAGTTGGTAAAAAAAAAAAATTAAAGAAACGAAGTGTTAAAATACTTACATATTTACTGGAATACCATGAACTATTATCAATTATGTTGTAAACATTGACAACATGAACATTTAATAAACTATAATGTTATCAGAAAAAATATTTTTTAAACATTACACTTAACATTATCACTTGCTATATAATAACAGGGAGGCATCATTTAATCTTAATACCTTCACATTTTAGGGTCTAAGTTTTAGATAGAAGAAGACCATCACTAGTCTTTGGCTATGTGGGCCTACGGATACCTAATGTTAAAAAATCTACAGAATTTACAGTTATTGAATGAATTAATTTGGGAGTATTATGACTATGGGTAATTAATTTTTTCTTTGATTTACCTTTTTTTATAGACTTCACAGGATGTTCTACTTTTGTAATAAGAATATTCCCTTCCAAAAAAAATTTTAATACAATTAAACGTAAATTAAGACTTGGAATGGATTTACTTTTTAGAAATAAAAAAAAAAAAAAAAAAAAAAAAAACTTCGGGGCTTAGAAGGGAATATAGTACATGGGTTGAAAGTTTGCATTTTAGAGTTATGCTTTTCTGGGTCTGAATTCTATCTCTGCCTCTCCTACTTAACAAGGAACACAGCTCTCTAGACAATGGTGTTGTAAACCTCAAATACAATAGTGCTTGCAAGGTACTTGGCACTCATAGTTAGTTTCAAAGGATAGTTGCCTTTATTATTACCTTAAAATCTAATTTTAATAAAATGAACAACCTATAAACTATTAGGCATTTCACACTTTGTACTCTTTTTGACAATAAAATATTTCTAAACCTTTAACTCATACTTGGACCTGGGCAAATACTCACTCAAATTATGTTGTATTTTCCACTTAACATAGTATTCTAGGGTAGTGAAAAAGGCAACCAGTTCTCATGGCAATGACAAACATGTCTACCTGGAAGTCATCTTTGATACTGGAAACTTGAAACTACTCATTCCTTTAAATAAGAAACACAACCCTTCATTTGAAATACAAGTTATATTATACTCACAAACATATGGACAAAAGCGTTAGGGAATAATTGGTTGTGGTTGTTTTTCCTTTTCTGTGAAGGTGAGGATTAAACCCAAGGCCTTACAATTGCTATGCAAGTGCTCTACCACTGAGGTATACTCCCAGTCCCAAATATATGTATTGCATACAATCTCTTTAAAAAATCTGTTATGTACGTCATTAGTAACAAAATATGCTTATTACAAGATGAATTTTTTTTTCAGAGTAGAAATTAGAAATTTATAAAAGGACAGCAGAAAAGACTTCTCCCAGAGAAAGAAGGGGACCCAAAAGGTGGGAATCCGTGGAAGGGCTGTTCTTTCCACTTTTTATAGTTTTGGTGATGGAATATAGGTTGAAGGGGTTAGGACACATGTGGGCCCAATTATCACCTTTTGGGATGGGCTTATCATTTCTCTAGGATGGGCTATCTCCGAATCTGTTGGGGGCTGTTTCCTGAGCTCCATTAACATTTCTTTGAGGTGGACTTTGGCCTAGGGCCTTTTCAGGACTTCATTAACATTCCATGAATTGTCCTGCATTTTCCCTGAGTCATTCCCAGCATGGCCTTCATTTTAGATTTCACTGGATATTAGACCCGATTTACCTAACTAAACTGACTACCTAACTTTAAATCTGGCTTCATTCCCCCCTCTAATTTGGGAACTCCTTACTGGTGTAAGCAAGGGGGGCGAAGAAAATCTTTCTGGCCTCTTCAGGCTGAAAAGGGACGGTGTGGGGCAAGCAGTTTGGAATCTCCCTTTAAAAATTGGGTCTATCGAGTGGGTCCATGATAGAAGACTGATTGAGAAGTAATAGACTGGAAGGCCATTTGAGTGATGGGTGGTCTACAAGAGAAACAAGAATTCATTAGTACTGGAACCAGACTGATGCAGCAATAAATCCCATAGCACAGGAATATGCCAATGCGTATGATGGCAAAGACAAAGACTAACAATGTTTTCCACCAGGAAGTACCAAGAACCAGGAGCTAAGATGTTGTTTCCATGACAAAGTTGCTGAGGACATGGCTTCTATCTGAGCATGTAAATCTTCAAGGATATTTGTCACATTGCCAGAATTGTCAGGGGTGTAAACACAACATTTAACTTTTAGGGTTACAGATGTCCTTTTCCTTAAGATACAGTTTAATATCTTAATGTCATCTGAGCTTGCAAAATCCTTTTACTAGTATGACCTCTGTGTCTAATAGAGAAATATTTAATTCTGTTACTTAGGGCTGGATAACCATACTAGCAAACATTAAGCCTACCTGCATAGGTTAGAAATAAAGGCCTTGAACTAAAAACTACTCTGGCAGTTTCTTCTGATAGATATCAGTCATTCCTGTCTGAGAATCTCTTTTGAAGCTTCTTGTTTACTTATTTATAGAAGTAACATTTAACTATTATTTTATTTAAAATGCCCAGGAATAGCTGTGTTTTGGCTTTGACTGTCTTTGCTAAGTGTTTAAGATGAAGCAAGTCAAACTGACTTTTGTTTCTATCTATTGTTAACAGTCAGCTGAGTTTCCTTGAGAATCTTTGGGAACTTGCAGCAGCTTCTCAGATCTGCTAGTGCCATTTGTGCTAGGATGGGTCCAGGCCTTGCTTGACCATGTGGCTTCCCTCGGAAGCATCAGGGATGTCTCCATTTTCTGATGACCCTCCTCTTCACAGCAAATGCACTGATTGGCTTTCTGTCCTCCACTGGTCTCATTAATCTCCCTGATCGGGAGGTTATGTGGCCTAGAGTTGCAAATCTCTCTGGAAAAGTCCCCTATCCCCTGACTCAGACTGACTCAGAGGGCAAGAGCCAAATTTTTAATTTTAAAACTTAATCTTTTCTTAGTTCAATATTTATTTCCAGATAATCATATGAATAAATAAATCATGTATGCTAATTTTACGATATGCAATGTAAATAAATTGAATCATCTTCCAGAATAATTAAGATAAAATCCCTTTGCATAATAGCAATTTTTACCATCCAAATATCTAAAATAATAGCTTTCTTCATTTTCATACCTCTTAGTTTTTAAGTAAGCTCATGTGTTTTAAAATAATACTTAACCTTACTGATTGAATATAAGTCAATGAAAAGTAGAATCTTTTAATTGGGCAACAGTAAGAAAACTTTTGAAATTTAAAGGAAATTAAGCTTTTTAAAGTATTTCTTCAAAATTTCCCAAAATCAATATTACATAAGGTAAAATTTTTATCTTTCTGATTTCCAAAAAATACTAGTTCATCCTTAGTTACATTATACCCTAAAACAAAATCCTGACTCAATCAAATATATTTTTTTATCTTTAAGGGTTCTAAAATGGTAAGATATTTCTTACTGTTCATATAACTGGAAATACAATAATTATGCTTAAACATTTTTACTTTAGATTCTAGATTATAATATCTTGTATTTTCAAAAACTCTCCTAGTAATTGAATTTCTACATTTATCTCAGTTTTTAAATACACATATTAATTAGTAATTCATACTTTAATATGTAGCATGTTATAATGAATTAAATGCTTAAAAATTACAAGACAATGATAGCGAGGGTATTTTAAATGTTCTAAAGATAAGTATCTCCCATTTATATTGCTTTGCTACCTAATTTAAAAAATGGAATTGCAGACTCAATATAGCAGAGTGAATCTGTGCAACCTCATCATGCACAGATTTTTCTAGCTTCATAAATGACATTATGATCTTGGATTTGGATTTCACTTTTCTGTGCGCTAAAGAACTACATCTTGGGTTAACTGAATCTATTTCACAAGACTGTTGGAAAAAAAAATTCAAAGTGGCTTTATAGAAATATACTAGACAAATTTAAGATACAATCTATTAGAACTTAATTTTCTTTATTTCAAAATGTTACATTACTGGAACTCATATGCCAAAATGCCCCAAGACAATTGATACAAATCCACTGAGAATATTACATTCAGAGAACTGTAATTACTGGTTAGTAATTCAATTTTCCTAAGAGGCAAATACTGGATCACTTGCTCTCCCAGAAAAAAAGAAAGGAAAAAAAAAGTTTTAAATGAAACTTGAATATGTAACTTGGACATTTTACAAAGTAGTTCATATTTTTTGGTTGTAATTTCTTCATGGATATGAACTTGATCTTAAGAGGTAATATCCCTTATAAGCTCATCACATTTATTTCTTTCCTAAGACATACAAAAACAGAATCACTTAAATATTTAAATTCTTAATTTTTTTTTTACTGTTAGAAATATGTCACTACAAAGAAGCACATATTAAGCTGCATACCCTTATGTACATATTATATCAATATGAAAAAGCATTTATTTTTCTTTTGCAAATTTATTATGTAAAGCCTAAAACAAAACAGCATTAAATATTTTTTACAATAACTCAGGACCTTTTCTTAAGTGTATTCTTAAGTTCTTAAAAATTTCTTAAATCATTATTTATCTTTAAAGATTTGTGAATATACTTAGCTATAATTAGAGAAGAATTTAATTTTGCTATATAAAGTTTATGGAAATAATATCATCTCATGGGAAGGCTGGAATATTTTAATCTCTGTCTGACATTTGTTGTGTGTTTTCTGCATCTCCAAAGGTAAATATAACTCAATAGTTCTTGTTTTATAAGCTAGCCATAAATTTGTAAAATTGGAGAGACCATTAAGTGTATTTCATACAAAAAAAATAGTTTTAGATCCCTACATATTCTGGACCCTTTATCATGTAGTTTTTGTACTTTGAACTTTTCAGATATTGTCTATTCCATATGATTGTTCAGTCAAGTGTGAAACTTCTTTGAAATTCAAGGTATTACATGATTTCTTCTATATAAAATATTTTCTTTAGAAAATTTTACATACCCTTATCAAGTCTGAAACCAAGGTTGTAATTTTAAAATGGGAATGAATACTTTATGTTGAATTTATTATCCCACAAAAATAATAATGCATAAATATCATGTTTAAACAATCATGGGTAAACCTTCTGTAAAGGCAAATCTTAATGTGTCTACTCATTGGGAGCACACTCTCTCTCTTACAAGAAACAATAGAGCAAATGCAGAGATTTTCCTATACAAATCGAGACATGCCTGATTGAACTGTGAGAAAGTCTCAGGAGATGTCTTCCTAAAATATCATCTGTCAAGAAACTTTATCTTTAAAGACTGGAATTGAAAGATCTCAGGCCCACCCGTGAGACACTCATGTTTACATAGATCTGTGCCTGACAGTTGGCTGGGTGTAAGAGCCAGAATTTAAGATAGGCCCAAAGAGGAGCAGATTCATATTTCTGAAATATCCTCTCTCCTTGACAGAAAAATATTTAACTGTAACTTGATATTGTCTATAATGTCATTTCCATATACCTTTTGAAAAAGATACCACCAGGAAACAACTAAACATTCTATAATACATTTCTCTGTTTTTTTGCAAGAAGGTAAATTCACCTTCCCATGGCTTTCTCAAGATCATAAATAAAAAGCACTGCATGAGAATACACAAAGAAAGCAAAGTAAACTAAGGACAAGATGAATTTCCTGTCTATTTTCTTCATGGTGGTAATTTCTTAAAATATAATAATGGAATTGTTTAGTTTCATCTTTAAGTATTGAAATTGATGAAAAGAATTTGACAACACATAAAAATATGTAAGCTAGTATGTGACTAGAGATTGCCATGTAAACTAAATGAAATGATTAAATGTAAAAATGAAAATGTAACAGGACTTATATAGTCTTTGTGTTTTAACAAATTACAATTTTCATTTTGGGTATATGTGGATATTATTGTACGTGCACCTTAAAAACACATTAATTTTCTGAGGGCAGACCATTAATTGGGTCCAATTCACTCTTAACATGAATTGTAAACTCTCTATTATTCAATCTTCCCTCAGTCTGATAGCTGTGAACTCCCAGGTTATCATGAGTATGGCTAAGATGCACTGTGCAGTGCTCATTCAACAATTTGCTGCTGTGGTGCTTGAGTTCCTGTGGTTCTTGATGCCTGAGGTAGTTTTTATTCTTTTGCCCAGCTTACATTCCATACTTTCTTCAAAGTTTTAGAGAAGTATTTCAATGCCATCTAGAAACTATCTATTTTCTTAGTAATGGACCCCAACAACACATTGCAGTAATAAGTTAAATTTATAAATCCTTCAAAGCTTTTAGTAAGTCTTTCTAAGAAGGACTGGAGATTTGTAAACTCACAGAAATGCAATAATGTATTATTGATTTTTGTTAATGATATGCTCATACTGATTACAAATTTCATAGTGTTATAATTGAATATGACATGTAGTAACAATACAGTTACATAGAAAATGACAAGTAAATCAGTACTATGTATAACTATTTCTAATATACATGGCAAGTTTGAGGCTACATTTATTTGAATTTGCATTTGTCTATCCAATAGATAACCAAATTGTTTTTTCAAGCTTTGTGTGTATGTGTGTATGTGTGATGTGTGAATGTGTGATGTGTGTATGTGTGTGTGTGTGTATATATATATATATATATATATATATATATATATATATATATATATATATATATATATATTTAAAAATATTTCTATATACTCTCACACTCTAAATAATATTACATAATATTATTGTGGTAATATTTGCTTACAAATGAATAATTAACAACACATATGATTTATATCAGAATAAATTCTTGAAAATGTTCTGTAAAATATTTTAGCTGGATAATTTAAGTGTATAAGCAAAGCTGAAATTTAAAATTTAAATTCCAGGTAAGATTATGATACAGTAATTTAAAAAAAATACTATGTTAACAAAAAATATAAAATGGCCCAGGAATTTTTAATGATTTGTGTGCAGACCTTTGTAGTTAACCTCAGAAACACAAATCTGAGCTAGATGTTTTTAAATAGCAGATGATTATTAACCAACTTAAAAGTCTAATGGAAATTTGTTCATAATTGTCTATTATTTAAAAGCAGTGCTCTTCATAGTTTGAATCTGGTGCTACCAGAATCATTACACTAGGAAAAATACTAACAAGCATAAGCTTCTTCTAACCTATAGATATTTTCTGACATGTTGCTCACCATCTCTAGCAGTCAGAGAAATGCAAAGCAAAACCACCCTAAGATTGGCAGCCATTAGGAAGTCAAACAAGAACAGGTGCTGGCGAGGATGTGGGGAAAAGGGTACTCTTGTACATTGCTGGTGGGACTGCAAATTGGTGCGGCCAATTTGGAAAGCAGTATGGAGATTCCTGGGAAAGCTGGGAATGGAATCACCATTTGACCCAGGTATTGCCCTTCTCAGACTATACCCTGAAGACGTTAAAAGAGCATACTACAGGGATACTGCCACATCGATGTTCATAGCAGCACAATTCCCAATAGCTAGACTGTGGAACCAACCCAGATGCCCTTCAATAGATGAATGGATTAAAAAAAATGTGGCATTTATACACCATGGAGTATTATGCAGCACTAAAAAATGACAAAATCATGGAATTTGCAGGGAAATGGATGGCATTAGAGCAGATTATGCTAAGTGAAACTAGCCAATCCCTAAAAAACAAATGCCAAATGTCTTCTTTGATATAATGAGAACAACTAAGAACAGAGCAGGGAGGAAGAGCAGGAGAAAAAGATTAACATTAAACAGAGACATGAGGTCGGAGGGAAAGGGAGAGAAAAGGGAAATTGCATGCAAATGCAAGGAGACCCTCATTGTTATACAAAATTACATATAAGAGGTTGTGAGGAAAATGGGGAAAAAACTTATTCTAACCTATAGATATTTTATGACATGTTGCTAGTATAAACATGGTGGTTACTTATTGCATGAGGATCAGAAAAAATTGGCAAGCACTTTACATTAACTGTTATTATTATTTGCAAAAAGTTAAATACAAATGTCAATAGACACACATATATTCTGTGATAAAATTTCTTTGATCTTACATTTATTTTTATTTTCTTTATAATGACATTTATTTTAACATCTTCTATAAATCAGGCAACAGTAAGAACCACTTACCCCCTCGCACGTATGAAAACACTTGCCTGTTAACTGCTAAATACCTGGCACTTAGAATATACCTCATTCATTTAATGAGCTCAAAAATAACCTTTGCAAGAAATAACTGGTGGGGCTATGGTATTCAGTGATAGGGTTTTAATCCTCAGCACCACATTAAAAGAAATAAATAAAAGAAAGGTATTGTGCACATCTGTAACTAAAAATATTTTTAAAAAATAACTGATGATTACATTATAACACTACTTTTCAACTTTATTTTGTTCAACAACCTGAGTTAGCATGCCCTTATCAACCTTCCTGCCTATATCAATATAGTGTTTCACAGATAAACTTTCTTTCTCACATGAAGTTCCCTTTCAGAAGGAAAATGCATCCTATTCCCTGGTTCCTACACTCATTGACTTTTTTTTCTTCACGAAATCTAAAATTACTGCCAATATAAGTTTTAGAAAGCCACATGAACCCTGAGAACTGAAATTGTAGCAGTCTCGAACTCAGACAGTTAGCATGAAAACCAAAGAAGGCACTGACCTTCTGGTGGATTCCCCAGAAGCACCCAGTTAGGAAAAATGAGCTCTGCTTTACATCACTGACCATCCAGTGTTCCTAGCTAAGTTCTTGAAACCTTCTATTCAATGCCAATAAAACTCCAGAAATTATTCCTTCTAACTATAAAACTATTCCCATTGACAATTTCCCTACCCCTTCTAAATCTTGCCTAACCACTGTTCTACTCTCAACTTTTAGGCAAACAACAGGTTTAGAGTTTATTGTTTTTCACTGAGTTATATATATATATATAATTTACTAATTTGCTTAGGGCCTTACTAAGTCTCTAAGCCTGGCTTTGAACTTGTGATTATTCTGCTTCACCCTCCTGAGCCACTGAGTAAAACAAATTTAACTGATATAAGAATTTTCACTTCCTAAACTTTCTGAAGAAAAATTTGCCAAAATTTTGGAGTATGTGTGTACTTTTATTAATCTGTATACTTTTGATCTAGTAATTCCAATTTCAATCATTCTTGATATTCAGGTTAAATATTTATATAAAAATGTGTTCTATAATTTAACTTGTATGAATTATAAATAATAATCTATTGGTTAATATCTTACACCTTATTGCTATGATAATATACGGCAAAATAGTTTCAAAATATATTTGAAGATTATTGATCTGGAGGGACATTTGATTACAAATGCTCAAGTTAAAAAATATAAAATATGTTCATTGGGTGTTTGGTCATATATAGACACATAAGCATATAAGTTTAAATTTACACTATTTTAGTATTTAAAAAGGAGTCTTCATAAACACACCTTACATACAGATGTATGAGAAAACACTAAAATACAAGCCATGTTAAACTTAAAATACAGGTGAAATTATTATCATATTTATGGTTTTTGTTTTTCAAAATGCTAATTGAAGGATATTTAAAAACTTCTCCACTTTTAAATAAAAGTATTGTTGGAAGACTGTATGACAGAGGTTGTCTAAGTAATTCTTTCATGATGAATTGAATATACGTTGGAGGCTATGTATGAAAATGGGTTGTCTCTCTGAACTCATGAAGGAATTTAATTACAAAAATCTTATGTCAATGATATTAAAGAAGGTAGAAACTAATTGGACTATGGTGTTTAGTGGTAGGGCCCTTGAAAAATGTTTAGGTTTGATTACTTCATTAGGATGGAGCCCCTTTGATGGAGTTCTGGTGGTTTTTTAAGGAGAAAGAACTAAGATATAGATTTGAGAGATACACAACATGGCCCCTGCCATGTTGTGATGCATCCAAGAGGGACACCTCTCAGAGCCTTAAACCTGTAAAGATCTGAAATATCTGAAAGATGGGATAAATGGCCATGACCAGAATGCTGATAGAAATACAGACAGTAAGGACCATGCTAATGAGAACTCAGATGCAAATGAAGATATTCTACTGGAAACTGGAATCAACAATTTTCACACCTCTGCTGTGAATGTGGCTGAACTGTGTCCATGCTCTGAAGCTTATGGAGGGCCAAATCTAGAAGTGATGGACTATAATATCTAATGGAGAAAATATGTAGTCAAAACAGCATTCAGTCTCCTTCCTGGTTACTTTAAATTGTATTCTATAGAACTTGGAACCAATGGGATAATCTAAAGCTGAAATGTATAATTTTAAAGAAAAATATGGAGAATTCACAGCCTGTTTAGGGAAGGAGTGAGCAAAAGCACATTTGTGACAGAAGGGTAGAGTGGAAAAACCACTTTCTAAATGGAATGTGCTCATTAGTAAGACAATTGGGAAAAAGCCTAATTTCTTGACCACTGAGACACATCTGCAGCCCTATTTTGTATTTTATTTAAAGACAAGGTCTCACTGAGGTCCTTAGCACATTTCTTGTAAAAAAAAATATATATTCTTTAGTTTTAGGTGGACATAATATCTTTATTTTTTTATGGTGATGAGGATGGAATCCTGTTCCTCACATGTGCTAGGTGAGTGCTCTGTTACTTGAGCCACAACCCCCACTCTTAGCTCCTCGCTTTTGCAGAGGCCAATTTTGAACTCACAATACTTCTGCCTCAGCCTCCCAAGCAGCTGGGATTTCAGGTGGGCATCACCGTGCCTGGCTTTATCTTATGTTTGAGGCGAGGTATTGCTTATGTTGACCAGGTTGGCTTCCAGCTCCTGGGCTCCAGTGATTCTCATTGTCACAGCATCCTGTACAGTGGGGACAGCGAGGACTACAAGGTCATGCCACCATGACTGGCTTCTTATTTTTTAAACAAGGCTGTTCCAGAGCTGGGTCTGGGGCTCAGTGGTAGAGCTGCTTGCTTATCTTGCATGAGGCACTGGGTTCGATCCTCAGCAGCACATAAAAATAAGTAAAATAAACATTAAAAAAATACAACAACATGATTTAAAATAGACAAACAAGCAAGATTGTTCTGATGTCCCAATTTAACAGATGAAGCCGTGGAGGCTGGGGCTGGGTAACTTGCTGTAGCAGACGCTGTGGGTGCTCCACCCATGACCCCCACCTATCCTGCTCAAGGCTCTGACGGTGCAGGGGGGATAGAGAAACGAGCCATGTTATTGGTAGAGGCTGGGACACATACACTGCCAGAGGCTAAGCCACTTTCCTAAGTTTCCCCACTTGTCCTGGGAATCTGTGTCTTGCAGGATGACAGATGAGCCATGTCTTGCAGGCATGGTGGACTGTGTGTGGACAGTCAAGGGGGTGGGACTGGAATGAGGGTGAGCAGGAGAAAATAAGGTCCCTGTGGCCTCCAGTTTTCCCACTGTCATTACTGGGTTTGAGAAGCCTAAGCCATCCTGTGTTACAGAATCAGAGCCCCAAGCCTAGCACCCCAATTGCCATCCCAAGCAATCCTCTCTGGGAAATCTCCAGTGGGGTGTGCCGGCTGGGTTTTTTTGTTTTGTTTTGTTTTGGTTTGGGGTTTGGTTTGGTTTTTCAAACAAAAAGCAACTAAAACAAACACATAGCAATTAAAACCTCCAAGTGAGGGCAGCCACTGTCCTCGGGCAGAGGGTGGAGCACAGTCGGCCCCTGGGAAGCTTCACCTGTTGTTCCTCATTGGAACACGCTGGTGGACAGTGGACTTGTCTGTGTTTCGAGTGTCAACAAAAACAAGTTGACTTACAAAGTACTAAAGTCCCAGATGTGGTGTCACACACCCGCAATCCCAGTGACTTGGAAGGCTGAAAATGGGGGATTGCAAGTTCCAGGCTGGCCTGGACAACTCAGTGAGGCCCTGTCTCAAAAACAGTAGGGGCCACACACGTGTGGGAGGCTGAGATGGGAGGATTCCAAGTTCAAAACCAGCCTCAGCCTCGGAGAGGTGCTAAGCAGTCAGTGAGTCTCTGTCTCTAAATAAAATACAAAATAGGGCTGGGGAGGTGGCTCAGTGGTGGAGTGCCCCTGAGTTCAATCCCCTCCCAAAATAACAGAAGGGGCTGAGGGTGTGGCTATGTGGTCAAGTGCTTCTCAAGCATGTGTGGCCCTGGGTTTACATCCAGTACCAAAAAAGAAAGAGGGAAGAGAGAGAAAGGAAGGAAGGAGGCAGAGAGGAAGGGAGGGAAAGAGAAAGTCCTGAAGTGGTGCTGAATGAACGGGTTTGGAATTGTTACCAACACAGACCACAGCGTGGTGCAGTGACAGGAGGAAGATGTCTGTGTCTGTCACACATGTGGTCGAACACGCAATTGCCTATTACCAGGCATCAGAAACTAGAATGGCGGTGGCCTCTGGGAAATGCAGGAGGGTGGCTGAGGGTTGTTTTTAATTTTGTCCCATAAGCATTCATGAGCAGTCAGTGTTTTTAAAAGTGTGTGTGTGTCCTCATTACAACCCTCTGCCCCATCCCCACGGTGCCCATATTCCCTTGAGGACAGGGTATTGTGGTGCTCCATCTCAACCCCCTCTCTCCAACCTGCCCTCCTGGGTGGTGGGGCCCTGGAGAAATTCTTGGCCTTTCTGGACTCCCATTTCCCTGTGGTACAAGGTGAGACTGGACCAGGTTTCCCCCAAGACCCCTCCCATCCCAATGTCCCATGTGCTGTGACTTGGTAAACCCAATCCAGGGCCCAAAGCTGGTCTGATGTGCAAAAAACCTCTCCACCCAGCCCACCCCATGACCCCGACCTAGGCCGATGAAGCCTCCCAAGATGTTGGGACAGCACACCCAAACAGCAGCAGTGCTCGGGCAGGTGTCCCCGCCTCCAGGCAGCCTCTGCCCCGCCTCTGCTGCCAGCACCCTGACTGTGCCCTAAGACCCATCTATTCCCTGTGCGGACCTTGAGGGACTCTCCCTTTTAACCCAGGATAGTGAATATGCTTCCCCAAGCCCTTGTTCTGCAGCCCAGGGACACAGCGACACCAGGACAAGGGCCTCTCCCCACGATGGGGTTCCCTGGAGGGTACTCCATTCCTTGGTCCCCTAGGGTCTGGAGCCAACCAAGCCCTAGTCCTCCTCCCATTCATCCCAGCAGCTCTCCCCGGCCAGGAAATCCCTCTTGGGCCTATGTTGTCACCTCTGTCATGTGCACCCTGAACCCTGATGGACAGGATAGCGCCCTGTTACAAAGACAGCCGCTAAGACCAAGCACATCTCCACACACATCCCACCCACGAGCCACCTGGGAAGGGTGATCTCAGCAGGCCCAAGAGCCACAGCCCTCCACTCTGCCCTGGAGAGTCAGGCCCAGGCCCCACCTGGAGGAAGAAAGCAATCTCTTTTTTCCTGGAGGGCTGTGGGGCTCACTGAGAACCCACATTTTTTCCCTGGAGCCCAGAGCACTCAGGAAGCAGCCAGTGCAGGAAGGGCAGCGTGCGCCCAAGGACTGGCTAGAGGCTGCCAGGTGTTCCTGGCTGGTTCCAGGCTCCCCCAGCCATTGGGAACCCAGGCCTGTGATGGACGAGGCCTTGGAAACAGTCACAAGCCCAGCCCTCAGCAGCTGAGGACATTGGCCAGAGCCTATAACATTAGCCTTTACAGATATCTCCTGTAAATGGGAGGATTCAGCCCCTTTCCTGAGAGGAGCTGCAGAAGGGATGAGCTGCAGGGGGAGCCTGGCAGAGGAGGTTTCACTTGCCCTTTCCATCAAAGGGACACAGGCTAGGAGTGGCAAAGGACAGGGGTTATCCTTTCTCAGATGGGAGAACCAAGACTCAGACAGGACACGCTGGGTCCTGAGAACTACAAGAACCCCCATTTTTCAGGTTCCTCGTAACAACCACAGCAGTTGTCTGGGCTGCAGAATGTGGCTTGTGGAGCTCGGTGAGCAATTATTACACCTGCAAAGAACCACAAGGGTTTTTTGACTCGATGGGCCTCGCGTGCAACTCCCTACCCCATCTGAAGGCAGCGCACAGGACCACTGACCCTTGCTGTGCAAGAACTCAGTCCAGGGCTGCCAGACCTCCTGATCACCTGGAGCCCAGAGCCCAGCCCGGGTCAGCCCTGGGGGAGGGAAGCCTGGTCCTGAGCACACAGCCAGAGGGGGACTTCCCTGTGTGTGCCGATGGCCTGCAAGAAGGGCTAGTGCAAGAGGTGGCAGGGTCTCCCAGGGCACTGGCCTCCCCTTTGCTGCAGGGCACCTCTCTACACCCACCTCCTCCCAAGCCACCTAAGGGACAGAAAAAGTAGTTAGGGCCTCACTGTCTGCAATGACACAAACATGGGCTCTTGGCCACTTGTAGCTCTGTGACCTCTGGCTAGTTACTCAGCCTCTCAAAACCTCACTTTCTTCATCTGTAAAACAGGGGAGGAGAGCCTCTCTTTGTAGGAGAATAATGCTGCTCATCAAATTCCATCATTCCTATCTATAAACACATTATGGTTCCAGAAGCCTTGGCGCATGCCTGTAATCCCAGCAGCTCAGGAAACTGAGGCAGGAAGATCATCAGTTTGAGGCCAGCCTCAGCAACTTAGAAGACCTTGTCTCAAAAATAAAGGAGGTGGAGGCTGTGGATAGAAATCAGCAGTAAAGCACCCTGGGTTCAATCCCCACTACCACAAAAAAAAAAATAAAAATGAAAAAGGTATTGTCTCTTTTCTCTTGTAATACACCTCAAGGCCCTGGCTATGGAGTTAACACAAGTAGTTACCCAGGAATTTTTGAACCCTGGATAAACAGGGAGTCACCTAAGCAAAATCTGATGCCCAGGCCTAATTCAGAAAGGAGAGAAGGGAGACAAGGCAGCCCACCTCTCAGCCTTGCCTTGACTTAAAGTGGGAAACCACTGATCTAGTCTATTGGCCTCCAGATGGATAGGGAAACTGAAGCACAGAGAGGTGGTGTGACTGGAGCAAAGTCACACAGCAAGCAGGAAGCAGGGCTGGACCAGAAGTTCCATGCTGACTCCTGCCTGCTGCCCCAGCTCATCTAACCCTTAGTTTGTTAGCAAAACTCAAGGCCTCCAGGGCCAGACACAAAAGGGGCAAAGAGGACTTGACTGCACTCCGGAGTCGTGGAAACTGGCAGGACAGTGCCAGCGATCCTTGCTGTGTAAGAACTCAGTCTGGGGCTGCCAGATCTCCTGGTGACTTTGAAGGACAGTTAGAAACGTGCAAACTTTCCTGAATCTTAAGAATTACGTTCTAGGGCTGGCGTCGGGGCTGAGTGGTAGAGGGCTCACCTAGTATGTGTGAGGCACTGGGTTCGATCCTCAGCACCACATAAATATAAAATAAAGATATTGTGTCCACCTGAAACTAAAAAATAAATATAAAAAAGAATTGCGTTAAAATTCCAAGCAAATTTTTTAAATATTTATTTTTTAGTGGTAGTTGGACACAATACCTTTATCTTATTTATTTATTTATTTATTTATTTATTTTTAATGTGGTGCTGAAGATCAATCCCAGGGCCTTGTACGTGCTAGGCGATCGCTCTACCATGGAGCCACAGCCTCAGACCCCAAGCAAATTTTAAAATTGAACAACCAACCAACAAAAACCTGGAGCTAGGTGCGCTTCTCTGGTTACCAGTTTGGGACCTCAGTTCAGGATTTCAGGGTAGGACCTGGGGATAATTTTTTGGCACCGAGTCAGGATAACATGAGAGGTTCTTGGAAAGTATCTTTCTCTATAAATCAGTGTCTGGTCCTGGTGGCTCATATTCTGCCGTTACCTATTTGCTCCTGTGAGCCAAACAGTGCTCTCCCCAGATATTCTTGCCAAAAGGTTTTGAAGAGTTTATTACAAATATCGTTGTCTAGAGAACAGATTTAGGTACTGTCCTGGACCTGGAAGAACAGAAAAAATTAATGGAAAGTGCACTGCATCCCATGAGAGGGAGGAACAAAAAAGGCTGTGCTGTGGCATCTTCAGCCTCCCTCCATTGCTTCAGTGTGTAAGAGGGTAAACTGAGGCCCCTTGTGAAGCAGACCCTGAGGTTACATATCTATCTCAGAGCCCTAAGACCCTTCTTCCCCACTGGGTCAACAGTGACTTCTGACAGAATTACTGGATGCCTCTCCTGACTCCCTTTGCTTCCTGTGGATGCACCCACCATGCCCTCTGCTCCTTCATCACTGCATCTCCTGGTTCCTAGGCTGTGCTCACCTAAGGGGTCCCGGGTGGGATGCTGCTTCCAAGGTGCTTCCTCTGTCTTCTCCCCATCCACTGTTCTTATGGTTGGGATCCACTCACTCAGCCTGACTCTGCCTCACCAACTCTGCCAAACAACTAAGCCCCACTATGTCCTCTCCACTTTTTTTCATAGGCTCCACCCAGCATCTGGCCTCTTACCTGCACTGTTCTGCAGAGCCATGCCCACTCCACCCATTTGATCTTCTACATTGTGTCCATGTGGCTCATCTTCCACAGACATATTTAACACTCTGCGATTGCAGGATTTTCTCTCTAGCTCTGGAACCTTTGTAGTATGGCTTGTTTGATATAAGAATACCTCAATATTGTGATTAACAATGTTTCTCAAAAGTTAAAAAATAACATTAAAAAATCTGAGGATGAGGCTCAGTAGTTATGTTCCCCTAGTTTGAAACCCTTGTACAAAAAAAAAAAAGAAAGAAAGAAAGAAAAAGAAAAAAACGAAAGAAAAAGAAAAAGAAAAAAAGAATAAAGAAAGAAAAATAGGCAAGTAAGAAAAAAATGTGGTTCCTTTTTCTTATGTTATGTGTTACAAATTTAGCATTCATGTTCACCTGTTGTGGAGGCTGTGAAAAGTCAGTCTTTCATACATACTTCCATGCCCACACCTGACATTTTGCTGTAAGGCTATTGTTTTATGTTAAGGTCTATAATTTACCTGCCACCTCACTTAAATTGGAATTTTTTTTCAAATCCTAGGTTTCTCTGGTGGCAGGGTTCTTCTTCAGTCCTTGGAACCTGACTTCTTCCTTCAGTGCTCATTAAGTTTCAAGGTGTTTTATGGAGAAGACACACTTGAAAATTGGGGACAGTAAAGCTTGCTAAAACTCACTTTCCCAATGGCCCATCAGTGCAGGATTGGAGATTGGGACCAGTGTCAGCCTGTTGTGGAATAGTTCTCAGGAGAACCATGGGAGCCCTGAGATTTTGGACTTGAGTGTTGGCGTCAAGATGAAAGATACTCTCTGTGAACATTCTGCAGCAGATGAGGGACCCTGGAGATGACTCAGGCCTAACTCTGTCCCAATGGCTCAGATTAGGTACTATAGAGGTTCTGTGTTGTACTTTCCTTTCATCCCCAGAGACCTGAAAAACAATTGGTGACAAAGATGGCTGGTTTTCTTTACCTACATTGTTCCTGAACCTGAAGACAATGAACAGTAAGCAGAACAAGGAGAAAAAACAATGCATCAGTCTTTCCAATACTAGAAAAGTAAACCCATCAAATACTGGAAAATATTTCCTTTTACTTGAAAATCAAAAAGCCCAGTGATTGGTAGTCTGGGCTGCTATGGCTATCCAGCTATTCCATCATGCCCCAGGGCCCTTCCTTTTTTTCATTGTGCGATCCATTTAATACAGCAATTCGGGGGAAAAAGAAAAAGGAAAAAAACAAAGAGCTAGAGTCCCAGTTGCTTCCAATGTTATCTCATTGGCCAGCACAAAATCACAGAGACCACTACCTGCAAAGGATATTGGGGAATACAGTTGTTTTTCACTTTTACTTTGGGTTTGTTTTTGTATTTGGTTGTGGGGACTGAATCTATGATTCCTTAATCACTGAATAACCATCCCCAACCCTTTTTAAATTTTAGAGACAGATTTTTAGGGCTTTACTAGATTTCTGAAACTGTCCTTAGACTTCTGAGCCTCCTGCATCAGCCTCTATAGTCACTGGAATTATAGGCATGTGCCATTAGGCCTGTCTGTGTTTTTTAGGTGCTGGAGTTGGAACACAGAGCCAGGCACATGTGAAATTTGTTTACTACTGAGCTGTAATTTCAGCCATAAACTTGTCATTTTGAATTATTAGCAACCCATTTTAAAAAAATATAAGGTCCCAGTGGGATGAATGAGGGATACCTGCCACCTGGACCTTAGCAACCAGTTGTGCTGGTGTGACTTAGTTCAGGCCCAATGCATACTCACAGGGTGGCATGAAAAGATGAGCATCAAGTGAGGAATGGGTTCGGATGGGCTGTGAAAGGAGAACTGCTGGATAGGTGGCAGGCTGAGATACTGTTCTTTCATGTGTTGTGATGGGCATCTCAGGTGGAGAAGGGGTAGAGGGTGAGTGCATTTGGGTGGTTAAACACTGAGATATATCCCCATTTTTTAAAATATTTTTTTCTTAAAATATTTTTTCCACTGGGATGTCAGGCCTGCACCACTGAGCCAACTCTTATACAATTTTTAAAGTTATTTATTCCATTGTAATATGGATCTGTTGAAACTTACAATATAAAAACATACTTATAATATATTCCCTTATTATAAATAAAGTTATAAGAATTAGAATATGTCATTTTTATAAAAATAGATGTCACAACACTTGTTCCCAGTGACCAAATATGACCCATAAAATGTTAAACACATATGGACATTTGATTTATATATTTTATTCTTTTTTCCATATTTATTATTGTAGACAAGTTCTAAACACTGAATGAGTGAATGCAGAGGTTTATGCCAATTTCCACAATTATTAATTGAGAATAATATTTTAGTTTTTCCTAGTAGTGGCATTTATTTTCCCACAAATACAGCATGTGGCATTTATGTGTTGAAGCTGAAAAGTTAATCACACAGAAACTGAGAACAGAAACACTTCCCGGATTTATAATAAGAATGAGAAACTGACTGATTGTGTGTAGGGAGTGCAAAAAACAATTAAATCCAGAAAGTAACTCTTAGGTTTTAGAGCACAATAAGGTGATTACATTGTATAATAACTACTTAAATAAATCAAAATAGCCAGAACTTAGAAAGTTTCAAACACAGAATAATAATTTTAATGAGATGAAAATTACCCTGATCTGATAATTACACACTATGAACACATGCCCAGTTATAACAATGGGTCTCATTTCCAAGTACAAAGAGTAGATTCCAGGTAAAAATAAAAATAAATAGAAGTAAATTGTTTGATGTTTTAGCCAAATATCTACATTACCTCAGATTTTTAAATAGTATCCTATGTTCATGAATGTTTCACTGTTTTGGTTTCCCTTACTGTCATGTCTTTTAGATCTGCAAGGTCTAAAGAGTCATGGAATGATTTAGACTTATTTACATGAATTTCTGATGACTGTTATTAATTTTCAAAACTTGTTTACACTTTATTTTATTATTTTATTTTTATGTGGTGTTGAGGATTGAACACAGTTCATCACATGTGCTAGGCAAGCATTCTACCACTGAACCACAATCTTAGCCCTGATGACTGGTATTTTTTTAATATGTGGCTAGAAAAAAAGCTAAAATACATACCTACTATTTCAGGTACTTGACTTAAAATACAACATGCCTTGTATAAAAAAAAATATTCCATCAGATTAACATCAAATTTTTTGTATCAATTTTATGCATGGTTTCTTTACTGGAGAAATGCATCGCTTACTTCAAGCAGATGAATATTGGGACTCTTATGGAAGTTTGTCTTTTAGGCTTGGGTCAAATTCTTGTCCTTTAATTTAGAAACCTTACAATGGAATGACTTTGAGTCTATCTGAACTGTGACTTTAATTACACCTTTATTCCAGATGACTAAGGAGAAAACAATAATAATATATTTCTACTGGTATTCAATAGCTGGATTTGGTCACTTAAGATAGTTTTTCTGCTCATGATAATAGCATATATGCAAGGTGGATAGCTACATTGGGGATTCAAAGACAGGCCTTAAATACTGTCAAAGAGCTTTCTACACATATTGCTAGAAAATTTTAATATCATGAAAATAATTTGAATCCACAACATATGTAGCCATTATGAAAAGAAAAGTTTTAAATCTATTAAATCACATAGATGATGAAGTACATAATTAAAAGATAATGGCCAGCATTTCTACTGAGTACTTTTTATTTCAGAAACACATCCATATTTGATCCTTGTTCTTCTTTCATACACAATAGCTCTAAAATATATGTAATAAGACTCCATATATGTAATACAGAATAATCAGATTTAGCACCAACATAACACTTGAACAATAAAAGACTACAAATACAAATTAAAAACTCATCTTAGAGGATATGCTTCTCAGTGCCATCTTAGATGATATATTAAAGACATTAAGTCTGATAATAAATGGTCAAAAGATAGATCTAAAAAATACATCTATGTGCACACCTACTAGATTGAGATTCATTTTTTGAGAAGGTAGCAATTCTTTACTTTTGTACAATCATTCCATTTCAATTCATTGAAAATTGTAGAGTTTTCAATATATTCCTACTGCTTAATCAAGAAGAGAAAGATGAAATCAACTTAACACTCTACCTCAGAAAATCTCAAAAGAAGATAATATCAAGAAATATTTTGAGAATATATGGTAATTCTGAATCTATAAGAAAGGCTATGTACAGTGGGAGCACAGCTACTATTACATAATCCAGGCATGATTTGGTAATAATATTCGAATGGCACCTGGAGAATAGTAGAGAGAGTTGATAATTGAAGTGGGAAAAATGTGTGTTGGGTGAATCCACATATATCCGTCGTAATAGGATAGGCTGAGATTGATAAAGATGACACTATTTGAAATAAGGGCTTCTGCTTCATTTTCTCTTAAGATATATACTATTAATATGAAATTTGAAAATAAAGATCAACAAAATATATTATTTTATTAGTATAAGAAAGATTTCCTCTGAAGTTCATCTTGAGATCTCAGCTAACACCGTAATTTTCTTCTGCAACTTCACGTGCCTTTTCTAGCACAAGATATAACCCAAGAACTTTACCATTGGTATCTTGGCCGTAACATATCTAGGGATGCTGATAATTATGGGGTTTATAGTTACAGATGTTTTTGTCTCGGAATTTTGGAGATGACATCAAATATAAATTAATAATCTACTTTCACAGGTTTGGAGAGGGGGCTTCTCCATTTTTACCATCTGCCTGCTGAGTGTTCTCTATGACATACACCTCAGTCCCAGAAGCTCTTGCTTGGCAACGTTCAACCATATATTCTCACATCAGAGCCTGTGGTTCCTTGTTTTCTGTGGGTATTCTGCATGTATGTGACCTGAGATGATCTTATATTTATTACTGTATGCTGAATAACTATACAGATGCATTACTTTCTAAGGCATTTATTTTAAATATTTGGGATGTTCCAGGAATTATTTTTATAGGGTTCATGTTCTCAGGTCTTTCTAAAATTCAATAAATAGAAAAACCTCTAACTAAAAAATAAATGATGTTATCACTATTAAAATGTGAACATTAATATAAATAAATAATATTAAAATCTCTCAGCAAATAGGTATAAGGACTTAGATTACAAAGATCAATTTTTCGGGAGACACAAACTACCAAAATGCATTGTATCCTTGGTGATCATTGTACTGGGAAGAAATTATTGGTTTCAGCATTGGACTCTCACCAAGCCATGGATTTATTAAGGGTAGGACACTGATGTTTTCTTCTGTAACCATGACATGGTATCAATCATATGTAAAAAGAAAAATAAATTACAGAAAGAGAAAATGGTTCCCACAGAAAAAGAAGGCATTACCAGCATTCTGTAATAGTGCAAAGAATATCCAAAATGTGGCCTCTGTCTACTGGGACATCTACAGAAAGCATGAACTTGTATACTTTCTGGCAGAAAGAAAAAATGTTCTAACCTTTCAAAGAATTGGGCTTTATTACTTGAAATTATAAAAAGTAGCCATTGATAAAGCAATATTTCTTGCAGGACTGAACATTCAATGTACATTTGCAAGAATATAAAATAGATTCCCAGAGCTATTCAATACAGAAATATTGTTAATACATAAAGCTCAGGAATAGCCCAAATGTCCATCATTTGTTTAGTTCCAACTTTGGTCTATCTACACCATGGAAAGGTAAGATTTTTGCATATGTGGGTTGTTTTCCAGGTTGTTTCATTGAGTAATAAATAAGGGGCAGACAGGATATACAGGAGCACTCCCTTTTGGGTAAGAAAGAAATTTACCTAATAACTTATTATTGTTATTGACTCCTATCAGAACAAGAAACAGTAAGAATATATACTAAAAACAATTAAAACAGATGTTCATGAAGGGCAATGGGAAAAGATTAGTGGGGATGGAATAGAGTTGAGTCTTTAACATGTGTTTATATTTGAACCACATAAACAACAACCATGTTGAAAACGCAGAATTAAATCAATAACAAAAATCAAGCCCAACAGGTAAGAGTCTGACAACTCAATCATGAACCACATTATTCGGTGACTAATATCTTTTTGTTTTTCTTTTTTTTGAGAGATAGAGAGAGAGAGAGAGAGAGAGAGAGAGAGAGAGAGAGAGAGAGAGAGAACTTTGAAAAAAAAAATATATATATATATATATATATATATATATATATATATATATATTATTTTTTTTTCCAGGGGACACAACATCTTTATTTTATTTTTATGTGGTTCTGAGGATAGAACCCAGTGTCCCACGCTTGCCAGATGAGCATGATACCACTTGAGCCAGATACCCAGCCCCTAATTAGTTTCCTAAGCTTGCATGATTTCCAGGATCTTTTTCTCCAATGTGAACAATATTTTACCTAAATTTTTTACCACATGCTTGTTGCAATGTAATATTTACTGATCAGTAATTAGCCATAAAGGATCCCAGGATTCATATGCAATGTTTAGTGTCAGTGCAGCAAGGAACAACATGGGTTTTATGCTTTCTCCATTAGACTGGAGTTTACAATGGAAGAGGCCACTGCTTATCTTGAGTGAGCAGCCTGGTGAATACACAGATATGACTATTAATATGCACTGAAGAATTCTTTGAAAGTTTATTGCCAGGAACACATAGAGGACTTGACAGTTACTTCCAGGTCCAGATTTCAGAAGCTTGGCTATACACACTTGGGGCAAAATGACCAGTCCTACACCCTGTGTGAATATGTATTGTAATATTGTGGTAGTTTATCACAAGCCTAGGCAGAAAAAGGTTGGGTCTTGAAGGTTACTCAGTCATGTGGGTAGAGCTACGGAATGGGATTATTGTCCTTTATTAAAAGAGAGCTGCAAAGAAACTTCTCAATTTATCCTGTGAGGACACACATGGTGCACTTCCTTACTCTCATCAAGCTGCTATAATAATATATGGTAGACTGGGTGGTTTATAAGCCACAGACACTCATTTTTCACATTGTATAAGATCAAGGCACAAGGCTATTCAATGCTTGTTTAATAATAATAATAATAATAATTATTATTATTATTATTATTATTATTATTATTATTATTATTATTTGGTACTAGGGATTTAACCCAGGACCACTTAACCCCTGGGCCCTGTCCCCAGCTACTTTTATATTTTATTTAGAGACAGGGCCTCACTAAGTTGCTGAGGCTGGCCTCCAGCTTGTGATCCTCCTGCCTCGCCCTCCTGAGTTGCTGGGATGACAGGCTTGAGCTTCTGCACTCAGCTATAATTTTAAACATTTGCACACTGAAAATTCAGAAGAAATGATTCTGAAACAGTTATTTTCCCCCAGAGGAATACTCTGCATACATGAAAACTTCCAGCAGATGTGCCCAACCGGAGGCAGGGCCCTTACCTTGGTCGGTGTTGATGGTGGTGGGGTTGAAGACCTTCCCCAGGATGTTGCTTGAGATGGAGAGGGAAAAGCCAGAGCCCAGGCCATGCCCTTTATAATGAAGCTCATGCAAAAGGAAGATGATCAAGCCTGCCACAAAGAACTGCAGAATTAAAATAAATTAATTAATAAAAGTGAACTCTGTGTTACTGGCCCCAGTGCCCTGGTTCCTTCCATCTTCAATGACAGGGCTCTCTGCTATGAGGGCCAAATAAGAGACCCTTCCTCAATCTGCCTCATGAAAATTCAGAAGCCAAAGCCAGGGTCTTTCAATTCTCTCTATTTTTTTTTTTAATCTATTTTTTAGTTGGAGGTGGACACAATGTCTTTTTTTTTATTTTAATGGGGTGCTGAGGATCGAGCCCAAGGCCTTGTACATGCCAGGTGAACCTCTGCCACTGAGCCCCAGCCCCAATATTTTTTTTTTTGTTTCTTAATTGTTTTGGGGTTTGCAGGTGGACAGCATGCCTTTATTGATTTCAGTATTTCTCGTTGTAGATGGGCGCAGTGTCTTTATTTGATTGATTTCTTTTTGGGCGGTGACCAGCCTCCAACCTGGGGCCTTACCCTGCTCAGGCCAGTGTTTAGCCTTGAGCCCAGCCCTGAGCCTGGCCTGGCCCCAGCTCTGGCTGAGTACTGCTGAGGAGGAAGAGGGACAACAGGGTCACTCAGGAAGCAGGGTGAGAGTGGGGGTTCACCTGAGTGGTGATCAGAAGGCAGATCCCAGAACCCATCTTTGAGGGGGTCCCTGTCCATGCCTGTCATCACATTCTTAATGGACTGGCCGATGGTGACAATCATGCCAAACACTAGGGTCCTAAGAAAATCTTGAGCAGAGACTGGAAGTAATTCAGATGACAAATACTGACACTACCCACGGAAACCTTGGTGAGGAGTGTCCAACTGTCACACGTCAAAGCGCATGAGAACTCAGAGGCTTTCTAGTGAAAGCACCTTTCATCTCTTTTGTGGCTTTTGGGATTGAACCTAGGGCCTTTCGGACGGTAGGCATGTGCTATACTAAACTTCAGACCAGTCATCTTAAATCTTTTTTCAAAAAAAAAATGATCTTGAATTCTTAATATGGAAAAACATTTTTAAAAAATTGTCAACGGTAAGGAGAAAACTTCTGGGGCTGTAGCTCAGTGGTAGAGGCACTGAGTTCCATTTTCAGGTCTGCAAAAAAAAAATATTAAAAACAAAGAGAGAAAGAGAAAAAAAACACCCAATTTGGGCTTTAGAAAAATAATGCAAATTTTTTGTTTGTTTGTTTTGATTTTTGTACTGGGGATTGTACTCAGAGTCACTCAACCACAGAACCTCATCCCCAGCCCTATTTTGGTTTTATTTAGAGACAGAGTCTCATTGAGCTGCTTAGGGCCTCGCTGTTGCTGAGGTTGGCTTTGACTCAAAATCCTCCAGGATCAACCTTCCGAACTGCTGGAATTAGAGGTGCGCACCACTGCACTAAGCCAAGTATATTATAAAATGTCAAAAATAAAAATTAAAAAAAGAAAACCACTTATTAGTGCTTTAGAAGGATAATGCATTAATTTAAGGCATTGAATAATAAATGCATTACTTAATATTTAATAATGCATTACTTAATTCATTAATGATTAATGCATTAATACATAAATATATTCTACAATCTTGATTTGTGTCTGAAACTCACAATTTAAGTTAGATGGATTTCTCACTGAATTATTTAACCTGGATGAAGAGTTCTTTAAGCCACTGTGCATTTTCTAGCTTTCATGGTAATTGCTCTCTAATTTAGAAACTGTGAGGAACAAGAATTTCTAGACAATTCTATAATTAGAAAGAGGCATATAATTTCAAACTACTCATATAAGCATATATTACATTAATACATCTGAATAAATGAAGCATGTGAGATGACAAAACAAAAACATGGGCCTAAAACTCCCCACACAGTTATGAAAAGTGCTGTAATGACAAAGCAAAATAATTGTCTTTTGGGTCCAAAGCATGAGGTTTCAAAGTCCTGTAGCTAATAAATGTCTATACCTTCTTTACTTCAAATTTATTGCTGTGCATGCATTATCATAATTTGTTTGAAGGATCATGTGTTGATCTAGTGTTTCATTTCAAACAACTCTCTTAAAAGTACTAAGAATTTTTTTCTAATATCCATCACTAATAGTATTAGTACCATAGTTATATGGTGATTTTTGAGCCTAAAGGAGAAGTTTACTTAAAATTTAAAAATTATGTGTCACTGAAAAGGTAGAAGATATACTATATTAAAGCTTGCTTTATTGTCTAGGAAATAGAAATATCAAAGGAATTATTTCCAGGTATTTGGTCATTTTTGATGTACTGATCTGTGTATAATAAATAAAATTTAATTATATTTGCAGATTTATGGAACTATGCTTCAAATTAAATGTTCCTTGAGAAAGAATATTAGTGTTTTTAGCTTCTATATCTATGTCTGAAAAATTTACACAATATCATTATAATTATATATTTTCTGTAGAAATGCTATTCACTGTATTGTATTTGGAGGAGATTAATGGATTTGGTATTTTTGCTTCAAATATGTTTTGTCAAAAAAAAAGAACATGGTTATAAAGCTTTTTTTATATTATATTATCAATTTATAGTGACGTTTTTATTCTCTTTCAAGCACAACTATATATAAAAAATAGTGATTCTTTTTTTTTTGGTGTCATGTTATCTTCCAAAATTCTTATCCTTTGTGAAACAAAATGATAATTTTGTAGTGCAGAATTACATCCTTATAAAGCCTATTTTATTTCCTCCAATTTTAATCATGGATCTAAATTCATATTAAAATGTATTGAACATTTTTGACTGTGTATTATAAACCCATAAACTAAGCTAACTATTTTACTTAGAGACCTGGATCTTCAAATATACAATTCTATTTTACCCACAATGAATTAAAGTAACAGTAAAATAGAAGCATAAAATGAGATAAACATTCACAATGAAAAAAGGAGGTGATCTCCAGTGACAAAAGACTTCAAAGAACTTCTGGAAAACAGAAAGTATGGAATCATATGAAGGATGCATTTGAGTTCTAATTAGGGCTCCCAAAGAGGGAGATTAAGACCAGGACTAGGCATCTTGGAAGTCTCTAAGGTAGGGTGCTTCAGATCAGCACAATGGAAATAAAGGGAAGGGAGCTTGTTTGGGTGCACAGAATCTGGGTTTGCAGTCTTATCTCAAAGGAGGCTTCTGCTTACTCCAAGTAAAATTTTAGAGTTGTCTTGCACTCTCATATTGGGTCCTACTTGAGACATAGTGTGTGATTTACATGAGTCTCAAACAGTCTTGAGTGTTGGAAGCCTTGAATGGTCATAGCCAGAAAAACTCTCTTCTACTGATGAAAATATTTTGAAAAGACCACTTTCAGCAATTGTCTGGGAAATGAATCTTTCTGTCCTTATGGTGCCATAAAGCACAGTTCCCTATAGTGACACCACAAAAATTCGCTTTTCAGTCAAAGTTCTGTACTTAGTTTATGGTACTGGTGACAGTCTGTTCCTGAAAGAAAAAAAACTTATAAAAAGGAAAACAGGGCAATTAATTACAGTTTTGACAGCTGTGTAGACTGAATGTCAAATTAATGTCATCTTGTGTTTTTTCTGCTCTTCTTTTTAGATCCCCTAAATGGACTTTTTTTGGTCTCTACAACTTAGCTGATTGAGTGAAACTCATACATATGCCCAAATCAATTGAGCCTCCTCACCATGATTTTCTCAAGACACAACTACTTCACTGGTCTTTTTACAATTCCTGTATGGAAAGTGAGTACTAAAAAGAAGAGAATTGGATCATCTGTTTTCAAATTGAATCATCTGAGTTCTTATCTCTATTGCAACATGGAATCAATGTCCTTCTGATAAGGAGAGTGAATTGACCTAGCTAGGATTGTACTTTACCCTCTTGCTTTCTGTTTTTTTTTTTTTTTTTTTTTTAGTACATGGAATTTTGAGTCCTCAGGTACAGTTTAAATTTTAGTTCGAATCTTGTTAGACATCCTGGTGGAATAGTGTCCTCTTAAATAATTAGGATTTCTAAAACTAGAGGATGCGGAAGCATGGTGTAAGAAAATGTAATTGCCAAGTGGGTTAATGGGAGTGATAGAGAATGAAGAATCTTCAACTGTGACAGTCTAGCTCCTGGATCTATGTAGTCTATCTCTTGGTAGCACAAACTGATATAATGTTATGTAATTTAAGAAGTATAAGCAACATCATCACCTGTTCCAGAATTCTACAAGGCCAGTACCTTTTTATTTATTTATTTTTTGTAGGTGAAAATACAGTGAATAACATGGTCATAGACCCATATAATATCTTTGTTTTTGTTAACTGTGGTCTCATTCACTTTTATGCATGATCTCTTGGCACTTTATTAATGGTGCTTGCTTAGGATTTATTGTCCCTAAAAGCAAAATGTTAAAAAAAAAAAAAAAAAAAAAGTTTGGGTTTTTCTTGTTAAAATTATTTCTTCATTAAAAGAGGTCCACTTTTTAATTTATGATGAGAGAATGATGAAAAGAATGATGCTGTCACAAGAACCTAGGAATAGACCTCTCTTCCTAACTGGCTGGATATTTGTAAGAAGTATTTGATAGATAAAATGCAGTGACTGGAAACCACTATGGTACTCAGTCCTCATTCATCCTGTGCATCATCAGAGGCTGGATAAATACAACTAGCGAAGTCAAGTTGTCAACTTGGTTGTCTTGTACAATGTCCATGATATATTTGCTTTGGTATTTGATAGCATGAAATCTCATGATATTTACACTGCATTATCTCTTTCAGAGATCCATCCCGATTACTGTACCCCCAAAATTTTATAGTCTTCAAAAGTTCCTTCTAGACTCTTGAAAAGTCTTAATTTCTTCCTATAAGTTTATGTACCTTCTTAGCTGAGGTAATATTTTTTTACAGTGTAATTAAGGGTGAAGTGTGCTGCCAAGTATTCTTCTCTTTAGAAAGAGCTTTTTCCACTTTTCATTTTTCAAGGCTAACCCTGAAAGATACTGTAAAATGATGCTATTTTATTTCCATTTACTTCTAAATGAAGCTAACTCATATTTATTTCCAGGAACATTTTGTTAAAAGATGGCAATTTCTCCTTCTATATGATTTATAAAGAGACCTTTTCCCAAAGAAGGGAATGAATAGGTGTTGTATCAATTCTTTGCTCTGAAATTTATTGGGGTTTTCTGAGAAAAGTGTAACTTCGTGATTATCTTCTTGATTAGTTATTTGCTTAGTTATTGGTCACACTCTACAAGTGTGACCCTAGGCGAAATGCAAAGGATGATAAAGAATAAAATAAGTAGAAGCTATACATTTATTATGCTTTTGTAACTGAAGAAAGGTTTGTGAAGTACTTTATGACTTGCATAACTCTCTACCTTCCATTTAAAGTCATAAGATAAAATTCATCTTTATTTTTTGTGTTTCACAAATAAACTTCTAAAAATAAAATTTACACCTATTTTTTCTAATCCTGTTCATGATTTTTCCATTTTCTTGATTATATGAAATTTTCATAACTCATACTAACTTGATAATCTGTGTCATTTCCTGGCTTACAAACAATTATTGATTTTTGTCTCTTTTTATTTATAGTTGGCCTCCAGTGACTAAGAGGAAGACTCCTTTCTGTCTGCTCCTCCCAGCCCTGCTCCAGGCTCTCAGCTTCCCAGACCCTCATGCAATTGGTTGTAAATTCTCCCAGAAGCTTTTTTACTGTCTAATTTTCAGAACTAAAAATAGAAAATAAAATAAAAACTTAAAAAAAAACGTTAAAATGCATAATGTGGAGGGAGAAAGCAGTATATATATATATATATATATATATATATATATATATATATATTTGTAATTAGGCTTTTTTAAAATTTTGAAAATATTTTTCTTTTTTTAATGTGGGTCAGCCACTGATATTTCATCAAAATATAACAGTTTATTTGTTGAGTTGAGGTAACCAAGGAATAGCCACACCCTCAGAACAAAATAAAACACACACATACAAAAGAAAATAAGAAAAAAAACCAGAATCATCTTTAACCTAACGTTTTATAAAATGTCTCAGATCCTCGTAACTTGCACACAAGCTTCTGTGTTCACTTGAATTGTAACTGCTTTTTGTATTTGGAGAGAGTGTGACTACTGAACTTGAAACCTTTTATTCTGAGTGTCTTGGTGGTTTTTGGTGAGATTAAGTAGGTGACAGGGTGAAGAGAATGTGGGATGTTCTTCCCTATTATAACATGAATTTTTCTCCACAGTCTACTCTCAGCTGCCAGACCTCAAGTTTTTCTTACACTGGTATAATTTAACTATTCTTACTTCCCCTTTACCAATAATTTTTAACAGCAGATTATCAAACTACACTTATTAAGAATAATTTTAAAAATAAAGTTATAGTTCACCTAACCAGTCTACACTTATTGCTTATGGTTTCACTCACCTGCTATGCCTGTTTTTAGTGTCTGAAAAACTTGGATATTATTTTCCATATTTTATCCAGTTTCTTTCATGTATATACTGGAAAGAAAATCTGGTCTGGAAATATTCCATTTTGATTGAATGCTATATTCAAGAAAATAATATTTAAACATGCTAAACATATCTACAGAATTTCTCAAGAAGTTATGCTTTAACCAAATAGAATATCCTTAAAAGAAAAAAACTATGGTCAGCTTCAATAAAGCAAGAATAGAACCCAAGTATTTATCATTAATGATAGATTATAGATGATACATATAGAATAACCACAAGATTTAAAGAAAAAATCGTAAGCAGACTCTCAATTAATGATAAATAATAATAGATTTTTCATTAATGATAAAATTCTAAAAAAGCAATTTTCTGTGCCTCATTTCAAAGAGAGTTACTCATTATAGAAAAAAAAATAAAACAAAAAGAGCACAGTTTGTGGACAGAAATTGTGGTTCTAACTACAGAGCTCAAGAAAGTTATGCTGATTCTGCAGTAGACCTTGAAAATAGTTTTGTTAGCTTACCTCAGTCCTACCTTTTAAATGATGCTTTAATAGAAATATTAGCTAGTAAGTAATCAAATGATTGAATACAGCAAAAGTTAGAAACTTCTAGTGATCTATTTTTCATACCTCTCACACAAAAAATGAGTATTGGAAAATACAGGAAAAACAAAGTGATAAAAAAGAAAGCAAAAACCCACTAAACAAATAATGGAAAGTCAAGTTCTGCATATGAAACACAGTAAAATGTGCACTTTTTGTAATATTTGATGGGATAGAAGAAAGTAGTATTGATTGTTCTTGATGGTAAGAACATCCCTCCATGAGCAGCATTCATGTCCTGATATTGGATGTTAGAAAGGCTAATAAATTGAGAAAGAAAGCATTCTTACTTCTTGTGTGTGTTTTGTGATGAAATCTATTTTAAAGTCAAATTTGTGAAAATTATTACTGGTTTTTAACCTTCATAAATTTTCTGTAAACAAAGAATGCAACACATAATTATTTTTAAAAGGGAATAACTAACTGATGAAGCATGAACACAGGTACTTGTAACTATTGAAAAATAGAGTGGGGTGTTGTGGTGTGTACAGATGCTGATAGTCAGAAAAAATAAAGTTTCCAATATAGATTAAGCAAGAAATCACAGAATGCATATCATTCTGATTTCATAAATGATAATCAATTAAACACTAAAGCATTTTAATATTTGATTCATTAGTCCTGAAAAGAGAGAAGTGGCCCCATAAGCTAAATTGGTTTTTCTCCCTCTATCATTGCTATTGGAAAAAATAATGGGAACACCTAACACAATGTGTATATGTATATATTTCAAGATTATGTATATATTTCAAGTACATATTTCAAGATTCTATGTATATATTTCAAGATTATGGTCAATATCAGTCAACTAGTAGTATGTATGGCTAAATTTATTGCCTTTTAGAACTTTAAATAGTTGCAGATAGAGTGGAGGATGCTGATTTGGGTCTAAAGTATGGAAACTACTGTTTTATATGGTACTGGGGATTGAAACCAGGGGTGCTTTATCATTCATATATATTCACAATTCTTCAATATTTTATTTTGAGAACTGGTCTCTCTTAGTAACCAAGGGTGGTCTTAAAGATGTGATCCTTCAAGGCCTCAGCCTCTATGATTTTTCAGATTACAGGTATGTACCACCACATCAGGCCTGGACACTACATATTAATTTTTATATACATCTAATAATCAAAACTATTTTAAATATTCCTGCCTTTTCTTTTATTTAAAATATTGAATATTAACTTTCTGACATTGCTGGAGAGCATCTGCCTTTTCCCTCACTCCCACTTAGCTTGAGGCACACACAGAAAGAAACCAGAAAAACTGGTTTCAAAATATAATAGAATCCACTCTACAGCCATTCATATGTAAACAGAACAAAAAACAAACAAACAATTATACTGAAGCCAGAGACAGTGGCACAGGCCTGTCATCACCAACAGCTCTGGAGGTTGAGGCAGGAGGACTGCAAATTGGAGGCCAGTCTCAGAAACTCAGTGAGAGTCTGTCTCTAAATAAAATTTCAAAAAAGGCTGGGGATGGGGCTCAGGAGTTCAATGTCCCTGGGTTCCATTCCTGGTACCAAAAAATAAAAAAAAAATGCAGACTTTTTGTGCTCATGCTGGACATACCTGGAAATGGATGATTACAGCAATGACAAAGATGGAGGCAATGAGATTCCTGAGGTAGAGGTGATTCTTGTGGGAGAAAACCTCTCTAAGGGCTGGGACTTTGTCTGTGTTCGTGGCCCAGGGATGGAACAGTGCAAGATGGCGACCTCCAATTCCATGCCTGTTGGCAGAGTAGGATACAAACGTGAAGGGAAGAACAAAGGGCTGGACTCCTCTGGGTCTTGGGCCTCCTCCTGGCCAAAGCAGAGGCAGGAGAACAGAATCAGCCAGGAGACTCAGCCAGGAGACTCATGGCACCAACAGTCACAGGGTCATGATCTGGATTTTTTTGGCACCAAGGATGGAACCCAGGGGCCCTCAGCCACTGAGCCCCACTCCCAGCCTATTTGTATTTCATTCACTGACAGCATCTCACTGCGTTGCTGAGGCCTTGCTGTTGCTGAGGCTGGCCTCCAAGTTGATATCCTCCTACCGTAGCCTCAGCAACAGGCAGAAAGGGGCCTGGCCTGAGGAAAAGGCAACAGACCAGCTAGGGACACTGCAGCACAGGGCACCAAGGTCTGAGCACTTCAGAAATGGCATGAGACTGACTTTAGAACAACAACACAGTGGGAAACGCTGTCACCATGGCCCCTGCGGCCCAGGTCGGTGCTTTACTAAACGTGGCATCTGTGGGCAGAGTGGTTAATAGCTGGGGACTCAGATGTCCCAGTCTCTCCCTGGGACTGCATTTTCCTGTTACCCCAGAGTTGGAACAGCAGGACTCGTGTCACCTTCTGGATGGCCACTCAGATGGGCCATTAGTCCTGTAGACCACATGGACAGGATATCTGTGACAGAAACGCTGTCCTAGCTTTCCCTGGCCCCCTGGCATACCCGTGGTGGTCTTCTTACAGCCCCTCTCCCTGCCACCTGTGCCTGTGTAGGACAACCGCTGATGTTTCTATGGTAAAGAATCTGGAGACATGAAACCTTGAGCATTTTGTAAAGGAGGAAGTTCAGCAATCTCAGTAGGAGAGAGTAGGGACTTGTCCTGGCTCCTCTTGCCACCAATGACCTCTCTGAATCCCTGCACTTGCTCCGCTGAGCCATAAGTGGACCCTCAAACAGACCAACTCATCTCTGCCCGAGGGCCTTTGCACCCGCCAGGTTCTCTAGATGGACCTGTATCACTCTTCCCCAGTCACCCCATTTTCCTTCTCTGCTCTATTCTGACCCCGGGGCCCTGGGATGACACTGACGCTCACACACCTTACGTTCTATCCCTTTGTATTATTAGCACCCACAGAAGCGCCTAGTGCTTAACAGCACCTTACTGACAAATGTCTGAAATGAAAGGTGGGTGACATCAATGGCAGGGTGTGGGCCTTAGAAGCTTTCTGAATGTTTAACATAGTCATTTCTTGAAAATCACTACCCTCTGATCTCTAGGAAATGGGTTGTTTCATGCACTAGTGTTATGGGGGCAAGAGCCATGTGACATCTGTACTGTCCACCTCCCTCCCAGCCTGGACTGTCCCAAACCTCAGGGAAGAAGGACCAACTGCACTCTCCACTCTAGGGGCCCTTCCACACCCCACTTTACAGGTCACAAGCTGAGCCGTGGTGGCACTCCTGCTAACAGGAAAGCCTTTCAGCTGAAAGCTACCTGAGCCTGCTCCACCATCCTCTTGCCCGTCCTGGGGCTGTCCCCGTGGCTCCACCATTTTGGCTCCTTACAGCACCACTCAAAGCCCCCCAGGTAAGATCTCTGCCCCAACGAGGTACCAGAGGTGGCCAAGGCAGCCACCTCCATGTCTCAGTTGTCTGTGGCCTTCATCTCTCCCTAAGTCCTAAGGCCCTCACTCTGATGTCACACTGGCTGACTCAGGCTGAATGGCTTTGCCACCTTGCCAGACATTTTCTCAGCCTGTCTCCAAGGGACAGCAAATCATTCCTTCAAAACTGTCCCCTCACTCACCATCCTGCTCCAGAGCAAAGTGATCCTCTGGCTGGCTGCCACGGCCCAAGCCTTCACTGACTGGTCCCCTGTGGTCACCACTGCTCCCACTCTTTTTGAAGGCAGCCCCCCGCCAAAGCCAGGAGGTCTTGGCAGACTCCTAAACTCCTACCCAGATTTCACCGCCACATCCACAGCTGGGGCCCAGCTGCTTTGCCCCCAGATCCTCAATTCACCTTAGATTTTCTGAAATTCTAGGAAGAGTCTTGTGTCACCTTTGCCTACTCTTCTGTAAGTGTCACCGACACTCCTACCTGGGGTCCAGTCTTTCCCATGGGATCTCTCAGGCACCCTGCAGGGACTCATCTGCAGTTTCCTCAATTTGATGTCATGGCACTGAAAGCCAAGAACCAGCTCCACAGTCAATTCCAAAAAACACAAAAAATGCACACAAATATTTTCCATGAGAGACTTCCCAGCAAAAAACAGATTCAGGGATCAGAGGCCAAAAGAAAAAGAAAAGAAAAAAAAGTCAATTTCCCTCTTCTAAGAAGTTTCACATGTTTTTCAATTTTTATTTTATTAAGATTTGTAAGCCAGGTGTCATGGTGCATCCCTGCAATCCCAGTGGCTCTGGAGGCTAAGGCAGGAGGATTGCAAATTGGAGGCTAATGTCAGCCAAATTGGGGCTCTAAGCAACTCAGCGAGACCCTGTCTCTGAATAAAATACAAAAGAGGGTTGGGGACGGGGCTCAGGGGTTAACTGTCCATGAGTTCAATCCCCAGTGCCTTCCTCCCCAAAATGGCAATACTGTGGGTTGAACCCAGGAACAGTCATTCTACTCATGACTGTTTTGAGACAGGGTCTCACTTATTTGCTAAGGCTGTCCTTGAACTTGTAATCATTGAACTAACAGCTCCTTGCCTGAACAAGTGGTTTGGTGTAGAAATTTTATGTTTAGAATCTTATTCGCTAAGAACAACTGCTAAAATATGTGCAGATGATTGCCCAAGGATATTCACTTCGATGCTAACTGTGACTGAGAAAGAACTGAAATGTCCACCAGAAGACAATAGACTAAAATCAACACTTCTTTATGTTTTCAGTGCAGGTTCCTGCTAAGAAATTTGAGGCAGGATTACTCTGTGGCATGCCAACTGTCCTTGAAATATTCTTATAAGACATGAAAGTTTAGATATTATTTTGATTGTAAGTGTTGTTGTTGTTATTGTTATAATAATAATAATAATAATAATAATAATTATTATTATTATTATTATTATTATTATTATTATTTGGTACTAGGGATTTAACCCAGGACCACTTAACCCCTGAGCCCTGTCCCCAGCTACTTTTATATTTTATTTAGAGACAGGGCCTCACTAAGTTTCTGAGGCTGGCCTCCAGCTTGTGATCCTCCTGCCTCGGCCTCCTGAGCTGCTGGGATGATAGGCTTGAGCTTCTGCACTCAGCTATAATTTTAAACATTTGCACACTGAAAATTCAGAAGAAATGATTCTGAAACAGTTATTTTCCCCCAGAGGAATACTCTGCATACATGAAAACTTCCAGCAGATGTGCCCAACGGGAGGCAGGGCCCTTACCTTGGTCGGTGTTGATGGTGGTGGGGTTGAAGGCCTTCCCCAGGATGGTTTCACAAATGTTGGTTGAGATCGAGAGGGAAAAGCCAGAGCCCAGGCCGTGCCCTTTATAATGAAGCTCATGCAAAAGGAAGACGATCAAGCCTGCCACAAAGAACTGCGGAATTAAAATAAATTAATTAATAGAAGTGAACTCTGTGTTACTGCCCCCAGTGCCCTGGTTCCTTCCATCTTCAATGACAGGGCTCTCTGCTATGAGGGCCAAATAAGAGACCCTTCCTCAATCTGCCTCATGAAAATTCAGAAGCCAAAGCCAGGGTCTTTCAATTCTCTATTTTTTTTTTAAATCTATTTTTTAGTTGGAGGTGGACACAACATCTTTTTTTTATTTTTATGGGGTGCTGAGGATCGAGCCCAAGGCCTTGTACATGCCAGGTGAACCTCTGCCACTGAGCCCCAGCCCCAATATTTTTTTTTTTGTTTCTTAATTGTTTTTGGGTTTGCAGGTGGACAGCATGCCTTTATTGATTTCAGTATTTCTCGTTGTAGATGGGCGCAGTGTCTTTATTTGATTGATTTCTTTTTTGGCGGTGACCAGCCTCCAACCCGGGGCCTTACCCTGCTCAGGCCAGTGTTTAGCCTTGAGCCTAGCCCTGAGCCTGGCATGGCCCCAGGTCTGGCTGAGTACTGCTGAGGAGGAAGAGGGACAACAGGGTCACTCAGGAAGCGGGGTGAGAGTGGGGGTTCACCTGAGTGGTGATCAGAAGGCAGATCCCAGAACCCATCTTTGAGGGGGTCCCTGTCCATGCCTATCATCACATCCATAATGGACTGGCCGATGGTGACAATCATGCCAAACACTAGGGTCCTAAGAAAATCTTGAGCAGAGTGTGGCAGGAATATAGATGATAAATACTGACACTGCCCATAGGCAAGTGCTTTACTAAACTTCAGACCAGTCATCCTAAATTCTTTTTTTAAAAAATGATCTTGAATTCTTAATATGGAAAAACATTTTTAAAAAATTGTCAACGGTAAGGAGAAAACTTCTGAGGCTGTAGCTCAGTGGTAGAGGCACTGAGTTCCAGTTTCATGTCTGCATAAAAAAATATTAAAAACAAAGACAGAAAGAGAAAAAACACCCAATTTGGGCTTTAGAAAAATAATGCAAATTTTTTGTTTGTTTGTTTTGATTTTGGTACTAGGGATTGTACTCAGGGTCACTCAACCACAGAACCTCATCCCCAGCCCTATTTTGGTTTTATTTAGAGACAGAGACTCACTGAGCTGCTTAGGGCATTGCTGTTGCTGAGGTTGGCTTTGACTCACAATGCTCCAGGATCAACCTCCCGAACTGCTGGAATTAGAGGTGCGCACCACTGCACTAAGCCAAGTATATTATAAAATGTCAAAAATAAAAATTTTAAAAAAAAAAACACTTATTAGTGCCTTAGAAGGATAATGCATTAATTTAAGGCATTGAATAATAAATGCATTACTTTATATTTAATAATGCATTACTTAATTCATTAATGATTAATGCATTAATACATAAATATATTCTACAATCTTGATTTGTGTCTGAAACTCACAATTTAAGTTAGATGGATTTCTCACTGAATTATTTAACCTACTAACTTAAGATCTCAAAGACATGCTGTATGGAAGATGGCAGAGTAGAAAATTGTAAATATTGTTTTCTAAATACCACATTCCAGTTAACAGAGGCTAGGCTTGGCTGACTCTGAGGCTGGACCCCATTATTGGGGCTGCCTATCATTTGATACAGCCAATACTCTTAACCTAGTTTAACAGCATGTAGAAACTGAGACTCCAGAACTATTATCTAAATTTCTTCCACATCAAAAAATCTAATCAACAGCAGAGCTGGACTGAGAGGATCACCTTTTTGCTCATTAAATCCTTTTAAATACAGAAGAAAAATAGCACTTGCTAAATAACTACCATGTGTTAGGCACTGTGAGAGTGATTATTTAATTTAATCCTCTTTTTTTTTTATACTGAGGACTGAGCAGACGTGCTTCACTTCTGAGTCTCATCCCCAGCCATTTTTTATTTTATTTAGAAACAGTGTCTCACTGAGGTGCTTAGGGCCTCACTAAGTTGCTGAGGTTGACCTCCAAATAGTGATCCTTCTGCCTCAGCCTCCAAAGCTGCTGTAATTAGAGGCATACTCCACAGGATCTGGCTTTGATTGAATTCTTATGACAGCTCTGAAGTAGATGTCACCTCCTTCGTGAGGTATGGAAATCATGGCTGGTGAAGGGGTGACCTCCATGCACTGATCCTTCAAGCCCATCCTCTGGGGCATTCCGGCCCTCCCCTGCCCTGCCTGGCCTTCCCCCATACCCAGCACCACCCAAAAGTGCTCTCTTACTAACAGGCCATGGAGCACCTACAGGGTCGGCAGGCAAAGCACACAGGCCAAACTGGGCTGTTTTAATGCCCCCAATTTTAGAGCCAATTCAAATTCTCAACTGGACACCAGAAATTTACCCATGATCTTTCTTAAAGTTCTGGGCTCACGTTGAAGAAGGCTTGGTCTTTTGGGGTGTCACCCACTTCAATCATCTTGGTGCAAGCCAAGAGCTGCATGATGAGGCCCAAGTTGACCATTGCAGAGATACCGAGCTCCATGAGTGTGCCTAAGGAAACGGGCAGCCACAAAGCCTCTGTGAGCTCAAGAAAGCAAGACATTATTTAATAAAATGAACCTACAGAATTGAATGTGACCCCTTTTCCACATTGGATGGGCTTCAGTTTGCTGGACAGCAATTATAGCATAACCCCCCAAAACCAAAGATAAGAACACAACTCAGTTTCTCTGTCGAGCCCACCAGACCCCATGTCATTCTGTTTGGAAAGTCACGTACCCCTCAAGAGCCTACTGCATTCCCATCCCCATGGACAGATCCATTCTGGCTGGACAGAGAGGCCCGTCCTTCATCAGTTCATAAAACTGGAGAACATTCCAATCATTTCCTGAGTCTGCAGATGGGGCTGGCACATTTGAATCTAGTTGGGAATCAACCTTCCCTTTCCATCATGTTCAGATGAGCTCTGATTCTGAGTGACTGGAGCCTCTTTGGAACCCCATTTGTAAACCGTGTTCATCAAATGCACCATCAACATACACAAGAAAATCATTTCTAGACACACAGGTGACTGTATAGATTTGACCCTCCACTGTCACTCATGGTTTTGATCCATATGTTTCACCTGTAGATATGAAAAAGATGCAGCTGAGAAACCAATAGAGAGTTCTAGAGAGTATTCTATGTGGACTCACCATCTCATTTCAGGGATTTCAAACACTCTAGTTTTTTTAAGTTTTCAGAAATTCTCAAGCAGAGACTTATCTTGCTCTTCCAGGTTTTGTAGTGCATTCAAACCCAACTCTTAAGAAGATAGTGTTTCCCAGGCTGAATGCACCGTTGATCATGCTATTTGACGTGGCACATGCAGACTTTCCAGGCCACAGAGCTGCCCATTCTCTGAGCTCCACAGAAAGGCTGTAGTTTAACTAAATGGTGCTGGTCCAGCAGAAAAGAGGCACAGTGAGTCTAAGCCTCCCGCTGTTGGAGGCCAGAATCCCTCACATCCAGTAGAAAGGGTCCACAGAATCTGAGGCCATAATACAAAAAAAAGGATCTGGAAACAAGTAGAAACCAAAGGAGTGGCACATGGTTCCCCCCTCTCCCCCTTTCCCCAACAATAGCACAGGAGACCGGATTGACCTGACAGCAGACTAAGAGATGAAAAGGGGGATGGCTCGCCACAGCACCTTTGCCTTCAACTGGACCTGAAGAAGAGGTAGAATCAGAGGACATGAAGTTTCCCAGTAAGTCATTAAAAATAGAGTCCAACAGTCACTTTCTCTGATCACCAAGAAAGGCCAAGGTGGGCTGGTGGCACAGCTCCATGGGGAAGCACTTGCCGAGCATGCATGATGTTCTGAGTTTAGTCTCCAACAGAAAACCTCCACCAAAAAAGCGAAGAAGCCAAAACATGCACCAAGCAGAGTCCTGAAAGGTGAGTCTCATGCTTTCTGTGGACAAACCCAATGCGAAGATGTCCGTACGTATCACGTCTGGGAATGCTCATATTATACAGCATCATGATCTTCCCACTGCTTAAGTGAGTTCAATGGCAAAGCTGTACTCTTAACCATTGACATGAACAGTTTAGATCCTCAAGGAGGGGCAAGAGGAAGGCAAGTTCAAAGACAGCCTCAGCAAAAGTAAGGCAGTGAGCCACTCTATGGGACCCTGTCTCTCAATAAAAAACAAACTAGGTGTGGAGACATCTCTCAGTGAGTGGTTGCTTCTGAGTTCAATCCTAGGAATAAGTAAGTAAGTAAGTAAGTAAGTAAGTAAATTCTTTCTGTTGTTGATATTTTTAAAATAATATTTAATCTTTATTTTATTTACCTCTTTTCTGATGTTTAGTATTTTTTATTCTACTAGCTTTGGGTCAGGCATGTTCTTGATTTTCTACCTCCTTGAAGAGGAATTCTTGGTTGTTTTCTTTTTGATATAGGTATGTACTGATCTAATCTTAAAATTGCCTCTGCTCTATGATATAGGGATTTTATTTTGTGTTTCTATCATTTTTCTCAAGAATCTTTAAAAATTTCCATTCTCTTTGTCATTGACCCTGCTATTTGAGAGCTTTTTGTTATAATCGCAGACATGCAGGATGTTTACTGAAGTTCCACCTGTTGTAGCTTTCCAGTTTTATTACATTGTGTTCAGAAAAAAAGTTATTTCAAATGATTTTTAGCTTTTAAAATTTGCTAAGGTTTGTTTTATGACTTAATCTGTTGTCTATTCTGGAGAATGTTGTTGGTACTGTTGTGAAGAATTTGTCGTCTTTTGGTTTTTGTTGGAAAGTTCAGTTAAGCCTATCTGCTCTGCAGTGTATTTTAAATTCTGTGTAAAGCAAGAAGAGACAGAAGCAAGGTGTTGTGTATATTGTATTTCTGATGAGAGGATTAAGTCTGTGAGATTTTCCAGCGTACTTATGGTTTTGTTTATGTGACTTCTGATAACAAATAGGGTTTATTTTGTGTGTGTGTGTGTGTGTGTGTGTGTGTGTGTGTATGTGTGTGTGTGTGTAGGGGTGTTGTATGTTGTATTTCTGTGTGCATGCATACTCAGTGTTTGGTTATATCATGTGCATGCCTTCAGGAAGTGTAGAGTATATAGGAATGTATAAGCCTGCATTTGGAAAGTATACATTATAATTGCATGACCGTCAGTACCTGGGTGATAACAGGCAGGTGTATTTGTGGGTATGTATATATTTTTTTAGAAAGGAAGTGGTGGTGTGTGTATTCGTGGAAAGCAGGGATAAAGGTGATTTATGCATCTGTGTTTTTGTTGGGATGGCAGTGAGTTGTGGGTCATGCATCTGTTTCTAAATGTGAGGTGTTTTAATGATATCTGTGGTGAAAAGCGTTTTAATGAGTGTGCATCTTTCCATGTATGTGCCTCAGCAAGAGGTGTTCACAGGTCTCTGTGGCTGGATGGCATGTGTGCATAAAAATCTCTTTGAACTTCCCCAAGATTGAGTGGAACCAGAAATACCCTGATTACAAAAATGTAACATTCTTAACCCTAAATGACACAGGTACAACCACTCACATACACACATAACCATTTAAGCTAATTAGAGTCATAAAGCTATAAGAATAGGGCGTTATAATCCACTGGTATATTAACCTATTTAAGATGGTTGGGCTTTTTATACAAAAAATCCTGAAGTAGTCCTGAAGAATGTTTGTATTGAAACAGATGAGAAATATTGGTTGAGGCCCACTGCTATTTTGTGTTTCACTGATATTAATGCAGAGACCATTAGAAGCAGCGCACTAGCTGAGCTGAATAAAGATAGACAATTTCAAAGAAAATCATATTTTATATAATACAGGACCTTTTAGATCACATCAGGTTAACTCTTTTGGAAAGCAAATGTGTAAGCCATGCAGTTCACAAGACATGACATGGATCATCCACATTCCGCATGGCTTGTGAGGCCTCTGTTTGGCAGCAGAAGACCCTCAACACTGGTTCCCAAAAAAGAGATTCCTGCAGTCCAATATTGGGATTAGAAAATTGTAGTAAACTATGGTGAAAGCAATTTTGAAGACAGATGCCTTCTGTTTGTTTCCAGAAAAAAGAGTAAGGAAAATATAAGTTAAAAAGTCCTTTTCCATGAAATCCTATTTGTTTTGCTTTGTGAGCATACCCTATAGAAGAAAATAGAATTCTGACTGTGAGGGGAAATCTGGACCTCCAGTGATTGTTATAGAAGAATAGGAAATGTTGATACCAAGGGTATGCTATTAAATACTTAGCATAGGACTGCCTACTTCTATGAGAGAAGGCTCTGTGGTAAATAGAAAATGCTGGTAAAATCTTTTCTTTTGATTTCATGAAGCCTAGAGTTTTATTTGATGTATGAGATCCACTGTGCTTTGAAATACAATCTTCTTAGCATCCCTGCCACAGGTTTTTATGAAAGGTGATTTAGCGTACTGTGATGGGCTAACATCCATTTCTTCTTTTTATGGGAAACATTTTTTACTAAAAAAAATAAAAATGGTCAATACTCTTTAATAGGGAATTTTATTCATCATTGAGTGGAGGCTTTCTTAAAATGCTTTTATTCAAACACATCTTTTTTTTAGAGAGAGAGAGACAGAGAGAGAGAGAGAGAGAGAGAGAGAGAGAGAGAGAGAGAGAGAGATTTTTATATATTTTTTTTAGTTTTTGGTGGATACATCTTTATTTGTACATGGTGCTGAGGATCGAACTCAGGGCCGTGCACATGCCAGGTGAGCACACTACTGCTTGAGACGTATCCCCAGCCCCCTCAAACACACCTTTTATTTAAAATATAGAAATGACTGGCTTTACAAAGCCAGTTATGTAAAAAAAATTCAGACACTTTAAAATAAACATATCACTCACATTATATTTTCTACAAAAATATTTTATTTATCATTAAATTTAGAAAAATATAAAAGAATCAAATTATTTCACATACATATAAAAGTTAACCTTAGATAAAACATATATAAATTTATACATAGTGTTCTATAGTGCACATACACATACATATTCTAAAATATATATTAGATTTAATCGACTTGGAGAAAAATTTCAGGAAGTATCTAGAATTGATATTGTTTAATAAACTTTCATGAATAAGTAATTACAAAATCGTGTCTAAACTTGTGAGAAATAGTTTCATATGTTATCTTTATCCCAAGAAAGTAAGTTTTCAGAGATTTATCAGAGGATACATAATCTGTCATTCCTCACTGTCTTATCATGCATTCACTACTTTTCTTATTTTTAGTGTGGATTCTCTAGTGCATTAAGACTTCTTTCTTCATTTGTATATTTAGTTTTCCACTTCTACCTATTTTGTTTTACTTTCATAATCACTCTTTGTATTCTGTCTTTCTGTATCTCAAAGAATAGATTTAAATGAGACAATGTATTATTTTTTAAATAAATGAATATATTTTAGTTGCTTAAAAAGTATTTGGTTTTTTTTTTCATAATATGTTACAGTTATTCTTGAGTATTACAAACTCCACAATGGAATATATACAACATTTCAACATATATAAACATGCTTTTTTATTTTTGTATTTAAATATTTGATTTCCTCTGAATTTGCTCACAATCTTTTATGACATAATTTTTAGATTTTATTCTAATTTATTATAAAAGACAGTAGAATGCATTGTAATTCATATTACCCAAATAGAGTACAATTTTTCATATCTCTTGTACACAAGAGTCACACCATTCATGTCTTCATACATGTACTTAGGATAATGACATCCATCTCATTCCATCACTTTCCTATCCCCATGCTCCCTTTCTTGCACTTCCTCCACGCTGCCTTATCTATAGTTTTTTTCTGTTCCTCCCATGCTTCTCCCTTTTTTCCATTACGTATCAGAAATTTTATGTCACAGAAAACATTCAGCATTTGGTTTCGGGGGATTGGATTACTTGACTTAGCATAATATTCTTCAGCTCCATCTATTTACTTGCATATGCCATGATTTCATTCTCTTAAATGATGAGCATTATCCCATTTTGTATAAAAAGAACATTTTCTTCATGAATTCATATTCTGAAGGGCATCACAGCATACTAAAAGAATGCAGCTACAACAATGTTTATACTACCACAATTTAAAAAATGATTTTAACTATCAGATTATAAATGCTTTTTCTAAAATTCTGATATAAAGGTATAAAAACTCTACATGGTTTCTATTGAACATTGTGGATGTTGAAGGTGTTGAATATTTTCTTATATATTTATCATCAGAAATACTATTATTACTACTAATAGAATGTTTCTAAAATGAAAATATTAAATGGAGAAGCCAATAAAGTAATAGCCTTGCCTCATAATGTATTTGGTGTAAGACTTTGTAAATATTATAGTATTTTTTAGGTATAAAACCTTAACTAGATTTCATTTGAATCTTAGCTTTTCGCACTTAATAACTTTATAAACTATGATATATCACTTAACTCGGGGATTCTCAGTTTACTTATCTGTCAATCATTAATAATTGCTCTCAGATTTTTCTGGAAAATTTGAACATGCCCAACATTGTTTTCTTTTTCTTTTTTAAAAATATTTATTTATTTATTTATTTATATTTTAAAGAGAGAGAGAGAATTTTAATTTTAATTTTTTTTTTTTTTTTTTTTTTTTTTTTTTTTTTTTTTTTTTTTTAGTTTTTGGTGGACACAACATCTTTGTTTGTATGTGGTGCTGAGAATCAAACCCAGGCCACACACACTCCAGGCGAGCGCATACCTCTCGAGCCACATCCCCAGCCCTGTTTTTTTTTACATATATGTAATGAAAGAAATTTTTAGAGTTCTCTAAAGTAAAGTAGCCCTGAAAAAAAGCAAACGCTCTATACAATGTAGACATGCAGTGGTCATAACTTTTGAGATCAGAACTACATGAAGCTTGGTTTTGTATACTCCATCATTTCAAGTTTTGTAAACAAGGGATAAGACAATGTTTCTATACCATGAAGAAGACCTCATAGCAGGACAGGTACACACTGCAGTCACTTATCCCCATGAAGTCCCAATATCACATCCACTTATCACGTCCACCACATTTGCAAAAAACATCTCATTACATCAAAACTGGTATATGAGATGTAACCTCACTAAAAGTCTCACCAAGAACAAAAAAAATTGGACACCATACATGGGAGGGAGGAAGCCAGGACCAGATCAAACAGAAACTGCTTGCATTAAGACCTGTAGCCACCTTGGTGATGTAGCTGAACACAGATAAAAATCAAAGCATGAGTATTGGGGTTTATAGATAAGTGTGCAAAAAGCTTATTTGTTCTAAGGCAAGGAAGCAATGTAAACCATTATTGTAACTATACACTTATAAATCACAATTTTAAACAAAAGGACAGAAAAACAGGCAGAAGTATCAAATTAAAGAATAGGATAGAGTTTTTAAGTCATAACAGAAGACTTGACAATCCTTACCAAAGGGGTGAAGATGTACAGAAATTTTCCTTTATGAAGGTCATTTGTGGAAGGAGTGAGTTTTTCGTTTCTGAAGAAAATTTTGGCAGAAAGTATAGAATAAGAGAAGGAATAGCAAAAGCACAAAGGTCACAGAAGGAAGCTAGAGTCTAGTAAGATGTTCAGTTAAAGGGTTGGGGATATAACTCAGTTGGTAGAGTGCTGGCCTCACATTCACAAGGCCCTGGGTTTAAGCCCCAGTACCAAAAAGAAGTTCAGTTACAAATGTTTATTGTGTTTATCATGATGTCATTTAGAACTATTATTAGTATTATTATTTAAATCAGGAATTGAACCCACAGGTGCTAAACTACTGAGCCAAACCCCAGCTCTTTCTTTCTTTTTTCTTTCTTTCTTTCTTTCTTTTTTTTTTTTTTTGAGACTTAATCTTGCAGAATTTCTGAGACTGGCTTTGAGCTTGCAATTCTCATGCCTTAGTCTCTAGAGCCAACCAAGATTACAGGCATTCACCACCATGCCCAGCTTGGAATTTTTTAAAGTTATTTTATTTTTATATGTCAGGACTTCATCTGACAATGATTGTATTTTCTTTTGCTAATGTTTTGAATAGAATCTGTACCTTATACCACAAATAACCAAAAAACTCACTCTTTATGTAAATATGATATTGTCTTAGCGTGAGTGGAATGACTCTACAGTTCTTTAGTGACTCCCTAAGTATCATCAAGCATAATGTCAAATCTTTGATATTGTTCCATAAGAAATTTGGAAAAGAATGTGCCACATTAAATGTATATTCTAATAAAATTAAAAAGCCTTGAAAAATATGTCCCAGATACTTGTGCTTTAATCCATTATGAGTAATGTTTTAGACTGTATAGTTGAGAAAATAAATGTTGTTTAGAACCCCACATCTCAGTGATTTATTTAATCAATGTTTATTTCCCACTCTAAAAGGTCTAAAGTGAACAAAATCTAATGGTCAGGCAGGTATACTGTGTGACTTACATCTGAGATAGTTTTCAGAACTCTGGGGTTCCTGCATTTCATGGGTTTTAAGAATCATTTTTCCTCTACAATTTGTTAGTATCACAAGAGTACGTGTTTCCATCAAAAATATCAACATTAGTCTCCCAGACTTTAGAAATCTTCACTTTGTGATGGTGTGCTTTGGGAGAGGCATTAGCTTTCAGAATCAGTTTCAGCCTTCAGCACACTTGGTCGTGCTACTTGCCATCTTGAAGTATTTTTTCCAGCAAAAAGTATGCTTAGAGAGTTATTTTGTGTATGGAGACAAACTTGAATTTTTATTTAACTTGCCTCTTGGCTGATTCATGTCTCTTAACCAGTGATGAATTTTTATTAATAATTTTACATGAATAATAAATGTAAAGGCATATTTAATAGAATAAAATTATAAGTAAAAAGAGAATGAGCCATTTTGCCTTCATTAGGATTGCCAAATGAGAAAGAAATTTAATGTATTTTAAATATTTGTAATTTAAAATTATTGTACTTAAAATATTATAGCAATACCTTTAAAACTGTTTCTTTATCTTAAAATATATGATTGAAACTTTATAACTTAAAGATTATTTTTTTAAACCTGAACTCAATGAATCACATCTCACCAGGTGCAAAACTCAAAAATGAAGGCAGAGAACTTGTATATTAAGAACAAGATTAATTTTTTTTTTTTTAAAAAAGATGGCTATTTTAAAATCTGAAAGATAATGTTGAAAAGATCCTTCAGAATGAAAACAGAAGATTAGACAAGGAGATTAAATTTTCCTAACATGATTCTAAAATGAGAGAAATGAGATATGGAAAAGGGGAGACAGAACATGAAAAAATAAAATTCCCTACTGCTGAGTGGGAATGTGAATCTTGAAAGAGTTTTAAGTCTCTCCACAAAGTAAAAAGTGATCATGAATAAAGGTGCCAAACCCACAGATGTCCCTGTGTTACCACCAGTCTCTCTGTCTAAAGACACAGGAGAAGTTGTTTCATGTTTTTTCAGATAAGATTTAAAACTAAACATACAAGCCAGTCAACCTTTCTTTAAACTATGAGCTAAACATAAAGACCATGGTGTCAATACAGACTTTATATCCTGTGATATTACTGTGTTTGTGTTTTAAACAATTTCATCTGTTGCTTTATGAATTTTTAAAAATGACTGAATTCTGTAATGGAGTCCTTTGTAAATTACCTGATAAATGTTGAATAAGAAAAAGTTATCTACCATATCTAGGAAGGCATTAAAATTAATTAATCTATAGAACTAGAAGTAAAAGTGTCCCAGAAATGAATGTAAATTTGCTAGTTTACATTTAACTTCTGGATTCTTACCATGTATCCATTTAATTATAAGATTTGAAGAAAAATATTTTAAGACAGTTTGTACTAGTTATTTGTCTTGGCTAAGGGAAGTCAGACCTCTTAAGACCAACTCCATTCCTCTTTGATATACCCCTAAATGCTGTGTGGTCCTGCACTGGCTTTGGCCTTGTTTTTCAGTTCCTACTCTTCTGTAGCACTTTTTGTTCTGACATTATTTAAATAGTGCTCTCATTCTGGGTGCTTCTACACATTCTGTATTATCAGTAACAAGCACAGGGTAATCATTAATTATTGAAGAAATACGAAGGAAAATTACTTCTAAAAAATAGATAAAGAGAGCTAATTATTTTCTTTAACTTTTTTAGACCTGAATATAATTACTCAAAAACTAGTTCTTCATTTTTTTTTTTGATGTCACACTGGAAAGACATGAGAGAGACACATGGACAGACACAGGGGATGTATAAAATTTTCTGAGGTTAAACCTTGTTGTGCACACCCATTTCTCATGTATTTGCTTAAAATTCTGACTTCTTTTCTCTAATATATAAAATCATTAAGATTTGGTAAATTAGAATGCTTATTAGTTTTGACTTTACATCAAAATTGATTGATATTTTCTTGCCACGAATTTATTTATTTCATGATCCTCAGATTTTTGAGGCTTACTTAATATTCTTATCATCTTTCTCTTATGCTTGCATTACTCAGAGACAGAATTGCTGTATTCTTTCATATGTATTTCTTAAGAGCAAAAACTTCAGAGTATTTGTTTGGGTATCAAAGGTATTTTAAATTAATCTCCTGGTAAAACAACTCTAAATACTCCTTTCTATGTTTTACATTTTCAAATTGAGGTTTTTTTCAGAGCATATTTTACTGAATATTTGTGTTTCACAATAACAGACTCAGAAATTTCAGTCACTAAAAGCCATTTATTTACTGATATACGTGCAATTTGGATTTTTAATTTTGTGCAGCTACAATCATATTTGATAATAATAGTTATGATGCTTTCATGAACAAAAGTATATTACAAAAATAGATGTATTTCACTATACCTTAATAAAAATGGACATGTATATGTATCATTATTTAAATGTTTATTTTCACCTCTGGGTATATTTTACCAATATTATTATAAAATAAATCATATAGCATTTATTAATTTATGTTTATTTGGTTGTACCATATTTATTTATTATGTTATTGTTGTATACATATTACTGGTTAACACATATTTTTTTAAAGAGAGAGAGAGAGAATTTTAATATTTATTTTTTAGTTTTCAGCAGACACACATCTTTGTTTGTATGTGGTGCTGAGGTTCGAACCTGGGCTGCATGCATGCCAGGCAAGTGTGCTACTGCTTGAGCCACATCCCCATCCCCAGGTTAATACATTCGTAAAAAGAAAATGCTATTTGATAACCATAGTAATGGAATATTAAAGAGCTTATTAAACTACTCTTTTAATACATATTTTCTTTTATCTTTCTAAAACCTTCTAAAATGTGTAAATGTATAAATATACACATTAAGGAACAAGAGATCCTATGGCAATAAGTAATATATCAAAGAATCAAAACCTGATAAATTCAGTGCTAGAATTAACAGTTTTCCTGAATTGCAGGTCAACGATGTCTCTAATACAGATAGTAAGCAAAACATTAAAATAACTAAATAACTATAATTGAAATGATTCAGCAAACTATTTGGCATGACCATATATGGCCTCAATTTTAATCAAATATATATTAGATTTATTTATAATATTTAGGTTAATTTATTCCTTTATTTCCTCTATCTCTTCTTTGAGAAATGACCTCTAGTAAACAGCCTCATTTGGCCTCAGGATATGTGTACAGTAAGAAAAAAAGTCTCAAGAGTTCTATTATATTCATAATATATTCATATATTCCCAAGGCCTTTCACATACTAGTCAGTCACACACAGCAAGCAATTTGAAAGTTCATGAAGTTTTGCAATATAACATTGTTATCCTTCCAAGCCATTTCTAAGAATTCTGTGTGATTTATTGAAAACATCAAGGAAAATGAATATGTCTTTTTAAACCCAGAACTTGAAATGACACTGGACTCAAGAGATAGAGTTTATGAAGACAGGAGTTATGTGTTATGGCTTCTGTTTATCTGCAGAAGAGCCGTCAAGGTGAAAGGGGTTGTGTGAGAATGGCCTTAGGCCTGAACCTAAGCAACTCCTCTAATGCCAGATTCATGGGACCCCAATAGACCTCCAGGAGCTGAATCTGATGCAGTCACACAAGAGTGTTTATTGTAAGCTCAAGCCTGGACTCACAACCATTTCAGATACAGTGGTCCCAATGAGTGAGTCTTGACCCTTAATTCATTGAGGATTAATAGATTTGGGGGGATATTGTATGCATCACAACAACACATAGCCAATCATTTCACATCACAGAAAAGTCAAACAACAACTCTTAACATTGATTAGCACATTCATTGGCAGAAACAAGTTGTGTAAGGGTGATTGGTTAGTTCAAGTTGTGGATACTTTTGAACCGATTGGTTTAGGCCATGAGAGGTTGCAAGAGTGTATATGATAAACTTGCCTAATCATGTTACCAATCAACAAAAGTACTGGGAAGGTCACCTGGTGTTTCAGGTATTTTCTGTGTCTCATGTTTTTTGTGGTAGCTAGGGGGTTGCTGTGGGTCCTAACCTAGTGTAACTGAGTCAGGATCACTTGGCATGGAAGATCTCTCCAGTTATTTACAGACAAACAACTCAGCAGGGTTAGTATATGCCTAGGAGCACTCTGAGTTTTTCCATGGACAAGGGTAACTCCTCCTTTTGGACAGGCTTTGCTCTGAAGTGGCTGGTTTCTCAAAAATGGAGTCACATCAGTTTCTCACTCCATTTAAAAAACTCCATTTTGAAACCTGAGGTCATTAATAGAGGTCACTTTTCACCAGGCACACCCACAGAGCCCTCTAATATGGCCTCAGACAAATTACTTGCCCTCACCCTGATAAGCTGAATAAAGCCTCTGGCAGGCTTTCCTCTCCTGATAAGAGTGAAAAGTGAGAATATCAGGATGGAGACCACCAGACCAGATATTTCTGACCTCAGGGTAAATGAGAATTCTGGTGGCACCTGATAATTACAAGGTGTGGTAAAAAATAAAAAATAAAAACAAAATTTAGTATAAAAAACAGAGCTAAGAACAGGGATTCAGCCAGCCTAAACGAGTATGTACTCCAGCTGGAGAGCCTGATGAGGACCTACACTGACATCCCATCACTTGCCATCATTTTCCTATTCTCTGTGTGATCCTCACTGCTCTCAAACTCTACCGCCTTGTCTGGACCTTTGTGTGAGCTGCAACTTCTCCCTGTGACCCTCTCCTCAACTGGTCGTCTACTCCCCACCAGAAAAAGCCTGTTTTGCTTTAGGACCTGATCACTGCTGTTGAGTGAGTGTGAATCTGCAGGACATAAAGCCTAAGGGTTGAGAGTTTTGAACTTAGCATTCAGAGGAAATGTCTGTCACTAGCCTGTCATGATTAAATCTGTTTTGCAATGTTCAGAATTAATCTAATATTGTTTTCTGGGAATTAATTAATCTAGAATTGCTTGGTGTTATTTGATTATCTCCACTGCAGGGCCGATCATTAAGGATTGTTGTTTTCTTCATTAGGAACCTATAGAGTAAAGTTGTATTAAGAATTTGAGTGAATAAAGAATTGAAAGGGGCAGAAATGCATGGACATTCTTTATTTCTCCCCTTGACTGCAATGCCACAAGTTTGCTCCGTGGCAAAATATTGTTATTATTTTTAAAGTATTAAATTAAGGAATTCTTATCACTAAAGATTATTATTATCTTCAATTCTAAATGTTGACTTTACTTTTGGCATTATCTCTGTCCTTTGACTGTTATTGTTACGGCTATTTACTAGTAATGAGGCCTTGCTTTCCCAATGCTGAAGTATAACACCAGAGAAGCACATCAAGGCAAGTTTAGAGTGGAAAGTTGAAGCTTTATTAAAGGACAGCAGAAAAGACTTCTCCCTGGAGGAAGAGGGGGAACCAATGAAGTGGTACCCCCTTTCTCCACAGAAAAGTCTACTTCACCATGGCTGATTTGGGGACTGTCAGCCAAAGAGTCTCTGCAAAAGAGTTCAATGTAGATAAACTTTCTATTTTTGTGTTGCCCTGTTTACTTGGCCACTGGCCAAGGTGCTGGACACCCCCTTACTATTTTCACAAATATATCCAGTATAGTACTTTGAAGAAATTGCAAACAAGGCCTCTGGCCTTGAGCTGGGCTTCACAGAGATGTCTACATTTTTAAGATAAGTTACAAATTGGCTCCATGGTAACAGCTGGCAGAGGGAGGAAGAAAGGGAAGAAGAAGTTCTCCTCTTTTCAAGTGTTGTCATTGAAGTGTTAACTTGCCCAGAACAGTGTAAGAAAAAGCTGCTTTTATGTGAACTTCTGCAGACTGTAAACTTCTGAGCCCCTCTACTTACATGCTGGGTATAAAACTCTGAAACTCCCTGAACTTGGAGGGATTGATTGATAACAGCAAAAGCTGTGCTTTCTGAACCTGGATGCAGCCAAATGAAACTGTTTCTTTCTATCTTCAGTGCCTTGCTTCATTTGTCCCTACAACAAACTGGGACACAGCACTGGAAGGACTACTGTCACATGTGATGAGTCAGGTTTTGCAAGAGAAAACACCACCTGGGCTGCTATCCCATACATCTTTCCCACTTAGAGTAGCAATCTGACTCTGATTATCACCCCCAAACCTCTCCCCACAACAAGAGGCCTTTACATATAAGGGTCTGCTGACTGTCCCATGTCAGTCACATGTTATTTGGAAGCCAATGACAGATCCACATGGCTCCACCACAGATGTTTTATCAGACACCTGCACTCCACTGCTCCAAGGCCAGTTCCCAGGAGGCTCCAACTCAATTGCATCTCTGTTCTACACCATTTTCATGAATTCCAGTCAATAAAGAAACTATCTGGTTCAGTCATGATGAGCAACAGGAGATCGGATGGATCTCCAGTTCAGAAATTCCTGGTCATGAGAATTTCAAATATTTCACTGTATTGGTCTAGACATCATTCAAGGATGAAGTAGGTGGCACTGTGGGTCTCAATTCTTTCAGGAACCATTAGGTGTGAGAAAACTCCATTCAAAGAATAATATATATGAGAGAAAGAGAGAGAGAGAGAGAGAGAGAGAGAGAGAGAGATATTAAAGACATGTAAAAGGAGCAATAGATATGCAAATTCAAATTCTTAATGGAATATATATCATTCAAAGATCACAAAAATATTTATTTGACTTTACATAGGGTTATGTATAAACTTGTTCGAATATGGAGCTCACCATTGGCTGAACTTTCAGTTCCCCTGGGGTTTGGTGGAAGTGATCTGTTCATGGAATTTGTATTTGCCAAAGTCAGAATACTCACATGAATGTACCTGTGATAGCAGGAAGGGCAATCTATATGTATATAACAATACATGTTCTTACCCAACCTACAGAGAAAGGGAATCCATAAGTTATATATTTGTTAAATTTGACGATACATGGAGAAGCATTAGAATGAAAATGTGACTAGTGATATAACACATACCCTTGATAAAGCAAAAGAAAAATCAAAATACACAATTCCTCCTATGAACTTTCTGCATTTCTCTATTTTAGGTTTGCTTTTATGCATATGTTAGGATTAGTACTCAGAGTCTAGTAGGGTATGGGTTAGGGTCAGAGATTCAATACTTCAAAGGGAAAATATTAAAATCAATCCAATGTGTATATGAACATGTGCTACACAAGATAACCTCCCACTGTCATCCAGAAAAATGCCTTGACATTACCATCACCCCAAGTTATACACAATTAGAGGGAGAAGGAGAAGAATATCTGTGAATACATACTGGAATGGAAAATGCTCAGCAGTTCACAACCTTGTAGGTGGCAGAGGAGATTACAGTGACTGAGCCTTTAATCTCTCCTACTCTTGGTTGTGCCCTTCCAAAACCTGATCTCAGGTAGTATTTTACTGAGTCTCTGGAAACAAAGAATTGAGAAACAGAATGCATTAGTGGAAAGCTTTCCAGCACTCATCCTGGTGAATATATGAATAGACTGCTGCTTGCTTTGCAGATGGGAAAGACCTACTATGTTCCTAAGTTCCTGTATGTTTCCTGAATTTTGGCCACTCTCCAGAATGGGCTTGTGGTTTTGTGTCCAAGATATGTACCAGCTCCAAGCTCTGTGAAATGGCCATTTCCTGGATTGTTGAAAGGAATTTCAAGCATCTTAGAAAACTCAGAAATCAGTGTGACCGGTAAGGGTCTCAGTGGAGAAACCCTGCTTGGCTAGATAGCAACTCAAGTAGCATCATCAGGAGCTGTCAGTGCCATAGTGTACATCTTGTGCAGAAGTCTGTCCCCCAGCTGTGTTCTTACCTATTGTTCAATTCCCCTGCAAGTAAGGAAGGTCTTTGCCTCAGGCCACACCTTTGTGAAGCCTCAAGAAAACAGTTTCAAAATGGAAATTAAGGGGCCTCACCTGTGGTTTTTTGGTAAAGTGCTTTGTGAAGGGATGTGTCTGAATCAACCTCTTGGCACTGGGTGAGGCTGTGGCTTAGATTCTCAGCACCCCATGAAACTAAATAAAGATCCTATATGTCCATCCAAAACTAAAATTACAGAAAAGAACAGTAATTTTGGATTAAGTCTTTCACCTCTTTCTGGTAAAGCTCCTGACCTCCATTTAGTTTGAAAAGGGATTTATTCATCAAATGAGGTGTTCCAAGCCCTGAAGTAGCTAGCATATAAGTGGTTGTGTTTTCTGCCTTGGACTTTGAATAGCTGGGATAACAGGTATACACCATATCATTAAACATAAAGAATCTACCCCCAGCAGTCAGTAGGCTTCTAATTTGAGAAGTAGGGCAGTATTAAACAAATTCTTCTACTTAATCTCATCTAAAATTAGTCAAGTTCCCAATGAAGCTACAGAAACAAAATTTCTATCAATATTCTCTATTGATAGAAATTTTTATTTGCCAAACTCAGTTGTAGTCATATCCTATGGAGTGATAGTCATATTCTATCACTAACTTTAGCATCCCAGATCTGGTCTCTTTATTTGTCAAAGCCAGCTCCCCAGTTCCTTCTCTGCCTCAAGGCGTCCCATTCCCATGGGTGAGCCCACTGCCCCTTATTTAAGGCAGTGTACTCTCACTTCAGTAACTCCTCATGCTCTGTCTAGTGAGTGTCTCCTTCAATTATCTGTTCACAAAAAGAACCTTGAACTACAAACCTTGTCATTGCATCCATCTTGCAAGAAAATCTTTCATGATTAGAAGTTGAAAACAACTAGAAATAGAAGAAAGAAAAACAGCTGGATGATATAGTGTATACCTGTGATCCCAGCTATTCAAAGTCCAAGTCAGAAAACACATAAGTTCTAAACCACCCTGAACCCCTTGACCAGATTCTGTCTCAACATTTTTAAAAGGGTCAGGATTTAATTCTGTTGCTGGGAGTATGCATGTCTAGTATATGTGAGACCATGAATGCAATTCTTGATACTGAAAAAAATGAAAAATGCAAACAACAACAAAATAAAGATCACACATGAGAAATTACCTTCTAATACATTAACTAATTAAAAAAACAAAATATTTTCTTCCCAAAATGGAAAGAAGACAATTTTACATGCTTTCACTTGTTCTTTTTAACATATTAGAAATCCTGGTCAGATCAATCTGAAAGAAGTACAGGCAGAGGGCATGCCAAATGGAAAGGTAGAAGTATAAAAACCTCTGTTTATCAGTGAGATAAAGTTATATCTGGAGAATCTCAAGATTCCAAGAAAATAATCACCACAATGAATAAATTCAGCAAAGGTGCCAATACAAAAACCCCACACACACAAACTGTGTTTCTATACACTAATAATAAATATTTATATATATGAAAAGAAAATCAAGAAAACAATTTCATCTGACAAGTAAAATAAAATGAAATACTACACCCAATGTATTACTACCCAATCAAGTAGATCAAACGTGAAGACTTTAAAACAAGCAATGAAACTTAGAATAACAACAAAAAGTGAAAGATATCAAATGATCATGGGCAGGAACACTTAAACTTGTTAACATATCAACACTATCCAAAGAAATCTACAGTTTCTGTTCCATCCCTAAAAAAATTCCTAACTTCTTTTTTTCATGAATACCATTTTTATTTCATGTTTTTATTTACTCATATTCATTTTACATGAGAGTAGAGAATATTTTGATTTATTCATAAAAACATGGAATGGATCTTATTCTAATTAAGATCCCAGTCTTGTTGTACGTGATGCAGAAATTATTCATTGCAAAAATTTAAAATTCCATCCTAAAATGATAGGGAATGTGAAAACAACCAACTTCAGGAACATTTTGAACAAGAACAAAATTGGTGGTCTAACCTGTCATAATTTCAAGACTCCATGCTATAAATTTACCAGTCATACAAATACAAAATATAGAAATGTTGATTAATAAAACAGGGTAAGAAATTCAGAAATGAAAGAAAATAAGTTCTCAAGTGATTTCTGTCAATAGCATTCCACGGAAATTGACAGTATTTTCCACAAATACTGTTGAGAAGACTGAAATGATAGCAACACATGAAACAAGGAAGTTGGGCCCTTATCTGACACCATGGACTTAAATTAACTCAACATAAATAGGGGACCTAAATGTAAGATCTGAAATATAAAACTCATAACACACAATAGAAAAAGCCCATGACAAGGGATTTTGACAGAGACTTTTTGAACAGCACATCAAAAGCACAGGCACCAAAAGGAAAAAAACAAACTGAACTACATCAACCCGAAAACTTTGATTCATCAATGGACACATTCATTAGTGAAAAGATGACTCACTAAATGCAAGAAAGCATTTGAAAATTATATTTGTGATTAGAATTTAAGATCTATGATATAAAGAGCCCTTATACCTCAATAAGAAGAAAACAGCAAATCAATATTAAAATGGGAAAAGGACTTGCACAGATATTTCTCCAAAGAAGATATGCAAATGGCTGAGAAGCACATCGGAAGATGTTCAATATCAATACTAAGTGGAGAAATCAAAATCAAAATCAAAATCAAAATGAGATCCAGCTTCAAACACAAGATGAAACAGAAAGAAACAGAAAACAGAAAAATCCCTGATCGGCTCCCATTCTCCAGTCCAGGAACAAAGAGGCACATCCACCCACAACCACAACTAAAACAGAAAACACCAGTGCTGCTGAGAATGTGATGGAGCCAGAACCCTAGTGGGTTAGAATGCAAAGTAGTGCAGGCTCTATGGGAAACTGATTGTTGGTTCCCCAAATTATCAAAAGGATCATTCAAATGACCCTTCAATTCTACTTCTTTTGAAGAGATATTTATATGCTTGTAATTACTACAGGGTTATTTATTATACTCAAGGGTACATTGAGGAAGAATCTTTTTATTTTTAGCTGTGCATTATAGTTATACAAAAGCATGGAATATAGTTTGTTCCAAGTCAGTCTCGAGAACTTGCCCTTTCCCTCCCTTCCTCCCTGACCCAGTTTCCTTTCTTCTTCTATACTGGTCTTCCATCCATGTATTTATAATTTTCTTAACTCGTGCTTTACAGATGTACATAAAGATAAAACTCACTGTGGTCTCTTCATATATGTATATAGGATAGTATGGTCAATTTCATTCTACAATTTTGCCCTTTTCCTATCCCAAGGAAGAATTTTTTTTTTTACATGTAGCACATGATGAAGTATTATTTGGTCTAAAAAACAAAGAAAATCCTGACCGATAGTAGAGTAGGGATGGACCTTGAGAATACATACTGTATGATCCTACTTATATGAAGTACAGTACACAGAATAATTAAAATAATACAGAAAGGAGAATGGTGACTTCTTGGAGCATGAGGGAAATTGATGATTACTGTCTAACAAATGAGCTTCAATTTTGCAAGATGAGAAAAGTTTTGTGGCTGCATGCTGGTTTCCAAAAATGGAAAAAATAAGTGTAATGAACACCACTGATGTGCCTTCCCAAATAGCTGACATGGCAAAACTTTGCTGTGAATATTTGAAAATGTATATAAAATTAAACTCATTTGGCTTATTTCCACACAAACAAAAACCAAGTAAATTCTCCACTAGTAGAAACTTATTAAAAGGAAGTTCTCTATGAGTAGAAATGTGAAAGGATCATTCAGGTTGAAAGGATGAATCACTCACTTGGTCATGCAAAGAAAAAAAGAATACAATGAGGGTAGCTCCACAGGAAAATTTAAAATAAGTATTATTGTACAATCAATTCTTAACTCCTCTCCTAATCTGACTGAGGTGCAGTGGTGTAATAATTATAGAGCTTGTGATGTTGCCAGAGATGCACACCATGAGGCCAGTCATGTGCACATATGGGCCTAGGACACCACCAAGCTGGGAGGGCCAGTGGAGACTTGGTCTTAGGGTCTCTGTCTTTGTCTTGGCAGAGGGAAAAATGCAAGGGAGGATGCAACATGTGGGCAAACAAACAACTCTCTCAACAATTGTCCTTGAATCTGTGAAACTCCTGGCAGTTTTCTTCCAGAGTCAGTCCCTTTGAATCACAATGGCCATACATTACATCTTGGAGAAAAAGGTCCCCCCACCACTCCTGAGGGACCATCCCTGATCAGCTCCCATCCACCAGCCCAGGATCCAAGAGGCACATCCACTCACCACCACAAGTAATGTAGACAGATGTCAGATAAGAATGAGAACGCAGAAATCACTGTTGGAGCTCCAGATCAACAGGAACAAGCATTAGTGCTCTTGGGAAAGGCTTGCCATAACCAATGTGTTTCTGAGATCCCTTACGGCCACAGATGCACACATGCCACCCAGCCACAGAGACCTGTGAACACCTCTTGCTGAGGCACATACATGGAAAGATGCACACTCATTAAAACCCCTTCCACCACAGATATCATTAAAACACCTCACATTTAGAAACAGGTGCATGACCCACAACTCACTGCCATCCCAACAAAAACTCAGATGCATAAATCACTTTTATCCCTGCTTTCCCCGAATACACACACCACCACTTCCTTTCTAAAAAACTATACTCATACCCACAAATACACATGCCTGTTATCACCCAGGTACTGACGGACATGCAATTATAATGTATACTTTTCCAATGCAGGCTTATACATTCCTATATACTCTACACTTCCTGAAGGCATGCACATGATATAACCAAACACTGAGTATTCATGCACCCAGAAATACAACATACAACCCCCCTACACACACACACACACACACACACACACACACACACACACACAATAAACCCTATTTGTTACCAGAAGTCACATAAACAAAACCCTAAGTACTCTGGAAAATCTCACAGACTTGATCCTCTCATCAGAAATACAATATACATAAAAATCTCTTTGAACTTCCCCAAGATTGAGTGGAAACAGAAATACCCTGATTACAAAAATGTAACATTCTTAACCCTAAATGACACAGGTACAACCACCCACATACACACATAAACATGAGTCCATATTCCCAGAATCACTTGATACGCAAACACCAACTCTGAAAAACACATAAATTTTCCCAACCCTCTCCAAATGTACACAACAATGATGTCACCTACAATCTACTCATTGTCATTTCCCAAATACATACATAACACATGTGTGGCCTTAATACACATATTTTACCCTGCACTCTAATCTCAGACCCTTCCCTAAATAAAAAATTAAATTAAATTAAAAAATCAATATTTTGTGAATATCAAAAAGTATTCACCAAAATACTCCATTCAAACACTCTTCTTAATAATTATTCACAAGTCCCACCATGACATAATAACCCATATACACTGTCAGTACCCAATCCTCCTAACTTGTATTCCCATATAAATATAACTTCTATATTATCTCAGTGGAAACACACACTACCCATCTACTGTTTGAGAATGAATACTCAGCCATCACACTTCCTAAATACATTCACAGTCCTAGATTATACAAGTCTGGGAACACACGTGTCCATCTGAATCTACAAATCCACAGTACTCCCAAAGACCCAAAGTACATGCAGTCAGTCTCTCACTATTAAAGGGCACAGAACTCACTATTAATATACAAAACTACTCATTCTTTCTGATATACTCAGTTAACAGCACACAACACTGTGGAGCTCTGAAAATCCTCAATATCATAAACTTCCTATCTTCCAGCTGCCTGAGTGTAAACCCAGAGTTCCTCATGCCCAAATTAAAACAAATGCACAGCAAAACCCAAACAATTCCAATCAAAAACCTTACTTACAAACTCTCACACATATTCCAGTCGCCTCCATGAAACACTTAAAATAGACATGAAGTAGGACTGAAGAGGCTGGATACCACAGGAATTTTCAGAAAGCAGGTTTATTGGCTGTTGCCAACCAGTCCAGAGTGTGGCTCATGCCTGAAACATTCTAGGGACAGATAATTTCAAAATATTTTGAATTTATGTCCCATGGGGGAAAAGGGCTTGAAGATTCACTTGACAAGTGTTTTTCATTCCATTCTCTAGGCCAGACAGAGGTTTCACACGTATTTACCAAAAAAAAAAAAAAAATTGGCATTTACAAGAAATAGGAAGCTACCAACCACAGTAATCTTTGCATACTTGCTGCTGATCTTACAAGAGAAGAAGCTTAATTATGGCAAGGGTCTTTTGATTGAGAGTATCTGGTGTGCTTCAGATACACATATCTTCAGACCACACATCAATCAGTATCACCCAAAAAGCAATCACACAAACACTCCCTAAGTAACTGAATGGAGCAAACAAATTACTTATTAACATGACAACAATTTGTATTCTCAAAAGAAAACATTTACAATCACCTCTATGTTGCAAACATGCACATACACAGAATGCCTCAGAATATGAAGTTCAACAACAAATCTCAGATGTACAGACACTGCTAACTCCTCCTACATACTCATAAAAGACACCCCTCCATTCCCAAGAATAACATGATCATCTCAAAGCCCTAAACAAGAAAATACACAGCAGTCCACTTGAGACATTATCAACAGAATCTATACACATCTATGTGCCACATATACATAATTCCAAACACCCCAACATACCCCATGATTCCATTCTCTCCAAATCTCTGAACAACAAAGATTATGTCCCTAAATTCTGACCTAGACATCATGAACATACACATACATTCTAAAATCTGAAAATGCACAGATCCAACACATAATAGTAAGACAACATCCTAACTCCTCTCAAATGCATTCACAATAGTCCACAATGCAAACATCACCTACAGATGCACCACTAAAACCCTAAACACATGTCCTGCCAGAAAGGTACTCAGCCAACAATAACCAAAGAAATCACTCAGAAAATATTTACACACGACAACCAAACAGTCCCACAGAGGAGAAATTATTGTGTCTTGTTTCATATGCTTTCCATACTTATACACATGAAACACATGAAAGCACAAAGTCCTGGTGCTAGAGGGACAAGTTCTTGTGTTCTCTCTCTCTCTGTCTCTCTCTCTGTCTCTCTCTCTGTCTCTCTCTCTGTCTCTCTCTCTGTCTCTCTCTCTCTCTCTCTCTCTCTCTCTGTCACACACACACACACACACACACACACACAAACAAACATGCACACACATATACAGAACATTACATACATAATCTGAACACTGAAACACCCAGTTCAAGGATTTATCTTGTGGGCCCTGCACACAGAGGTAGAGGGGTGAAGATGCAGATTTCAGGCACATACCTTGCTGTTGAAAATGTAAGAAAATATAAAAGTGCAATGGAGAGAGCACATTCTCTCCTATAAAACTGAAAGGTACTTGCCAGCCACTCAATAACTCCTCAATATAGAAAAAACTCTTCAAATAATAAGAGAGTACTCTCAGATAATGCTTCTGGAGATGAAGGTACTCTGGGACATTTAAGGGGTTTCTAAAAGAGAGAATCACCCCAAATAGATTCTTTTGAGTATCTACCATCAGCCCAGATGGATGTCTTCTAGCTAGAGAGCAAGACCATTGTGCAATGTGTGTTCCAATGCCAGGGCTAGGCTTGTTCACCTGGGCTCCCCCCTAAGCCACATCAGCTCCAATTTCTGAATGGGGTCTGCAGTGTTCTCACACAAGAGACCTTTGGCATCATTACATGCCCAAATTCTAACCTGAAGATATTACTGGCATGTTTGTTGGTCAAAAAATTAGTGAGTAAATTGTCAGCTTTTCTGTGTTACCTTCAGACAGAAAAGGTGAATCCGGTTAGAGGAAGGTCTGGGGCCTCTTATATTTTGGACAGCAGCTCTCCTAATCACTTTCCAAACCAGTGATAATATACCTGAGATCACCACATTCAAAGGTGCAGAGATTTATTTTGGCTCATGGTTTCAGAGATTAGAGTCCATGGTCACTTGGCCCTCTTACCTCTGGACCTGTAGCAAAGCAGAACATCTGGCCAAGAGTGTATGGCATAGGAAAACTGACCACCTCATGGCTGCTGGGAGGCAGAGAGAGACAGAGACAGAAGTGCATTAGGGTCCCAGTACCCCATCAGTGGCACATCCTCAATGAGGTAATTTTCATCAAATGGGCCCCAGTTTCCACAAGCTTCCAACACCTCCCAATAATGACTTCAGCTTGGAACCATATATTTAAGAGTGAGCTTTTGAGGAACACCAAATGTTAATGCTAGAACATCTACCCCTTGTCCCCAAAAGCTCATGTCTGTCTCACAGCAATAAATAATTAGAAATAAATAAATAAACAAGCATTTGGACTCCAAGAGTCCACAAATATCAAAAGTGCATTCTCAATAGTTTTTGCCCAAAGTCTTTTCTGAGACTCAAGGGAACACAGTGACGCTGAACCCTGAATTAAACGTTTTTTTTTTCTGCCATTCTCTTCTTTTTAATTCATGAGTATAGCTTTCATTTCTCCCCACACCCTCAACCCTATCTTAATGACTAACCATAGAGTCAGTTAAAAGCACGAAAGTCAGTTAAAAGGGCCCTTGCACTGGGCACCTTACTATGTCACAGGAAATGTCCAAATTAAAAGGTATTGGCAGAAGTGTACAGAAGACACTGACTAGGAGGGAAACCAGACACACACACCTTCAGAATTGCAAGCATATAAAAAATCACATTATCTTAGATTCACAGGTCTGGGATGTGTCAGGGTCCACTGGACCCAGATATAACCCACAGAATCCCACCTTCTTTAAATAACAGTTTTTTAAGAGAGAGAGAGGGAGAGAGAGAGAGAGAGAGAGAGAGAGAGAGAGAGAGAGAGAGAGAGAGAGAGAGAGAGAATTTTCTAATATTTATTTATTAGGGTTGGGCAGACACAACATCTTTATTTTTATGTGGTGCTGAGGATCAAACCTAGCACTGCACACATGCCAGGCGAGTGCGCTACCACTTGAGCCACATCCCCAGCTCCTTTGTGACATCTATTTTTAGTTTTCTATCAATATTTATTGATTTATATATGGTTCTAAGAATTGACCCCTGTGCCTCACACATGCCAGGCAAGCTCTCTACCACTGAGCCATGACTCCAGACCCCTCTGAAGGACAGTCTGTCAACACTAGTAACCTGTGCTTGTGTCCACCTGCCCAAGACTGCGAGAACAATTCCACATTACACACTGTATACACTTTCACTCAGCAGTACTAAGCAAGATGAAACCAGGAGCTAGCCATTCATCTCTGAAATGCTGAATTGTTGCCAATGAAGCTTTTTCCTCTCCCACCTCTCTGCCTCTTCAGTTACTGACTTTCATGAGTGGACGCAAAGCAGCAGAATCAAACCTTTTGTAGCTGCATTGGCTGCAATCCTCACTAATAATCAAAAAAAAGTTAACACATTTCAAAGATACATCTACGCAGGGGAAACACAACTAACCCCAAAGGGAAGAAGAGGACAGCAGTAAGGAGAAGACTGAAAAAGCACAGCAGGGCACACGTTAAGTCTAGTGCTCCATTAAGTCTAGTGCTCCAGGTGTGAAACTAGGGCACCTGATGGTGTAATATGGGTGCCCTAGAGCTTGAGCATCCTTACCCCTCCAGCTTGGTCTGATGTGGGACCACTCCCTAGAGCTTCTGTGCTCACTGACTTTCACTTACCTGAGCAGGGGTTCATAGGCCTGCCACTGCTAACTTCCACCACAACACTGGCTCCACTCTCATAGTTTGATAAATCACTGTTTTTGGGGTTACTGGGTTGTACTCTGAATGTGATATGCACATCCTGTTCACCAGCGTTTCCTCTGAAGTATGAATGCAAACCTTCACAACCCCTCAACTCTTCACTCTGTAAGCCTGATAACCAGCATCACATGGACAATAACAAGGTCAGCTGAGAATGAGGACAGTAGCCAGACCCACCTACACCATGGCCTCTGTTAGCCCATATGATGTTAGTTACACAGCAAAATGAATCTGGACATAGGATTCTGAGGCTGCCTTTTGCACGCAGGGCACCCTGATAATCTCTCCACAAGTCATTGAGCCTGCTAAGGGTGGTGTCCTTCCCATTCCTGAGACGCCGAAAGGTGGCTTCTGTGTAATGGAACTAATCTCTTTACCAACCACACCATCTTTGGCCCCAACATTACAAAGTTTTCATTTCTGGAAAACCTGCAAGTATTTTAAATCTTTCTACCCTGGCTTTTGCTCCTGATCCCCATGGTATATCAGGCTGAAAGCAGAAAAATATACCCAGGCCATAACTCAAATGCTGTACTGCCTTTAATATTCCCCGCTGGATAAATTAGTCTGTGTTTTAGTTGCCTTTTACATCACTATGACCAAAAAAATCTAACAACAACAATTAGAGCAGGACAAGTTTATGTAGCTCATAGTTTCAGGTCTCACTCCACTGACCACCAACTGCATAGCTCTGGGGCCATGTTGAGGCAGAACATAGTGGGGGAAGTGTAGGGAGTGGGAAAGCAGCTCAGCATATGGCAATGAAGAAGCAGAGAGAGAACTCTGCTCACCAGGGACAAACTATGAACCCTGGATCCGTTTCCTCCACTTGATCCTCCTCTTTGTCCTCAGCCTGGGTGGGCTTATCTATCTGCCTGTGGTTGACTGGGAAGGCGAGAACAGGCCCATGGTGTGGCTTAACCTTTGTATTAGACCGCCTTGGGCCAGCTTGGGTTGACTCAGTGCCTAAGGCTAATGAGCGGAGCTCAGAGTCAAGGCATCTTAATTCTTTTAAAAGTTGGATCTGTTCCCGTCTATGTTGGAGAGACTTGCGCAAGGGAGCCAGGTTAGGCAAGGTAAGTGGAGAAAAAATATCTGATGGGGCAGTTGGCCCCTGAAGGGCCAGAGCACAAAAGGCAGGAGGGATATAGGAGGGAGGTGGATGGGTAAGTCCTATAGGCTGTGGCAGGGTCCTGAGGGTGGCGGGTCTTGTGAATGGTAGTGAGCTGCTTCCTTCTCCAAGGTAGCCTCTTCCCCAAGTGTCAATGTGTCTCTGGGATTTAAAACTGGATAAAGGCGGTTGGTAGCTGTTGGAGCCTTATTCATTAGGGTGGGATTTTGAGTGCGTCCAGGAAGGTTCCCAGGGTCCTGGGGAAACTGAGAAGGATCTATGTCTATACTAACTGAAGGGCATGCCTAGGGGGGACAAGAGGGATGAGAGGTCTTTTGCATAGCCTCTTCCCCAATCCTGACAAGTTTTAAGCTACCATTGTCAAAGGGTGAATTTTTAAGAATTTCATTTTGTTCCAGTAAGAAAAGGTGGGAACAGGCACCTTTTCTTGGCCAAAGGATTCATAATAATCTTTTAAACAGTCTCCTACTCTAAGCCATCTTTTACCATCAATGGTCCCTTCAAGGGGAAACCACGGACACAATTCTCCTATGTATGAAAAGAATAATTTTAAGTCCTTTTTCTTAACACGTGCCACTCGTGTCTTGAGGGCCTCCTTGAGGCCTGACAAAAACAAATCATGTGACGAAACTGCTTGTCCCATGGTGGGTAATTCACTGTGCGTCGTCCCCACTCTCCTCCTGGATCTGTTTCTCCGTCGTGTCTTCCAAGGCGATCGCGAGCTCCGCTTGGCCAAGTCTCCCCAGAGGACAGCGTTCCTTCTCAGTCAAAGGCTCGAGCCCCAATTTTTGGGCGCCAAATGTTCTGACCTGCAGGACACATCAACGTGGGCGGTGAACCTAGGTGGGGAGGAATGAAGGGACAAGAGACATGAAGGATGACAGCAAGACAGGAGTTCTGATCAAGCTGCAAACTTTTATTTTTCACACAGGGGTATTTATATGCTGTGGATGGGGAAGCTCTCTAAACAGCAATTGCTGGATGTGGGTGGTAAAACTGCCAGCTGCAAGATTTCTGATGATCCTGATAACCACAGGATGTTCCAGGGAGATAGGTAGCTGCAGGATGTCTCCCAGGCAGGATGTCTCCCAGGAGGCTGTTTCTTGTAAATGTCATTCTATTATTTGAAGGAGAATTTCCTTCTAGCCCCTGACACCATACCTCCCACAAAAAAGAAAATGCATTAACAGAAAAGAGTTCACAATGATCCTTCCTGAATTCCCCACCCCACTCCACCCACAACATCCAAAAATGGCCTTAATAGTCATTGCAGCCACGTTGATGCAGCACCTCCTATGTGCTAGGGACTGCTCTGCATAAATAAACCCCAGGAGACACACCAGTGTCTCCATTTAAGAAAGAAACTGAGGCAAAGAGAGATTTATTAACTTACCAATGATCACACAGCTCAAAAGAGGCCCATAGGGGTTTTAAACCCGGGCCATTTGGTTTTACTCCAGACCCCTCAGACCAAAGATGCAGTAAGTGGGAGGAGAACATCAGACATATGATCCACCTATGGCAGGAGGAGACTTGGGTGAGTGGAGCCTTCTGTGACAAAGACAGTGTCCCCTCTCGGGGGATGCCTCACCTGGTCCTGAGAGGCCCACTCAGCCTGGGGGAGAAGAGAGCCCCCTGCAAGCCTTTTGGTTTAAGAGAATGTTCACTTACCTGAGCTGCAATGTCTCCACTGCTCTGAGGAGTTGGGGCCACGTCCTGTCAGAGATCCTTAAAGGTGACCTCATTTTAAGGAAACAAGCCTGTGGCCAATTGTCCGAGATTGACTAAGTCAGGGGCCAGCACAGGCAGCCAGCAGAGGGGACACCATTGAAGAGATGAGCCGGAGCAGGGTCCAGGGGCCTGGAGCACGGCCTGGGCACGGCCCAGTGGCTCCCAGCTGACATCCTCCCTGTCCGGGAGATCCTGGAAACTGCCTTCATGGTGATTTTCAGGTGCATGCATGGGAGGCCCTACTTGCTCCAGCTTCAGGGTAGGACAGGGAAGATTTCAGGCCTCATCAGATTATGGGCATGAGCAGGATGGTGGCCAGCAGGGGAAGACATCAAGGGCCTCCATCTCACAGCAGTTTATGCATTGTTTGTTGAGCCACTACCATGCATCATATGGATGTAGCTGGAAAGTGGATTTTTAGCATGTGTAAAGGACCTGAGGCAGCAGTGGGCTTGGTACATTTGAGGCTGTGTGGGGAGTTGAGGATGGCCTGAGTCAGGATGTGCCTGGGGATAGCTGAACCAGATGAGGCAGTTTGGGAACTGATTGACTTCTTTCCCTTGTGCTCCACCTGTCGAACAAGCAAGGCACAGAGATGAAGATCTTTCACATGACAGATGAAGAGTCTGAAGGTCAGAGTGGTAAAGGCATTTTCAGGTCCCGAAGGTTACACATGGCGGAGTTGGAATTCTCACCCAGATCTGCCTCTAGAGCAGTTTATGTGTCCCTTCTAGCATGACTTTCTGACAAGTCCACATGCACCCAAACTCAACCTCCTGTATCTGGTTTGAAGAGTCTCAGGTACATGAGTCATATAAGGCCTTGATAAGTCCTTCTGCAAAGGAAGTTTCTAATATTTCTTTAACCCAGCACTTGCAACGTTCATTTGAACATAAGATCCTTATAAATGTGACTAGAATGAAGACATTTCAGAAGTGACCTTGGGATACACTGGTCTTGGTAACCCACAGAAGTCTCAAGTGGTCTTCCTGATCTTGGGGAAGAGAATTCTGGGTATATTTTGGAGACTCAATAAGATGGTGAAGGGATGGAGAGAGATTCAAAGGACTAATGGGGGTATTTCAGAGCGGGAAGGGATACCTAGAAGGACCCTAAGTGGGACTCTCGAGAGATTTCCTCCCTCGCTTCAGAGAACAGTACCAGGGCCCATGAGGGTAGGATAGGAGTTGGAGACTGTACCTGAGGTGGGCCATCTTGGTCGGGAGTGAGCTCCCCACCACCAGCAGTGTGCAATTAGAAACTGTTGCATTACACTGCTGAAGGTCACTTCCTCTAGGATTCTGGGCTTCGGGGTAAAGAAAGCCACCCCACCTGGGCCATGCTCAGTCCCCCCTTCTCTCCAGAGTGGACACAAACAAGCCAGACATGGCACATTCATGACATTAGGAAAATCCTTATAAATAAAATAGTTGCTATGAAAGCTGATGAGCTCTCCACAGTCCATCTCCTCTCAACAGGAATAATGCCAAGCCCGTGACTCCAGTGTCACCTCCCGCCATCGACTAGAGGAAACCCTCATTTTAAGAAGTATAACAAGAAAAGTGAGTGACAGTCTATTGACATTTTAAAAAGTGTGTGAGCAGTGGGGGCATGACTGGCTGGAGAGACGCAGAGACAGGAGGAGAGAGGAGCCACACTAGTCCCTTCCATCTCCGCTCAACCTGGAGGGCTCAGGCACCTCTGTCGCCCAAAGGCTGAAGCTCGGTGTTTTCTTCACCAAGAAGGAGGTCGAGGTGGGAAGGGGTGGGTGCGGGCCAGGGCCATGAGCCTGCTGTGCCCCAACTCCTAGGTCAGGGTCCCCCCTGGCGGGGCTCTGGTGGCTCTGGGGGACTGTCCTGGAAGGGCAGGCAGGGAATCTGGCCAATGGAGACCAGGAATCAGGTCCCCTCACCTTTCCAGCCAGGCTGCGGCTCAGGGACACACACGGACCTGCCTTGTGCCGGCACCACTGCCACCTGCCCCCACCGACACCTGCACCTCTGGAGTGAGCGCAGCCCAGGGTGGGTTGCAGAGGCACGGGACGGATGTCCACGGAGACCATTCTAGGGAGGACATGGGGCCACCTCTACGCCCTTTCCAAGGTGAGGGGCGAAGGTGATGGGCCTGGGGACTCGCTGGGCACCGTCAGGGACAATGCCCTGGGGATTCGTGGGCTCCAGGACTAAAGCCACCCTCGGGCCTACACCGTGTCGGCCTGTCACACTGCGCTCCTAGTGCAGCACGCATACACACATGCATGCGTGTGGGCCAGCGCACGCTCACTAGCGTGGATGTCACACCCCTGCACAGGCATCACTGCCCGAGCAGAAGGGACTGGCAGGGTCAGTCCACCTGCACATGCGCAGACCATGCGCACCCACCCCATGATGCATGCACCGCCCCCCCCACACCCGTTCTGTCTTACTCAGGAGCCCACTTACGTGCACACAGGGGGACAGACCCTCGTTCTGCCCTGCGTCCCACACTCCCAGCAGGTGCCCATCCAGCACAGGCCAAACACACGGGGCATAGCGCACCCAGGCACGGTGGCCTCCCTACCTCCCAGCACCCAACCTCGTGGTGCCCCACTCCCTGATCAGTGTTTGAACAGCTTTCCTGTGTCTCCTGAGTGCTGGGGGAGCAGGCCACGGATGGCCTTGAGGGAGAATGTCACCCTCTCCAGCCTCTCCTGCCCCCAGCCCGCCTTTGTCCACCAGGACAGCGCTCGGGGGGACCCTGCTGTGCTGCCCTCTTAGCTGGCTTCCCCGCCAGGGCCCTGGGCAATGAATGAGCCTCGGGCATCCCTCCTGACCCCATTGTCCTTGCCCACGCCTTATCAGTGGGCACAGGTAGAGAGGACAGGGGCTGCCACTCGGGGAGGCCTGTTCTAGAAACATCCACCCATCCCTCCCCTTCCTCTCCACCCACCCAGCCCCTCACATCCGCTGGTGGCCCCACTTCTCAGCCATTGTCCAGGCTGTTCCCCGCCCCCAACTCGCCCCTTAGCAAGGACCCCTAACCTCCCTCTCCAGGAAGCCCTCTGGGTTCCCTTCCCTCTTGGCCTCGAGGCGCCTGCACCTCATTCCTCCCACACCAAGATGTCCATTTCTTGCTCCCTGTACATGACCATGGGATCGGGAAGCGTGGAGTTGTGGGGAAGGTGGACAGCTGGGCTCCCATCATCCAGGCACCCCCAGAAGTGGGGGGGGAGCCCTGGCCAAGGGCAAGACCTCTGCAGTAGGAGGGTGGACGGGAGGGAGAGACCCAGAGAGTGCGGTGCCTCTATTCTCGGGCCTCCAGGAGTGAATCAGGTCCCTGGCCTTTATTCAAGAGTAAAGGATGCCACCACACACATGAGGAAGTTAGTAAATTCCCTCCCCTCCTCTCCCCACCCAGAAGGCTGCCAACTTCTAGATGGTAATGGTGTGTGGGATAGTGAAATCAGCATATCCATCAACACACTCCCTGCTAATCATGTACAGGGAAGGGCCAGTGGCTCCAGTTCCACATCATCATCCTCTGGAGGCTCCCTGGGCACCAGCTCCCAAATACCCAGAGGGAGGGACATCCCCCCAGTCCCCTCCTAGCCGCCACCCGGCAGCCCCCAGGAGCTCTGAGGGACCATCATGAAGGGGACTCCTTACTACACAGACTGCCTTTGATTTGGGGGACAGTGAGTGGGACCTGTTGGTTGAACTTGGTGTGACAATGGTGGGCATCCTGGGTCCACCCCCATAGCCGGAGGCCTGCTTAGGAGCCTCCCCAGTGTTCCTCCCACTTGTCAAGTGAGCATGTCCAGACATGGGGAAGTAGGATGTGCTCCTAAAAGCATGTCTGAGGAGGTGAGGCTAAATTGCAGGGCCCTCTGCTCATAGGAAGGGACAGACAGCACATGGCTTAAGAACTGGGGATTAGACTCAGGGGCACTCAATCATTGAGCCACATTCCTAGCTCTTCTTATATTTTATTTAGAGATAGGGTCTGGCTAAGTTGCTTAGCATCTTGCTAAGTTGCTGAGGCTGGCTTTGAACTTGAAATCGTGCTGCCTTAGCCTCCAAAGCTGCTGGGATTATAGGCCTGAAGGACATAGCCTTTTTGTTGGGAAAACCTGGGTTCTATTCCCTGCCCTGCCACTTGCTACCTTGGAGATCCTGGACATGTGGCTTGGCTCTTCTGAGTCTCACTCTACCTATCTGCAAAATGGGGGTGATATCTGTAGCCCCTCTTTCAAGACTCTGTAAAGATTCACATGGATTTTATGTGGTGACTATATCCCACATAGCAAGCACTGGACTAATGCAGGCCTTTTCATAAAAGTATTTCTGATTCAAAAAAACACATTCCTGGTAATCCCAGTGAATCAGGAGGCTGAGGTAGGAGGATCAAAAGATTCAGGTGAGCTTGGGCAACTTAGTGAGATCCTCAAAATAAAAAATAAAAATAAAAAAGTAAAAAGGGCCAGGGTTATAAGGCTCAGTGATAAAGACACCTGTGGGTTTGATCCCCAATTCCACAAAATAAAAAAAAATGATTTCATGAAATGCCAGGCATATTGTAGAGATGCAGTAAATATTCTTTAGATTGATGCTTGGCTTTCAGCAAGAGTCAAGTTGCAGCTGCCTTTAGTCTGAGTATTTTGTAGGTGCTCCATGGTAGACTAAGGTTTACCTTGTTTCCTGGGCCCTGGCAGCCTGGACACCCTTTGCCTCTTCACTGGAGGGCCAACAGGGGTTTTTGAAATGACCCTGTGGATGGGGTAAAGGGAGCAGGTTCTGTCCAGGGTGAGGTCCCTGGGAAGATTTTAGCACGCGTGTGTTAATGCAGGCTGGGAGGTCAGGAGCCCCGTGTCAGCCAATGAGACCTGAAAGCTTAGTCCCAGCCTGGAAGAAGGTTAAGGGCAATGTGCCAACATGAGGCTGACCTGAGCTTAGTTCAGATGTTGCCATTTACTGGCTGCGTGGCTACAGGCTTCTCTCTGGTCTGTGAAATCAGGCTCATGTTGTCTCCTGTGCTCATCAACCAGGTTGGGGTTGAGGATGCAATGATATAGAAAGAATGCATAGATACAATGGAGTGTGGGACACAAGTGTCCTGGGAAATCAAATGAGAACTTTGAACATCTTTTACAGAAGTCAGCAGAGTAAAGAGGAAACCTTGAACAGGGGCTCAAATCTTGGTTCTGTAACTTTGGGGCTGTGTGACCTTAGGTAAGTTACAGAACATCTCTGAATCTGGTTCCTCATGTAAATGCGTACTCTATTATCATGAAGGCATAATACTCTTTCCCACGATATTGCCCACCTGGCACTCGCTGTGCTCCAGGAGAAAACATCTCAGGCCAGAGCCTGCCACCACAGAACATGGTCTGTCCTTCTCTGACCCCAAACCACAATGCCACTTGAAGCAGATGGAATGAGAGGGGCAAGCTAGGGAAGAGCTGTGGAAGCTTGGTTGGATGCCAGGTAGCAGTGACAGTAAAGTGAGGTCCTGCCTGGCTTCCTGGTGGTCGTGCTCCGGCAGAGGGGTGCATGTTGGAACATACGCTACAAAGAGCAATAAGACACGGGAGGGGATAGGTGTGGCAGGAGGCTGTTCTGGTTTGGATGTGAGGGGTCTCCAAAAAACTTAGCTGTGAGACAATGCAAGAGGGTTCGAAGGACAAGTGATGGGGTTGTAAGAGTCTTAAACCCTCAGTGAATTAATCCCCTGATAGTGATTGACTGAGTGGTGACTGAAGTGGTGGGGTGTGGCTGGAGAGGAGGGTCATGGGCCAATTATTTGGGATATATATTTGTATTTGGCAAGTGGAGCCTCCCTCTGCTTCCTGATCATCATGTGAGCCCCTTCCCTCTACCACACTCTTCCGCCATGAGGTTCAGCTCACCTCAAACGTTGAGGAATGGAGCCTGCTGTCTGTGCATTGAGACCTCTAAAACCCTGAGCCCCCAAGGCAACTTTTCCCTCTCTACAATTGTTCTGGTTGAGTCCTTCAATAGTGCAGCAAAAAAGCTGACTAAAACAGAGACTATTTTCAATCAGGTGGCAAGGAAATCTTCCCATTTGCTGGCACAGGATACAGAGGAACAGACTGACCCAAGGTCAGCCAGCAAGGTTCTGAAATATTCCAGAGGTCTGGCCCTCCTCTCTGCACCACGCTGTGTCCAGGGTCCACTCACACTTTCTGCATGGCCTTGTCCTACTCGTGCCCACACCTCTGCAGGGACAGCCCAGCTGGCTAGCCCTTTCTTCTCTCAGGCAGCCGAAGCTGCTGGGAGGATCTGAACTCCAGCCAGCCACGGCGCTCTCGGGTCCGTCCCTGCCCAGTCGTGGGGAGAAGGCTCAGGACCCTCTCCTCAGGGGGGACATGTTGGGGGCCAGGAACTTACAAAGGCAAATAATGTCTGGGTAAACATTGGCTGCTGATAGCTCCAGCTGTGGGGGCCAATGATGTCCCCTTGGTCCAGATGTTGGCCTCACCCACCTCCCTCCTGTGGCAGTACATTTGAGGAGAACATTGTAGGAAAGCGGAGAGCAACACAGAATGCGGGGTGGGGAGGGGGCTGGCAGGGCCACCCAGCACAATCCATGCACAGCTAGCCAGCATAGTCCTCCACCTCCAGGGTTGTCCGGACAGCAGGGGTCACTGCTGGGCTGAGAGTGTACCAGGGAAGATGGGGCCACAGCCTCCCCTGTCCAATGTCCCAGATTTCCTGGCTGGGAATGAAAACTGAATCCAGAGGTGGAACCAATGCCAGGACCCTATGCTCTCCCAGGATAGAGTGAGCTCCTTGTCCCTGGAGGTATGTCAGCAGGGTCTGCACCTTCAGAGCTGGCGAGAAGCAGGCTACTCAGGGCATTGGAGAGGGTTGGGACAAGAGCCTTCTCTTGGATTCTTCCCAATTGCCCCACCCCTGATCCTGAAGCCCACAGGGTGCCCTGTCCACCCTCCCCTTCAGCACCAGGAGAGTCTAGAACTTGCTTCTTCAAATCTCCCTTCCCTGAGTGGGTCAATGTCTTGATGGGACCCTCCCCTGCCCCAGGTGCACACCGACACTTCTAATGCATCCTGGCTGGCCCACTGGGAGCCACAGACGACATGTCACATGAGGGGACATAAGGGGGCTCTCACATTTCCCACGCCTGGGCTCCTGGGCCCCCAGCATTCATGATGGCTGATTTCAACATGAAAGGGCCCCTTGAGAAGGAGAGTCCCCCTCCCTTTCCCCCTCGCCTCTGCTAAGCCCCACTCTGCAGCTAAACACTGTCTGAGCCTCCCTCCCTCTGGAGCACCCTCTCACTCACCTGCCAAGCCTTCCCCAGACTGCTGCAGCCTCACCTCGCAGCCTCTGCCAGCCAGGATGAGAATCCCAAGGTGGGGTGGGGGGCTCATGGCTCCATACTGCAGAGGAGAAAGGGGGGTCAGTCTGTCCTAAAGGTATAAGCCATTTGGCCAACCATAGGCCAGAATGACTGAATAAATCTTCGTGGGTGCTTTAATGCTCTGAGGACAGGAGGTCTCCCAATCTCAAATCCAAAGACAGCCAGAGCAGTGAAATTTACTATGAGGCCTTCCAGGCATCTGCCCTAAATTTTCCAAGTGGCATTTTTTTAAACCTTTTATTTTGACCTAATTTTAGATTTACAGAAAAGTTGCCAAAAATAGAACAGATAGCTTCAGTACACCCCCTCACCTAGCCTTCTCTAATATTCACATCTTACATAACCCTAGTAAATGATCAAGCCTGAGAACTTATCCTTAGTTCAGTACAATCACCTGAACTTCACATCTTATTGGATGCTGGGTACAGTGGTGCATGTCTGTAATCCCAGCAGCTCAGAAGGCTGAGACAGGAGGATAGGGAATTCGAGGCCTGCCTCAGCAAATTAACAAGGCCCTAAGCAATTTAATGAGACCCAGTCTCAAAATTTAAAAAAAAAATGAAAATAAAAAAGGGCTGGGGATGTAGCTCAATGGTAAAGCAGTCCTGAGTTAGATCCCCAGTACCTAAAACAAAACAAAACAGTTCTTATTTGAATTTCCCATTTTTCTACTAAGATCTTTTCCTGCTTCCATCACCCCATTCTGGACACCACACTGCATTTAGTTGTTATTTTTCTTTTGTGTCCCTGATCAATTGGTTGCCACAGTCCGGCTGCAGCAAAATAACCAGGGGGTGACAAACAACTTGTGTAGATTGATGCAGCAGGAGTCGGAGCCATTTATTGTAGGACAGGAGGGGTATATATACATTCCACACAGCTTATCTTAATTAACATAAACTAGATACAGCAGTCAACGAATCACAGTTAATGGCTTGCTGGCACCACCTCACAAACCACTCCCTCTGGCAAAATGCCAGGCGCCATCCTGACTTGTTTACAGACCTTACCATTGGTGACATTCCCTCAGTCAATACTCATCTTTCATGATCTTGACAGCACTGATGAACAAGTGTTTTGTAGAACTGTGGGTTACCTTGTGTTTTCTCAAGATCAGAGGGAGGCTCTGCAGTTTTGGATATACCACAGAAATGGTGCTGGCTCCTTCTCAGCTCACCATATCAAGAGGCTCATGTCTCCAACATGTTTGATTACTGGTGGTGATGACCTTGATCACTTAGTTAAGTTGATGTCTAAAGGGTCTATCCACTATAAAGTTACTATATTTTTCTTTTGAATTAATACATATCTTGGGGAAAATACTTTGATATATATGTGCAACTATTCATAACTTTGTATTTAATTTACACATATATCTTTTTTAATTTCTTTGTTTAGTTGTAGATAATTGTTATATCTTTATTTATTTTATGTGGTGCTGAGGATTGCACACAGTGCCTTACACATGCAAGGAAAGTGCTTATCACTGAGTCACCACTCCAGTCTGACACAAGTATATCTTTATCATACAATATAGTAATTTGACACATAGATTGATAATAATGGTGTAATTATTATTTTGCCTCCTAAAATACTTATCATTTCTCATTTTGTTTATCACATTTACTTTCTTCTAGTAATTTTGAATCATATCATATATTGTTGTATATATAGAATAGAACACAAGAACTAGTTAATCCTACCAGTGTTTGTGCCCATTTCAAAATTTGCCTACAACTAAAGATTCCAAATGTTCGGCACGTTTTTTTAAATATTCATAAAATGTCAAATTATTTAAACATACTGAAAATGATGCCTGTAATCCCAGAAGCTTGGGAGGCTGAGGCAGGAGGATCATAATTCAAATCCAGCCTCAGCCACTCAGAAATGTCCTAAGAAAATTAGGAAGATTCTGTCTCAATATAAAAAAGATAAAAGGGCTAGGGATGTGGCTCAGTGATTAAGTGCCCCTGGGTTTCATTACAGGTGCAAAGAAAATAAATAAATAGAATAAATAAAATAAGTAAACTGCTTATCCACAGAACAACATGGAAGAATCAAAACACTCTTTTAAACAAAAACGTAGACATCAAAGTATATATCATGAGAGACTGGGATTTTGCCTCAGAGGTAGAGTGAGCAACTAGCACATGTGAGGCACTGGGTTAAAACCTCAGTGTCACATATAAATTAAATAAAGATATTGTGTCCACCTACATCTAGAAAATAAACATTTAGAAAATAAATACTTTTAAAAGTGTATATCATGATTTTTTTCAGTTAAAATATTTCATTAGTGATTAAATTAATACTTTGATCAAAATCAAAATGCATATGGTCAATGCAGTTGAAAATTGTACTAGGTTTTTTTTCATTAGTGAATATGACTCTCATGGTGAGGGTGTTGAATCCTGCAGAAGAGGAACAGTTACTGGTTTGGTTTGGTCTCAAATAAATTATGCGATGATCCCCTGGTTTATGTTGTAGCTAGTGGATCCATGGTTACTTTGAAGAATCCTGTGGTGAATAGATGCCTTGGAGGACCTAAAATTCTCTGTGGAGAGTGAATTTAGGTTACAATATTACAAGCTTAGTGAGTTTAAACTGAATTTATTTTCTCCCAATAATCTGAGGCAACAACTCAGTTGTTACAACCTCCATAGAAGATGTAGGTAGGCCTACCTAATATCAATTTATTGGTATTTTTTTCTCATTCAGCATAGCTCCATCAGTTGACTTGTAGGTATGATGTGAAAAGCAGCATGAAGAAAAGTAAAACCTTCTGCATAGATTAAAAGAAAAAAAAAAGGGACTCATGGACAAGCTGAATCCTGCTTAAAATAGTATGAAGGAACTGTCATTCGTAGAAAATGGCAGGATACAGAAAGTTCTTTTCATTATCTCCACCCTAATAAATGCTTAAAAAAAGAAAAGATCACCCTGTCATTTCTAATGGAAGAAAAACCTTCTCTGGTACAAAGACTAAGTGAGTAAATATCCAAATATCGAAGATGTGGTGATGGAAATGCAAACATACTGACATTCATTAGAGGTCAGGAGAGTCACATTACAAGGATTTTTTTTGATCCTTCAAAAAAAGACAAATGCTATGTACTGATGTTTATGTGTGCTCTTTCTCGTCCAGCAAGGGGTTTCACGGAAAATTGTAGAAGAGACTGTGTCTGTGAAGTCACTAATCAAGACCTCTGGACATCAAGCAGGAAACAGGTCCCATTTTATTGTGAAGTTACCATGTATATATACTCAGGCAGTAGCTTAGCAGATTACAGGCAGCCACCAATGCAATTTCTGCAGTGACCAATCAAGGAGTGAGCAATGGAGCAAGAGCAGGGAATTCAACACATAGCCTCATGCCCAGGGCTGTGCCTAAGGGGTAAGTATTTTGCTCTTCACAAAACCTAGCATGGGGTAGTGTGTTGCCACTCAGGCACTCTTAATGTATGCCATGAAGGCAGTATTCCATGAACTTGACTCTAAGACATCATTGTGGCCTCGCCTCTCTAAGGTTTTTTGAGGTTCAAGGTTGTGCCATACTTCTGATCTCTTTCAGATGAGATCAATGTGGTCAGGTGATGCAGGGGTGCATCCACCTCATTACAGGAGTTTTGCTACCTTTACATGGGGACACAGCACCACGTCTGCTTATAAATAATTGATTCTTGAAGTCTCCTTGGACTTGCATTCTTTAACAGAGATCATTAAGTTATCACTTTCTGGCAGTAAAATCTCATCTATCAGCAACAAGATAAATATGGTGTACTAAAGATTAAACACTTTCATTCAAAATTAAATTTAATCAAACAATGTTAAAGATAGCATTTTGTAATTATTAGTTTTATTAGATGTATTATTTGGTAATTTATGGTATATATTCCCCCCTTGTGACAGAACAGCTAGTTCAATGACCTTTTGGGCATTCTTTGCCTCAAGAGAATCCAAGTTGGGTGCAGCTCTGACTTGAGAGCATGTCAGCAGGAGGAAATCTCCTGTCTGTTCTTGAAGTCTGTGAAGGGTCTTTGCCACAGCTTCAGTAGAATTTTATGTTATAATCGAGCAAAAAAGTGCTCACATTCTGTACTGTTCCCAAGTAGGTTGTTCTTCACTTCCTCAAAAAATATTTCTGAAAATATTCTTTTAAAAAACTGTTTATCATTGAGGGGTTTATTGGCAGAAGCCATATGGAGATGTGATAATTTTTAAAAATTCAATGTCTTTTTTAGAGAAAAATCCCCACATAAATGTAGAGGGCTTTATGTTATTGTTATTGTTGTTGTTGGTGGTGGTTTGTGTCTTATTTCAGCAGCATCCCCAGCTTATAACTAAGTGGGCTTGAGTCATGTTCTACTAGGACCTTTTATGAAAACACCCCAATGTCCTAGATGTTGGAGTCTGCTGGAGCAGTGGTTTTCTAAGTGTGGTACCAATGCCAGCAGCTTCATACTCATAGGATGGCTATGAATTCCCATGCACAAGAATTATCTGGAGTGGCGCGGGTAGTGGTTTCCTGATTGGCTAGTTTCCTCATTAGCCTAGAAGGTAAGAGGGATTTCGACAAAGGACACCATAAGAGTCACTGGCCTTTACCAGAATGGGAGGGGGCCTTCCAGGGAGGTGCTTGAAATCCTGTGATTGGAAGAGGCCAGGTAAAACCTGGTGGATGCTCTAAAACAGTATTCATTAATGTAGCACCTGATAGCTGTATCCACACCACTCTATTTTATTTATTTATTCTTTTTTAACAAAAAATTTATATTGGAACACAGTTAGCAAGGTATTTGTTGAAAGGTACTAGATTTGAACTCTCAATAGGTCATATTATCCATAATATTTGCTCCTGGTGATTTATAGAACATCATCATTCAATAACTTTTGCGATTATGGAAATGTTCCATGTCTATCCTGCCTAATTCAGTAGCTTCAAGCACATGATATTTTGGCATATAGATCCTGTGACAAAAAAGCTGAGTTTGTCAATTTGATGGATTACATGGACAATGGCCACAAGATTGGGGAGCACCATTCTAGGACACCAAGGCAGAAAATGGAAGCATTTCCTCTAAAAACTGGAAAAAGACAGGGATGCCCGTTTCCACCACTTCTATTTAACATAATTCTTGAAACACTGGCCAGACCAATTAGACAAATAAAATTAATTAAAGGCATATGGATAAGTAAGGAAGAACTCAAATTAGCACTATTTGCTGACAATTAATTAAAGGCATATGGATAAGTAAGGAAGAACTCAAATTAGCACTATTTGCTGACCAAAACAACAATAACCCAATCAATATATGAGCCAAATAACTGAACAGACAATTCTCAAAAGATGATATGCAATCAATTGACACACATATAAAAAATTGCTCAACATGTCTAGCAATTTGATAAATGCAAATCAAAACTACTCTGATTTCATCTTACTCCAGTCATTTAAGAAAAAAAACAACAATAATTGTTGGTGAGGGTGTGGTAAAAGGCACACTCATACAATGCTGGTGGGACTTCAAATTGGTGCAGCCAATCTGGAAAGCAGTATGGAGATTCCTTGAAAAAACTGGAATGGAACCATTTGACAGAGCAATCCCACTCCTTGTTCTTACACAAAAGACTTAAAAACAGCATACTACAGGGACACTGTCACATCAATACTTATAGCAGCACATTTCACAATAGCTAAACTGTGTAGCCATAATAGATGCCCTTCAGTAGATAAATGGAAAAAGATGTAGTATATGTACACAATGGAATATTACTCGCCATTAAAGGGAAAAAAATTATGGCTTTTGCAGAAAAAATTGATGGAGCTGAAGAATATAATGCTAAGTAAAATTTACAAATCACCCTAAAACAAACACCAAATGATTTCTCAGTAAGGATGCTAATTCATAGCATTATGTGTTAGGGAACAGAATGGAAAGATTACATTAACTTCAGATAAGGAAAAGGATAAAAGGGGAGAGAAGGGAAGGAAGGGGGCATGGAGGTAAAAAGGACAGTGGAATGTAATTGTTATCAATACCCTAAGTACATGTATGAAGCCACACAAGATATAAATCTACTATGTGTAGAACCAGAGATATGAAAAATTGTGTTCAATACATGTAATAAATGAAGGAAGTTGAGTTGATATTCTACTTTTGCTAAAATTTAGAAGATGCAGAACATGAAGTGGATAATGATAGGTGCTTAGTCCATGTTGACTGGGTGACAGATGAGGTAATGGGTTTGTTTTGCTTTAGAGTTCAGCTTATTGCAATAAGAATGTATGCATGCTGAGAGGCTGGCACAGTATCATTCTGAGAATATGTGTTTTGCTAGTTTGGAAAAAAGGGGAAAAAGAGGTTATATAGAGCATAAGGCAAGCATAAATACATGTAACATGAATTGTAATGCATTATGTTATCATATTTAAAAAATAATTTAAGAAATGAATACATAAAAAAATAATAACATAAATATTAGGTCATTAAGTGGTGTCATAAATTAAGCAATCCCCAACATCTTATTCATACATAAAGGTATACTGAAAAATTTAATAATTCATTTTAAAAGAAAATTAAAACACTACCTTCAAAGATAATAACATTTGACAGAAGTAGATTTTGGTGGTTGACCTTTTGTTTTGCATTGATAATATGACTGACTTTGAACATTCAAGTGTTGTATAGTGATAGCACTGAGCCTTTACAGGTACTTTCTGTTTGTTAAGAAGTTATTGATAGTGAGTGGGGGATAGGTAGAAACTATGGTGTTTGCAGTGAACTGGCCTTGATGGATGGCACCCCTACTATCTCAGGGCAGACTGTAATTAAAGAATGATGGAAGATTCATAAAGGGAGGTGTGATTAGTGTAGGAAAATGCACTGGCATTTATACCATAGAAGGTGTAGTATTGGTTTGCAGGTGGAGTCAAGAGAGAGCCAGTTAACTAAGGGCAATATGGAAAAGTACAGGTACCAAGGCTAGCAATTTTTAGGTGGCTTGGTCTTCTACAAAAAAAACCTCCCCTCCACACAGGAACATAGGCCAATTCCCTTTGCCTAGTTCCCTACACAGAGGTCTGGTTTGTTTCCTGCTCTGAGAAACCTAACACATATACTTGCCTTGTGCTATATATAGCCTCTTTTTTTTCCATTTCTGCAAACTAGCAAAGCACATATTCTCAGAGTGATACTAAGCCAGTCTCTCAGCACCCACATATACTTATTTCAATAAGTTGAACTCTATAGCAAACTCTACCCATTACCTCATCTGCCACCTAGTCAACATGGACCCAAGCACCTCTCATTATCCCCTTTATTTTCTGCATCTTCTAAATTATAACAAAGTGGGAAATCAACTCAACTTCACAATGGCAAACAGAAATTTGATGGTTCTCCTATAGCACATCCCTGAAAACACAGGGTGAAGAGACTCTTTTCATTCTTCCTCCTGTCAAATCCAAAGAGCATTGTATTATTTCTATACCCTCATCCCCTCCAAATAAAACCAAGGCCTACAAATCTCAAGACATAGAGGACGCTAAATAGGCTTTCTGTCAAAAATAATAAGGAAATGAATAAATCAGAAAAACCAGTATGACATGCTACCAGTTTACTGCTCACCACAACTGCTTTCAAGAGAAAACATTCTAAGGTTTTGAAGTAATGGTGAAGATGGTGTTTGTAGCTCTGCAGAGAGCAAAGGTCCATAACTGAGAAGCTCAGTGTGGCCATTGGTTTCTCATAAACACAAGGTTTGGAGTGTCCAATTTATTTTAACAGAGTTTTTGTCTTTTATTTTTTTTTTTTTAGTTAAATCTAATGTGGATTGCTTTGCAACGTAAGAAAATGTTAAAGGGTAACTCTTACATTTGTAATGAGTAGTTGTCAATGAAGTGAAAGTTTGCTTTAATAGCTAAAATGTTCTAATAGCTTCATTTAGGTACACTTAGAATTATGCACACACATTTATCCTACGTATGAGTATGTTTTGATATAAGTATACCCTATGGATCAATTTCCACATTCTCAGGAATATTTCTTCTGCTGCTGTTTTTGTACCTTAAACTCATATCATCAAGAATTTAAATAAATCAAACTACTCAATACCGTTTTTGGTGTCTAACTTATTTCATTTAGTGTAATTATTTTGATACTTACCCATGTTCTGAGTGTTTCATTAGTGTCGTTAAGTCCTCACTTGTTAGAATTCAATATTTTTTATCCAAATGCTTCAAATGAGAATATTCAAAGAGATTTAGATATAATAACTTTATTTTAAGAGTCAGAGAGACATAAATATCTTGGGGATGGCATTGTAATTTTCAAAAATTTATAATTTTCCGATAGTTTTTATACATGGTGTGAAGGTAATTTCATAAAATAATTTAATGCACCTGTGTTTTGACTGTGACCACGTCACATAGGTCTGTTGTAGAATTTTCCACATGCAGCATCATGTCACCTCTCATACCTCTCATAATAATTCAAATTTCTGAGAATTTTTTATTTTTAGATTTGCAATGCTTATCTTTTAGAACAAGGTTAATCATTTAACTTTCATTAGCATTTGGATCATTTACAATTGATGTCTGCTCTGTAATTTACAAGTTGCTCTGCATGAAATAATGATCTAATATTTCAGTTATAAAATTATTGTGAAATATTTCAGTCTTAATTTATGTATTCATTTAAATTTTAAAGTATATGTTCAGATGTTTTACTTGAAATGCTCCAAGATGTAATTCATGAGCTCTTTACCCTGGCTTAATATCTATGTTTATATCTAACCCTTGTTTGATGTTGTAAATCTTGACATGCTCTCCTGATAATGTTCTAGGTCTATATTGAAAATGATGTCTGGGTGCAGTGACCATTACCCAGTGCCTTAATTAATTCTTCTGTGAAAAATTGGGAAATCCACCTGAAATTGCCAATTCAGTTATTTTTTTTTTCATTTAAAGGCTTTTCTGAAAAACAACAACAACAACAACACAAAAACTAACAAACAAACAAACAAACAAAAAACTCTTGCAACCATAGTTGCTCATACTTAATATGTTAAAATGTGAATGAAATAATGTATTTTAACTTGGTAAATGTATTAAAATTTTAAAACAATAAAATTAATTATTATTATTCAACTATCAATAAAATTAATCACTATGCTCTAATAATAATATTAGAGCATATCAAATCAAAATTCCTAATAAAATTTAATAATAATAATTAATTTTATGGATTTGTTTAAAATGTGACTATTAGTTTTGAATGCTCAGTCACCTACAGTAAAACAATTATAATTTCCACAGTAAAAATTCACAAGTCACAGATATCTGAATGGTGATATCATTGTACGGTTTTGAAATGGGGATTGCCATGATATATTTATCATTCTTTGTGACATAATCGCTGTCTCATGTCATTACATGATTAAAAGTCTAACAAAAAGAGATTTAAAAAAGTGGAGACATGTCCAGATTATTGGTTAGAAATGAAAAAACTTGGTACCTAAAATAAATGAATAAATAAATTGTCTTCAGTGAATCATTGAAATGTCTGAATTTCATGACAGTTCTTATCCTTCTGTTCAGAGAGTAGTAACCCTAATTTTTTAACAGATAAATCTTGTTCCTTACAGGACCAAATACAGGTCACCCATGACATATGATTATAAAGTGTTTCTTCCATTCAATTTGTCACTAAAATGTTATAATTTATGAAGTGGCAAAAAGAGGTATATAATATCAAGACATATATGTGTGTATATCTATGAGGCTTGCATGGAGGATATCCCTGTTAGTTTTAAATTTTTTTTGCAGTTTTTTTTTATCTAGGAAAAGTTTAGTTAAGAAGCATCCAAGTGATAGCACAAGCAGCTCAATAGAAAGTGTCTAGTCTGCTGAGAAGTCTTGATCTAGTTTTGAGAGACATTTGCAAGTTTCATAACTTTAATATAAAACCTGTTTTTAGATATCTGGTTGCTTGTGTGTGGCATCTGAAAATGGAATGTATGTATTAACTAAATGATTTTTAAAAATATAAATATATTTTGTTGTTTTCATTTGCATGATAGTTAGTTTACCATTTGGAGAATTTATGGATTGAACACAGGGACACTTTACCACCGGGTCACATCCCCAAAATTTTATTTATTTATTTATTTTAATTTTCAGAAAGGGTTATCACAAAGTTGCGTCGGGTTTTGCTATGTTTCTAAGCCTGTTTTTTTTTTTTTTTTTTTTTTTTTTTTTTAATTCTCCTCTTCCCTTTGCCTCTCAAGCCGGTGGTATGACAGGCATGCTCCTGGGATTTTAGCAATTTTTTTGGGGGGGGGTCATAGAGATTAAACTCAGAGTCACATTCTGAGCACTATTTTGTATTCCATTTATGACAGTTTCAATGAGTTGCACAGTGTCTTGCCATTGCTGATGCTTGCTTTGAACTTGTGATCCTCCTGTTTTAGCTCCAAAGCCACTGAGATTTCAGTCATGCACCACCATGACTACCCTGTTTACCAATTTTTTAAAACAAATACTACCTTAAAATGTTTTCCAATGTAGAATTTATTATTTATATATTAATCTTGGCACAACCACCAAAAATTCATGACTCTTAAGAATAGTATATAATTACATAGTAAAAAGTTATTTTTTAAGCTAACAAAAAGTATATACACTGATTGAAATATATCCTCTACTTTTGTAAGACAAAGAATCATAATTCTGACAGAACTCTCGAATTTTTTTTGTGCTGGTCTAAGTGTAAACCAAAACTCTCCTGAGAAGTCAGTGTTATTAAATATTCGTTAATAAATAAATAGTCTCATTTTCTTTTGATTTGTGTCATGGTGTTTTTTTATAGAGAATTTTATTTATTTATATGTAGTGCAAAAAATCAAACCCATTTCCTCACATATGCTACGTGAGTGATATTCCTCTAAGCCACAACCCCAGCCCCTTCATGGAACTGTTTATAAAAGACGTAAAGTTAAAATATTATTGTCTGAGTAAAGATCAGTCAGTAATTTTTAACATTTATTATTTAGTTGTAGGTGGACAAAATACATTTATTTATTTATTTATTTATTTATTTATTTATTTTTGTATGGAGCTGAACATTAAACTGCATTCCTCATACATGCTAGGTGAGTGCTCTTTCTCTGAGCCAAAACCCCAACTCCAAGTATAGTTAAAGTAACCTTTAGCCCTCTGATTTCTGGTATAAAGAATATAAGAAATGGCAAAATCTAAATTTTGTCATTCTATAGTCAAGAAATGAGGGACTCAGAGAAATAACTGTATTATTTTGAGTTGCATATCACATTAGTGGAAGATTAAGTTCAAATACAAATAAATAATAGGACCAAAAATAAAACAGCATTCTTTCTATATATTAATTATGTTCTCTTCCATATGATTCTAGCTAGAAGATGTGACTTTAATCAGCATCTTACCCTTTTTGTACATCTGAAAAAAGTACTATCTAGTCACTATGCACACAAATAATCTTTTACTTTAGGATTCAATGAAAAATTATATTTTATAAGCACTTTTACAGAGGAGTATTCATCACCCTTCTTTGATTCATTCTCATGCTTTATAGGTATTACTGTCAAGGGTTTCCTTACCATGAGTTTGTTTAGATACTTGTGAGGCATCAATTTCATGGGTGTCTCTTACCCCTATAAAATTATGTGCCAGATTTAGCTGGAAAGTTCTCAAAAATCAATTTCTCAAAGTAAAAATGTATTTTTATTCTATTGTTTCTCTCATTATTTTTTTCTTATCTTTCTTGGAATATGCTTACTTTTCTCCATAAGATAGTGCTGGTGCTACCTTAATTCAAAATGTATTATTTATCCAAAGATAAATGTTAGTATGTTTTAACTTTTTTTATAGATTTTTTTCTTCACATTTTATACCATTTATAGATATCTGTTGAACACTTTTCAAGTTCTTCATGAGCATGAACACCAAGGAGTCAAAATGAGAAACTGTGTATTAAGGACTATCTAATTAAAGATCTTGGATCTGCCAACAATGGTGTCAAAATGTGAAAAGGAGAATATCTAAAACTGCTGAGTCCAGAAATGAACAGCATGAGAGGATAGCAGGCATGTGATGTCAAAGAAAAGCAGGTAAGAATCTTGTGAAACTAACAAGGTAGGAGAGGCAGAAGGATCATAATTTGAAACTCAGCCTCAGCGAAAGGGAGGCACTAAGCAACTCACTGAAAGCCTATATCTAAATAAAATGCAAATGAAGGCGGCAATGTTGCTCAGGAGTTCAGTGCCCTTGAGTTCAATACCATATAATAATAATAATAATAATAACAACAACAACAATAATATAATATTCAAAATAAACTAATCTCCAGTAATGGCCATTAATGTGTCAGTGGTGTCAAATTCTTGATCTTTGATAGACAAATAAAATTTCATGCATGCTTTGGTAAATCTGAGATATAACAGTCATACAAAAATTATATCAGTTCTTGTAATGTATAGTATGTGTATAAAAATGCCTCATTAAAAGACAGGCATACACTCTAAGAAATGCACTCAAAATGACTTTTCCATTGTTGCAAATATCATACTGTATACTGACATTTAGATTGTATACTACTACAATCTTAGGCTATATATTGTAGCTGTTGTTGTATATAAATTCCATCACTGACTAAAAGATCACTATGCAACACATTATTGTATGTTATAAACTTAGAGAGATCAGTGTACCAAAAAGAGAATTTTAAATTTTTTTAGTTGTTAGTGGACACAATATCATTTATTATTATTATTATTTTATTTTAATGTGGTGCTGAGGATCAAACCCAATGCCTCTCATGTACTAGGTGAGCACCCTACTATTGAGCCATAATCCTATCCCTAAAACAGAATCTTTAAAAAAAATCTTTACAATTAGACAATGAAAAATGAAAGTTTCCACTGCTGAGGAGTACAAAATTGCCATCCTTTCTAAATAAAGTTTTATATCTATGGGGTATCTGTGTCTCACACACACACACACACACACACACACACACAAACACACACAAAGTGATTTTAATCTTGCTTAGTGCAACATAATAAGTCTTTCAAAGATAGTCAATATGTAATTATAAAACATTCAATAGTTACTATAAGAAAAAGTAAGTTTTATTGTGAATGTGTTGGTATTGCTCATAGTATCAACTGCTTAAGAAGTTATGACAAAACCAATCCCCCAAAAACAAATGCTGAATGTTTTCTTTAATACAAAGAGACTGATTCATAGTGGTGTAGGGAGGGACATGAGAGGGATAGACAAATTTTAGATAGGGTAGCAGGGTAGGGGAGAAGAGAGGTGGCAGAGGGTTTGCAATTATGGTGGAATCTGATGAAAACCATTCTCTAAAGTACATTTATGAAGACACAAATTGATGTGAATATATTTTGTATACAGCAAGAGACATAAAGCATGTGCCCTACATGTGTAATAAAAATTATAATGCATTCCACTGCCTCATATAAATAATAACAACAATAATAATAATAAAAGAAATTTCACAGAGATGATTAACAACTTATTGAGACTCTGTCTCATATAATATTAAGACTAGAGTCTAGTTTTGAATGGAAAGGCACCCTTGATTTCAGTCATAAGAAGCACACAGCAATGGGAAACTTATTTCTTTTCAAAGTTGCACAAAACAAAATGTTAAACAAATTAATAAATTGGGCATTAAAATAATCAATAAATGAAGTTATACTATTAAATGGCACAAAGTAACAGGTAAGATAAATTGCCTAATGCATGAATAAATACATTCAGGAAGAAAAAGACAAGGACATCATGAGAAGAACAGTCAAATAACTTGAATATTCTCTTTATACAGGTGATATCTAAGGGTTCAGTACTCATAAAAAATAAAATATAACCAAATACATAAAATTAAACAGTATTCATGAAGATGTGGAGTGAAAAGTTCTCATGAACTACAGATTAATTATAAGTGGCTATCTTTTTGTAAAAAAATGTGTGCCTATTGAAGGACATGACACTTCCCCACCGGTAACATTAACTTATAAATATGACTGCTCTTAAAAACCATAATAATAAATAAAAGAAGAGCTGCATGGTCCATAGAGTTGAAATCTGTAAGGTGAAAGAAAATATAATGTGCACATAAGAAACGTAAAAATAATAAAGTGTGAGTAAAGTGGTTTCTACTGTCAAGACACATTTTTTGCCACACTACATTCAGCCTAACAAACAGTAAAAAACACCACATCAGTATTATATAAAGGTAACTTTTTGATACTACTACACACATTGCATATACATTTTAAAGGGAAATATGTAGAATTTACTGGTAAATAAAACTTGAATTAGGACATTAAAAAAACCAATTACACACATGTGTTTAGATACTATACATCACTACAAAGAAAACAATTTTCCTTGAATGAAATCTGTAACATTTTCATCAATATTTTAGCATGTAGGACTGGGGTTATGGTAGAGTGCTTACCTAGCACATATGAGGCACTGGGTTCAATCATCAGCATCACCTAAAAGTAAATAGATAAAATAAAGTTATTATGATTACAACTAAGAAAAAAAAAACATTAACAAAGAAATTTCAGCATGCTTCTCTATTAAAAGAAAGAGACTGAAAAAAAAATTACATGGAATGAAAAGTATTTATGAAATACCTCCAAAACCTATGCTTCAGAGAATCAAATGAACTATTAGTATCATTAAGAGAAACTGATGTATATAATGAATGTATAATACAATACTAAAACCCAAGGAGTCATAGTATGAACCAAACACAAAGATGAATCCATATGCATGTAATTTCTTGTATTTTTAAGATAAATAAAATGGTCTAAGCCTATCCGTATCAAAAATAAGGCTAGAAGTAAATAGATAATACAATACAATCTAAAGTTAGATGGGTCACATTTTCCTGAGCGTTTGTTTGCAGAATCTGTAAGGTACTGGGTTCAAAATCATCACAAAGAGCAGATATTAAGGAGAGATCAAGTTAGAACTTGTTTTAGTTGCCTTTTTCAACAATGTGACTAACAAATTGACCAGAGAAATTGTAGAGGAATAAAAGTTTATTTACAGGCTTAGGGTTTCAAAAGTCTTAGCCTATAGAATACTGCTCCATTTCTCAGGGCTCAAGGTGAGGCAGAACATTATGGCTAAAGGGTGTGGTAGAGGGAATCAACTGACATAGTGATAACAGTAAAGAGACAGATTCATTTTTGGGAGAATATACAAATTTAGATTCCGAAGCTCTATCCCCAATTCTCACTTTTTTCAGCCACACACTATCAATTCAGTTACCACATAGTTAATTCATTCAGGGATTAATTCACTGAGGACTTTAAAGCTATGACCCAATCATTTCTCCTTCAACCCTTCCTGCATTGTTTCACATATGAGCTTTTGGGGAACACGTCACAGCTGGACTATAACAGAAATAGAGCAAAATAGAAGGCTTTTAACCCACCCTTTCTTTACTAATATATTAATACACATTTACTCATGTTATGTGTGTTACATTGACAAAGTCATAAATGAATTATGAGATTTACATACATTGGACAAGTGAAAGAATATCTACAATCAAATGAGTAGAAAAAGCTAGGGTACACGTGGGCATTTGAGTTGTTTACTGAAGTGCCACATATTTGAGAAATATTCCTACAAGTTTGAAGGCACCTTAAATAAGGGGAGATTGAGATAATATATAAACTGACTTTAAAATTTTCTGTAATTTTTATCTTAACTTATCCACTGGTTAAAGAAGGAGTGAAATGTAAATGTGAAAATTACAAAGTGGTTTTCTTCTATGACCAAGTAAGTCTTTTGATTTGTTTCACAACCTGAAGTCAAGGCAGAAAAATTACATCTCAAAGCTGTCAGTTTGTCCCAAAAAGAGATTTACCAGTGGTTTTACTAACTTCTCTTGTTGGAAGAATTACTTCACTCTTGAATCAATAAAGGGTACAAAAGGGGAAAATTAATCAATCTCCTGATAGACTCAGTAAGATTTGAGCACTTTCTGAGACCTGACCTACCCTTGTTTACACCAGTAACAATTCCAGGCCTACCAGTAGGTTTTCAGAATAAGTTTCTCCATGCACTGAATGTCTAACATTAGCAACTTCTGTTCAAGGGAGTATATCTTAAACTTTCAATTGCTAAAAGCAATAGAGATGAGCATGGGCAAATCTTGATGTATTTCAAGCCGTTGGATTTGCATTGTTTGTAACACTTCCAAACACAAAAATTTTCAGCAGTAGTGTTAACAAAGTTTACAAATCGCAGATTCTTGTTTCATTTCATCACAGAAAATATTTACAGGACACTCTTCCTCTGGCTACTTGAAATCCTGGAATATAACACACTTGCATCAGTAATTTAAAGTATCAATAAAATAAAAAATATCCTGCACTTTGTGCAGTGTTGTCAGAATGCCTATGCTTAAAATCTCAAAGACTGAGGATAGAGTTCTGGCTTAGTTGTAGAGTGCTTGCACAGCACATCAGCGGCACTATATTTAAGAATCAGTACCACATAAAAATGAATAAATAAAAGTAATTTGTCTATCTATGACTAACAAAACGTAAATAAAATATTAAGAACTAAAATATAAAAATCTGAAAGATAATAGGTACTCCAGAGCATGCAAGCATCATATAAAAAGACTCAGTTGAAAAAAATATTGGTGAGAATATCAATTGAATAAAGCTATTTTTGAAAATGGTATTAAGGTTCTTCAGAAAGTTAAAATAAAAAAAGGCTTATGTTCCACTAGATGTTATTCTGGGTATGAATCTAAAAAAATACTGGAGTTATTACATCATAGAACCACTGCATGTCTATTTTCATTATAGTATTATTTACAGAACCTGGTAAAAAAAATGAAGTACTTTTTTTAGATAAATGTTAGGTTGGTAATGGTGCCACATGCCTGTATTTTTAGTCGCTTGGGAGGGTGAGGCAGGAAAATTATGAACTTAGAGCGAGTCTTAGTAACTTCTCCAAGAGACACTAACAAAATCAGTGAGACCTTGTCTCTAAATAAAATATAAATATAGGGCTGGCGATGTAGCTCAGTGGTAGGCTAGCTCTGGATTCAACACACAATACCATAATCAAACAAACAAAGAAAGAAAGAAATGAATAGGACCAACATACTGACCCCATTCTTTATTTTCTATGAAGCAATTTACTTGCATCCTTTCTGGCTTAGCTGGACAGGATATGTCACATTCCTTAACAAACTGTTATCTGCAGGAGAAATGCAGTTTCAAAATAATGTTTATAAAAGCAACCTATGTTACTCTAAACAGGAGAATTTTTTGACTGTGCTAAAGACCAGATTCTGAAAAACAGAGAAACAAGGGTAATTCTTAATAACCAAAAAATCTGCAACAATTTTGCTTATGAGTTAATTTAGAAATGGTGAGCATGAATCTAATTAACCTAAAGTTGTCAGGGCAGTGAATACTTGAGAGTTTTATGTTATTCTAACTATCAGTACAAAATCAAGAACTGTACCTGGGAAGGACCCTTTGGAATCTCTGTTTAGATCTCGAAGAAAACTGGAATGCAAGAGAGCCTGCAAGAGAGACATGTTCTCTTTTCAGACAGAAAATTCTCTCTCTTCAGAGTGTCATCTTTTTCCTCTTTCACTTCACTTCTAATAAACTAATTGGTTGCTACTCTGATCGATAAGTTTGAGAACTTTATGTCTTCATTGAAAAAAAAAAACTGCATTTTAAGGGGCATCGTCTTCACAGTACCTCAGTTTCCCAGAGGGTCCCAGCCCTGTATAACTAAAAGATCATTGACATCTGAACGGCTCTCAGAGACTTCCTTAAGTGCCTTAACTTCATACTTTATACTGCTCTCTGGAAGAAAAAAAAAAGAACGATATTCACTAGAAACTTCAACAGACTTTAGATATGATATCTCTTCACAATTTTATCAGGCAGTTATGAAACCCCCATTTAACACAATATGGGAGGTTAGAATGAGGATGCATCACACAGGAACGTAATAAAAGAAAAATTTTAAATCAGACATTTTGATAAGGTGAATGTGCCTGGGAAGACAGAGGGAGGAGACAGACATTGTTTTTATTTTTTAAATTTTCAAGTTACTTGTCTTCTTTTCTCTCATGTAAAATGCTCACAAAGAGAAAGCAAAATGTTTAAACTGCAATGAAGTTCTTTTCAAAAAAATTAAAAATACTGCATTCATTTGGAATGTTGAATAGAAAAAATAAAATAGTTGACAATGCAGAGAGGGAATGCTGGCATTAAATATGTGAACAGAACCGAGTGCAGTGGTGCACACTGAAATCAATCCCAGTATTTTGTCAGGCTGAAGCAGGAGGATCATGAGTTCAAGTCCAGCTTCAGTGAACATCAGGTGCTAAGAAACTTAGTGAGACTCTTTCTTTAAATAAAATATAAAATAGGGATGGGGATTTGGCTCAGGGTTCAAATGTGCCGATAAGTTATACAATGACTTAATATCCAGTGATACATAACTATTCCAATACTATAGACTGGGTGCCAAGATTCAATCACAAGGTTCACAGAAGTCATATGAAGTCATATGGTGACTTATAGATAGTGTTTGTGGTGAAGTGTTCCTGAACCCACTGACACAGTCACACTGCGGGATGCTGGGGCAGAGCAGAACCATATGGAATCTGGAACCATAAGGAATGTTAAGTGCTTTGTTTATGATACTCATGATATAAATAAAAGGGTATACATCAATCAATAATAAAAGTATGTGTTACTTGAGATTGCAGGAAAACTCCCAGAATGAGACTAATGGTACAATTAAGACATGCCCTGAGATGTGTTTCAATATCTCTGAGGACACAAAATAGTTTTATTTCTCAAGAAGTTTATGGGGAAAAGATTTCAAATCAAGTTTCCTGAGAAAAAATTAACAATTTACTCTAAGCCCCCAATCCTAAAGTCACACTTTTGTGACATATATTCCTCCAACTAACATACTCTCTTACTTTACACAGGAATTCATGATGAAAATAGGAAACAAGGGCTGGAAATGTGGTTCAAGTGGTAGCATGCTCACATGGCATGCGTGTGGCCTGGGTTCGATTCACAGCACCACATACAAATAATGATGTTGTGTCCACTGAAAACTAAAAAATAAATTAAAAAAAAGAAAATAGGAAAAAAATAGTTAATAAAAATGACAAATGGTTTGAGGTGCAGAGCCTGCCTTTTAATTAAAGATCACAAAGACATGAGGATTGGTATACTTTGAACAATGATCAAAGAAACTCTTTTAAGAAAGTGGTTAAATAGGTCATATGAACAAAGGAAATTAGTTGGAAATTAAAAACAAAATAATGTAAAATTAATATAGATATATTTTTGAGACAGTTCAGAGTAGTAGGCTTCTAAAAAATAGGCTTTCACTGTTTTAGTGTTATTTATGGGAACTTTAGGAGTAAGAAAGCTTACAAATAATTATAAGTATATTTTAAATTTAAAGATCAATGGAATAATTATAGGTATGATTTAAAGTTAAAAGATAATAATAGGTCAAGAGACAGGTAGTCAAGTTTTGTATTCGAGCCCCTAGAGACTGAGGTGAAAATGTAAAAGACTAATCATGATTGGCAAAGTTACACGAAAAATTCTATATAATGTGCTTAATATCTTTGATAATTAACATATGTTTGACAAGATTGTAACTCTTGAAAGTTATGTAAACCAAAGAAGTTTGATGCTATCCATTAACTACCAAAAGGAAAAAAAACCTGTAAAACAAACAAACAAAAAAATAATAAAGGCCCTCTAGGGGCAGCAGATCCTTCTGAAGGCTGCTCATAACTTGAAACCATCATCCTGTCTCCTTTTCTTTCATGGACGCTACTTATCCTTCAGCACCAGACACCACTTGTCCCTCAGGATCCCTTGATCCATACTGGGGCTTGACCTTGGCAATAGTGATTTACTTTTTTTTTCATTTAAATCTAAAGTTGACTCTGTTGATGGGATGTATTAAGTTATGAAAATAATATATATATATATATATATATATATATATATATATATATATATATACAGAGAGACATAAATGCGTGTGATTTGTGCTAATATTCTCATAGTACCCCATACCAAAAGAAAAAAAAGACAAAATCCTATGATTAGTCTCCAATCATAATTATTATTTAGTTACTTATACCCTAGGGTCTGGGATACTGACAGATCTAGAGACCTGGCCCACTCCACATCTTTTTCTTTATTAATGTTAATACTAGAAACTTTAGCATTTTACTGTGTCTCCTAATTTATAAAGGAGTGGGGATATTACTGCCTCAGGGAATTAATAATGAGTTGAAATCTCAAGCTGTTTTCTCATAAGAACAGAGAACATGAATATTAAAGAAAATTTAAAGTAATTGTAATATTTCTTTTTTATAAAAACATACACATATGTATTCATGAATTGATTTATCCTTATATACATGACAAATGCACTTCTCTCAGTGCTGGATCCATGTATTTGGAGGAAACTCTGCCATGAAATAATATGGTCCTGAGCACTTAGTGCAATTCACAGCAAATTAAAAAAATAAAGCCATCACAGGAGAATATGAGACCCTGTCCCAACACTCTATCTCTGTGTCTATCCATCCATGAATGCATTCATCTGTTGTCATGGGGCTCTGTAGTGAGTACCTCTTGATCTGATCCCTATTGTTTTTTTTTTCCTACTGGGAATTGAACTCAGGGGCACATGACCTCTGAGCCACATCCCCAGGCCTATTTGTATTATATTTAGAGACAGTGTCTCACTGAGTTTCTTAATGCTTTATTATTGCTTAGGCTGGCTTTGAATTCACAATCCTCCTTCCTCAGCCTGTCAAGCTGCTGGGATTACAGTCATGCACCACAGCACATGGTTGATCCCCAGTCCTTTATCAACAAAAAAGCAACCAAGAACCAGTCTTTGTGACTTTGTTTCTGGTCTGAATGCAATTTATTGTCACTCAAACAGTAAACCTACTAGCCTCAGTTTGGAGGAAGTGCCTGAAGCCCTTTCCAATCTCTCTCTTAGGTGAGAACAGTCCAATCAACACAGAGCCAGTGATGATGGGTGGGCTTTCACATTCTCCTGTCTTTGTGTTTCTGGAGCCTGCCATTCTTTTAATCCATTTCTATGTTTTCTGTTGTAGATCTGGAGCTCCAGGCTTCTGTGCTACACAGGAGCTGAAGAAACTACAGCAGGGACACTAAGCATACTGAAAGCCAGGAAATGGCAAGTGTGTGTTCTTATTTTGAGACTGGGTAGGGAGGCTGTTTGAAGCCACTGAGACTGGCAATGTCAGGAACTGAAATTTGTGGCCAGGAACTCATCATAATTGTTTTCAGTGTCTGGTGGTGTTAGACCAGGACACAAGAAAAGACCACTGACTCCAATTAAAATCAAATTAAATCAAGCTTATTATTTCAACCAGCCGGGCTGCCTCTCCCACCCAAAACTGCAGGAACAAGACAGACCAGAAGCTTTCCTGCATCCCAGCATTATAGCCCAGAAAGTTACAAAAAGGGAGGTTACAGATAACAAAACTCTGAGGAGCATAACACTAATGGTAGTTTACATTATTGCTGACCCCAACATCTGAATTTAGGAAGGTCATTAGAGCCTCAGAGGAGGTCGTTATCTGGCCAGGGAAGGCCAGGATTTGTGAGGCATCAATAAAATTTCAGAGAGGGCTGCAATCTGGTCAGAGAGCCAGGCATGGGTGAGTTCAAGGCACAGGCAGGCATTCCAAGCAGGTTCAGAATTTGCAGTAACTTATTGTAAAGCTGAAATTATCTTTTCATGGCTTTGTGGCGAGATGGCTCCCAATTTTAAGAAAAAATCAGGTTGGGTCTATCACTCCCCCCCCTTTTTATGTATTCCTTCAAATATTTGATAAGGTAGGGAAAGAGCACTGAGAGAATTTTAATTCCTCAGGTAACAGTCTCCAACATTTTTTGAACTCACCCAAAACTGGTCTCCCTGATTTGATCTGACTTAATTAATTACTTATATTGACAGTCTATTTATTTTTGGCTCCATTGTTGTAAGAAAGGGGCATCACTTGTCTTGGTTTCTTCTGAGCTGAGAGGGGGTGATGTGAGGAGACACGCCATGAGGGACATGAATTTCCTTTTAGAAGTCAGTTCGGTTTGAAGTCTGGTTGGGGAAGAACAGGTTGTAAAGTCATCTGGGGATGGGTGCTTCGATGAGAGAAAAAAAGACCATGAGTACTGAATAAATGTTGCAGCAACTGGAGCATGTCACTCTACAGAAATTCCCTCACAAGGCTTCAACATTTTAAAACTTAATCTTAAACATCCAACAAATAAATCTTAACACCCTTATATTAAGAGTACTGGGCTTTAATGTGTATAACTTTACAATTATTTATCTTTTTTATTAAATGGGATCTGTATTATCCTATCTGTCTTTTAGGTGATGGCTTATTATCTTAAATTAATCCATGTTGTGTCCTTAATGCAAAATTTCTGTAAAATAATAACAGGGAATCTTTAGATCACTTATAAGGAAATTACAAAATAAAATTAACTAGAGTGAAAATATTTAGTTCATTTAATAGCTACCCTGAATTTTGGCTGAGGAATACATTATATCCCCTGTTTGAGATCCTAGTAGTCTTGACAGATGAAAAAAACTTTTGAACATAACTTTAAAGGAACTAAAATCTGGCCTACTGCTTTTGTAGTCATTCTCACATATAGTAAGATGGAACACAGAACCTTAACTCAGGTAAGGCCCGGCTCTTTATAAATCGTAAGTGTTCCAGTTCTAAAGCTGATATTTGCTTTTTAAATATCACTTTACAAAGTTTACATAAATTGTTTGAGGTCACATGAACATTAGCTAACACCATATGATATCACATTTAAAACATGAATTAAAGAAAGGCTTAAAGAAAGGTTAAAAAAGTTTTTAACCTTTACATAGTTTAGGCTCTCATTAACTTAAAAATACATGTAAATTGTTCCCCAATGTAAAAAGTAACATAAAACTTTACATATCTTGTTGATAACAAGTAAATAAATCCCCAATATATTTTTTACCATACAACTTCAGAACACTAGCTTGATATATGCTCTTTTAAAGTTTCTCCCTTACAGACTTGTATACCTGGAAGATATGAGCACATTAATAGCATCACAATTACTTTGATGTTTTTATATTAACCAAGTTTAGCTTTTAAAAAATGACAGTACGATGCTCTAAAATAACAGTTTTTATTTAACCAGTTGTTTAATTTTTATGGTTGCTTGCTTTAGAAAATAAAAAAAAAACTTAATAAACACAATGTAATGGGTAAACTTATGTTTTAAGAAATTTTTGTCTCTTTCACACATGACTGATTGTAAAAACAAACTCATACAGACTATAGTAAATTAATCAGATATGTAAAAAAAGTACTTTTGAATGAGTAAACCCATATGAAATTTACTTTACTTATTTTACCAAAATATTAGACAAGTGAGTTGAACAGTGCTAGCCATTTTTTGTTGTTGTTGTTGAAGGAAAAATCCTAGAACCAAGGCATATTAGACATTTTATAGACATTAATATTTTATGAGTTTTTTGAACACCTAGAAAAACATGTAAGCTTAAATTTAAAGACATTTATTTTATCTGTTTATTCAATTTAAATTGAACCATTTAAATCACATGATTTAAATCTTTGGATCCAATTTTTAAACTTTGTTTTTATGAGCGCTTCTTATATATGTTAATTTGTATATCATATATATGATATACAGACATATGTATATATATAGACATACAACACTTAACACAAGTGTGCACACATAACAATAGTAAAGGCCTTGTAGCTTTTCACAGGTGAAATCTCCATTGCAACGTTTCAAATACTCCACAGTTGGTCAAAGATAGAACTGATCAGAAAAACATTAACCTATGTCTGTAGGATCAAAATCATGAGCTCAAAAAAATACAGAATCTAAGAAGAAAAAAAAAGAATCCTAGAAAAAATGACTGGCCACTATTTAGTAAATACCATACAATTTACCTTTTGTGTTAAGGCCTCAGATCAGTCTCATACTGAGCTTGCAGGCTTCTTTCATTTGCATTTCAACATAAGTCCTGGCTGAGGTCTGGAAAGAAAAACTGCTATTCCGAGGAGACACCTCAGGCCTAAGGCATTTTAACCATAAGTCATAATTTTCAGGTTCGGATGTTGAAAATAATGATACAAGTTTAAGATACAATTCACAAAATTTTATATCTTTACATCTCGTTTTGTCAACAGATTCCATACTATGATTTACTATCCTTTTCCAAATTAATGCACTGGTACACAGTGACATTTTCCCAGGCTATTCAATTCAAAATTGGTGAAAAAAACTGAATTATTGGAAGTAACTTGCCAACTTGGAAGTAGAGTTAGTTTTCCATTCTAAGTATTTAAGTTCTCTGGCATAAATTATCTGAAATCATAAACTAAACAATTACCTAATCCCAACTTTTAACTGCAAGATTGTGCAATGCTTCAAAAACCCATTCAGATACCAGACTGTTACAATTAAACATCATCTTTTAGACACACATTCAGCAAAGATCATTCCCAAGAAACAATTTATGATATCAATACACTATTGCACATGTCTTAAAGGGCCAGAAACAAAGACACAGGTCAGACAGACAGAAAGGAGCTCCAGACTGTGGCTGACAAACAGAAACCTTTAAAACAGAGCAGATAAGAAAAAAATCTCCTTCACCAGTGGCACTATAGATGCCCCCACAAGGGGACCAGATGTTTTCACAGAGGAGCAACCAGAAATGTAAAATCAAGGGTCTCCATGGTGACTTTACTGCATTTAGTGTCCCCTTTTTCTTTTTTATTTTTTTAAGAAGACAGAGGTGGCATAATCCTTACAGTGCAACAAAAAAAGGAGGGAATTCCCCAAAGAAACAGGGCTTCAGCAGCTTCTGGGAGTCTCTCAGTCCCTCCTTTTACTTACAGGATTAGCTCCTCTGGTTCCACTCCACCCCAGGCATGCTCCATCTCCTAACACTTCAGTAGTCAGCTCTGAAAAATTTCCAGGGGGGTGTAGTATCAACATTTGTAACTGAAAGTTTGGTTCCTGACCTTGAAACCAATTAATGGCAATTTAAAAATGAGAACAGGGTTTTGAGAAAAAGAAAAAGGGAGGTTTATTGCTTTTCTAACAAAGAAGAAACACAGGGACTCTGCCCAAAGGTTGTGACTCTCTTGATTTGGAGGGACAAGGGGTTTTAAAGGAGGTTCACTTGTTAACCTAGGAGATACTCAGTTCTTAGATCCCCAGCAGGCATTGCCCTCTGCAGTGGGTGTGCTCCAGCAGCCAGCTAGGGGTTCTCTCATCCTGCTTAACAAAGGGGGATAAAGTTCATCACAGTTCCTTAAAACACAGTCCAAAGGGGTTTCAGACTTACTTGCTTTATTACCCATTTTCACATCCAATATCCTTAAGTTTTTACCACAGAAATCACACAACAAAAGGCACAAAAACAAACAAACAAAAAACATATAGAACACAGAACAAAACACAAGAAAACAGAAACCCGGTGCCAAAACAGAAAAACAGAGGAGCAATGCATCGTCTTGCTAAAGCTCCAGGTCAGGAGCGCGTGCATGCCCATCGGCACCTCTCTATCCTTCCAGAGGAATTCCCTACAGAACAGAACAGAGGACAGAACAATTTCTCATTACTGTCCTGAAGAGGAGTATATGTGAGCCTTTTCAGGCCACCTCTCGGTCTTCAGAAGAGATCTTCCTTAACTGGATAATAGATGTTATAATGGCACCATTTACCTATGGAGGCCTCCTCCACCAGGTGCTTGCTAATATTTTTAGTGCGGCAGTTCACTGCAGTGCTCCAGAGACTGAGGCTCACTCCAAGGCCTTGGAACATCTCAAGGTGCGCACCCCCTAGAGTGGCTCTCCAGCCCAGAGCCCTGGAGCAAATGCTGGCTTCAGAATTTCCAGCAGTCTGGTCTTGTGATCTGGTCTGGCAGGGTCATTTCGCTGGGGCCTCCAAAATGTTAGACCAGGACACAAGAAAAGACTACTGACTCCAATTAAAATCAATTTAAAGCAAGCTTATTATTTTGACTGGCTTGGCTGCCTCTCCCTCCCAAAACCGTGGGAACAAGACAGAAACCCCAGCTTTTCTGCAGCCCAGCTTTATAGGCCAGAAAGTTACACAAAGGGGGGTTACAGATAACAGAACTCTGACAAGGATCACACTAATGGTAGTTTACATTTATTGCTGGACACAACATAAGAATTTATTAGGACCATTTGAGCCTCTGAGAGGGTCATTGTCTGGCCAGGGAAGGCCAATATTTATGAGGTGTCATTAAAGTTTTAGAGAGGGCTGCTCTCTTGTCTGAGAGCCAGGCATGGGTGGGTTCAAGGCATGGGCAGGCATTCCAAGCAGATTCAGAATTTGCAGTAATTTATAGAAAAGCCTAAATTATCTTTTCATGGATTTGTGGCAAGATGGCTCCCAATTTTAAGAAAAGATCAGGTTGGGTCTATCATTACATCCCTATTTTTTAAATAATACAGGATATCACTGAGTCACTTAAGCTATTGCCAAGTTTCTGAGGCTGGTCTTGCATTTAAGTTCCTCCTGTTTCATCCTCCCGAGCTACTGAGAGTACATATATTCACAATAATACCCTGCTTCAAAAAAATTATTATTAGTGGATTATATGGCATTTTTATTTTGAGCTCTTAAGAACCCTGGTAGGACCTGGGAATGTGGCTCAAGCTGTAGTGTGCTTGCCTGGCATGCGTGTGGTGCTGGGTTCGATCTCCACCACCAAATACAAACAAAGATGTTGTGTCTTCTGAAAACTAAAATGAATAAATAAATATTAAAATTCTCTCTCTCTCTCTCTCTCTCTCTCTCTCTCTCTCTGTCTGTCTTTAAAAAAAGAACCATGTTAGTTTTTTTCAAAACTATCTTTATTAACTTTATATTTTAACCAAAATTTTTATCTATACATACACACATATACTCTGGAGTCCCTACTGTCTTTCAGATATTTGTTTGGTTTGGTGTGCTTTGGTGCTCGGGTGGTGCTTTCCACTGAGTTATGTCCCCAGTCCTTCTTTTTCTTTTTGAGACAGGTGATATATCACTAATATCTCACTAAGTTGCTTATAGCCTTGCTATGTTGTTAAGGCTGTCTTTCAAATCACAATCCTCCTGACTCGCCTGTCTAGCCTCCAGTGTATTTGCCACCACACCTAGCTCCTTCAGATTATTACAATAACCTTTTCAACAACACTGCCCAGGCTACAGAAAATGTCTTTGACTGATGCATTTTATCCCTGTGGAAAGTTTATATGAAGTAGCCAATTTAGAACTATTATGTAAAGATTTATTGGAATAAACAGGAATCATTGTTTTTTAACCTCCTTTCTGAACTACTATTTGGTATCATATTCCATAAAAGCGCTGGGAAAAGAATGTAAATTCATTTGTTTGAAATCTACAGAGATTTACATAAGCTCAGTCACCTTTTGTTCTGGAGATTGGTACTTCAGGACATAGTAACATAAATAAAATATGTTAAAGTTGAGACATTCAGTACACACATCCACACACACACACATCCAAACACACACAAAAAAACTTTCTAGGAGCAATTGTTAGTTCTGGCATTATTACTAGTTTATCAGGGACATAGTAACATAAACAAAATATGTTAAATTTGAAACATTCAATACACACATACACACACCCACCAAAAAAAAACCAAAAACTTTTTCTAGAAGGAATTGGTAGTTCTGGCCTCATTACTATTGTATCAGGGTTGGGGCAATATTCAGGAAGTGCTAAAATCTCACTTCCTGAAGTGGGATTCTTCCTTACTTCACCTACAATTAAAGCTAGAGTGAACTTCATCTGTCAGCAACAGTAATTGGGAAAATATGCTGGCAGATGTTGTTTTGAGATAAATTGACAGCTTTGATATTTGGGTATTTTTGTGTCTTGGTCACAGCTGATGAAACACTTGTGAAGGCGTTTATGGCTCCTAGATATCACCATTTTTTGTATCATTTCTTTCATATTTCGTTCTTTCTTTTTCTTTTCTTTTTTTTTTTTTTTGGTAGGGGGTCGCTAGAGATTAAACCCAGGGTCTTGTGCATTCAAGGCAAGCCCTTTGAAAACTGAGCTACATCCTCAGCCCCTCTCTCACATTTCTGTTCACTAGAGCTGATGATGGTATTTGGGGATTTTGTCCCAAATGTGGTACATTTCTTAAGACTGGACTAATATCTAGTGTATCTAAATCTCTCTACTCACTCATGATTTTGCCAAAGAGACACTCACAGTAGTTTTTTTCCTTAAATGTATCTATAGATGGAGGGAGAGTGTCTCATTTAATATTCTGCTTTATTTTCAACATCATTCCCTCTTAATATTTGCTTTTTATAATGTTGCTAAGATTGGAACTGACTATCTTGCACATTCTGCACACACACTCTAACAGTGAACTTTGCCACTATGTCCAATTTCTAACTTTAGGTTGGATAGATTCATTCATTAATGTTTAATGTTAGTTTTCATATGGTTAGTTTTACATACACCTTTCTATTGCTCTTAACAATACTATTGATCTACATATGGTTTCAGATTTGATTAATATTATGATTTATTGGTCTGTATTATTGCAATATAGTTTCATAATATACATTAAGAATGTCTCAGTACAATAACTATATTATTTGGTTTTTTAAAAAGGCTTTGGGGTATTTTACATATTTATTTTTTTTCTATGATAAATTTATTTTTTTTTTTTTGGTCCCTTCTTTTCTTTAATTTGGTACTTGGAATTAAACTCAGGGGAATTTTTCCACATCCCCAAGCCTATTTTGTATGACATTTAGAGACGGTGTCTCACTGAGTTGCTTAGGGCCTCACTTTTGCTGATGCTGGCTTTGAGCTCACAATACACATGTCTTAGCCTACCAAGGTACTGGGATTACAACTGTGCACCAACAGGTCCAGCTGTCTTCTTGTATTTAGAGAAAAACATGCTAAAATTTTGATAGTAAAATATTATATATTAAATTGAGTTAAAATAGTTGTCATTGTAATGATTAGTTTTATTTATGCACATGCTATTTTATGGGCTTTTGTAAATTTTTATTTCGTTTGTGATAAGTTCCACGTACTTTCCTTGAAATCCATTATACACGTGATGTATTTAACAGATGTAACTTCAATATAATACTTATGTGGTATTTTGTACTCTAATTAAACCAAAAATGTTTCTGGGCTCCAGAAACCATTTTTTCTCAAACTGTATTATTTTTTTTTATTTTTCTGAATCACCTCCTCTTTCCTCCTAGGCCCCAGATTTCCACTGCATTAACAAGTAGAGGTCTAGTCTTATGCTATCACATACTTGTACACTGTAATGGTACACACATACTATTATTTCCACAGGTCTAAGCAGCTTGGTGAGGAGTATTTCATGTATGTGTGTGTGTGTGTGTGTGTCTGTGTGTGTGTGTGTGTGTATATATATATATATATATATATATATATATATATATATATATTTCATGATGAAATAACAGCAATTTTTACTCCATCTTTAGTTCATGAGAATTTGTTTTGTGTCCTCATCAATACTGTGTATTCTTTTTGTTGTTGTTGTTTCTTACTGTAAATTTAAATTTGGGGCACACAGAGATTGAGTCACACATAGTTGCTTGGGGCCTTGCTAAGTTTCTGAGGCTGGCCTTAAACTCAGGATTATTTTGCCTTAGCCTCACAATCCAATGGGATTAGAGGTATGTGCCATGAGACCTGGTTCTATTTTACTATTATATTGAAATATATATTACTTCTGAAAATAATATATTCTTGATATTAAGAAAGCATAGAATACCATTTTCCCCACAAATAAACCCCCCCTTTTTTGGAAAAAGATGTCAATTTTTTTTTGTAAAAGATGTCAGTAGTGCCAAATGTATAATTTATTAATGTCTAAATGGCAAGTCCATTATTATTATTATTTTTATTATTATTCTATGTATTAGTTACAAAACTTTATCTCTTCATATTATTATAAGTTATATACTCTTTTCTATAACTTTATAGCATACATCAGTATGTATCAAAATGACCTTTGGGGGGGGTTGGGAGGTGAGGGGAGGGATCATAGGGTTAGAAATGATGGTGGAATATTATGTATTTTGTTATATAAAGGACATGTACAAGGAAGTGAATTAATGTAAATATATTTTGTATAAAACCAGAGAAATAAAAAAATTTGCTCTATATGTGTAATAAAAAGTGTAATGCATTCTGTTGTCATATATAATTTTAAAAGTATTTAAAATTTAAAGATAAATGATGGCATATGTTCTACCTGAAAATAAATACTACTCCTTTTAAAAATTGAACTAAAGGGTCTGTTGGTCAGTTGTAAACTTTAGAAAGTACAAAATGTATCCTGAACATTTGGTAATACATAAACCTAGATTTAGCTATTTATAGTGTTTTCAGCAAAATTAAAAAAAAATACTGTAGAGTTCATTTTTTGCAATGTATACTCATAATTATATGAGATGCGTATTGTACATATACATATATACTACCATTATATATAATTAATAAATGATTACTACATCTCACATTAACTACATTTATTTCAAATTAATTTGTCTTTTGAAAGCACCAATATATGACACTCTTTGATATATACACTTGGTGTGTCTTCAAATTTGTCACTTTTATGTATTATGTTCTTTTCTTTATTCTACTTTTTATAAAATTTCTTTTTCCAATTATTGAGATTAATGAATTTTAAACAATTCAGTTTAACAGTGAAGTCTGTAGATTTTCATTTTTAACCTAAGACATAATACATCCCAAATAATAGGCTTATTGCTATGTAAATGACTTGAAAAACTTGCATATATAACACTCTGGCCTGACCTTACTCTGGACTATTGATATCTGGGTGGAGGGGATCTGAAAGTGATCCATGGAAAATCAGAACAGGGATGGGACAGGATGTGAAATTGATGGATATTTAGTATATAGTAGGGAGTATTCATAAAAAAGTATTGGTGGAACAGGTACGGGTAGAGAAAAAAAGTGCTCTGAAGGAAAGAGGGAAAGAATGACCAGCTCAAGAGTTCAGATTCAAAAAGTCTAATGGTGGATCAATGGTAGTTTGAGGGTAAAGGGTAGTTTCTTTGGAGGCAGAAATAAGGTAGAAATAAAAGAAGAAGGTAACTCTGGCACGAACCCCAAGAGAAAGAGTCAAATGAACACTACCCTCTATATTCACTATATATATATATCAAACTTCTATTACATTAGATTAAAGTCAGCCAGCCTCAGCAACTTAGTGAGGCTCTAAGAAAAACAGCAAAACCCTTTTTCTTTATAGAATAATTTATTAAAGGCTGAGAGTGTTTCTCTGTGAAAAAGCATATCTGATTTCAATTTGTCATATGAGAGAGACAGAGAGAGAGAGAGAGAGAGATCTTGCAAAAATTAAAAAAAAAAACGTAATCAGTGACACTCTTAGTGTCAAGGATGTAAATAATTTAAAAGTAATAATGAGCTAGTTGGAAATCTCACCTAGGTTATTAACTACTGCTTAGGAAGTTAGTCTACTCTCCAAAATATAAAAGTGAGAGAGGAATTCTTTATTAAACTGTATATAAGAAAATAGAGGACTTTTTACACAGTTCTTAGTTGACAAAGACTGCGTCAATTTTAGTGGGTGATTAGGGTTCTGCCAAGATGATAAATCCTTGAGTTATTTGGAATAATGTGATTTTATCTACTCTTCATAAATGAAGATTGACGTGTAATATAAATCAGGCTTGGCAAAGAAAAAACATTTCAATGAAAATTAAATGTATGAATAAAAACATAAAACAATATTTAACAAAACTTCAACATTCAGAATATTTATGCAATTATGTAATCACGAGTAATGTAAAAACAATGACAACTAAAGAATAAGTGAATTAATAAAAAAACAAATAAATAATGTAATGAATGAATTAATCACATGTAATGTGAATGAAATTGTCAAAGTCAGCTTGTAGCCATGAAAAAAGTGTACAGGTACATAGAAATGGTGTTTTACTACTTACTGAGACATACCCTATGAACTATAAATTCCACTCCTAGGTGGGAAGAGTTGAACAAAGAACCATTCACCTGGCTCTCTCACTTGGGAACTGTGCAAAAAATTACCTTTTTCTTTCTCTCAAATTTTATTGCTGCTTCCAAGAACACTACCCTCTATATTCACACTGTCATTGTAGACTTGGAACCTGTGAACCCCTCTACTGTTCAAGATTTTCTTCTTTTTTTTCATTGCTCTTTTTCTCCCTACCCCATATCATCCACCAATACTTATTTTGTATTGCAAAATCTACATACTCACGAATCACCAGTCTTATATCTTACTATATACATTTCCTACCTTGTGCATGACCACTTTGAGATCCCCTCCATCAAAACATCAATAGTCCAAAGTGATCAGAATGGGGGTAAAATTTGAAGAATATTAAAGGTCAGTTATACAACAAGAAAGCTATAAAAAGTGGGCTTCATTTAAAGGTGAAAATAAAAAGAAAATCTTTAGACTTCACTAGTTCAAATAAAGGATCAAAAATTTATGAGTCTCAAAAATTTGAATTATACTTGTGAGTCACTTTTTTGGAGGAAGGAATATAAGGACATTCCTAATGAGTTTAAAGCTCAAACTGTGTTTTTATTAGACAAAGAATAGAAAGATTTAAGAAATATTAAAATAATTGTGATATAATTTTCATAAAAAGATATACATATTTATTCACAAATTGCTTTAACCTTATAAACAGTTATAAGTGTCAATACATTTCTCTCTAGACTAGGTCCTATTATTGGAAGAAAATTTTGCCTTAAAATAACCCCATACAGAGGCATTTAATGCAATTAACAGGCCTCTAATAATAATAATAATAATAATAATAATAATAATAACAATAATAATAATAATAAGAAGAAGAAGAAGAAGAAAAAGAAGAAGAAGAAGAAGAAGAAGAAGAAGAAGAAGAAGAAGAAGAAGAAGAAGAAGAAGAAGAAGAAGAAGAAGAAGAAGAAGAATTGAGTTGGGGAGGATTTCAGGGTTGTGAAGCATACCTGTAATATAAGTTAATTGAAAAAAAATCACAGGAGAATTTTAAACACTGTCTGAAGACATACATGTACATATTATTTCTAAAATGTGTTTATGAGTTATGTAGTGAGGGTGCACAAGTCCAATAAACTATCTTTTTATTTTCTTGAATATTTTTTGTTGTAGATGGACACAGTACCATTAGTAGTTTGTTGGCTTTTTAAAAATATTTTTAGTTTTGGGCGGACACAATATTTTTGTTTGTATGTGGTGCTGAGGATCCAACCTGGGCTGCCCACATGCCAGGCGAGTGCACTACCGCTTGAACCACATCCCCTCTAGGTTGGCTTTTTAATGCGGTGCTGGGTGTTCAACCCAGTACCTCACACATGCTAGGGAAGTTCTCTACCACTGATCCATAACCCTAGTTTCCAAAGTCTTTTACTCAATTTTTTTTTTGGGGGGGAGAGTATGCGTGTAGTACAAGGGATTGAATCCATGGCCTTATATCAGCAAAACAAGCACTCTACTGACTAAGCTATATTCTCAGCCCTGATCTGTAGTTGGTTAACAATGACAATGGAGCAGCCTGTCATTCAGACTTTGATTTTGTGCCCACTTGGCTCAGGTTGGAGGCAGTGCCTGAAGCCTTGACCAATCAGTCTCTTAGGTGAGTGCTGGGAGCCATCAGCAAGTAGGTATGACAAATTCCTTGCCAGCTTACTCCCATGCTGTCTAGTGGTAGGACTTCTGAAAGGTGACCTTGCTCAAGGACCAGGGCAGGATCCGTGTTTAGGGTGTTCACCCTTTAGAATAGGGCGGTTTAGCATAATAGAAGATTAGGGTGTTCCCCCTTTAGAATAGGGCAGTTTAGCATAATAGGAGATTAGGGTGTTCCCCTTTAGAATAGGGCGTATCCTGGTGCTGAGTTCCTCTTGAGTGCTTAGGGTCAGACAGTATATTTTGGGAGACAGAAGCCCATGCGGAGTGGATTTGGGGAGAGAACGTGGATTCCCCCAGAGCGTGTTTGTAGACTGCCGGTGTGAGTTCGGGAATAAAGAATTGCTGTTTGAATCTACAAGCTGTGTGGAGACTCGTGATTTGTGCCCAGCCAGACACTGCGGCATCTGGTGGCTCGTACGCAGAACGTCTGAAACTTGGAGGTAAGTGGAATTGCTCGCCCCTGAGGGAAGGCGAGAGAATGGGTGACCATTTCATAAAACAATGTGTTCTTCTTTTGATTTATTTTGTTTTTCTTTCAAGCTGCCTATCCCTAGAAATTTCTCAGGCAAACTGGAAAAAATGGTTGAGTAAAGGCTTGACGTTTGTTGGCCCTGAGGAAGAGAAAATTGATACAACGATTTTTTATTCCGTTTTTGCTTCATTCAATTTCAGTTTTGTTTTGTGTTATCTTATTGGGTTGTGTTATCTTTATAGTAGATTAAAACAAACTGAAAAGATGTTAAGTAAATTGTTAGAGGTTCAGAACATGGAGAAAGACATTTTAGATCAAGCAAAAGAGAAGGTCTCTCGAGCTAGTCAGACAGAGGAAGAAAATTTAAAGAAAAAGGGGTTGTTAGGAAAAAGGCCACAACAGGAGGCTGTTACTAACTCCGTTTTATCACAAGAGGGTTTAATTCAACCAACAGCCCCACCGATAGAGACAGCTGAGTGGCCCTCAAACCCCGTAGTTGATAATTGGGATCCTGAGACAGGAAGATTAGCATGTCCTGTACTTGAGCAGGCAGGAGGGCAACGAATTCACCGTGCTTTAGATTTTAAAACAGTGAAGCAGTTAAAGGAGGCTGTAACAACCTATGGTCCCCAAGCTCCCTTCACAGTGAGCATGGTCGAGTCCATTACTAACTTGGACATGACGCCAGCAGATTGGGCTAGCATGTGTAAATCTGTGCTAAATGGAGGACAATATTTGTTATGGAAGGTTGCCAATGAGGAATTTTGCGCAGAGACAGCTAGGTGAAATGCAGCAGCCGGTTACCCTCAAAGAAATCTAGAAATGTTACTAGGGAAAGGACCTTATGAGGGTCAGCAGCAACAAATTGAATATGATCCTACTATATATGCACAAATTGCTGCAGACGCAGTTAGGGCATGGAAGACTTTACAAGGACATGGAGATTTACAAGGTCAGCTATCTAAGGTAATACAGAGAGCTAATGAACCTTACGCTGACTTTGTAGATAGGCTAATTCAAACGGCTGCCAAAATATTTGGGGATACGGAACAAGCAATGCCATTGATAAAACAACTGGCTTATGACCAAGCAAATCGTTGCTGCACAGAGGTTATTAGACCATGGAGACATGAAGATTTAAACACATATATTAAATTATGTAGAGATATTAATGAACAAGGGCAAGTCTTGGCAGCTGCAGTACAACAGGCTTTAGATGCCAGGCCAAAAACATGCTATGATTGTGAACAAACAGGATATTTTAAAAGGAGTTGCCCCATAGGAGGAGGATTTAACAAAACTAGGTATCAAGAAATAGAATACCGGGTATTTGCCCAAGATGCCATAGAGGGAGACATTGGGCTAATGAATGCCGTTCTCAAACTACCATAGAGGGTACTCCCTTATCAAAAAACGGACAAGGACCAGGTATTTACCCACGATATCGTGGAGAAAGGCATCAGGCTCCATTGCCAAAAAACGGACAGCCGGGCCCAATGCTCCGGGGCCCACAACCACAAATATACGGGGCAGTGGAGGAACCCAGCAACACCATCAGAGTAGTGCCCAGGACACATTGTCCATTAAATCCCTCATCAGACAAACCCGAGGGAGTGCAGGGTTGGACATCTGCGCCTCTGCCAGAGCAGTACTAACTCCAGAGATGGGAGTTCAAATCATTCCCACAGGAATAAAAGGACATCTTCCCCAAGGGACAGTAGGCTTATTATTGGGACGTAGTTCATCTACATTAAAAGGACTTATGATAAGTCCCGGGGTAATTGATCCCGATTATGTAGGTGAAATAAAAATTATAGCTAGTTCTCCAAGAGGTATATCAGTAATTTCACCTGGAGATAGAATAGCACAGTTGTTAATAATACCCAGCCTACATAATAAATTTCCTAGTCATAGTGTAAAAAGAGGTTCCAGGGGATTAGGCTCCACAGGTGTAGATTGGGCTATGTTGTCTTTAAATTTAGATTCTCGCCCAATGTTAAAACTAAATATTCAAGGACACGACTTTAATGGGCTACTGGACACAGGTGCAGACCTTAGCATCATATCTAGTAAGGAATGGCCAAAACATTGGCCATTACAACAAGCCACTGAAACGCTTCGAGGCCTAGGAGTGGCTACTAATCCCCATAGAAGTGCAATAGTATTAGATTGGAAGGATCCTGAAGGTTGTGAGGGAACTATACAGCCCTATGTATTGGATCATCTTCCTATAAATTTATGGGGACGAGATGTCCTAGATCAATTAGGTTTGACGTTAACAAATAACATCAATCCTAATGCGCCCACTACTAGGGCTAGACAAGGTTTTAGGAAAGAAAAAAGATTAGGAAAACAAGGACAAGGTATAGCAGCACCAATTCAAATAGATCAAGGAACAGACAGACATGGGTTGGATTTTCAGAAAGGGCCACTGAGACAATAAAAATTACGTGGAAATCAGAAAGACCAGTGTGGGTTCCTCAGTGGCCCCTGACTAAAGAAAAGATACAAGTAGCCCATGATCTGGTCAAACAACAATTAGCGGAAGGACATATACAACCTTCCATATCTCTCCATAATACTCCCATTTTTGTCATTAAAAAGAAATCTGGTAAATGGAGATTATTGCAAGATTTAAGAGTCATTAATAATGAAATGGTTATTATGGGACCTGCTCAATCAGGGATTCCTCAATTGTCTGCTTTGCAAAAACCTGGCATGTTTTAGCAATAGATATTAAAGATTGTTTTTTTTTTTTCAATTCCAATTCATCCCGAGGATAGTCCACGTTTTGCATTTACTATCCCTGCATTAAATCATGAAGGTCCTGATCAGAGATATGAATGGAAAGTACTCCCTCAAGGGATGGCTAACAGTCCAACTATGTGTCAAATATATGTTAATAAAGCAATCCAGCCACTTAGAAATCAAAATCCTGAACTACAAATATTTCACTATATGGATGATGTATTATTGGCACATAAAGATAAAAACATATTGCTGGAATGTTATGCCACACTTACAAACTTATTAAAAAATTATAATCTAGAGATAGCAATAGATAAAGTACAATTAAATTTTCCAATTAATTATTTAGGAGTTCTATTATCCTCAACCATGGTCCGTCCACCAAAAATTCAAATACGAGTAGATCAACTCAAGTCACTTAACGACTTTCAAAAGTTATTGGGAGACATAAATTGGATAAGGCCTTATCTAGGCATACCAACAGGAGAGTTGGGACCTTTATTTGATATTCTAAAAGGTCCATCAGATCCAAACTCACCCCTCATGTTAACACCTGAAGCAAGAAAGGCATTGAAAATTATTGAAACATATATGGAAAATATACATTTGGATAGAATTGATATAAGTGTGCCTTTATTATTTATTGTACTACCAACAAAAAATATTCCTACAGGAGTATTTTGGCAAGAAGGTCCATTATTGTGGATACATTTATCTTATTCTCCTAACACTATTCTTACTAGGTATCCTGAGGCTGTAGGACAATTAATACTCAAAGGAATAAAAGCAGCAAAGGGAGTGTTTGGAATTTCTCCCAATAAAATTATTACTCCATACACTATGGATCAAATTGATGAGTTAGCTAATGAGTTAAATACTTGAGCAATAATCATGTGTAAATCTAATGTTTCATTTGATAATCACTTACCATCTAATCCTTTGTTGTCTTTTTGGTCTAAGCATCCTGTAGTTTTTCCAAAAATGACAAGAAAAACCCCTATCATGAATGCTCCAAATATATTCACTGATGGGTCAAATAATGGTACAGCAGCAGTAGTTACCCCTGATCAAACTTTTACATTTTTAGTACCCAAACAATCAGCTCAAAAGGTAGAGCTTAATGCAGTATTAAAAGCCTTTTTAATGTTTAAAGATTCTGTATTTAATTTATTTTCTGATAGTCAGTATGTAGTTAATGCTATAGTATCTCTTGAAGATGCTGGTAGGATTTCCCCTTCTTCTACTGTTTTCTCTTTGTTTTCCACTATACAAAGTCTAATCTGGTACAGAAAAGATCCATTCTTTATAGGACATATTAGAGCACATACAGGATTGCCTGGAGCCCTTAGTTTGGGCAATGATTTAGCAGATAAAACTACACATGACATACATATTTTTTCTACACTAGAAGAAGCTACGAATTTTCATAAAAAATTCCATGTTAATGCTAATACTTTACAAAGGCGTTTTAAAATAACTAAGGAACAAGGCAGACATATAATAAAACAATGTCAAAATTGTGTGACCTTTTTACCACAAGTTAATCTTGGAGTCAATCCTAGAGGACTGATACCTAACCATATTTGGCAGATGGACGTCACACACTTGCCAGAATTTGGAAAATTAAAATATTTACATGTTACAATTGATACTTCTTCCGGATTTTTGATGGGCTCCCTTCATGCCAGAGAAAAAACTAAAGATGTTATAGCTCATTGCTTACAAAATTTTGCCACTGTGGGTGTTCCTAAACAGTTAAAAACCGATAACGGTCCTGGCTATACCTCTACCTCTTTTAAACAATTTTGCTCATCATTTGGTATTACTCATATAACAGGAATTCCATACAATCCACAGGGACAAGGCATAGTTGAAAGAGCTCATCAAACTATTAAAACGTACTTATTAAAGCAAAAAGAGGGAATTGGAAAGGGGTATATATCCCCCAAAGATAAACTTAAAATAACGCTTTTTACTCTAAACTTTTTAAATTTGGATTCATCAGGACTTAGTGCTGCGGAAAGGCATATGTATCCAAAAAATGTGCATAAGCCTAAAGTTTTTTGGAAAGATATTCTAACAGGACAATGGAAAGGTCCTGACCCAGTAATCGTCTGGAGTCGGGGCTCTGTCTGTGTGTTTCCACAGGGAGAACAGCAGCCGATTTGGATTCCGGAAAGACTAACTAAAACGATTTCAACAGATCGAAAAGAAGATGATTTGACTCAAATCCATAACAGCTGATATCCAGAACTCCAGCTTGGCCATTCTTACATCTGCGACTGTGATTAACCAGGATGCTTTTTTCAATATCTATTTTATTATTGCATTTTCCACATCATAAGGTTCTATTTTTATTTTTTGAGCTCATACAAACCTAGGTTAATGTTTTTCTGATCAGTTTTATTTTTAGACTATAGAGTTTTTAAACATTGCAATGGAGATTTCACCTAGGTAAAGCTACAAGGCCTTTATTATTATCTTATGTGTTGTACGTTTGTTTGCACATTTGTGTTTTGTGTTGTATGTCTGTGTGTGTGTATTTCATATATGAGGAGCGCTCATGAGAAAATGGATCCGAATTTTTTTTTTATTCACGTGATTTAAATGGCTTAATTTAAATTAGGTAAACAGCTGTTAAGGATTGTTTTTAAAGGTGGTTAACAGATCTGCTTGTTTACTAATTTAAATCAGGTAAACAGCTGTTAAGGATTGTTTTTTGAGGAGGTTAACAGATCTGTTTGTTTACTTTCACCTTTTCTTTTCATTATATTTAATAATTCTTTTCAGGATAATGTCTTTTTAGCATCATTGCCAAAATTCCTATCTTCATCCCAATGAATATAACTCAACAAGTATGCTCAATCAAGGAGTCAACTTACTTTGGGAGGAAACGGACTTTGGGAGGAGACGGACAGATTGATAGATTCCTCCACTTTGAACTGCTTGCAGAACTTGCCTGGACTATGTAACTACGTTTAGTGCAGCTAATTGTGGTAATGCTGGCATATCTTTGCTGAAGCTGTCACCAATGATGCAATTTTTTCCAAAGGAACTGTCAATTGGCTTGGTGTCGTGGCATTTCTGTATCCTCCTCCCTTCTGCTAGTGATGGTCTAAATTTGGGGGCCAATGTCTATATGCTGGACCGGTAGTCAGTGACGGGTATGATCCAATTGCAGTGGTATCAACCTAAGACAGGAGGCTGACGCCTAAAGGTCAGTTGCCTAAAGGTCAGTTTTCAGATGACGGGTAAGAACCATATGTTGAACCATATGTTGAATTGGACAACCTACCAGGCACGGTCCTTAAGCCACATTAACCTCACTCCCCCACTGGCATCAAGGCCAAATTTGGGGGCCAACAGAGGTGAGGCAAAGAACCTCACCCCCCCACTGGTGCATAGACCTATCCACAAGTATGGCTGTATGCTGGACCGGTAGTCAGTGACGGGTATGATCCAGTTGCAGTGGTATCAACCTAAGACAGGAGGCTGACGCCTAAAGGTCAGTTTTCCAATGACGGGTAAGAGCCATATGTTGAACTGGACAACCTACCAGGCACGGTCCTTAAGCCACATTACTTGTTGTTTAATTAATCAGAAGGGGGGAGATGCTGGGAGCCATCAGCCAAGTAGGTATGACAAATTCCTTGTCAGCTTACTCCCATGCTGTCTAGTGGAAGGACTTCTGAAAGGTGACCTTGCTCAAGGACCAGGGCAGGATCCGTGTTTAGGGTGTTCCCCCTTTAGAATAGGGCGGTTTAGCATAATAGAAGATTAGGGTGTTCCCCCTTTAGAATAGGGCAGTTTAGCATAATAGGAGATTAGGGTGTTCCCCCTTTAGAATAGGGCGTATCCTGGTGCTGAGTTCCTCTTGAGTGCTTAGGGTCAGACAGTATATTTTGGGAGACAGAAGCCCATGCGGAGTGGATTTGGGGAGAGAACGTGGATTCCCCCAGAGCGTGTTTGTAGACGGCCGGTGTGAGTTCGGGAATAAAGAATTGCTGTTTGAATCTACAAGCTGTGTGGAGACTCGTGATTTGTGCCCAGCCAGAGACTGCGGCAGGTGAGAACTGTCCAATCCTCACGCAGCCGGTGATGAGGGGAAGGGCTTCCACAATCTTCTGTTCCCTTGGTGTCTGGAGCTCGCCAATTTTTCAATCTTTTTGTAGGCTTCTTCTGTCCTGGATCTGGAGCCCAGGTGTCTGTTCTATGCAGAATCTGAAAACAAACCACAGAGAGAACGATGAGGACCCTGAAAGCCAGGAAATGATAAGTGTGCCTTGCTACCTTGAGACTGGGTAGGAAGGTGGCTTAAAGCTGACAGGAGTGGCAATGGTGGAAACTGGGAGTTGTGGCTAGTGACTCCTCATAGTCCTCTCCAGAGTCTTGTGACCACAGGGTCACTCTGTGGAAGCTTAGCCTTCACCTCCCTCTGACAAGTCTAGTGAGGCTTAGATTGGCAGTTGAAAACCTTGGCATTTTGTTCCATCATTGTATGGTGTTTTCAGCTACTTTCTGAAGCCCTATGTGAGCATCCATGTGCCATGAGTCCAGCATGTCCCAGATTGTGTGGAGAAGACTGGAATAATTATCAGGAGAGAACCCCAAATCCATTTGTTGTACTCCTGAATGAGAGAGGCTGCTGATTTAGGGCTTGTTACTCACGAGGGTTTGTTTGTTTATTTATTTAATTTATTTTTGTGTGTGTAAGTGAGTGTGTTTTTTTTTTTTGTGTGTGTGTGTGTCTGTGTGTGTTGATTTCTTTTTGGTACCAGAAATTCAACCCGGAGGCATTCATCCACTGATTCCCATCCCCACCCATTTTTTATATTTTTATTTAGAGACAGGGTCCCTTTAAGTTTCTTAGGGTCTCATTAATTTGATGATGCTGGCTTTTAACTCATTCTCTTCATGAGTCCTGAGATTTTTAAATGTAGTGGAAGCAGTATCTCAAATCCAGAACAAATTTCTGAAATGCACAACTTCAGCTGAGCTCTCCATAGGACTCAGAATAAACCCCTAGTTTTCTAGCTCTCTGTTCACATATCCAAATCTAGGATTCTCTGTTCACAGTGAATAAGTATAAAATAGAATAGATATTATAATGATCATGTAATCAGGATAATGGGCCTCACTCAACAACACCTGGAGTCTAACTGGAAGATATATTAATTGGCACCATCAAGGCCTATTTCAAATGTAAAAGACCTTGAAACCCACTTGTGGGAACACCTTCAACAAATTCCTTTTTGAAGAAAAAAGGATGGGTCACTGAAAGGATGAAAGTGAAACCATATGGTAGTCAGGATGCCTTTTCCAAAGCCTATTCTAAATGCATTTTGCTCCATGTTCTGCCCAAAACCATCAGGAAACTTCTAAGTTGGCACACTAAAATGAGTTTTTTTTTCTGGTATCATTCCTCATACCAAATGATGGGAGTTCTATTTCTTCTTCCTTAAACAGATTTTTGTCTTCAAAATTTATGAGACAAGCACACAGATGCAATCAGCAAACTGAGAAACTTTGGTTCATCTCAAAACTCCATTTTCAGCATTATCAATCATTATTTTCTCATGTTTTATTTCAGATGTATGCATGGTTTATAATGTTTTTCTTCAAGAACTGGAGGGAATTTTTTAAAATATTTTAATTTATCATTCTGAGATTTTCACATGAGAAGAAAGCAAAATAAAATTAGGTGATATTGAAAAGAATGAATATCTCCTAAGTAAGGTTTATGTGTCCCAAATAAAGATTTTTTAAAACTGTAATGGGTCTTCAATTGAGGGTTTATTTATTTATTTGTTAACTTGATAAGACTGTGGATTTGAATAACCAATTACTTTACCAAAGCAATCTTCAACGAATCCATATTTGTGTCCACTTTTAGTATTGTTAAGAGCAACAGAAAGGACTACCTAAATTCAACCATGGGAAAAATAACATTGGACATGAAGGCATAAAACTGATCAATCTAAAGTTAAAATTTTGGACTGGTGGTACAATTCAATGGTAAAGCATGTGTGCATAGTGTGCACGGTACTGGGTTACAACCTTAGCAACACACACAAAAAATGCAGATGTTAAGGGGGGAAATGATATTAAAAATAAAGCAAAATGTTAAAATTATGTATCATTCTTCTACCTATATACACAATTAATAAAAAGCTAATTATCCCAACCAATTGGGATAATTGCAGATTTTTTAACCCAGACCCTGAAAGCTACCAGATCCTGGAATAACATATATCAAGCTATGTAAGATAATTGGTGCCAATCAAGAATCTTGTATCCAGCAAAATTAAGCTTTAGATTTGAAAATGAAATAGAAACCTTCCATGATAAACAAAAGTTGAAAGTATTTATAACTAGACAACTGGTGCTACAAAACATCCTTGGCAAAATATTTCATGAACAGGAAAAGAAAAACAGCAATGAAAATCAACAGAGGGAGGTATGCAGTAAAGGAAAAAACTAATCAAAAAGGAAAATCAAGTCAAGTTAAATAACAAAAATAAGCAAATATGGCTGGAAATACAAACCATGTCTCAATAGTAACCCTAAATGTTAATGGCTCATACTCAACAAAAACAACAACAACAAAAAAGTTATGGGTTGCAGATTTGATAAAATAAAAGACCCAACAATATGCTGCCTAAAGGTAACTCATCTGATATGAAAAGTCATATACAAACTGAAAGTAATAGGTTTGGAAAAACCATACCACTCACATGGACTGTGTAAGGAAGCAGGGGTTTCAATACTCACATCAAATAAAGTAGACTTCAAGTCAAAGTTAATCAAAATGGATAAAGATTGACATTACATACTGCTTAAAAAATCCTACACCAATATTCCATAGCAATCATAAATATATATGCCCCAAAACTTGGTGCAGCTATAATCATCGAACAAACTCTTTTCAAGTTCAAGAGTCAAATTGACCACAACACAATAATCTTGGTTGACTTTAACAGACCTCTCTCATCACTGGATAGATCTTCCAAACATAAGTTGAATAAAGAAACTATAGAACTCAATCACACAATCAATAACTTAGACTTATCTGACATATACAGAATATTTCAACCTGCCCCAAGTGCATACACTTTCCTCTAGCAGCACATGGATCCTTCTCTAAAATAGACCATACAATGTGCCACAAAGCAACTCTTAGCAAATACAAAATGTTAGAGATACTAGCATGCATTTTATTGGATCATAAAGGTGTGAAATTGGAAATCAACAGCAAAATAAAAAACAAAACTTTCTCCATCACTTGGATCCTAAACAATATGCTACTTTCAGAAAAAATCAAGGAGGAGATTAAAAAATTCTTAGAAGTAAATGAGAACATAGACACAACATATCAAAATCTCTGGGACACTATGAAAGCAATACTAAAAGGAAAGTTTATTGCATGGACTTTATTTCTTAAAAAAAAAAAAGTCAAAATATATATGACCTCACCCTACATCTCAAAGCCCTAGGAAAAGAAGAACAAATCAGTAGCAAAAGCAAAAGAAGACAAGAAATAATTAAAATTAGAGCTGGAATCAATGAAATCAAAATTAAAGGAACAATTGAAAAATTGACAAAACAAAAAGTTGGTTCTTTGAAAAAATAAATAAAATTGATAGACCCTTAGCCACGCTAATGAAGAGAAGAGAGAGCTCAAATTACCAGCATAAGTGATGAAAAAGGTAATATCACAACTGACACTACAGAAATACAGAGGAATATTAGAAATTATTTTGAAATCTTAAACTCCAATAAAATCGAAGGCATTGAAGGCATTAACAGATTTCTTAAGTCATATGATCTGCCCAGATTGAGTCAGGAAGATATAAACAATTTAAACAGACCAATATCAAGTGAGAAAATAAAAGACGCCATCAGAGGCTTACCAACCACGAAAAGCCCAGGACCGGATGTTTACACAGGTGAGTTCTACAAGTCCTTTAAAGAAGAACTAATACCAACACTCTTCAATGTATTTCAGGATATAGTAAAATAGGCAGTCATTCCAAACTCATTTTATGACGCCAATATCACCCTGATCCCCAAACCAGGCAAAGACACTTCAAAAAAGAAAACTTTAGACCAATATGTCTAATGAACATAGATGCAGATTTCTCAATAAAATTCTGCCAAATCTAATGCAAAAACATATCAAAAAATTTGTGCACCATGATCATGTGGGATTCATCCCAGGGATGCACGTTTGGTTCAACATACAGAAATCAAAAAAATATAACTCACCACATCAATAGACTTAAAGGTAAAAATCATATGGTCACTGCAATAGACACAGAAAAAGCATTTGACAAAATGCAACATCCAGTTAAGTTCAAAACACTAGAAAAACTAGGGATAACAGGAACATATCTCAACGTTTTAAAGGCTATCTATGCTAAACTTCAGGCCAACATCATTCTAAACAGACAAAAATTGAATGCATTCCCTCTAAAATCTGAAACAAGACAGGAATGCCCTCTCTCACCATTTCTATTCAACATAGTTCTTGAAACATTGGCCAGAGCAATTAGACAGATGAAAGAAATTAAAGGAATACACATAGAAAAAGAAGAACTTAAATTAGCACTATTTGCTGACAATATGATTCTATACCTAGAAGACCCCCAAACCTCCACCAGAAAATTTCTAGAACTAGTAATTGAGTTCCTCAAATAGCAGTATATAAAATCAAAACCCATAAATCAAAGGCATTTCTGTATATCAGTGACAAATCCTCTGAGAAAGAAATGAGGAAAACTACCCCATTCACAATAACTTAAAAAATAAGATAATTGGGAATCAACTTAACAAAATAGGTGAAAGATCTGTATAATAAAAACTACAGAAGCCTAAAGAGAGAAATCAAAGAAGACCTTAGAAGATGGAAAGATCTACCTTGTTCTTGGTTAGGCAGAATTAATATTATCAAAATGACTATACTACCCAAAGCACTATACATGTTTAATGCATTTTTCATCAAAATTCCAATGGCATTCCTCATAGAAATAGAAAAAGCAATCATGAAATTCATATGGAAAAATAAGAGACTCAGAATAGCTAAAGTAATCCTTAGTAGGATAAGTGAAGCAGGTGGCATCACTATACCAGACCTTAAACTATACTACAGAGCAATAGTATCAAAAACAGCATGCTATTCACACCAAATCAGACTTGTAGACCAATGATAGAGAATAGAGGACACAGAGAGTAACCCCCCAAATTACAATTATCTTATATTAAAAAAGGTTCCAATAACATGCACTGGAGAAAAGAGAGCATCTTCAAAAATGGTACTAGGAAAACTGGAAACCCATATGCAAAAATATGAAATTAAACCCTTATCTTTTACCTGCACAAGACTAAACTCAAAATGGATCAAGAACCTAGGAATGAAACCTGAAACTCTGTGCCTAATAGAATAAAAAGTTAGGCCCTAACCTTCATCATGTGGGATTAGGCCCAATTTCCTTAACAAGACTCCTATAGCACAAAAATTAAAAGCAAGAATCAATATATAGGATAGAATCAAACCAAAAAGTTTCTTGAAGCAAAAGAAACAATCTGTGAGGTGAACAGAGAGCTTACATCCTGGGACCAAATTATTACCCCTCACACATCAGATGGAGCACTAATCTCTAGGATATATATACTCAAAAACCTAAGTACAAAAAACAAAACAACAACAAAAAAAAAAACCTCAAAAAACTCAATCCACACATGGGCCAAGGAATTGAAAAAACACTTCTCAGAAGAGGATATACAATCAATTAACAAATATATTTTAAAAATGCTCATCATCTATAGCAATTAGAGAAATGCAAATCAAAACTACTTTAAGTTTGGGCTGGGGATGTGGCTCAAGCGGTAGCACGCTCGCCTGGCATGCGTGCTGTTTGGATTCTATCCTCAGCACCACAAACAAAAAAAGATGTTGTGTCCACTGAAAACTAATATATATATATATATATATATATATATATATATATATATATATATATATATATACTCATTCTCTCTCTCTCTCTCTCTCTCTCTCTCTCTCTCTCTCTTTCTCCCTCTCTCTAAAAAAAAACAAATCTAAGTTATTATCTCACTCCAGTCAGAATGACAGCTATTATGAAGACAAACAACAAAAATGTTGGTGAGGATGTGGAGAAAAATCTACACTCGTACATACCTGGTTGGACTGCAAATTGGTGCAGCCAATATGGAAAGCAGTATGGAGACTATTTGGAAATCTGGGAATGGAACCACCATTTGACTCAGGTATCCCTTCTCCTTGGACTATACCCAAAGGAATTAAAAACAGCATACAACAGGGACACAGCCACATCAATGTTTATAGCAACACAATTCACAATAGCTAAACAGTGGAGCCAACCTAGATGCCCTTCAGTGGATGAAAGGATTTAAAAATGTGGCACATATACACAATAGAATTTTATTCAGCAATAAGAGAGAATAAAATCATGGCATTTGCAGGTAAATGAATGGCGTTGGAGAAGATAATGCTTAGTGAAATTAGCCAATCCACACACACACAAAAAAATGCCAAATGTTTTCTCTGATACAAGGAGGCTGACTCATAGTGGGGTAGGGAGGGGGAGCATGGGATGATTAGATGAATTATACATAGGAAAGAGGAGTGGGAGGTAAAGGGAGGGACAGGGGATTAGAAACGATGGTGGAATGTGATGGACATCATTATTCAAAGTACATGTATGAAGACTTGAATTGGGGGTCAACATACTTTATATGCAACCTGAGATATGAAAAAAATGTGGTATATATGTGGGATAAGAATTGTAATGCAAAAAAACCCCAGAAAGTATTTGTGTTAAGGCATGAATTAGTGTGAACATACTTAATATACAAAGGTATGAAAAATTGTGCTCTATATGTGTAATAAGAATTGGAATACATTCCACTGTTGTATACGTAAATATATAAAATTAATAAAAATTCATATGCCATTCAGTCACTACAGAGCCCTTCCAGGGGCAGAAGTTGCAATTTTTTAAAAAATTTCCTCTCATATACGAAGTATTAGAAGATTGTGCCATGAGAGAGAAACTTAAAAAGTTTTAAAAGTAATGCAAACACAATGCTGCAACACTATTTTTTAAAAGATGGATACTTGATTTTAAATTATTGAACCTGTATTTTATACCTCCTTATTAAAATTTGAGAAGAAGATACAATCATTGAAGAAGATACAATACATTACTAGGCAAACTGTTGAAGTACTGTTTTAAATCTCCCTGTATATAAAATTATCATGAAGGATGTAAAAACCCATAATTTCCTGTTTGTTGTATGCATGTAATGAAATTGTAGATAGAAGTGTATTGCATTAAAAAATGAACAAAAACTAGACACTTTTACTATACAAGACTGCTGATGAAGAAATGTGTGTGTGTGTGTGTGTGTGTGTGTGTGTGTGTGTGTGTGTGTGTGTGTGAAGAAGATATCACGGGGACAAATGAGTTGTGGCTTTGAATTAAATGATGTGTGCCACATGACCTCAATGAAAATTTGACAAATTTGATCCTCTAAAGAAATTGATAACTGTTCTAATATCTGAGTAGTAAGTTTTTAAAAAGTTTTTAACAACATGAAATCATGGACTAATTTTGATTGTTACAGTCATCATTGTCAACCCAAAAAATTCAGAGGTAAAAATTATATGTGATCAAAACATCAGTTGACAGACAAACTTAGAGCTTTATTCTATTCAGAGAAGGCAGATGCATTGGAAATCTTTATTTTTTTAATTCTGGAGATAATTGTATACCTATCAAAGTTTTTAAAAATATGATTTTTTAATTTCCATTCTGGACAACAGTGGTCAGCAGAATCATCGGTTGTCACCTTCATTTTGACCTCTCCATCACCTTGTCTCACTTGAACCGTTTTAATTTTATGCTCTGCAGTAGTCAATTTTTTGTATTCAGCTAGTTCTCCTTTAATGTGCCACTGCTCTGTCTTTGTGTTACACATTCTTTTGTTTTGATTTATTTACAATACATGCTGTGCCATTATGATTTTAACTTTGTTGTGTTGGTTGAATAACTTGTAATACTTAAATACTTGAGGTCACAGTGAAAAACCATACCAGTATTTCTTTCAGCTCCATTTCAAATATATTTATTTGATACCAGTATTTCTTTCAGCGCCATTTCAAATATAATTAACCTAAATATTTTGGATGTTTATCAAAGGTCTTTCATGAGGAAAGTAAATTTATGAAATAATAGATGTGTAACATATATGAGTAATGTTGGCTTAGATCAAATTTTGAAAACTTAGTTGGCAAAATATCGGATCACCTGAAAAGAAGCATGAATTTTGAAAATTGAATGCCTTGGTTCTCAGTATTATCATTCTTTTTTCATATATATATATATATATATATATATATATATATATATAAATTATCAATAGACCTTTATTTATTTATATGAGGTGCTGAGAATCAAACCCAGTGCCTCACATATGCGAGGCGAGTGCTCTACCATTGAGCTACAACCCAACACCATCATTCTTTTTTTTAAAAAAATACTTTTAATTGTAAATGGACTCAATGCCTTTATATATTTGGTTTATTGTGTGTGGTGCTTAGAATCAAACCCAGGGCCTCACATGTGTGAGGTAAGTACTCTACTACTTAGCCACATCCCCAGTCCCTGTATTATCATTCTTTATTGAATTTATTTCTTATGAAAGTATATAGATTTTAAGACATTTTTTACAGTATTATGTAACTTTTAGCATGGTTAGATTAGAGTGATGCTCATATGTTACCATAGAGCAGACAATTATATTTTGTCTAGACTTTATTATATCAGTAGTTTTCATGCACTATATATATACAGCAAGCAACCTATTTCCAATGAGAAACATGTCAGTTAATGTATTTAAAGCCATTGTTACAAGTTTGTAATATATGTTTTCCAACTTGTTTTATATGTATGTGATACATTACAAAAAATATTGTTCTTAATTGAAAAAAGGATATAAAATGTAAAACCACAATTTTTCATAAATGAATATTGCCAATTGTTTCCCAGCCCTTTCTTATGTTGGGTGTTTTGACTTGAGATTCAGTTAGCTAATTAATGGATAAATTAATTAAACACTTATGAAATTTAGTTGGGATTTAATTTAGCTTGTAATTTAATTATTTGATTCTTTATTGCATCCATTCACCCACATCAATAATTTTGTGAATGTTATAATACCAATCTAAAAAAACAACCAAAAAAGCAAACTGAGGAGTATGGGAGGAGAGGAGTAATGGTGATAGAAGTTACCAGGTAAAATCTTTGTAATTCATCAAGATCTGCCTCAGGAATATATTCCTCTTTTAGTGTGTGTGTTGTTAAAATTTGTTTTAACTAGTTAAACATGACAGTACAATGATATTGACATATCATATTTTTGAATAAGATGGGGTATAATTTCTCATTTTTCTGAGTGTACAGGTTGCAGAATCACATTGGTCATACAGTCATGAATATGCATACAGCTATACTAATGTCTGTTTTATTCAGCTGACCTTCCTTTCCCTCCTTACCTTCCCTTCCCCTCCCATCAGTTCTCTCTTCCCAATCTAATGTGACACACTTCTTTTTTTTCCCTCACATCATCATACATGTATTCTGTATAACGATGAGGGTCTCCTTCCATCTTCCATGCAATTCCACTTCTCCCTCACTTTCCCCCCCACCTCTCTTCCCAAGTGTGTTTTATTATACATAATGAATTTTAAAAGCAACTGTTACCATTAAATATAATTTAATAGAAAAATTTGACATGAAATACTAATATTAAAATTATTAAACAAAGAACATATAAGTCTGAAAATTCTATATAATATAAAGAGTTATGTCATTGGAAATGAAAAACAAGCTCCTGCTCCGAGTCTTACAGGTTAATTTCAGCTGCTCTGCACTGCAGGTATCATCTCTCTTGTGTTCCAGGGCCAAAGTCTCTGCTCTCCCTGGTGTCTTATGGGGTCTATAAAACAGAACAAGGTAAAAAGGTCACTTGGGATGAGTTGCTGGCCACAGAGAGTGGCCAGGACCACAATTGTCCTCAGGAAATGCAAGATGAACTTGGACCCTGATCTCTCCTGGGGTCTGGGCAGGGAGCACTGAGACTGGTATGCTGACTTAAGCTGAGGGTGTTGTCTGTGGGAAGAGTGTCTATGAAGGTCCTCAGAAGGAAATTCTCATGGATATTCACCTTCAGATCCTTCTGACGCTGCTTTCCTAGAGAGTGAACATGAGGCAATGGGAAGAGTTCTCTAAGACATCTGGGTGTAAAGGCTGAGTAGCATACATCTGGAATCCTGAAGAGCAGCATCTGTGATGACACAGGGTGGAGCAAGGTCCCTGGCTCCTCCAGCCCTACCCTCTGTAATGCCATTCCTCAGAGAGCTTCCTGCACTGATTTTTACCAAATTGTACCTTCTCTTGCATGGCCATGGTCCCATGCAACTATAGAATCTTCAGTGCTCTAATTGATTCTGATGGATTGCAAAAAAGTGCAACAAAGAAACTTGAGAAAGCAAAGGAGAATATGTGGACTGATTTGACCTCTGCTCTCCTTCCCATTCTTTCCAGACTCACATTTCCTCTTCCTAAACTGCTTTATCGCCTTTGCTGCATTAAGCCCATATATTGAATCAGGAGAGGGCCCCTGGAAACAATTCATGTTAAGGGACCTACATTCCAATTGCATAATCTTGACCTAGGAAAGGAAGGATACATTCATGCATGCCCAGAGCCAGCAAAGTCAGAACCCAGCTATTCAGTGGTCAGTAAACCAGAACCAGATTGTTTGTGTCTCATGTATCAGGCAACAACTCAGTGTTTCTGATGCTCCCTACAACTCAAACTCAGTATATGGGTATGCAGTATTACTCAGCATGATTCAGTGGTGTTGCTTGTGGTAAAAAAAAGCAGATAAAGACTAAGAATGTTAGTGCAGAGAGATTTAACAAACATTGAAGGTCCAAGGACCTCAAAGATCTGGATGAGGAAAGCACCTTTAGAAAAGTCATAAAATGTGGGAAAGATGAAACATGGAAAATCTACAGAGTTTTTACATAAGAAAGAATAATTAAGAGAAACCAATAGAAAATCAATTACTTGGAGATTTCTTGTCCTTTTGTCCTCCTCCTCATCCTCTGAATCGCTTTCTATGTTTTCTTTGTGGACTATTGCCGTGATGGTCATGATGTGGCCTTAAAAAAAGGAAAGGAAGAGTTAAATTCAAGGTGAGAACTTAAGTTGCTCCTGCTCCTGGTGTTCTAGAATGCACAGTCAAAGCTCTCCATTCTTCCTCTTGTCTGCATTCCTGTCTCCTGGTCTCCATCACCTCACCTCTGCAATGAGAAATAGATCTAGCATCCCAAGAGCTCTTTTCCACCAGTTCACATTCTGCCATTGTACTTGGTAGGGATTCTGTGTCATCCTGTTCTTCCAAGAGACAGCCACAGTCTTCCTGATTTTCTGGACTTAGGCCTCTTAAATACAAGCAAATTCAGATTTTCCCTAGTCCAAGTGCTTGGGAATTAGACAAAGACTGGAGGTTAGAAACATGTTCATGGAGGAACTTCTCCCCACTCTTTTACAGGAGAACACAGTGGCCTGTCCAGGGTGCACAGAAACAATTTTCGTTAAGTTGCCCACATTTGGGAGTTCATTTTCGACCAGAAATAGACAAAACACAGAAGAGAAAGTGCTGCTCTAAAAAGATAACATTCAGAGGGGAATTGTGACTTCTTACTCACTACTTATCACTAGTGAGAGCTTCAATTACAGGTTTGCAAAAGGCTCTAAGAAAGTATGTCCCACAAGATTCTTTCCCTTGTGGGTCAAACCTAAAGTGCAGATCTTATTTCTTTCATGCACAATGCCAAAAAATAATCAATAATGAAAGCCAGGCTACTTGATGTTTATTAGAGGCAAATTTAGGACAGAATGGGACTTAACATGGAAGATTGTGTTTACCTTTCAAAGCAAAAGTTGTCTTCTTATGAACAGGATGTCAGAAGGTCTACTAACCCTACTTTTTATGAAAATAATACATATTTCTGTTTTCTCAATTTTATTCCCATTCCTTATTTCCCACGTGAGTAGGTGAACACAAATCTTACCATGAAACCTTTCCCATTTTGTCATACCCCAAGTGCTGTTCCTACCTGCAGGCTCTCCCTCGTCACAGCTTGAATCATAATCTTTGCTCCATGTCCAACCTTTAGAGACACAGACATCATCAACTGAGTTACTTAAGATTGACTCATTCTTTCTTCTACACACCTAAGCTTATGATGGTTGCTAGGGTTGGATGTTTTTTATCCCACACTAATTGTGTGATTGAGGCTTGGTGCTCAGTATGGCCACATTGAGATTTGTGAAATCTGTGTGAGGAAGGGTCTGCTTGGAGGTGGTGAGGACATTTGACGTAATGAGAGTCAGAAGTAAGAATACAGATTTCTCAAACCCTTGTTAGATCCTGTTATATAAGAAGAGCAAATGAATCAACTGATCCCTGCTGGCTTCGTGTCTTGCCATGTGATGTCTCTCTACTGCACCTGCATCCCTGCAGACACCACCAATCACACTATGCAGCTAAGAGGGTATTCACTAAAAAAAAGTGTTTGCTAGTGCCATGCTCTTGTACCTGCAGAACTGTAAGCTAAACACACCCACCTGTATAATTTATTCAGTTTCTGGGTTTCGTTATTGGAAAGAAAAATATAGTGATACTAATATTAATAGTCAGGATCATCTACATCTCTGTTCTGGGTTCTCAGACCCTCTCTGGGTTCTGGGGATTTTGAGGCCTCAAACAGGATGCTGCAAACAATTGCAAACATTCTAATGAGAGTGGAGCTGTAAGGAGTCAAATTTTAACTACTTTCTTCCATCGGGACATTATCCCTTTCTCGTTTAAAAAGACCAAGCTGACATGCAAACTGTGATGCCAACAGTTTCAGGAATATAAACTCACAGAACATACACTGTGCCATCATCAGAGCAGCGGTCCAGAAGAGAATGAGAATGTCCTCTGCTTTATCCACATGGGTCTATTGGCCACTTTGAAAGTTTCGAATAAAAATTAAAATTAAATTAAAAATACTGTTATTTTGGATGGACAAGACCAGGAGTTCAAAGATGAAGCAGACAAGAATTTCCTTCCCCCGGGTTTCCGTGGACAGCAGTTTGCTAGCATGTTCTCACTCCTCATACACCTCATTTATAAGTAGACTGTGGAGTCAGTTTGCTAGAATGTTATCACTCCTCATACTCCTCATTTATAAGTAGACTGTGGAGTCAGTTTTCTAGCATGTTCTCACTACTCATACTCCTCATTTATAAGTAGACTGCAGTGTCATGCAAAAGTGAAAAGTGCCAGGAACTATCTGAGCGCCTGAGGAATCGACATAAACAAAGTCAACATTAAGTTCCAGATGGCTCCCTCAAATTCAAGCACATCCCAACTAGAGCTCATAAGAAATGTGTGTGAAAAGCTTGGACACAATGCTATCTTAACTTCACTACTGATTCTGGCTGGTCCTGGTCAGATCTCTGGTGGATACCTGGTTCATTGTAGAGCCCCACATGCTGAACAAGTGGGATCTTAGCACAGAGTTGCATTTATCAAATGATGTCGTGGACTAAGATTAAGACACTCTGCACAGGGAGGAGTTCTAGGATGAGAAGGAATGATGACCACAGTGGTTCTACCCTCACAGTGACCAGTCAGTGTCAGTATCCATGTATGTATGAATAGAAGGACATAGACAGTACTTGAGACTGACAGTATGAAGACGTTTCATATATACTGTCATTGTGATATTCTGCAGGCCACACATGGGGCAGCACAGACCCAAACAAGGGATCAGACACCACTGCTGTGCTGAGCTGGACCTTCAATACAGCCCACCTTTTGCTCTGTAACTAGATGAGCTGCAATTGTGCTGATCAGGCCCCATGAAAACCCATCCAGTTAAAACATGTTTCTACAAAGTAGTGTCTACAAAAAGACCCAATAAGGTATTTTTCAGTGTCAGTTGGCACATGGAAAGTAAGCCCTTCCTTAGCTAAAGTAATCTCTGGTCTTTGAATCTCCTCTGTCTCAGATGTCCACCATAAGTAAGCATAGTGCATTGGTGGACCTGAGAGTCACTGTTAAGGATTGGCCCTGTCCAGGAACTTGTGCCTAGAATGGGGATTGGAAGATGAATTCTGACACCTCGCACAAAAAAATGTATATGAACGTGAAAATTTTTCATGAGTGAAGTGTTCTGAACAATTACATGCACTGATTAAATCTAGGACCTACTGACACGTGATGTTTGCTTTTAAATGAAGTTGCTACTGTTGCAGTGACAGAAATGAAGTGGAGCTTTTTCTTTATAGAGTGTCGTAAAAATTTTCTGGGTTTTGATGGGATATGTTTTGCATGTTAATTGAGGTATTGGTGTGAAATGAACTGCACACATGGAAAGTTTACAGTTTGATCTATTTACACATATACAAAATCATGATCTAATGAAGATGGCTTTTTTTGTTTAAACATGTGGACATTGGCATCTTGGCATGTATATATCTAGAGAAACAGACAAATATGCAAAAACGAACAAAAAGTCACACTCAGAATCATGTTGCAAGAATGCACACAGAGATACATGTAGAAAACTCTCATTGACCTAACCACGTTGCTCAACTCACACAGGTGCTTCAAGGAAATATGCAGAATGGCCATAGATTTATTTTAATCAATTTAGACCACAAACTCCTCACTTCTCATTCTCAAGGAGGTAGTGGAATCACTGAGTCTCTGCACTCAAAAGGAAGGAAGACTCTCTGACCCTTGGCGTCATCTACATTTTGCAACAGGAAGAGAGTGAGGCCAGGATACATACCAATTATGGATCCTCTTGAATCCTCCTGTGAATACAGAAAAGGAGTCACTATGAAGATCAAGCCATGCTCTGACCTGTGTGCACAAGTCTTTTGTTTACTTGGTGACATTCGAATATCCAATGAGAATGTGGGCAAATCAAGGGAACAGATAGCAAATGTACTCTCACCAAATGACACAAGCTTTTCTAGGGGATTTGTGTCACAGGTCTATATTAGGTGATAATTAAGGAATTCGATGGCCAGGAGGGAAAACCATAGCCAGGCACAAAGCTTGTTATCATACAGTGTGTAGTTTATACTGTTTCTTGTTAATGTTGCTTTCAGTGAGGTCTCATTTGGCAACAGACACCCCCAATTAGAATCTGCACAGTCAGGAAATTGTGTAGGTTATCTCCAGGAAACCATATCATATTACAAGAGAAAGAGAAACTAAAGAGCAACACTAGATTTCAGAGGAAGATAAGCAACCTTACCATGGCTTTTGATGGGGTCTCTCGACTCATGCTTTCTCCAGGAATAAACTCCACCATGTCACCTGGGTGAACTAGGAGGATGCAGAATAATGATTAGTATACTGATTTAAGGCTTATGAATAGTTCAGGGCATTTCTTGATATGGACATCAGTGAAAATATACAGCAAAGATAAGAACAAGAATGAGAGATGCCTGCAAATAGAGTGTATCACACCCAGTGTACTACATCACTGCACAGATGAATACAGGGTTAGAACGACAAAAAGCTATCTTGTTAGAAATTTCTAGCAAGATTGGGGTGCACCGAAACTTAGGGGAAGGATTCTATCATCGAGGACCGGTTACTGAGTCTCAAACGTGAGCCAACAGTGCGACCAGTGATCCAGGCTGACTGATCCGCCACCCGCCCTGCGGCCTGCCCCGTGGCTACAGACAGTGGGGTGCTGCCGAGAAGCGACCAGCAAGGAGAGAGAAACGGCGCTACGGATTCTGTGGAGTCCTCCCGGCTGTGCCCTCACTGAGCTCTGGGCTGAGTTTGGGGTTTGAGATTGGGGAAGGAAGCAGTCCAGTTCTATCCCCAACAATGGAAAATCCACCAAGGAAGCCAGCGGACACCATCTTGATCAGCTGACTTCACCATCGCCAGGTTCCGACAGATTGCAACAATAAAACAGCATGAACAACCAGACTACATATAACTTATCAAATGCAAATAGATGAATTCTACGAACAGGTCTATATTCCACCTAAGCGCTTAACTACCGCCAAGTACTCCTGTCTATTCTCTTGGTAATATCCGCGTGCATTTGCGTAACACCCCAAAATAGCTAACATATACTAACCTCCATACAAGCAAATCACCCGACCTTAACATAAAATTCTAAGTCCAAACCTCAGTTCTCTATACGCCATGAAAATCTGAAGGATTTAATAAAACCAATGAATTTACCTTAAATCACAATTAAATCCAACATCTCTAAACATCATCTCCTAACACAAAGGAGAGATAGTGGAACTATAAAAACCAAAACAAATTTAAAGGAGAAAACAGAAACACAGCAGTCAAAGAGAGTTGGAAAGTAACATGAGCACCATGAAAAAACAAAGGAAAAAAAAGAGTACAAACAATGCAGGACAACTTAAATACAATGGAGAAGCTAGAGGCACCAGAAAATTGGATGGAGAAGGAAGTCAAGGCATACCTAATTAAGATGGAATGGAATCTCAGAGAAGAGTTTATACAGCAAGTTCAAACAATGAACGTATATTTTGAAAATGAATTAAATAAGCAAATTCAAATGTCAAAGAACGAGCTCTATCACGAAATAGAGATTTCAAAAAAAAAAAACAGTAATCCTAGAAATGCAGGAAACGATAAAGCAAATTAAAAATTCAAACGAGAATATTACAAATAGACTAGATCAAGCAGAAGCCAGAACATCAGATAATGAAGACAAAGTTTATCAACTTGAAAAGAATATAGTCAGCACAGAAATGATGCTTAAAAACACGAGCAATCTATCCAAGAGAAATGGGATGTCATAAAAAAACCAAACGTGAGAGTCATTGGGATAGAAGAAGGCATAGAGGTTCAAACCAAAGGAATGAACAATCTATTGAATGAAATAATCCTAGAAAATTAACCAGATGTGAACGATGAAATGGATTGCCAAATCCGGGAAGCCTACAGGACCCCAAACCTTCAAAACCGTAATAGACCAACGCCAAGACACATAATTATCAAGATATTCAACATACAGAAGAAGGAGAGAATATTAAAAGCTACGAGAGAAAGGAGGCATATTACATTCAGGGGTAAACAAATTAGGTTAAAGGCTGATATTTCATCACAGACGTTGAAAGCGAGAAGATCCTGGAGCAACGTATTTCAACTGCTAAAAAATAATGGATTCCAACCAAGAATACTGTATCCAGCAAAATTTAGCTTCAGATTTGACAATGAAACTAAAATATTTCATGATAAAAAAAAAACATAAAAGAGTTCACAGCCATAAAACCAGTACAGCATGGCATCCTTAGCAAAACACTAAAAGAAGAGGAATTGAAAAACAGCAACCCAAACTAACAGTGGGAGGTATCTCAGTAAAGGGAAGGGAAAAAATAAACAAAAAGGAAAAACTAGCCATATTAAAATAAATAAATAAACAAGCATGAGGTTAGTACTAAGCATATGTCAATAGTAACCTTAAACGTTAATGGCTTAAATTCCCCAATTAAGAGACATAGGCTAATAACCTGGATGAAAAAAAAAAACAAATCCAAAAATATGCTGCCTTCAGGAGACTCATCTGATAGGAAAAGACATACACAGACTGAAGGTGAAAGGTTGGGAAAAATCATACCACTCACATGGTGCCCCGAAGCAAGCAGGAGTGGCCATAGTCAAATCAAATAAAATCAAATTCAAACCTATGTTAATCAAAAAGGGTAAAGAAGGAAACTACATACTATTAAAAGGAACCACCCACATACAAGACATAACAATTATCAATATATATGCATCAAACAATGGTGCTGTATCATTCATAAATCAAACTCTCCTCAAGTTCAATAGTCAAATAGACCACAACAGAATAATTATGGGTGACTTAAACACAAGGCTCTCTCCATTGGACAGATCCTCCAGACAAAAGCTGAATAGAAACTATAGAATTCAATAACCCAATCAATAACATAGACTTAACCAACATATATAGAATATATCAACCATCATCAAGTGGTTACACGTTCTTCTCAGCAGCACAAGAATCCTTCTCAAAGATAGACCATATATTATGCCATAGGACAACATTTAGAAAATATAAAGGTGCGGAGATAATACCATGCATCTTATCTGATTACAGTGGAATGAAACTGGATATCAATGATAAAAGAAGGAAGGAAAAACCATACATCTCATGGGAAATGAACAATAGGTTACTGAATGATAAATGGGTTACAAAAGACATGAAGGAGGAAATCAAAAAATTCTTGGAGATGAATGGAAATACAGACACAACATATTGAAATCTATGGGACACAATGAAAGCAGTTTTAAGAGGGAAATTCATTTCCTGGAGGTCATTTCTCAAAAAATGAAAAAACTAACAAATAAATGAGCTCAAACTTCATCTCAAAGCCCTAGAAAAGGAAGAGCAAAACAACAGCAAATATAGTAGAAGGCAAGAAATAATTAAAATTGGAGCGGAAGTCAACCAAATTGAAACAAACAAAAAAAAAAAACCATTAAAAATTGATAAAACAAAAAGTTGGTTCTTTAAAAAAATAAATATGATTGACAGACCCTTAGCCATTCTAATGAAGAGAAGAAGAGAGAGAGCTCAAATTACTAACATACGAGATGAAAAAGGCAATGTCACAACAGTCACGAAGAAAACACAGAAGATAATTAGAAATTATTTTGAAACCCTATATTCCAATAAAATAGAAGATAGCGAAGTTACTGATAAATTTCAAAAGTTATATGATTTGCCCAGATTGAGTCAGGAAGATACACACAATATAAATAGACTAATAACAAAGGAGGAAATTGAAGAAGCCATCACAAGACTACCAACCAAGAAAAGCCCTGGATCAGATGGATATACAGCAGAGGTTTACAAAACCTTCAAAAAAAAAAAATAATACCAATACTTTTCAAGTTATTTCAAGAAATAGAAAAAGAAGGAGCTCTTACAAATTCATTTTATGAGGCCAACATCACCCTGATCCCAAAACCAGACAAAGACACATCAAAGAAAGAAATCTACAGATCAATATCTCTAATAAACTTAGATGCAAAAATCCTCAAAAAATTTCTGGCGAATCAAATACAAAAGCATATCAAAAAAATTGTGCACCATAATCAAGTAGAATTGATCCCCAGGATGCAAAGCTGGTTCAATATATAGAAATCAATAAATGTTATTCACCACATCAATAGATTTAACCATTAGAACCACATGATCATATCTATAGATGCAGAAAAAGCATTCTACAAAGTTCAGCATCCCTTTATGTTCAAAACACTAGAAAAACTAGGGATAACAGGAAGTTACATCAACATTGTAAAAGCTGTATATGCTAAGCCTCAGGCTAGCATCATTCTGAATGGAGGAAAACTGAAGGCATTCCCTCTAAATTTGGAACATGACAGGGATGCCCTCTTTCAACACTTCTATTCAATTTAGTCCTCGAAATACTAACCAGAGAAATTAGACAGACAAAAGAAATTAACGGCAAAAAAATAGAAAGAGAAGAACTTAAATTATCACCATATGCGGATGATATGATAACATATCTAACAGACCAAAAGGTTGTACAAAGAAACTACTAGAGCTAATAAGTGAATTGAGCAAAATGGCAGAATATAAAATCAACACGCATTAATAAAAGGCATTCCTTTATATCAGTGACAAATCTTCTGAAATGGAAATGAGGACAACCACCCCATTCACAATTTTTTCAAAAAATAAAATAAAATAAAATAAAATAAAATACTTGAGAATCAACGTAACAAAAGAGGTGAAAGATTTATACGATGAAAACTACAGAACCCTAAAGAGAGAAATAGAAGAAGACCTTAGAAGGTGGAAAAATATACCCTGTTCATGGAAAGGAAGAACTAACATCATCAAAATGGCAATATTACCCAAAAGTTCTCTATAGGTTTAAAACAATGCCAATCAAACTCCCAATGGCATTTCTTGTAGAAACAGATAAAGTAATCATGAAATTCATATGGAAAAACAAAAGACCCAGAATAGCAAAAGCAATTCTAAGCAGGAAGTGCGAATCAGGAGGTATAGTGATACAAGATTCCAAAGTGTACTACAGAGCAATAGTAACAAAAACAGCATGGTACTGGTTTCAAATCGGGCGGGTGGACCAATAGCCAGATTACAGGACACAGAGACAAATCCACAAAATTATAACTATCTTATATTTGATAAAGGGGAAAAAAGCATGCAATGGAGGAAGGATAGCATCTTCAACAAATGGTGCTGGGAAAACTGGAAATACATATGCAACAAAATGAAATTGAATACCCTCCTCTCGCCATGCACAAAAATTAACTCAAAGTGGATCAAGAAGCTAGATATCAAATCAGAGACTCTGCATCTGATAGAAAAAAAATTGGGTCCCATCTACATATTGTGGGGTCGGGCTCCAAATTCCTTAATAGGACACCCATAGCACAAAAGTTATTAACAAGAATCAACAAATTGGACTTACTTAAAATGAAAAGTTTTTTCTCAGCAAGAGACACAATAAGAGTGGTAAATAGTGAGCCTACATCATGGGAACAAATTTTTACTCCTCACACTTCAGATTGAGCCCTAATATACAGAGTATACAAAGAACTCAAAAAATTAAACAACAAGAAAACAAATAACCCAGTCAACAAATGGGCCAAAGACCTGAACAGACACTTCTCAGAGGAAAACATACAATCAATCAACAAGTACATGAAAAATTGCTCATCATCTCTAACATTCAGAGAAATTCAGATCAAAACCAGCCTAAGATATCATCTCACTCCTGTAAGATTGGCAGCCATTCTGAAGTCAAACAACAACAAGTGCTGGAGAGGATGTGGGGAAAAGGGTACTCTTGAAAATTGCTGGTGGCATTGCAATCTGGTGCGGCCAATTTGGAAAGCAGTATGGAGATTCCTGGGAAAGCCGGGAATGGAACCACCATTTGACCCAACTATTGCCCTTCTCCGACAATTCCCTGAAGACCTTAAAAGAGCGTACTACAGGGATACTACAACATTGATGTTCATAGCAGCACAATTCAGAATTGCTAGACTGTAGAACCAACCCAGATGCCCTTCAATAGATGAATGGACAAAAACATGTGGCATTTATACAACATGGAGTATTACACAGCACAAAAAATGACAATATCATGGAATTTGCAGGGAAATGGATGACACTAGAGCAGATTAGGCTTAGTGAAGCTACCCAATCCCTTAAAAACCAATACCAAATGTCTTCTTTGAAATAATGAGAGCAACTAGAAATACAGCAGGGAGGAAGAGCAGGAAGTAAAGAAGAATATTAAACATATACATGAGTGGGAGGGAAAGGGAGAGAAAAGAGTAATTGCATGGTAATGGAGGAAGACCCTCCTTGTTATTCAAAATTACATATAAGAGGTTGTGAGGGTAATGGAAAAATAAACAAGGAGAGAAATGAATTATAGTAGATGGGGTAGAGAGCGAAGATGGGAGGAGAGGGGAGGGAGGATAGTAGAAGATAAGAAAGGTTGCAGAATACAACAGTTACTAATAGGGCATTATGTAAAAATGTGGATGTGTAACTGATGTGATTCTGCAATCTGTATTTGGGGTAAAATTGGGAGTTCATAACCAACTTGAATCTAATGTATGAAATAGGATATGTCAAGATCTTTGTAATATTTTGAACAACCAATAAAAAAAAAAAAGATCCTGATGGCTCCCCTCAAAGTCAAGCACTTCCCACATAGAGCTCATGAGAAATGTGTGTGAAAAGCTTGGACAGAATGCTATCTTCTTAACGTCCCAACTGATTCTGACTGGTCCTGGTCAGATCCCAGGTGGATACCTGGTTCATTCTAGAGCCCCACATGCTGAACAAGTGAGATCTTAGCACATAGTTGTATTTACCAAATGATGTCATGGACTAAGATGAAGACACTCTGCTCAGAGAGGAGTTCAGGGATGAGAAGGAATGATGACCACAGTTCTTCTACCCTCACAGTGACCAGTGAGTGTCATTATCCATGTATGTATGAATAGAGGGACCCAAACAGCATATGAGACTGACACTATAAAGACCTATCATATATACTTCAATGTGATATCCTGCAGACCACAAAAGGGGCAGCACAGACCTAAACTAGGGATCAGATACCACTGCTGTGCTGAGCTGGATCTTCACTAGAGCCCAACTTTTGCTCTGTAACTGGATGAATTGAAATTGTGCTGATCTGGCCCCATGAAAACCCATCCAGTTAAAACATGTTTCTACAAAGTAGTGTCTACAAAAAAACACAAAAAGGTAGCTTTCAGGGTCAGTTGGAACATGCAAAGTAAGACCTTCCTTAGTTACAGTAATATCTGGCCTGTGCATCTCCTCTGACACAGATGCCCACCATAAGTGAGCATAGTGCATTGGTGAACCTCAGGGTCACTGTTAAGGATTGGCCCTGTCCAGAAACTTTTGCCTAGAATGGGGATTGGAAGATGAATTCTGACACCTCTCACAAAAAATGTATATGAAAGTGAAAATTTTTCATGAGTGAAGTGTTGTGAATAATCACATGCACTGATTAAATATAGGACCTACTGACAGGTGAGGTTTGCTATTAAATGAAGTTGCTACTGGTGCAGTGACAGGAATGAAGTGGAGCTTTTTCTTTATAGAGTGCCGTGAAAATTTTCTGGGTTTTGATGGGATATGTTTTGCATGTTAATTGAGGTATTGGTGTGGAATGAACTGCACACATGGAAAGTTTACAGTTTGATCTATTTACACATATACAAAATCATGATCTAATGGAGATGGCTTTTTTGTTTAAACATGTGGACATTGGCATCTTGGCATGTATATATCTAAAGAAACAAACAAATGTGCAAAAACGAACAAAAAGTCACACTCAGAATCATGTTGCATGAATGCACACAGAGACACATGTATAAAACTTTCATTGACCTAACCACGTTGCTCAACTCACACAGGTGCTTCAAGGAAATATGCAGAATGACCATAGATATTTTTAAATCAATTTAGACAACAAACCCCTCACTTCTCATTCTCAAAGAAGTAGTGGAATCACTGAGACTCTGCACTCAAAAGGAAGGAAGACTCTCTGACCCTGGGCATCATCTACATTTTCACAGGAAGAGAGTGAGCCCAGGATACATACCAATTATGGATCCTTTTGAATCATCCTGTGAATAGAGAAAAGGAGTCACTATGAAGATCAAGCCATGCTCTGACCTGTGTGCACAAGTCTTTTGTTTACTTGGTGACATTCGAATATCCAATGAGAATGTGGGGAAATCAAGGAAACAGATAGCAAATGTACTCTCACCAAATGACACAAGCTTTTTCTAGGGGATTTGTGTCACAGGTCTATATTAAGTGATAATTAAGGAATTCAATGGCCAGGAGGGAAAACCATAGCCAGGCACAAAGCTTGTTATCATACAGTGTGTAGTTTATACTGTTTCTTGTTAATGTTGCCTTCAGTGAGGTCTCATTTGGCAACAGACACCCCAATGAGAATCTGCACAGTCAGGAAATTGTGTATGTCATCTCTTGTAATATCATATTACAAGAGAAAGAGAAACTAAAGAGCAACACTGGATTTCAGAGGAAGATAAGCAACCTTACCATGGCTTTTGATGGGATCTCTTGACTCATGCTTTCTCCAGGAATGAACTCCACCATGTCATTTGGGTGAACTAGGATGATGCAGAATAATGATTAGTATACTAATTTAAGGCTTATGAATAGTTCAGGGCATTTCTTGACATGAACATCAGTGAAAATATACAGCAAAGATAAGAACAAGAATGAGAGATGGCTGCGAATAGAGTGTATCACACCCAGTGTACCGCATCACTGCACAGGTGAATAAAGGGTTAGAACGACAAAAAGCTATCTTGTTAGGAATTTCCAGCAAAATTGCTGTGCACCGAAACCTAGGGAAAGGATTTCCATCACCGAGGACCGGTTACTGAGTCTCAAACGCAAGCCAACTGTGCCACCAGAGATTAAGGCTGACTGATCCACCGCCGGCCCTGCGGCCCGCCCAGCATCTACAGATGGTGGGGTGCCGCCGAGAAGCTACCAGCAAGCAGAGGAAAATGGCACTGCGGATTCTGTGGAGTCCTGCTGGCTGTGCCCTCACTGAGATCTGGGATGAGTTCGGGGTTTGAGATGGGTTAAGGAAGCGGTCAAGTTGTATCCCCCACAACGGAAAGTCCACCAAGGAAGCCAGAGGCCAACATCTTGGAAAGCTGATGTCACCATCGCCAGGTTCCGACAGATTGCAAAAATAAAACAGCATGAACAACCAGACTACCTATAACTTACTAAATGCAAATAGATGAATAATACGAATAGGTCTATAGTCCACCTAAGCCCTTTACTACCCCCAAGTACTCATGTCTATTTTCTTGTTAATATCTGGCTGCATTTGAGTTACCCCCCCCCCAAAAAAGAAGCTAACGTATCCTAACCTCCAAACAATCAAATCACCGGACCTTAACATAAAATTCTAAGTCCAAACCTCTGTTCTCTATATGCCATCAAAATCTGAAGGCCTCTAATGAAACCAGTGAATTTACATTAAATCACAATTAAATCCAAAATCTCGAAACAGTTTCTCCTAACACAAAGGAGAGATAGTGGAAGTATAAAAACCAGAAAAAAAAATTAAAGGAGAAAACAGAAACACAGCAGTGAAGCAGAGTTGGAAAGTACCTTGAGCACCATGAAAAAACAAGTGGAAAAAGGAACACAAACAATGCAGGACAACTTAAATACAAAGGAGAACCTAAAGGCACCAGAAAAATGGATGGAGAAAGAAGTCAAGGCATACCTAATTCAGATGGAATGTAATCTTAGAGAAGACATTAGACAGCAAGTTCAAACAATGAACGTATATTTTGAAAACCAATTAATTAAGAAAATTCAAATGTCAAAGAACGCGCTCTATCACGAAATAGAGATTTAGAAAAAAACAAACAGTAATCCTAAAAATGCAAGAAACCCTAAACCAAATTAAAAACTCAAATGAGAATATTACAAATAGACTAAATCAAGTAGAAGCCAAAACATCAGATAATTAAGGCAAAGTTTATCAACTTGAAAAGAATATAGTCAACACAGAAAGGATGCTTAAAAGACATGAGCAATATATCCAAGATATATATGATGTCATAAAAAAACCAAACCTGAGAGTCATTTGAATAGAAGAAGGCATAAAGCATCAAACCAATGGAATGAACAATTTATTGAATGAAATAATCCAAGAAAAATTCCCAGATATTAAAGGTGGAATGGATTGCCAAATCCTGGAAGCCTACAGGACCCTGGACATTCAAAACCATAATAGACCAATTCCAAGACACATAATTATGAAGATATCCAACATAGAAAACAAGGAGAGAATATTAAAAGCTATGAGAGAAAGGAGGCAGATTACATTCAGGGCTAAACCAATTAGGTTAATGGCTGATTTTTCATCACAGATGTTGAAAGCAAGAAGATCCTGGAACAACGTATTTCCAACGATAAAAAATAATGTATTCCAACCAAGAATACTGTATCCAGTATTGATAATGAAATTAAAATATTTCATGATAAATAAAAGTTGATAGAATTCGCAGACAGAAAACCAGCACTGCATGGCATCTTGAGCAAAACACTACAAGAAGAGGAATTGAAAAACAGGTAGCCAAACTAACAGTGGGAAATAACTCAGTAAAAGAAAGGAAAAAAAATAACCAAAAGAAAATACTACCCATATAAAAATAAATAAATAAACAAGCACGACGGGTAGTACTAACCATATTTCAATAGTAACCTTAAATGTTAATGGCTTAAATTCCCCAATTAAGAGACATAGGCTAATAACCAGGATTAAAAAACCAAATCCAACAATATGCTGCCTTCAGGAGACTCATCTGATAGGAAAAGACATACACAGACTGAAGGTGAAAGGTTGGGAAAAATCATACTACTCACATAGTTGCCCGAAGCAAGCAGGAGTGGCCATACTCAAATCGAATAAAATCAACTTCAAACCTAAGTTAATCAAAAGAGATAAAGGAGGACACTACATACTATTAAAAGGAACCATCCATCAACCAGACATAACAATTATGAATATATATGCACCAAACAATGGTGCTGCAACATTCATAAAACAAACTCTCCTCAAGTTCAAGAGTCAAATAGACCACAACACAATAATTATGGGTGACTTCAACACACCGCTTTCTCCATTTGACAGATCCTCCAGACAAAAGCTGAATAAAGAAACTATAGAACTCAATAAGACAATCAATAACTTAGACTTAACTGACATATATAGAATATATCAACCATCATCAAGTGGATACACATTCTTCTCAGCAGCACATGGGTCCTTCTCAAAGATAGACCATATATTATGCCATAGGACAACTAATAGTAAATATAAAGGTGTGGAGATAATACCATGAAACTTATCTGATTACAATGGAATTAAACTGGGTATCAATTATAAAAGAAAGATGGAAAAATCATACATCTTATGGAAAGTGAACAATATGTTACTGAATGATCAATGGGTTACAAAAGACATAAAGGAGTAAATCAAAAAATTCTTGGAGATGAATGGAAATACAGACACAACATATTGGAATCTATGGGACAAAATGAAAGCAGTTTTAAGAGGGAAATTCATTTCCTGGAGGTAATTCCTCAAAAAATGAAAAAAAAAAAACAACAAATAAATGAGCTCACACTTCATCTCAAAGCCCTAGAAAAGGAAGAGCAAAACAAAAGCAAATGTAGTAGAAGGCAAGAAATATTTAAAGTCAGAGTGGAAATCAACGAAATTGATACAAAAAAAACATTAAAATTTGATAAAACAAAAAGTTGGTTCTTTGAAAAAATAAATAAGTTCGACAGACCCTTAGCCATGCTAATGAAGAGAAGATGAGAGGGATCTCAAATTACTAACACACGGGATGAAAAAGGCAATATCACAACGGACACTACAGAAATACAGAGGATAATTCAAAATTATTTTGAAACCCTATATTCCAATAAAATAGAAGATAGCAAAGATATCGATAAATTTCTTAAGTCATATGATTTGCCCAGATTGAGTCAGGAAGATACACACAATTTAAAAAGACCAATAACAAAGCAGAAAATTGAAGAAGCCATGAAAATACTGCCAACCAAGAAATGCCCTGGACGACATGGATATACAGCAGAGTTTTACAAAACGTTCAAAGAAGAATTAATACCAATACTTTTCAAGTTATTTTAAGAAATAGAAAAAGAAGGAGCTCTTCCAAATTCATTGCATGAGGCCAACATCACCTTGATCCCAAAACTAGATAAAGACACTTCAAAGAAAGAAAACTACAGACCAATATCTCTAATGAACTTAGATGAAAAAATCCTCAAAAAAATTCTTTTGAATCGAATACAAAAGCATATCAAAAAAATTGTGCACCATGATCAAGTAGGATTCCTCCCCAGGATGCAAGGCTGGTTCAATATACAGAAATCAATAAATGTTATTCACCACATCAATAGATTTAACCATAAGAACCACATGATCATCTCAATAGATGCAGAAAAAGCATTCGACAAAGTTCAGCATCCGTTTATATTCAAAACAGTAGAAAAACTAGGGATAACAGGAACTTACCTCAACATTGTAAAAGCTATATATGCTAAGCCTCAGTCTAGCATCATTCTGAATGGAGAAAAACTGAAGGCATTCCCACTAAAATCAGAAACAAGACAGGGATGCCCTCCCTCACCACTTCAATTCAATTTAGTCCGCGAAATACTAGCCAGAGCAATTAGACAAACAAAAGAACTTAAGGGCATAAAAATAGGAAAAGAAGAACTTAAATTATCACCATATGCGGATGATATGATAATATATCTAACAGACCAAAAAGGGTCTACAAAGAAACAACTAGAGCTTATAAGTGAATTTAGCAAAGTGGAAGGATATAAAATCAACACGCATAAATCAAAGGCATTCCTGTATATCAGCGACAAATATTCTGAAATGGAAATGAGGACAACAACCCCATTCACAATATCCTCAAAAAAAAAAAAGTAAATTACTTGGGAACCAATATAATAAAAGAGGTGAAAGATTAATACAATGAAAACTACAGAAACCTAAAGAGAGAAATAGAAGAAGACCTTAGAAGATGGGAAAATATACCCTATTCATGGATAGAAAGAACTAACATCATCAAAATGGCAATATTACCCCACGTTCTCTGTAGGTTTAATGCAATGCCAATCAAAATCCCAACAGAATTTCTAGTAGAAATAGATAAAACAATCATGAAATTCATATGGACAAATAAAAGACCCAGAATAGCAAAAGCAATTCTAAGCAGGAAGTGTGAATCAGGAGGTATAGTGATACCAGATTTCAAACTATACTACAGAGCAATACTAACAAAAACAGCATGGTACTGGTACCAAAACAGGCAGGTGGACCAATGGTACAACTTAGAGGACACAGACACAAATCCACAAAATTACAACTTTCTTATATTTGATAAATGGGATAAAAGCATGCAATGGAGGAAGGATAGCATCTTCAACAAATGGTGCTGGGAAAATTGAAAATCCATATGCAAAAAAATAAAAGTGAATCCCTTTCTCTCACCATGCACAAAAGTTAACTCAAAATCGATCCAAGAGCTTCATATCAAATCAGAGACTCTGCGCCTGATAGAAGAAAAAGTTGGTTACAATCTACATATTGTGGAATCGGGCTCCAAATTCCTTAATAGGACACCCATAGCACAGAGTTAATAACTAGGATCAACAAATGGGACTTACTTAAACTAAAAAGTTTTTTCTCTTCAAGAGAAACAATAAGAGAGGTAAATAGGGAGCCTACATCCTGGTAACAAATTTTTACTCCTCACACTTCAGATAGAGCCCTAATATCCAGAGTATACAAAGAACTCAAAAAATTAAACAATAAGATAACAAATAACCCAATCAACCAATGGTCCAAAGACCTGAACAGACACTTCTCAGAGGAGGACTTACAATCAATCAACAAGTATATGAAAAAAATGCTCACCATTTCTAGCAGTCAGAGAAATGCAAATCAAAACCACCCTTAGATACCATCTCACTCCAGTAAGATTAGCAGCCATTATGAAGGCAAACAACAACAAGTGCTGGATAGGTTGTGGGGAAAAGGGTACTCTTGTACATTGCTGGTGGGACTGCAAATTGGTGCGGCCAATTTGGAAAGCAGTATGGAGATTCTTGGGAAAGCTGGGAATGGAACCACCATTTGACCCAGCTATTGCCCTTCTCGGACTGTTCCCTGAAGACCTTAAAAGAGCATACTACAGGGATACTGCCACAACGATGTTCATAGCAGCACAATTCACAATAGCTAGACTGTGGAACCAACCCAGATGCCCTTCAATAGATGAATGGATACAAAAGTTGCATTTATACACCATGGAGTATTACGCAGCACTAAAAAATGACAAATTCATGGAATTGGCAGGGAAATTGATGGCACTAGAACAGATTATGCTTAGTGAAGCTAGCCAATCCCTTAAGAAAATACCAAATGTCTTCTTTGATATAATGAGAGCAACTAAGAACAGAGCAGGAAGGAAGAGCAGGAAGAAAAGACTAACATTAAACAGATACATGAGGTGGGAGGTAAAGGGAAAGTAAAGAGAAATTGCATGGTCATTGAGGGAGACCCTCATTGTTATACAAAATTACATATAACAGGTTGTGAGGGGAATGGGAAAATAAACAAGGAGAGAAATGAATTGCAGGAGATGGGTAGAGAGCGAATATGGGAGGGGAGGGGAGGGGGGATAGTAGAGGATAGGAAAGGTTGCAGAATACAACAGTTACTAATAAGGCATTATGTAAAAATGTGGATGTGAAACCAATCTGATTCTGCAATCTGTATTTGGGGTAAAATTGGGAGTTTATAACCAACTTGAATCTAATGTATGAAATAGGATATGTCAAGAGCATTTTAATGTTTTGAACAACCAATAAAAAAAAGGATCCTGATGGCTCTCCTCAAAGTCAAGCACATCCCACCCAGAGCTCATGAGAAATGTGTGTGAAAACCTTGGACACAATGCTATCTTCTGCACTTCCCTACTGATTCTGGCTGGTCCTGGTCAGATCCCAAGTGGATACCTGGTTCATTGTAGAGCCCCAAATGCTGAACAAGTGAGATCTTAGGACACAGTTGCAATTATCAAAAGATGTCATGGACTAAGATGAAGACACTCTGCCCAGGAAGGAGTTCAGGGATGAGAAGGAATGATGACCACAGTGGTTTTACCCTCACAGTGACCAGTCAGTGTCAGTATCCATGTATGTATAAATAGAAGGAACCAGAGAGCATTTGGGACTGACATTATGAAGACCTATCATATATAATGTCAATGTGATATCCTGCAGGCCACACAGGGGGCAGCACAGACCTAAACTAGGGATCGGACACCACTGCTGTGCTGAGCTGGATCTTCACTACAGCCCACCTTTTGCTGTGTAACTAGATGAGCTGCAATTGTGCTGATCAGGCCCCATGAAAATCCGTCCAGTGAAAACATGTTTCTACAAAGTAGTGTCTACAAAAAAACCCAATAAGGTAGCTTTCAGTGTCAGTTGGAACATGCAAAGTAAGACCTTCCTTAGCTACAGTAATGTCTGGCCTGTGCATCTCCTCTGTCTCAGATGCCCACCATAAGTGAGCATAGTGCATTGGTGGACCTGAGGGCCATTGTTAAGGATTGACCCTGTCCAGAAACTTGAGCCTAGAATGGGGATTGGAAGATGAATTCTGACACCTCTCACAAAAAATGTATATGAACGTGAAAATTTTTCATGAGTAAAGTGTTGTGAACTATCACATGCACTGATTAAATATAGGACATACTGACAGGTAAAGTTTGCTATTAAATGAAGTTGCTACTGGTGCAGTGACAGGATTGAAATGGAGTTTTTCCTTTATAGAGTGTCATGAAAATTTTCTGGGTTTTCATGGGATAAGTTTTGCATGTTAATTGAGGTATTGGTGTGGAAGAAACTGCACATATGGAAGGTTTACAGTTTGATCTATTTACACATATACAAAATCATGATCTAATGGACATGGCTTTTTTTGTTTAAACATATGGACGTTGGACTCATGGCATGTATATATCTAGAGAAAAAAACAAATGTGCAAAAACGAACACAAATTCACACTCAGAATCATGTTGCATGAATGCACACAAAGACACATGTATAAAACTCTCATTGACCTAGCAACTTTGCTCCACTCACATAGGTGCTTCAAGGAAATATGCAGAATGGCCATAGATATTTTTTAAATCAATTTAGACCACAAACCCCTCACTTCTCATTCTCAAGGAGGTAGTTGAATCACTGAGACTCTGCACTCAAAATGAAGGAAGACTCTCTGACCCTTGGCATTATCTACATTTTCAAACAGGAAGAGAGTGAGCCCAGGATACATACCAATTATGGATCCTTTTGATTCCTCCTGTGAATACAGAAAAGGAGTCACTATGAACATCAAGCCATGATTTGACCTGTGTGCACAAGTCTTTTGTTTATTGGTGACATTCAAATATTCAATGAGAATGTGTGCAAATCAAGGGAAGAGATAGCAGATATACACTCACCAAATGACACAACCTTTTCTAGGGTATTTGTGTCACAGGTCTATATTAGGTGATAATTAAGGAATTTGATGACTAGGATGGAAAATCATATCCAGGCACAAAGCTTGTTATTATACGGTGTGTAGTTTATACTGTTTCTTGTTATATTGCCTTCAGTGAGGTCTCATTTGGCAACAGACACCTTAATGAGAATCTGCACACTCAGGAAATTGTGTATGTCATCTCCAGGAAACCATATCATATTACAAGAGAAAGAGATACTAAAGAGCAACACTTGAATTTCAGAGGAAGATAAGCAACCTTACCATGGCTTCTGATGGGGCCTCTTGATCTATGCTTTCTCCAGGAATGAACTCCACCATGTCATTTGGGTGAGCTAGGAGGATGCAGAATAATGATTAGTATACTGATTTAAGGCTTATGAATAGTTCAGAGCATTTCTTGATATGGACATCAGTGAAAATATACAGCAAATATAAGAACAAGAATGAGTGATGGCCGCAAATAGAGTGCATCACACCCCATGTAACACATCACTGCACAGGTGAAAACAGGGTTAGAACAACAGAAAACTATCTTCTTAGGAATTTCCAGCTGAATTGGGGTGCACCGAAACCTAGAGGAAGGATTTCCATCACCGAGGACTGGTTACTGAGTCTCAAATACGAGCCAACGGTGCGACCAGAGATCCAGGCTGACTGATCCGCCGCCTGCCCTGCGGCTCGCCCCGTGGCTACAGACGGCGAGGTGCCGCTGAGAAGCGACCAGCAAGCAGAGAGAAACGGCACTACAGATTCTGTGGAGTCCTGCTGGCTGTGCACTCTCTGAGCTCTGGGATGAGTTCGGGGTTTGAGATGAAGGAAGGAAGCGGTCCAGTTCTATCCCGCACAACTTAAAGTCCACCAATGAAGCCAGCGGGCAACATCTTGTAAAACTGACGTCACCATCGCCAGGTTATGACAGATTGCTACAATAAAACAGCATGAACAACCAGACTACATATAACTTACTAAATGCAAATAGATGAATACTACAAATAGGTGTATAGTCCACCCAAGCCCTTAATTACCCCCAAGTATTCCTGTCTATTCTCTTGTTAATATCCGACTGAATTTGAGTAACCCCCCCAAAGAAGCTAACGTATCCGAACCTCCATACAATCAAATCAACCGATCTTTACATAAAATCTTAACTCCAAACCTTAGGTCTCTATATGCCATCAAAATCTGAAGGCCTTTAATGAAACCAATGAATTTACCTTATATCACAATTAAATCCAACATCTCGAAACATTGTCTCCTAACACAAAGGAGAGATAGTGGAAATATAAAAACCAAAACAAATTTAAAGGAGAAAACAGAAACACAGCAGTCAAACAGAGTTGGGAAGTAACTTGAGCACCATGAAAAAAACAAAGGGAAAAAGGAGCACAAACAATGCAGGACAACTTAAATACAAAGGAGAACCTACAGGCACCAGAAAAATGGACAGAGAAAGAAGTCAAGGCATACCTAACTCAGATGGAATGGAATCTTAGAGAAGACTTTAGACAGCAAGTTCAAACAATGAACGTATATTTTGAAAACGAATTAAATAAGCAAATTCAAATGTCAAACAATGAGCTCTATCACGAAATAGAGATTTAGAAAATAAAACAAACAGTAATTTTAGAAATGCAGGAGACCACAAACCAAATTAAAAACTGAAACGAGAATATTAAAAGACAAAAGATTTATATGATCTAAAGAGAAACCAGAGTATAACAAACGAGAATGTTACAAATAGACTAGATCAAGTAGAAGCCAGAATATCAGATAATGAAAACAAAGTTTATCAACTTGAAAAGAATATTGTCAACACAGAAAAGATGCTTAGAAGGCACGAGCAATCTATTCAAGAGACATGGGATGTCATAAAAAAACCAACCCTGAGAGTCATTGGAATAAAAGAAGGCATAGAGCATCAAACCAAAGAAATGAACAATTTATTGAATGAAATAATCTTAGGAAACTTCCCAAATATGAAAGGTGGAATGGATTGCCAAGTCCTGGAAGCCTACAGGACCCCAAACATTCAAAGCCATACTAGACCAAATCCAAGACATATAATTATGAAGATATCCAACATACAAAACAAAAAGGGAATATTAAAAGCTACGAGAGAAAGGAGGAAGATTTCTCTCAGGGGTAAACCAATTAGGTTAACGGCTGATTTTTCATCAGAGACGTTGAAAGCGAGAAGATCCTGGAACAACGTATTTCCAACGATAAAAAATATTAGATTTCAACCAAGAATACTGTATCCAGCAATATTAAGCTTCAGATTTGACAATGAAATTAAAATATTTCATGATAAATAAATGTTAAAAGAATTCACATCCAGAAAACCAGCACTGCATGGCATCTTGAGCAAAACACTACAAGAAGAGGAATTAAAAAACAGCACCCCAAACTAACAGTGGGAGGTAACTCAGTAAAGGGAAAGAAAAAAAAATAACCAAAAAGGAAAAACTATCCATATTAAAATAAATAAATAAACAAGCATGACCTGTAGTACTAACCATATTTCAATAGTAACCTTAAACGTTAATGGCTTAAATTCCCAAATTAAGAGACATAGCCTAATAACCTGGATTAAAAAAACAAATCCAACAATATGCTGCCTTCAGGAGACTCATCTGATAGGAAAAGACATACACAGAATGAAGGTGAAAGGTTGGGAAAAATCATACCACTCACATAGTCCCCCGAAGCAAGCAGGAGTGGCCATAGTCATATCGAATGAAATCAACTTCAAACCTAAGTTAATCAAAAGGGATAAAGAAGGACACTACATACTATTAAAAGGTACCATCCACCAACAAGACATAACAATTATCAATATATATGCACCAAACAATGATGCTGAAACATTCATAAAACAAACTCTCCTCAAGTTCAAGAGACAAATAGACCACAACACAATAATTATGGGTGACTTCAACACACCACTCTCTCCATTGGACAGATCCTCCAGACAAAAGCTGAATAAAGAAACTATAGAACTTAATAACACAATCAATAACCTAGACTTAACCGACATATATAGAATATATCAACCATCACCAAGTGGATACACGTTCTTCTCAACAGCACATGGATCCTTCTCAAAGATAGACCATATATTATGCCATAGGACAACTATTAGTAAATATAAAGGTGTGAAGATTATACCATGTAACTCATCTGATTGCAGTGGAATGAAACTGGATATCAATGATAAAACAAGGATGGAAACATCATACATCTTATGAAAAATGAACAATATGTTACTGAATGACGAATGGGTTACAAAAGACATAAAGGAGTAAATCAAAAAATTCTTGAAGATGAATGGAAATACAGACACAACATATTGGAATCTATGGGACAAAATGAAAGCAGTTTAAAGAGGGAAATTCATTTCCTGGAGGTAATTCCTCAAAAAATGAAAAAATCAACAAATAAATGAGCTCACACTTCATCTCAGGGCCCTAGAAAAGGAAGAGCAAAACAACAGCAAATGTAGTAGAAGGCAAGAAATAATTAAAATCAGAGCAGAAATCAATAAAATTGAAACAAAAAAAACATTAAAAAATTGATAAAACAAAAAGTTGGTTCTTTGAAAAATAAATAAGATCGACAGACCCTTAGCCAAGCTAACGAAGAGAAGAACAGAGAGAGCTCAAATTACTAACATACGGGATGAAAAAGGCAATATCACAATGGACACTACAGAAATACAGAAGATAATTAGAAATTATTTTGAAACCTTATATTCCAATAAAATAGAAGATAGCAAAGATATTGATAAATTTCTTAAGTCATATGATTTGCCCAGATTGTCAGGAAGATACACACAATTTAAACAGACCAATAACAAAAGAGGAAATTGAAGAAGCCATCAAAAGAGTACCAACAACGAAAAGCCCTGGATGACATGGATATACAGAAGAGTTTTACAAAACCTTCTAAGAAGAATTAATACCAATACTATTCAAGTTATTTCAAGAAATAGAAAAAGAAGGAGCTCTTCCAAATTCATTCTATGAGGCCAACATCACCCTGATCCCGAGAAAATACAAAGACACTTCAAAAAAAGAAAACTACAAACCAATATCTCTAATGAACTCAGATGCAAAAATCCTCAAAAAAAATCTTTTGAATGGAATACAAAAGCATATCAAAAAAATTGTGCACCATGATCAAGTAGGATTCATCCCCGGGATGCAAGGCTGGTTCAATATACAGAAATCAATAAATGTTATTCACCACATCAATAGATTTAACCATAAGAACCACATGATCATCTCAATAGATGCAGAAAAAGCATTCGACAAAGTTCAGCATCCCTTTATGTTGAAAACACTAGAGAAACTAGGGATAACAGGAACTTACCTCAACATTGTAAAAGCTATATATGCTAAGCCTCAATCTAGCATCATTCTGAATGGAGAAAAGCTGAAGGCATTCCCACTAAAATCTGGAACAAGACAGGGATGCCCTCCCTCACCACTTCTCTTCAATTTAGTTCTCGAAATACTAGCCAGAGCAATTAGACAGACAAAAGAAATTAATGGCTAAAAAATAGGAAAAGAAGAACTTAAATTATCACATATTCAGATGATATGATAATATATCTAACAGACCAAAAAGGTTGTACAAAGAAACTACTAGAGCTAATATGTGAATTTAGCAATTTGGCAGGATATAAAATGAACACTCATAAATCAAAGGCATTCCTGTATATCAGTGACAAATCTTCTGCAATGGAAATGAGGACAACCACTGCATTCACAATATCCTCAATAAAAATAAAATACTTGGGAATCAATCTAACAAAAGAGGTGAAAGATTTATACAATGAATACTACAGAAACCTAAAAAGAGAAATAGAAGACGACATTAAAAAATGGAAAAACATACCCTGTTCATGGATAGGAAGAACTAACATCATCAAAATGGCGATACTACAAAAAGTTCTCTATACGTTTAATGCAATGCCAATCAAAATCCCAACAGTATTTATAGTAGAAATAGATAAAACAATCATGAAATTCATATGGAAAAATAAAAGACCCAGAATAGCAAAAGCAATTCTAAGCAGGAAGTGTGAATCAGGAGGTATAGTGATACCAGATTTCAAACTGTACTGCAGAGCAATAGTAACAAAACCAGAATGTTACTGGTACCATAACAGGCAGGTGGACCAATGGTACAGATTAGAGGACACAGAGACGAATCCACAAAATTACAACTATCTTATATTTGATAAATGGGATAAAAGCATGCAATGGAGGAGGGATAGCATCTTCAACAAATGGTGCTGGGAAAACTGGAAATCCATATGCAAAAAAATGAAACTGAATCCCTATCTCTCGCCATGCATAAAAGTTAACTCAAAATGGATCAAAGACCTTGATATCAAATCAGAGACTCTGCGCCTTAACGTGAAAAAGTTGGTTACAATCTACATATTGTGGGATTGGGCTCCAAATTTTTTAATAGGACACCCATAGCACAGAGTTAATAACTAGGATCTACAAATGGGACTTACTTAAACTAAAAAGTTTTTTTCTCAGCAAGAGAAACAATAAGAGAGGTAAATAGGGAGCCTACATCCTGGTAACAAATATTTACTCCTCACACTTCAGATAGATCCCTAATATCTAGAGTATACAAAGAACTCAAAAAATTAAACAATAAGATAACAAATACCCAATCAACAAATGGGTCAAAGTCCTGAACAGACACTTCTCAGAGGAGGACAAACAATCAATCAACATGTGCATGAAAAAATGCTCACGATTTCTAGCAGTCAGAGAAATGCAAATCAAAACCACCCTAAGATACCATCTCACTCCAGTAAGATTAGCAGCCACTCTGAAAGAAAACAATAACAAGTGCTGGAGAGGTTGTGGGGAAAAGGGTACTCTTGTACATTGCTGGTGGGACTGCAAATTGGTGTGGCCAATTTGGAAAGCAGTATGGAGATTCCTGAGAAAGCTGGGAATGGAACCACCTTTTGACGCAGCTATTGCCCTTCTCGGACTGTTCCCTGAGGACCTTAAAAGAGCATACTACAGGGATACTGCCACAACGATGCTCATAGCAGCACAATTCACAATAGCTAGCCTGTGGAACCAACCCAGATGCCCTTCAATAGATGAATGGATTAAAAAAAGTGGAATTTATACACAATGGAGTATTATGCAGCACTAAAAATGACAAATTTATGGAATTGGCCGGGAAATGGATGGCATTAGAGCAGATTATGCTAAGTGAAGCTAGCCAATCCCTAAAAAATCAAAGGCCAAATGTCTTCTTTGTTATAATGAGAACAACTATGAACAGAGCAGGGAGGAAGAGCAGGAGGAAAAGATCAACTTTATACAGAGACATGAGGTGGGAGGAAAAGGGAGAGAAAAGGGAAATTGCATGGAAATGGAAAGAGACCTTCATTGATATACAAAATTACATATAAGATAATTTAAGTTATGAACTCCCATTTTTACCCTGTATACACATTGCAGAATCACATCAGTTACACTTCCATTGATTTATATATTGCCATACTGGTGTCTGTTGTATTCTGCTGCCTTTCCTATCCTTACTATCCCACTTGAATCAAAGTGTGGAATATGATATATCAAGAACTATGTTATGTTTTGAACAACCAACAATAAAAAAAAGATAATTTTAGGGGGAAGGGAATAAAATCCAGAGAAAGAATTAAATTACAACAGATGGGGTAGAGAGCGAAGATGAGAGGGGAGGGGAGGGAGGATAGTAGAGGATAGGAAAGGTAGCAGAATACAAGAGTTACTAATATGGCATTATGTAAAAATGTGGATGTGTAACTGATGTGATTCTGCAATCTGTATTTGGGGTTAAAATGGGAGTTCATAACCCACTTGAATCTAACGCATGAAATAGGATATGTCAAGAGCTTTGTAATATTTTGAATAACCAATAAAAAAGAACAAGAATGAATGGGAAGCACAGCCTTTGGGTTTCCAGTGGATTGGAACCAGGTGTGATATATTTTTTTTTGTATTTTTTACCTTTAGGAGTATGTTTTTCTCTAGAGATGACCACTGAGGCCACTTTAAAATATGCAAAATACTTCACATCTCTGTAGGAGATTAGTTATTACTAATATATTGTAATAACCTGGACTGTGTTATATCACTAAGTGATGTACACAGTTTCCTAACCCAAAGCATCACCACCAGGATAATTTCCTGAACTCTTAATGCTTCTTTCACTTACAGAGTGAATAACCTGGATCTTTTGGCTCAGCAACATCTCTGTCTACAGAGAGGGCCTACTAACCAAAACTACATTTGGGTGTCATGAAGTGGGAAAAAATTATATCAAGCAAATCATGCATTAGTGTGGGTTTTTATTTTTAGAAGATGGATGCTTGTTCTGGGCATGTTAGAAGAGAATTTCTGAAGAAGCTCCCATAGCCTCACAAACACATACACAATTATTACACATGGACATGCTCAGAGATACCACCCCATGCTCATTCACATAAATGCACACCACACAAAATACAGCTATTTCAGGATCATGGTAGTGGGCCACAATTCTTCACTGGATTATCACTTTGTCACCATATGCCTATCCTCATTTCCAAACAAAATCTAAATCCAGGATAACTTTTTTATATAGAAACCGGAAGGAATGTGTGACCTATCTAAGTACAGAGGTTTTGCTCAGCATGTTAGGGAGTTGAGAATACTTACTTTGCTCATTTGTTGCAGAGGCTACCTGTAGTTACAGAAAGGAAGACAGCGTGAGCAGGAGATCATTTGCACAAGTCTACTGTTGGCTGTGGTGACATTAGATAACTAGATGGGAAACAGCAGTTGGGGCAAAGATCACAAAGTAAGGCAGAGAAGGCACTTGTGAAAATACATGAGCTTTGCATGAGGGATTTCTCAGGTACAATTTGATGACATGCATAAAATTCTTTTTCTCTCAAGGAAAAGTGCCACTGAAGAAAATGCTCACTACAATTATTTGACAATGGTTGTTCTCATATGTGAATGTCATCTTGAATCATTCTCACAGGGAATAGATGTGCAGTAGTAATTCCATCACCTATGAGTCACCTATAATGAACACTGTCATATTTTCATGAAGGAATTTGAATTAAAAGGAAGAAAACAACACTTATATCTAAGAGAAAGAAGGGTCACATTACCTTAACAATGTAATTTTTTTGGTCTTCTGCCACAATGGGTACCACCTCTATTATGACTTGATAGCAATCTAGGGAAATATAGAGTAACTGTCAGTATATTGGTTTGCTGAAGAAACACTCCAGGGGCTTCCTAACTGTGGACATGGGTCTAGAGTGTATGGACACGGTTGTTTAACACACACAGGCTCAATTAGTGCTGGAACATGATTGTTTCTGAATGGCAAGAGAAGGAGCAGATCAGGAAACAAAAATTCAAAATAGACAAAAAAATGGAAGGAACTACAATAAGAAATTAAATATTCTACTGTTACACTAGAAGGTTTCAGCATTCCTTTATAACACTTGACAGATCCATCAGGAAGTAAAGAAAAAGTATACTTTTGAATCAATCATTTCTGTTATGGGTCAAATTACTTCCACACAAATACATGTTTAAATTCTAAACATGGTTAAGTTAGAACTTAAACCATACCTCCAAATTTTACTGGGTTTTAAATGAGAGTCATTGTGATCTTAGCAATTAAAAGTATCCTCTTTGAACAGGGTGGACCCATTCTCCAAATAGGGCATCTGTTCTCATGAAGATGGGGCACATTCATGAGAGACTAATGCCATGTGATGATGCAAGCAGAGAGGAAAGTGCTGCAGTTGAAAACCAAGCAGATCAAGGATGGCCACCAAACCAGTAACAGTTAAGAATGGGCAGGAAAAATCCTTCCATAAAGTTTTCAGAAGTAACATGTTTCTGCTAACAGGTCAATGTGGGATTCCTAGGAAATAGAGCTCTAAGATAGTACACTTACATTACTTCAACCCAAGAAAGCTGGTACTTAGTTATGGCAACCCTAGGAATTTACCAAAACCATTATCAATCACATAGATCTATTTGGCATTTGTACAAATACTTCATACGACAGTGAGAGAATAAAATTTGTTTTCAAGTTAACATGAGGTATTCATCAAGATAAGATATATTTTGGCCCAAAACGTTCCTTGGCATGTTGAGAAATTGTGCAAATTTGCTGTCAGGAGAAGAGAAGTTGGCAAATGGAGGAAGGATGCACCCATGACAGTTCTTCAGTGCCAGACTTAGAAGGCAAGAAGACTGCTTCTCAGTGAGAGGGGAACTAAAGGAAGTCACCCAAACTTAATAGTGAATGGAAAAAATTATAGAGGAATATAAAGTCAAAAACTCAAGCAAAAGAAATGATACAAGACAGAAGTAAATTTAAGATAGAGAGAACCTTTATTTCTTGCAGCTCAACAACCTGTAATGCAAACAGTGCGAATAGTCCTTCCTCTCAGGTGTGCAAAAGAGGGGTTTCACAAAAACTCAATAGTGGACACTCAGGGAGTCTTAGAGAATCAGAAACTTGGCTACATTAAACAAAGACAAAAAAGAAAGTACATTAGATCCAAGCTGATGGTGGCAGAAGCAGCAGTAGCAGCAGCAGGATTAGTGGCACTGCTAGATCACCTAAAGAAGGAAATGGACAGAAACAAAATAGAAAGATTCAGTGTGAAAATCCTGAGATCAGAGAGGCAACGTTTTCTTGGCTGAAAAGAGGCTTCTTTGCACTGCACACTGTACATGAAGAAAGATCTGTGATTCATGCTGTCCCCAGAGAGCAAGGCAGGAGCCACCTTGACACAGCCAAGCTGATGCTGCCACTGCAGGAGCCAGGAGCTGGGAGATCTGAGCAGGTAGGCACACATGGACCTGAAAGGCACCTGCCACAGCACCTAGGCTTTGCCTGGCTGAGCTAGAGCAAAAGGCATGGAGAGAATTCTCCCCAGGGGAACTCAAGTCAGAGATGTGCAGGCAAGCTCTGGTCCTTTCCTCCTTGAGTCTGGTGCCTCCCAGGACCAGCTGAAAGGGATTGAGAATTTGAAGGAGCAGGTGTAAAAATGGGCTGCTGGGAATAGATGCCCAGACCATAAGCCCAGGAAACATGTAAAGGTCGCTCCACAGGCAGCAGAGTGGGTGGGGAGAAGCTGACTAGCACACCCATAGTTGGAATTAAGGACAAGATTCAGAAAATCACCTCAATAGATGTAGAAAAGCTCTTGATTAAAAAGGAGAAACAATTCATTTCCAAAATAAAGGAGAAACCTGGCAAAAAAGGAACTTAGTTTCAATATTATAAAAGCCATATATGAGAAATTCAAAGCCAAATCACAGTGAACAGAGATAAAAATGAACTGTCTTCTTCAAATATCAAGAACAAGAAAAGAATGTCTACTTTTGCCAATTTTATTCAATATATTTTTCTGAAAAAATGTCAGAACAATCAGGCAAAAGTAGGAAATTAAAAGGATACCATAAGAAAAATTCAAATTGTCCACATTACCTGGTGACATGATTCTATATTTAGAAGGCCCAAAAATTTTCACCAGAAGAATTCTAGAAGTAATAAATTTAGCAATGTAGCAGGATAAAAGATCAACACAAATAAATCAATATTGTCACTATACTCCAACATTGATGGCACTGATTTAGAATTCAAGAAAATATTTTTTTTATAATAATGTAAAAAAGCCCCTGAGGATAAATCTACCAAATAGGATGTAAGATCTCTACAACAAAAACTATAGAACACTGAAAAAGAAATGGAAGAAGACCTAAGAAGAGGCCAAATAGTTCTGTGTTCTTGGATAGGCAGAATTAATATTGTCAAAGTGGCCATAACATCAACAATATCCAGGTTCAATGAATTCAATACAATCCCCTTCAAACTACAAATGATATTTCTTACAGTATTGAAAAACTAACCCTGAAATTCATTTGAGATGATGATGATGATAATAATAGTAATAATAATAATTATTATAATATAATATTATATTAATTATTATATTTATTAAATTATTATTATTATTATTATTATTATTATTATTATTTGGCAAAGCAATTCTGAGCAAGAAAAAGTAAGGTGAAAGCCAGCACAATGACCAATTTTATATTTTACTACAGAGATGAGTAGCGAAAACAGTATCTTATTGAACTGAAAATAGATATGAAGATTCTTGAATTGAATATACCACACAGAGACAACCCACCTGATACTTACATTCACCTGATACTGGACAACAGCACCAAAATACATGTTAAAGAGGACATTATGGTTTAAACAAATGGTGCTGGGGAAACAGGATAAGCATAGAAATACCAGGAAGGATGAGAGAAAGAAGGTACACTGACACAATGTTGGTGGGTTTGTAAATTATTATGACAACTCTGGAAAGCAATGTGCAGATTCCTGACAAGCCCAAGAGTGGAACTCATAGGACTCAGCTATTACGTTCCTCCCTGCTTATTCTATAAAACTACAAGTCAGCATACTATAGTGATACAATCACTTCAATGTTTCTAGCATTCACCATAAATACATTGTATGATCAACCCAGATGTCCACCAGCAGTTGAAATAATCAAGTGCACAGAATTAAAAGGTAACTGGATCTTTACTTCTGGAGCTATAGCACTGCTGAATGACTCAAAGCACGTAAATTTGTACATGTTAAATAAAAGAAGAATTGGAAATCTGAATCAACTAGAATCCTTATTGCAGAATGGACACAATGACAGGATTTCCACAGTACCTTCGTTGGAATTCTCATTTGGAACAGCACTGTTTGATGGCCAGAGGTCTCCTCTGGACCAAGGCCAGAGGCAACAGCCTGGGAAATGTGATAAAACAGAGTTAGCTGTTGACAATGTGCTGGCAAGAAAACATAGGGTCATCAATAGTAATTCAAATAACAGTTCAACCAGTTTTAATTGATAAGTGATCATTGTAAATATCTGGGGGTATAATTTGAGCTTTGAATTCAAGTATGTATTTATACCCTAATAGCATGCCCAGAAACTTAAATATTTCTTGTATGTTTTTTTTCTGTCATTTTCAACAACAAGAGGTGATAAATAGGTCTGGGACACAAAGATAAATGCTGCATAATATCACTCTTTCGTGGAAACTGAAAAATTGATCATAGAATGTGAGAGTAGAATATTAGTTAGCAGAGCAGGGGAGACAATGTTACAAGTGAATATTAGAAAAAAAGTTCTGATGTATTTTTGCAGTCTGTTAACAGAGTTAAAAACAGTAAAATCTGTGTCTCGGGATGTGGCTCATTTGGAGAATGCTTGCCTTGCATGTCTGAGGCATGGGGTTTGATTCCCAGCACCACATTTATATAAATAAATAAATAAAGGTCCATGAATAACTAATAAAAATTTTTAAAATAAATATGTTTAATAAATTTTGAAGGAGGGATGTGAATGTTCTTAGATTTCACACTACTGAGTTTATTTTTCACCATTGGGGCAGCAAAGCACCTGAGTCAGATTGATCTTTAGGATAACAATGCAATGTGTGTGGTCTACAACCCAACACAATATTGTGTGGTCAAAAAGAATTACTGAGGCGGAATCATAGAAATCAGAGAAAACAGTGACAATAAGCAGAGGCTGTGGTTAAGTGGCTTTTGTTCAAATCCTACCTCAAAAATTAAATACCTGTTCAGTTAAATAAACCCCTTCTCAATTGTTGCAAAAAGTGTGGCATCTGATCCATGTAATGGTATAAGGCTGACAATGATCACATCCATGCATTCTTAAGCGGACTGGTGCTTCATATGGGTGCTAATGTGTCCTGACATTAAATAGTACACTTCATTAAATGTGTGGAAAAATAAGCTCAATCGTTGACAGTGTTTGAACAGAGAGGTGTCAAACAGAGGTCATCCTCCAGAGCAATGGGTAAAGAAAGTCTATTCCTCATTCTTTACAGATGAATATTTGTAAAGCTCATGGAGAATATCTGTGACCTCCTATGACTCCATATTAGCCTAAAGGGATGGGTGGAGCAGAGTCTGTCCACCACAATTTAGAGTTTAGGTGTTTGTAATTTGGAGATTTTATGTTTCTTGCCCAGATTCACAAGAATGATGAGCGGTGGATATGGGACAGGAATGTAGCTATTTACTTGGGACCAGAAATCCCTGATCCCAGAACTCTTCTCAGTGCTTTTTGAATACTCCTTCCTTCAGGCCTCTTTGGCATGAGGTTTCAGTAGCAGACACCATGAGAAATGTTCAAGTTATAACCCCGGGCTCCTGTCTCTTTATTGCAATTACTGACTTAAAAATGATCATTTCATGTAAATGAAGCCTATCTGAAGGTCAAGGTGAAAAGGTTAAGAATGTAAGAATTAAGTTCTGTTTTCCTGGAACCTGAAACTCATTTAGAAGTCGAAAACAACTCCCGGAAATGCCCACTAAATGTATGTTGAAATCTCCCCTGATCATCTGGTTGCTCTACGAAAACAACCCCCCTCCCAGAATCCATGCAATGATTGGCTATGCTGTATGTGAAGTCCCTGCCCTCTCCAAGGAATGTATATAAGCTCTGCTTAAGCTGTTTCCGGGGATCTCTGCTCTATTCAAGTGAGCTCTGAGCCCCAGCATGCTGGACCCCCCAATAAACCCTTTGCTGTTGCATGAGACAGTCTCTTGGTGGTCTCTTCCTCCGACGCTTGCCCGACCTTTACAAAGGGTAGAGTCCACACTTGGAGCCATCCTCCCCCAGGGTCTTCTCACTTCCAGCTGTCTCCAAGTGATCCTTCCTGACGAGCAGTTGACCATCTAATTCATCAGAGTTCTCTGGGGCTCACCAACTGTTTCAGAACTTGGGGCATTCTAAACCAACTGCCACTTGATGGCTGTGCCAAGAATGAAGTTTCCTTGAGCTTTTCCCTCCTGGATGGCCTGTTAGTGGGGATTAATCAGGGAAACAGATACTCTGGGCTGATGGTTTGATGTTTCCATGTCAGAAGCTGGCCTGCCCCATGTCTGCAGTCTAATATTCTGAGCCATAATCTGAGCAGTCAGACAAGGCCTGGTTGAAATATCATTTCTCCATATGTACCAGCTCTGATCAGGCATATTCCTGCTCCTGGCTTTCCATGCCTCTTCCTAGACCATGCATGGCCAGGGGCAGAGACTTACCTGCCTAGATGGAACCACCACTAACTATAACCTGTGAACCTCAACCAATGAATCCTCCCTGAAACCACTGAGGCCCTCATTTCCTCCATTATCAGACATCCACTCCACTGACCTCAAGGCACTGTCCTTTTTGCCTTCTTCCCAGTAGCCCCCAAACACCTGGGATCCTGTAGTTATCAACCAATTGGAAACGTTTTCTGAAATTTCAGTCCTCTTTTCTTTTACAAAATCTTGATTTAGAATTCTCTAACATTATTTTTAAATATTCATATACATTGAGATGGCTTTGGTTTTTAATTGCCCTTTCATGGTATATATATCGCCTTACTTAGCATCCATATACTATGTCTCACTTTATTTTTTCATCTCATGAAAGCAAGGTGGGTGTCCTGGTCCTGTAATTCACTTTAAAGGCACACATGTTATTGGCATTAGGAATGGTTCATTTATCTAAATTTAGAAAAACATTTTCAGTAACCAGGTCAATAGAACAAGCAAATATATGAATTGAGTGATAAAACAATATCACCAAATATTTAAATCTCAGGAGAGAAGATTCAGTGTTGAAGATGAAAACATCAAGAGGAAAATATATTCAGTAAACATTAACTGCCCTTTGAAGAAACACACTTAAAAATATCACTGACAACATACCTTTCCCACAACAGTTAAGATTTCCCATGGCCAACCAGGAACTCAAAACCTCCCTACTCTTCTCCAACTTTAACTTACACCAACTCACTCACTACACCAACTGAGTGGAAATGGAAGGTAAGATGTGCATTCCACATTACCATGTTGACTGGTCAACATGGAACTTTCATTGTGAGCACATGCCACATTCTGAGTTGCTACTATTAGAAAGTGTATTTTCATGTCCAAGTGTGTTGTTGAATAGTTTGTGTATTGCTTAAAAAACTGAAACCTAGAACTATATATTAATGTTTGTTGTTAATAAAAATAAGTTAAATTAGAAAAAAAGGATTTACTTCAAAAATTATTTCATTCATCAAAAAATCATGGGATGAAAGGGATGCATAGCTATAGTTTTGAGAATCAAAGAAGATTCCATTTCTGGTTTGTAATTCTAAACCAACACATGTCTCAATCTTTCTGAACCTCCAAACATTTGTAGATAGAGAAAATTAAATGTCTTTTTGATTCAGAATGAAAATGTATACAAAGTATTATCTTTTAAGAGTTGAGGAAATTTTCAGGAAGGAGAAATTTTAAGATCACACCCCCCTTATTTTAAATTTGAAAACAAAACTATTTTCTATATAGTAGGATTTAATCCAATCATTTGAATTAATCTTCCTCTTCCATGACTCCTGCTGTGGAATCCATTCTTTTGTTTCTCATCCTAACCTGTCATCTCATTCCACAAACACTCATGTTTGAACATGCACATGGTGAGGTCTATACAAACAATGTATGAAAAGTCTTCACATTGTAAAAGCTATCTATGCTAAACCCAAGGCCAACATTATTACTAAATGAGAAAAGGAGAAATCATTCCTTCTAAGGACAGAAACAAGACAGGGATGCCCTCTTTGAAACTCTAGTCAGAGTAATCAGACAGATGAATGAAATTAAAGTGATTTGCATAGAATAAGAACTCAAATTATCACCCCTTGCTGAGGACATAGTTCTATATTTAGAAGATCCAAAATCTTCCTCCAGAAAGCTTCTAGAACCAATAAATACATTCAGCAAATTAGGATATAAAGTCAATACCCAAGAATCAAATGCATTTCTATATACAAGCGATGAATCCACAGCAAGAGAAAGTAGGAAAATCTCCCCATTGACTCTAGCCTCAAATAAATAGAACACTTGGAAATCAATCTAAAAAAGAGGTGCAAGACCTCTACAATGAAAACTATAGAACACTAAGAAAAAAAATTGAAAAAGATCTTAGAAGATGGAAAGATTTCTCATGCTCTTGGATAGGCAGAATTAATAGAGCCAAAAATGGCCATACTACCAAAACTCTTACAAAGATTTAATGCAATTCCTATTAAAATCCCAATGACATTCTTGTTTTTTAATTAAAAACACCAGGCAAGGCTAATGCTCTGCCACATGGGGTATTTCCCTTTGGGTCTCTCCTGACCCTCTTTTTGGCCTTGGCTTATGCTTTCCCTCAGGGAAGTCATTCCATGTGGACCTTCAGGACCTTCTTTTTGATTGGGGCTTTTTCTATCTCCCAGGTTGCATCTGCATGGAAGGTTCTCAAGATATTCATCCTGGCCCCAGCAACTCAGGCAACTCAGGACAAGGCAACTCTGGGAACTCTGGACACACAGGCAACTCTGGACACATTGAAAAGCCATTTCCTCCTGGCACCCCACTGGAGCCCACAAGCCAGGTGGATAGCTGACAAGAAGAGGCACCTGGGGTGCAATTGCTGTCACTGCTGTGGCTGCTTTTCCTGCTGATACTGATTTCATTACTACAGGGGCTTGTAGAGATGTTTAGTATGGGAATCCGACTGGGATTGGCACTGAATGGGGCACAGACATTTTCACATGGGGTTGCAGTGCCTGGAGCTAAGGACCTGGGTGTCCTGGCACATAAAGCAAAGGTGCTGGGGCTGGCATCTGAACCTCCAAATGTGGTATGCCCTGTGTTCCAGGTGCTACCACCTCTGCCTGCTCCTCTCCTTCCAGGGACCATGCCACAGCACCATGCTGTTGGGCTTCCATAACAGGTACAATCTTTGGGGGCAATAGATCTGCGAAGGCTGACCACTCAGCCTGAGGTAGCCTCTCACGTAGCACTTCACGCTCATCCATTGCCTGTTGAAAGACAATCTAAGTGCAGCTGAGTAGTAGCATCATCACGGTCCTCACACAGCCACTGCAGCTCAGAGGCCAAAGCCCAGCAAGCCGCCTCACCCTCCTCCAGTTGGTCCTGCAGCAGACAGGCACGATGCCCCTGCTGCTCCCGCAGCCTTGCCACCACTCGCATGCCCAGGGCAAGGGCACTTCAGGTGCATTCCCTCTTGAGGTCTCGAGGCACCTGAAAGTCCACCACCACAGTGCGAATCCACTCCTCTACCTTGTTCCAGGGACAAGAGCGAAAGGCCATGTAGAACTCGGGGCCACCACTGTTCAGGAGAGCTTCATTATTAATGAATCGGACGACCTCCTTGTGGAGAAAGCCACTGGCATGCTCGCCAAATTCCACTCTCATGGCTCTTGCGGCCTTTATTTCTTAATTTCATGAAAACAAGGTGGATGTCCTCCCCTTGTTTATTTATTCACTTTTCTATTAAAATATTTAATTATTTTAATTTGTTATATGTGATGGCAGAATGCAATTCATTTCATATTAGTTGTAGAGAGCGCCATTTTTCAAGTCTCTGGTTGTACAAAAAGTATTTTCACACCATTCGTGTCTTCATATATGTACTTAGGGTAATGATGTCTAACTCATTCCACCATCATTTGTACCCCCATGCCCTCTCCATTCCCCTCCTTTCACTTTGCCCTATCTAAAGTTCTTCCATTTCTCCCATGCCCTGCTATCATCATTACGAATCAGCATCCTCATATCAAATAAAGCATTTGGCCTTTGATATTTTTCGATTGGCTTACTTCACTTAGAATTATATTCTCCTACTCCAACCATTTACTTGTAAATGCTATTATTTTATTCTCTTTTAGTTCTGAGTTATATTCCATTGTGTATATATATATATATATATATATATATATATATATATATATATATATATATATATATATAAGTTTCTCTGTGTATTCATCTACTGAAGGGCATCTGGTTTTGTTCCACAATTTAGCTATTATAAATTGTGCTGCAATAAACATTGATGTGTCTGTGTTCCTGTAGTAAGCTGTTTTTCAGGCCTTTACATCTAAGCCAAGGAGTGGGATATCATGGTCAAATGGTGGTTATGTTGTAAGTTTCCATGAACTCTCCATACTGACTTCTAGATTGGCTACAGGAAATTACAGTCCCACAAGCAATGTGTGAGTGTGCCTTTTCCCCTACATCCTGGACAACTCTTTGTGTTATTTGTAATCTTGATGGCTGCCATTTTGATGGGAGTGAGAATCTTAGAGTACTTTTGATTTGCATTATATCTCTACCAATGAATGATAGTCTTCATATAACTAGAAAAAGAAACCACAAATTTCATTTGTAAAAATAAGAGGCCTAGAATAGACAAAACAACCCACAGCAAGAAGAATGAAGCAGAAGGAAACACAATACCAGAATTTAAACTATACTATCGATCAATAGTAACAAAAACAGCATGGTGGTGGTACCAAAGGACACATGTGGAACAATAACACAAAAATACAAGACACAAAGATGAACCGACATCTAGATGATCATATGGTCCTCATCTTTAAGTTTATTGAGGTGAAAGATTTATACAATGAAAACTACAAAACCCTAAAGAGAGAAATAGAAGAAGATCTTAGAAGGTGGAAAAATATACCCTCTTCATTGATAGGCATAACTAACATCTTCAAAATGGCTATATTACCCAAAGTTCTCTATAGGTTCAATGCAATGCCAATCAAAATCCCAACGGCTTTTTTTCTAGAAATAGATAAAGCAATCATGAAATTCATATGGAAAAATAAAAGACCCAGAATAGCAAAAGAAACTCTAAGCAGGAAGTGTGAATCAGGCGGTATAGCGATACCAGATTTCAAACTATACTACAGAGCAATAGTAACAAAAACAGCATGGTTCTGGTACCAAAACAGGCGGGTGGACCAATGGTACAGAATAGAGGACACAGAAACTAATCCACAAAGTTACAACTATCTTATATTTGATTAAGGGGCTATAAGCATGCAGTGAAGGAAGGATAGCATCTTCAACAAATGGTGCTGAAAAAACTGGAAATCCATATGCAACAAAATGAAACTGAATCTCCTTCTCTCGCCATGCACAAAAGTTAACTCAAAATGGATCGAGGAGCTTGGTATCAAATCAGAGACTCTGTGTCTGATAGAAGAAAATGTTGGCTCTGATCTACATATTGTGGGATCGGTCTCCAAATTTCTTAAGAGGACACCCATAGCACAAGAGTTAATAACAAGAATCAACAAATGGGACTTACTCAAACTAAAAAGATTTTTCTCAGCAAGAGAAACAATAAGAGACGTAAATAGGAAACCTACATCCTGGGAACTAATTTTCACTCCTCTCACTTCAGATAGAGCCTTAATATCCAGAGTACACAAAGAACTCAAAAAATTAAGCAATAAGATAACAAATAACCCAATCAACAAATGGGCCAAGGACCTGAACAAACACTTCTCAGAGGAGGACATACAATCAATCAACAAGTACATGAAAAAATGCTCACCATCTCTAGCAGTCAGAGAAATGCAAATCAAAACCACCCTAAGATACCATCTCACTCCAGTAAGATTGGCAGCTATTATGAAGTCAAACAACAACAAGTGCTGGCGAGGATGTGGGGAAAAGGGTACACTTGTACATTGCTGGTGGGACTGCAAATTTGTGCAAACAATTTGGAAAGCAGTATGGAGATTCCTGGGAAAGATGGGAATGGAACCACCATTTGATCCAGCTATTCCCCTTCTTGGACAATTCCCTAAGACCTTAAAAGAGCGTACTATAGGGACACTGTTACAACAATGTTCATAGCAGCACAATTCACATTAGCTAGACTGTGGAACCAACCCAGATGCCCTTCAATAGATGAATGGATAAAAACATGTGGCATTTATACACAATGGAGTATACTCTGCACTGAATAATGACATGGAATTTGCAGGGAAATGGATAGCACTAGGGCAGATTATGCTAAGTGAAGCTAGCCAATCCCTTCAAATTAAATGCCAAATGTCTTCATTGATATTAGGAGAGCAACTAAGAACAGAATAGAGAGGAAGAGCATGAGAAGAAGATCACAACTAAACATAAACGAGTGTGGGGAGGGAAAGAGAGAGAGAAGGGAAATTGCATGATAAAGGAAGAAGATCCTCATTGTTATACAAAACTACATATATGAGGAAGTGAGGGGAAAAGGGACAAATAAACAAGAGAGAGAAATGAATTACAGTAGATGGGGTAGGGAGAGAAGAAGAGAAGGGAGGGGAGGGGAGAGGAGGGAAGGGGAGGGGAGGGGGGATAGTAGAGGATAGGGAAGGCAGCAGAATATAACATACACTAGTATGGCAGTAGGTGAAAAATGGTTGAGTAACCGGTGTGAATCTGCAATAATATGTATATAGGGTTAAAATGGGAGTTCATAATCGGCTTGAATCAAATGTGTGAAATATGATATATCAAGAGCTTTGTAATGTTTTGAACAACTAATAAAAAAAGTAGATTAAATAAAAGAACATGTATTACATGGAACTGTTTTTCATAAGCACTTAAGTGAGTGAATGCACCACAAGGAAGCTATCACAGGTGTGGTGAGCCACTTCTGCAGATTATGGTCGCCATTACAAGATGGCGCTGGCTCCTCTGTGGTCTGTGACAAACAACTCCTTATTTGGGAGAGATGGCGCATGGTTTTTCAACACCCTATGAGAAAGTTCCACGTGGCAGCTTCGCATTGGGGCTTGAGATGCTTTATTAAGGCTGGGAGGGGCATCCGGGGTGAGAAGAAGAAATATCAAGGGCCTGAATAAACTTCTGAAAAAAGATTCCTGAGTTGCGTCTTCCTTGCGGGCAAGGGGTCGCGACAAGTGGTGCCGAGACCCGGGAACCAGAACTTTCAGTAGTCAGGGGTGGTGCAACGGTTAGTCCCAGGTAAGTGGGATCCGCGATCAAAGCGGGGATTAGTCCCAGGTAAGTGGGATCCGCGATCAAAGCAGGGCAGCTCCTCTGTAAAGCAAGAGAGAGCGTTACATTTTATTGCAGCTGCACTGTGTACTTTAACTTTTGTTTTTTGTGCGTCTTTTGTTGTGTCATGGGTGTCACATCTTCCAGTTCGCTTCTCCTGTCCTTAGATGGCCTGTTACGTTCCAAGGGCCTAGAAGTGAAACATAGTACTTTACAGAGATTTTTACAGAAGACAGATATTGCTGCACCATGGTTTGCGTTTTCGGGCAGCCTTACTATACCTAGCTGGAATAAGTTAGGCAAAGATCTTGACTTTGCTTATGAGCAAGGCGTATTAGAGGGTGGGGTGATACCCCTTTGGAAGAGGGTCCATAGTTGCCTCACAGATGGCAGATGTCAGGAAGCACTTACTAAAGGACAGGAAGTTCTAGAGCAATTACATGAGGAAAAATCGGAGACGGCAGGAAGTGAGGTATTTCAGGAGGATGGAAGTGTGCGAAGTGTGAAACAGGGGAGGAGACAATTGTATCCACATCTCAGTACACTGCGCACAACCCCATATGAAAGTGGGTCAGAGAAAGAGGAGGATGAGGAGGAAGAGCTCGGGAGGGTGTCTCGTCAGCTAGGGAGTTTAGCTATAGGAGAAGGGAACAAAAATAAACAGGGGCTCAAGAAAAATGATCCTCCGGATCCACCGCCGTACAGTGGGGGTGTTTCGGGGAGAGCTTTCCATGCCCAAACATGGAGGGCTGTTAACGCTGAGATGGGTCTTGCTTATCCAGTTTTCCAGGATGACAATAGGGGAAGATTCCATGAGCCCTTAGATTTCAAAATTGTGAAGACCCTGCGGAGTCTGTGCGCACTTATGGGGTGGATGCCGCCTTCACAATAACTCAGGTGGAGAGTCTGTCTAGATACTGTATGACTCCCTCTGATTGGGCTAGCCTAGTTTGGCTTGTGTTTCTCCAGGTAAATATTTGGACTGGAGAGCCTTTGTGCTAGAGAGTGCGGTAGAGCAGGCCGCCCAAAACCATGTGGCGGGACACCCCCATTGGGACAAGGATATGCTTTTGGGACAAGGTAGATTTGCTAATCAATAGACAGGATTCCCTCTTGAGGCATATGATCAAATTAAAAACATTTGCATTCGGGCATGGAAATCACTTCCAAATAGAGGAGAGGTGTCTGGTAATTTGACCAAGATTCTACAAGGCCCTACAGAACCTTTTTCAGATTTTGTAGCAAGGATGGTGGATGCCGCTGGAAAGATTTTTGGGGATCCTTATAGAGCCATGCCCCTTATCAAGCAATTGGTCTTTGAGCAATGCACCAAGGAATGTAAAGCACCAATCACTCCTTACAAAAACAAGGGCATAGAAGCATGGATGAAGTGTGAAGAGAGCTCTTAAGAACCATGGTAGGACCTGGGAATGTGGCTCAAGCTGAAGTGTGCTTGCCTGGCATGCGTGTGGTGCTGGGTTCGATCTCCAGCACCAAATACAAACAAAGATGTTGTGTCTTCTGAAAATTAAAATGAATAAATAAATATTAAAATTCTCTCTTTCTCTCTCTCTCTCTCTCTCTCTCTCTTTAAAAAAAGAACCATGTTAGTTTTTTCAAAACTATCTTTATTAACTTTATATTTTAACCAAAATTTTTATCTATACATACACACATATACTCTGGAGTCCCTACTGTCTTTCAGATATTTGTTTGGTTTGGTGTGCTTTGGTGCTCGGGGGGTTCTTTCCACTGAGTTATGTCCCCAGTCCTTCTTTTTCTTTTTGAGACAGGTGATATATCACTAATATCTCACTAAGTTGCTTATAGCCTTGCTATGTTGTTAAGGCTGTCTTTCAAATCACAATCCTCCTGACTTGCCTGTCTAGCCTCCAGCGTATTTGCCACCACACCTAGCTCCTTCAGATTATTACAATAACCTTTTCAACAAAGGTTGCCCAGGCTACAGAAAATCTCTTTGACTGATGCATTTTATCCCTGTGGAAAGTTTGTATGAAGTAGCCAATTTAGAACTATTATGTAAAGATTTATTGGAATAAACAGGAATCATTGTTTTTTAAACTCCTTTCTGAACTACTATTTGGTATCATATTTCATAAAAGCACTGGGAAAAGAACGTAAATTCATTTGTTTGAAATCTACAGAGATTTACATAAGCTCAGTCACCTTTCGTTCTGGAGATTGGTACTTCAGGACATAGTAACATAAATAAAATATGTTAAAGTTGAGACATTCAGTACACACATCCACACACACAGACATCCAAACACACACAAAAAAACTTTCTAGGAGCAATTGTTAGTTCTGGGATTATTACTAGTGTATCAGGGACATAGTAACATAAACAAAATATGTTAAATTTGAAACATTCAATACACATATACACACACCCACCAAAAAAAAACCCAAAAACTTTTTCTAGGAGGAATTGGTAGTTCTGGCCTTATTACTAGTGTATCAGGGTTGGGGCAGGATTCAGAAAGTGCTAAAATCTCACTCAAGCTAAGAGTAGTTTACTGGATTCCTGCTTATTTCACCTACAATTAAAGCTAGAGTGAACTTCATCTGTCAGCAACAGTAATTGGGAAAATATGCTGGCAGATGTTGTTTTGAGATAAATTGACAGCTTTGATATTTGGGTATTTTTGTGTCTTGGTCACAGCTGATGAAACACTTGTGAAGGCGTTTATGGCTCCTAGATATCACCATTTTTTGTATCATTTCTTTCATACTTCCTTCTTTCTTTTTCTTTTCTTTTTTTTTTTTGGTAGGGGACTTGCTAGAGATTAAACCCAGGGCCTTGTGCATTCAAGGCAAGCCCTCTGAAAACTGAGCTACATCCTCAGCCCCTCTCTCACATTTCTGTTCACTAGAGCTGATGATGGTATTTGGGGATTTTGTCCCAAATGTGGTACATTTCTTAAGACTGGACTAATATCTAGTGTATCTAAATCTCTCTACTCACTCATGATTTTGCCAAAGAGACACTCACAGTAGTTTTTTCCTTAAATGTATCTATAGATGGAGGGAGAGTGTCTCATTTAATATTCTGCTTTATTTTCAACATCATTCCCTCTTAATATTTGCTTTTTATAGTGTTGCTAAGATTGGAACTGACTATCTTGCACATTCTGCACACACACTCTAACAGTGAACTTTGCCACTATGTCCCATTTCTAACTTTTGGTTGGATAGATTCATTCATTAATGTTTAATGTTAGTTTTCATATGGTTAGTTTTACATACACCTTTCTATTGCTCTTAACAATACTATTGATCTACATATAGTTTCAGATTTGATTAATATTATGATTTATTGGTCTGTATTATTGCAATATAGTTTCATAATATACATTAAGAATGTCTCAGTACAATAACTATATTATTTGGTTTTTTAAAAAGGTTTTGGGGTATTTTACATATATATTTTTTTTCTACGATAAATTTATTTTTTTTTTGGTCCCTTCTTTTCTTTAATTTGGTACTTCGAATTAAACTCAGGAAAATTTTTCCACATCCCCAAGCCTATTTTGTATGACATTTAGAAACGGTGTCTCACTGAGTTGCTTAGGGCCTCACTTTTGCTGATGCTGGCTTTGAGCTCACAATACACCTGTCTTAGCCTACCAAGGTACTGGGATTACAACTGTGCACCAACAGGTCCAGCTGTCTTCTTGTATTTAGAGAAAAACATGCTAAAATTTTGATAGTAAAATATTATATATTAAATTGAGTTAAAATAGTTGTCTTTGTAATGATTAGTTTTATTTATGCACATGCTATTTTATGGGCTTTTGTAAATTTTTATTTCGTTTGTGGTAAGTTCCACGTATTTTCCTTGAAATTCATTATACGCGTGATGTATTTAACAGATGTAACTTCAATATAATACTTATGTGGTATTTTGTACTCTAATTAAACCAAAAATGTTTCTGGGCTCCAGAAACCATTTTTTCTCAAACTGTATTATTTTTTTTTTATTTTTCTGAATCACCTCCTCTTTCCTCCTAGGCCCCAAATTTCCACTGCATTAACAAGTAGAGGTCTAGTCTTATGCTATCACATACTTGTAAACTGTAATGGTACACACATACTATAATTTCCACAGGTCTAAGCAGCTTGGTGAGGAGTATTTCATATGTGTGTGTGTGTGTGTGTGTGTGTGTGTGTGTGTGTGTGTATGTATATAGTTTTCATGATGAAATAACAGCAATTTTTACTCCATCTTTAGTTCATGAGAATTTGTTTTGTGTCCTCATCAATACTGTGTATTCTTTTTGTTGTTGTTGTTTCTTACTGGAAATTTAAATTAGGGGCACACAGAGACTGAGTCACACATAGTTGCTTGGGGCCTTGCTAAGTTTCTGAGGCTGGCCTTAAACTCAGGATTATTTTGCCTTAGACTCACAATCCAATGGGATTAGAGGTATGTGCCATGAGACCTGGTTCTATGTTACTATTATATTGAAATATAAATTACTTCTGAAAATAATATATTCTTGATATTAAGAAAGCATAGAATACCATTTTCCCCACAAATAAACCCCCCCTTTTTTGGAAAAGATGTCAATTTTTTTTTTGGAAAAGATGTCAGTAGTGCCAAATGTATAATTTATTAATGTCTAAATGGCAAGTTCATTATTATTATTATTTTTATTATTATTCTATGTATTAGTTACAAAACTTTATCTCTTCATATTATTATAAGTTATATAGTCTTTTCTATAACTTCATAGCATACATCAGTGTGTATCAAAATAAACTTTGGGGGGGGTTGGGAGGTGAGGGGAGTGATCATAGGGTTAGAAATGATGGTGGAATATGATGTATTTTGTTATATAAAGTACATGTACAAGGAAGTGAATTCATGTAAATATATTTTGTATAAAACCAGAGAAATAAAAAAATTTGCTCTATATGTGTAATAAAAAGTGTAATGCATTCTGTTGTCATAAATAATTTTAAAAGTATTTAAAATTTAAAGATAAATGATGGCATATGTTCTACCTGGAAATAAATACTACTCCTTTTAAAAATTGAACTAAAGGGTCTGTTGGTCAGTTGTAAACTTTAGAAAGTACAAAATGTATCCTGAACATTTGGTAATACATAAACCTAGATATAGCTATTTATAGTGTTTTCAGCAAAATTAAAAAAAAAACTGTAGAGTTCATTTTTTGCAATGTATACTCATAATTATATGAGATGCATTTTGTACATACACATATATACTACCATTATATATAATTAACAAATGATTACTACATCTCACATTAACTACATTTATTTCAAATTAATTTGTCTTTTGAAAGCACCAATATATGACACTCTTTGATATATACACTTGGTGTGTCTTCAAATTTGTCACTTTTATGTATTATGTTCTTTTCTTTATTCTCCTTTTTATAGAATTTCTTTTTCCAATTATTGAGATTAATGAATTTTAAACAATTCAGTTTAACAGTGCAGTCTGTAGATTTTCTTTTTTAACTTAAGACAGAATGCATCCCAAATAATAGGCTTATTGTTATGTAAATGACTTGAAAAACCTGCATATATAACACCCTGGCCTGACCTTACTCTGGACTATTGATATCTGGGTGGTGGGGATCTGAAAGTGATCCATGGAAAATCAGAACAGGGATGGGACAGGATGTGAAATTGGTGGATATTTAGTATGTAGTAGGGAGTATTCATGAAAAAGTATTGGTGGAACAGGTACGGGTAGAGAAAAAAAGTGCTCTGAAGGAAAGAGGGAAAGATTGACCAGCTCAAGAGTTCAGATTTAAAAATTCTAATGGTGGATCAATGGTAGTATGAGGGTAAAGGGTAGTTTCTTTGGAGGCAGAAATAAGGTAGAAATAAAAGAAGAAGGTAACTCTGGCACGCACCCCAAGAGAAAGAGTCAAATGAACACTACCCTCTATATTCACTATATATATATCAAACTTCTATAACATTAAAGTCAGCCAGCCTCAGCAACTTAGTGAGGCTCTAAGAAAAACAGCAAAACCCTTTTTCTTTATAGAATAATTTATTAAAGGCTGAGAGTGTTTCTTTGTGAAAAAGCATATCTGATTTCAATTTGTCATATGAGAGAGACAGAGAGAGAGAGAGAGAGAGAGAGAGAGAGAGAGAGAATCTTGCAAAAATTAAAAAAAAACGTAATCAGTGACACTCTTAGTGTCAAGGATGTAAATAATTTAAAAGTAATAATGAGCTAGTTGGAAATCTCACCTAGGTTATAAACTACTGCTTAGGAAGTTAGTCTACTCTCCAAAATATAAAAGTGAGAGAGGAATTCTTTATTAAACTGTATATAAGAAAATAGAGGACTTTTTACACAGTTTTTAGTTGACAAAGATTGCATCAATTTTAGTGGGTGATTAGGGTTCTGCCAAGATGATAAATCCTTGAGTTATTTGGAATAATGTGATTTTATCTACTCTTCATAAATGAAGATTGACGTGTAATATAAATCAGGCTTGGCAAAGAAAAAACATTTCAATGAAAATTAAATGTATGAATAAAAACATAAAACAATATTTAACAAAACTTCAACATTCAGAATATTTATGTAATTATGTAATCACGAGTAATGTAAAAACAATGACAACTAAAGAATAAGTGAATTAATAAAAAAACAAATAAATAATGTAATGAATGAATTAATCACATTTAATGAAATTGAAGTTGTCAAAGCCAGCTTGTAGCCATGAAAAAGTGTACAGGTACATAGAAATGGTGTTTTACTACATACTGAGACATACCCTATGAACTATAAATTCCACTCCTAGGTGGGAAGAGTTGAACAAAGAACCATTCACCTGGCTCTCTCACTTGGGAACTGTGCAAAAAATTACCTTTTTCTTTCTCTCAAATTTTATTGCTGCTTCCAAGAACACTACCCTCTATATTCACACTGTCATTGTAGACTTGGAATCTGTGAACCCCTCTACTGTTCAAGATTTTCTTTTTTTTTTTTCATTGCTCTTTTTCTTCCTACCCCATATCATCCACCAATACTTATTTTGTATTGCAAAATCTACATACTCACGAATCACCAGTCTTATATCTTTCTATATCCAATTCCTACCTTGTGCATGACCACTTTGAGATCCCCTCCATCAAAACATCAATTGTCCAAAGTGATCAGAATGGGGGTAAAATTTGAAGAATATTAAAAGTCAGTTATACAACAAGATAGCTATAAAAAGTGGGCTTCATTTAAAGGTAAAAATAAAAAGAAAATCTTTAGACTTCACTAGTTCAAATAAAGGATCAAAAATTTATGAGTCTCAATAATTTGAATTATACTTGTGAGTCACTTTTTTGGAGGAAGGAATATAAGGACATTGCTAATGAGTTTAAAGCTCAAACTTTGTTTTTATTAGACAAAGAATAGAAAGATTTAAAAAATATTAAAATAATTGTGATATCATTTTCATAAAAAAAGATATACATATTTATTCACAAATTGCTTTAACCTTATAAACAGTTATAAGTGTCAATACATTTCTCTCTGGGCTAGGTCCTATTATTGGAAGAAAATTTTGCCTTAAAATAACCCCATACAGAGGCATTTAATGCAATTAACAGGCCTCTAATAATAATAATAATAATAATAATAATAATAATAATAATAATAATAATAATAAGAAGAAGAAGAAGAAGAAGAAGAAGAACAAGAAGAAGAAGAAGAAGAAGAAGAAGAAGAAGAAGAAGAAGAAGAAAAAGAAGAAGAAGAAGAAGAAGAAGAATTGAGTTGGGGAGGATTTCAGGGTTGTGAAGCATACCTATAATATAAGTAACTTGAAAAAAATCACTGGAGAATTTTAAACACTGTCTGAAGACATATATGTACATATTATTTCTAAAATGTGTTTTTGAGTTATGTAGTGAGGGTGCACAAGTCCAATACACAGTCTTTTTATTTTCTTGAATATTTTTTGTTGTAGATGGACACAGTACCATTAGTAGTTTGTTGGCTTTTTAAAAATATTTTTAGTTTTGGGCGGACACAACATCTTTGTTTGTATGTGGTACTGAGGATCCAACCTGGGCTGCCCACATGCCAGGCGAGTGCACTACCGCTTGAGCCACATCCCCTCTAGGTTGGCTTTTTAATGCGGTGCTGGGTGTTCAACCCAGTACCTCACACATGCTAGGGAAGTTCTCTACCACTGATCCATAACCTTAGTTCCAAAGTCCTTTACTCAATTTTTTTTTGGGGGGGAGAGTATGCGTGTAGTACAAGGGATTGAATCCATGGCCTTATATCAGAAAAAAAAAGCACTCTACTGACTAAGCTATATTCTCAGCCCTGATCTGTAGTTGGTTAACAATGACAATGGAGCAGCCTGTCATTCAGACTTTGATTTTGTGCCCACTTGGCTCAGGTTGGAGGCAGTGCCTGAAGCCTTGACCAATCAGTCTCTTAGGTGAGAACTGTCCAATCCTCACGCAGCCGGTGATGAGGGGAAGGGCTTCCACAATCTTCTGTTCCCTTGGTGTCTGGAGCTCGCCATTTTTTCAATCTTTTTGTAGGCTACTTCTGTCCTGGATCTGAAGCCCAGGTGTCTGTTCTATGCAGAATCTGAAAACAAACCACAGGGAGAACGATGAGGACCCTGAAAGCCAGGAAATGGTAAGTGTGCCTTGCTACCTTGAGACTGGCTAGGAAGGTGGCTTAAAGCTGACAGGAGTGGCAATGGTGGAAACTGGGAGTTGTGGCTAGTGACTCCTCATGGTCCTCTCCAGAGTCTTGTGACCACAGGGTCACTCTGTGGAAGCTTAGCCTTCACCTCCCTCTGACTAGTCTAGTGAGGCTCAGATTTGCAGTTGAAAACCTTGGCATTTTGTTCCATCATTGTATGGTGTTTTCAGCTACTTTCTGAAGCCCTTTGTGAGCATCCATGTGCCATGAGTCCAGCATGTCCCAGATTGTGTGGAGAAGACTGGAATAATTATCAGGAGAGAACCCCAAATCCATTTGTTGTACTCCTGAATGAGAGAGGCTGCTGATTTAGGGCTTGTTGCTCACGAGGGTTTGTTTGTTTATTTAATTCATTTTTGTGTGTGTAAGTGAGTGTGTGTGGTTTTTTTTTTTTTTTTGTGTGTGTGTGTGTTGATTACTTTTTGGTACCAGAAATTCAACCCGGAGGCATTCATCCACTGATTCCCACCCCCACCCGTTTTTTTATATTTTTATTTAGAGACAGGGCCCCTTTGAGTTTCTTAGGGTCTTATTAATTTGATGATGCTGGCTTTTAACTCATTCTCTTCATGAGTCCTAAGATTTTTAAATGTAGTGGAAGCAGTATCTCAAATCCAGAACAACATTCTGAAATGCAGAACTTCAGCTGAGCTCTCCATAGGACTCAGAATAAACCCCTAGTTTTCTAGCTCTCTGTTCACATATCCAAATCTAGGATTCTCTGTTCACAGTGAATAAGTATAAAATAGAATAGATATTATAATGACCATGTAATCAGGATAATGGGCCTCACTCAACAACACCTGGAGTCTAACTGGAAGATATATTAATTGGCACCAACAAGGCCTATTTCAAATGTAAAAGACCTTGAAACCCACTTGTGGGAACACCTTCAACAAATTCCTTTTTGAAGAAAAAAGGATGGGTCACTGAAAGGATGAAAGTGAAACCATATGGTAGTCAGGATGCCTTTTCCAAAGCCTATTCTAAATGCATTTTGCTCCATGTTGTGCCCAAAACCATCAGGAAACTTCTAAGTTGGCACACTAAAATGAGTTTTTTTTTCTGGTATCATTACTCATACCAAATGATGGGAGTTCTATTTCTTCTTCCTTAAACAGATTTTTGTCTTCAAAATTTATGAGACAAGCACACAGATGCAATCAGCAAACTGAGAAACTTTGGTTCATCTCAAAACTCCATTTTCAGCATTATCAATCATTATTTTCTCATGTTTTATTTCAGATGTATGCATGGTTTATAATGTTTTTCTTCAAGAACTGGAGGGAATTTTTTAAAAGATTTTAATTTATCATTCTGAGATTTTCACATGAGAAGAAAGCAAAATAAAATTAGGTGATATTGAAAAGAATGAATATCTCCTAAGTAAGGTTTATGTGTCCCAAATAAAGATTTTTTAAAACTGTAATGGGTCTTCAATTGAGGGTTTATTTATTTATTTGTTAACTTGATAAGACTGTGGATTTGAATAACCAATTACTTTACCAAAGCAATCTTCAAAGAATCCATATTTGTGTCCACTTTTAGTATTGTTAAGAGCAACAGAAAGGACTACCTAAATTCAACCATGGGAAAAATAACATTGGACATGAAGGCATAAAACTGATCAATCTAAAGTTAAAATTTTGGACTGGTGGTACAATTCAAGGGTAAAGCATGTGTGCATAGTGTGCACGGTACTGGGTTACAACCTTAGCAACACACACAAAAAAATGCAGATGTTAAGGGGGGAAATGATATTAAAAATAAAGCAAAATGTTAAAATTATGTATCATTCTTCTACCTATATACACAGTTAATAAAAACTAATTATCCCAACCAATTGGGATAATTGCAGATTTTTTAACCCAGACCCTGAAAGCTACAAGATCCTGGAATAACATATATCAAGCTATGTAAGATAATTGGTGCCAATCAAGAATCTTGTATCCAGCAAAATTAAGCTTTAGATTTGAAAATGAAATAGAAACCTTCCATGATAAACAAAAGTTGAAAGTATTTATAACTAGACAACTGGTGCTACAAAACATCCTTGGCAAAATATTTCATGAACAGGAAAAGAAAAACAGCAATGAAAATCAACAGAGGGAGGTATGCAGTAAAGGAAAAAACTAATCAAAAAGGAAAATCAAGTCAAGTTAAATAACAAAAATAAGCAAATATGGCTGGAAATACAAACCATGTCTCAATAGTAACCCTAAATGTTAATGGCTCATACTCAACAGCAACAACAACAACAAAAATGTTATGGGTTGCAGATTTGATAAAATAAAAGACCCAACAATATGCTGCCTAAAGGTAACTCATCTGATATGAAAAGACATATACAAACTGAAAGTAATAGGTTTGGAAAAACCATACCACTCACATGGACTGTGTAAGGAAGCAGGGGTTTCAATACTCATATCAAATAAAGTAGACTTCAAGTCAAAGTTAATCAAAATGGATAAAGATTGACATTACATACTGCTCAAAAAATCCTACACCAATATTCCATAGCAATCATAAATATATATGCCCCAAAACTTGGTGCAGCTATAATCATCGAACAAACTCTTTTCAAGTTCAAGAGTCAAATTGACCACAACACAATAATCTTGGTTGACTTTAACAGACCTCTCTCATCACTGGATAGATCTTCCAAACATAAGTTGAATAAAGAAACTATAGAACTCAATCACACAATCAATAACTTAGACTTATCTGACATATACAGAATATTTCAACCTGCCCCAAGTGCATACACTTTCCTCTAGCAGCACATGGATCCTTCTCTAAAATAGACCATACAATGTGCCACAAAGCAACTCTTAGCAAATACAAAATGTTAGAGATACTAGCATGCATTTTATTGGATCATAAAGGTGTGAAATTGGAAATCAACTTCAAAATAAAAAACAAAATTTTCTCCATCACTTGGAGCCTAAACAATATGCTACTTCCAGAAGAAATCAAGGAGGAGATTAAAAAATTCTTAGAAGTAAATGAGAACATAGACACAACATATCAAAATCTCTGAGACACTATGAAAGCAATACGAAAAGGAAAATTTATTGCATGGACTTTATTTCTAAAAAAAAAGTAAAAAATATATGACCTCACCCTACATCTCAAGGCCCTAGGAAAAGAAGAACAAATCAGTAGCAAAAGCAAAAGAAGACAAGAAATAATTGAAATTAGAGCTGGAATCAATGAAATCAAAATTAAAGGAACAATTGAAAAATTGACAAAACAAAAAGTTGGTTCTTTGAAAAAATAAATAAAATTGATAGACCCTTAGCCACGCTAATGAAGAGAAGAGAGAGCTCAAATTACCAGCATAAGTGATGAAAAAGGTAATATCACAACTGACACTACAGAAATACAGAGGAATATTAGAAATTATTTTGAAATCTTAAACTCCAATAAAATCGAAGGCATTGAAGGCATTAACAGATTTCTTAAGTCATATGATCTGCCCAGATTGAGTCAGGAAGATATAAACAGTTTAAACAGACCAATATCAAGTGAGAAAATAAAAGACGCCATCAGAGGCTTACCAACCACGAAAAGCCCAGGACCGGATGTTTACACAGGTGAGTTCTACAAGTCCTTTAAAGAAGAACTAATACCAACACTCTTCAATGTATTTCAGGATATAGTAAAATAGGCAGTCATTCCAAACTCATTTTATGACGCCAATATCACCCTGATCCCCAAACCAGGCAAAGACACTTCAAAAAAGAAAACTTTAGACCAATATGTCTAATGAACATAGATGCAGATTTCTCAATAAAATTCTGCCAAATCTAATGCAAAAACATATCAAAAAATTTGTGCACCATGATCATGTGGGATTCATCCCAGGGATGCACGTTTGGTTCAACATACAGAAATCAAAAAAATATAACTCACCACATCAATAGACTTAAAGGTAAAAATCATATGGTCACTTCAATAGACACAGAAAAAGCATTTGACAAAATGCAACATCCAGTTAAGTTCAAAACACTAGAAGAACTAGGGATAACAGGAACATATCTCAACGTTTTAAAGGCTATCTATGCTAAACTTCAGGCCAACATCATTCTAAACAGACAAAAATTGAATGCATTCCCTCTAAAATCTGGTACAAGACAGGAGTGCCCTCTCTCACCATTTCTATTCAACATAGTTCTTGAAACATTGGCCAGAGCAATTAGACAGATGAAAGAAATTAAAGGAATACACATAGAAAAAGAAGATCTTAAATTAGCACTATTTGCTGACAATATGATTCTATACCTAGAAGACCCCCAAACCTCCACCAGAAAATTTCTAGAACTAGTAATTGAATTCCTCAAATAGCAGTATATAAAATAAAAAACCCATAAATCAAAGGCATTTCTGTATATCAGTGACAAATCCTCTGAGAAAGAAATGAGGAAAACTACCCCATTCACAATAACTTAAAAAATAAGATATTGGGAATCAACTTAACAAAAGAGGTGAAAGATCTGTATAATAAAAACTACAGAAGCCTAAAGAGAGAAATCAAAGAAGACCTTAGAAGATGGAAAGATCTACCTTGTTCTTGGTTAGGCAGAATTAATATTATCAAAATGACTATACTACCCAAAGCACTATACATGTTTAATGCATTTTTCATCAAAATTCCAATGGCATTCCTCATAGAAATAGAAAAAGCAATCATGAAATTCATATGGAAAAATAAGAGACTCAGAATAGCTAAAGTAATCCTTAGCAGGATAAGTGAAGCAGGTGGCATCACTATACCAGACCTTAAACTATACTACAGAGCAATAGTATCAAAAACAGCATGCTATTCACACCAAATCAGACTTGTAGACCAATGATAGAGAATAGAGGACACAGAGAGTAACCCCCCAAATTACAATTATCTTATATTAAAAAAGGTTCAAATAACATGCACTGGAGAAAAGAGAGCATCTTCAAAAATGGTACTAGGAAAACTGGAAACCCATATGCAAAAATATGAAATTAAACCCTTATCTTTTACCTGCACAAGATTAAACTCAAAATGGATCAAGAACCTAGGAATGAAACCTGAAACTCTGTGCCTAATAGAATAAAAAGGTAGTCCCTAACCTTCATCATGTGGCATTAGGCCCAATTTCCTTAACAAGACTCCTATAGCAAAAAAATTAAAAGCAAGAATCAATATATAGGATAGAATCAAACCAAAAAGTTTCTTGAAGCAAAAGAAACAATCTGTGAGGTGAACAGAGAGCTTACATCCTGGGACCAAATTATTACCCCTCACACATCAGATGGAGCACTAATCTCTAGGATATATAAAGAACTCAAAAACCTAAGTATAAAAAACAAAACAACAACAACAAAAAAAAACCTCAAAAAACTCAATCCACACATGGGCCAAGGAATTGAAAAAACACTTCTCAGAAGAGGATATACAATCAATTAACAAATATGTTTTAAAAATGCTCATCATCTATAGCAATTAGAGAAATGCAAATCAAAACTACTTTAAGTTTGGGCTGGGGATGTGGCTCAAGCGGTAGCACGCTCGCCTGGCATGCGTGCTGCCTGGATTCGATCCTCAGCACCACAAACAAAAAAAGATGTTGTGTCCACTGAAAACTAATATATATATATATATATATATATATATATATATATATATATATATATATATATATATATATATATACTCATTCTGTCTCTCTCTCTCTCTCTCTCTCTCTCTCTCTCTCTCTCTCTCTCTTTCTCCCTCTCTCTAAAAAAAAACAAATCTAAGTTATTATCTCACTCCAGTCAGAATGACAGCTATTATGAAGACAAACAACAAAAATGTTGGCGAGGATGTGGAGAAAAATCTACACTCGTACATACCTGGTTGGACTGCAAATTGGTGCAGCCAATATGGAAAGCAGTATGGAGATTATTTGGAAATCTGGGAATGGAACCACCATTTGACTCAGGTATCCCTTCTCCTTGGACTATACCCAAAGGAATTAAAAACAGCATACAACAGGGACACAGCCACATCAATGTTTATAGCAACACAATTCACAATAGCTAAACAGTGGAGCCAACCTAGATGCCCTTCAGTGGATGAAAGGATTTAAAAATGTGGCACATATACACAATAGAATTTTATTCAGCAATAAGAGAGAATAAAATCATGGCATTTGCAGGTAAATGAATGGCGTTGGAGAAGATAATGCTAAGTGAAATTAGCCAATCCACACACACACACAAAAATGCCAAATGTTTTCTCTGATACAAGGAGGCTGACTCATAGTGGGGTAGGGAGGGGGAGCATGGGATGATTAGATGAATTCTACATAGGAAAGAGGAGTGGGAGGTAAAGGGAGGGACAGGGGATTAGAAACGATGGTGGAATGTGATGGACATCATTATTCAAAGTACATGTATGAAGACTTGAATTGGGGGTCAACATACTTTATATGCAACCTGAGATATGAAAAAAATGTGGTATATATGTGGGATAAGAATTGTAATGCAAAAAAAACCCAGAAAGTATTTGTGTTAAGGCATGAATTAGTGTGAACATACTTAATATACAAAGGTATGAAAAATTGTGCTCTATATGTGTAATAAGAATTGGAATACATTCCACTGTTGTATACGTAAATATATAAAATCAATAAAAATTCATATGCCATTCAGTCACTACAGAGCCCTTCCAGGGGCAGAAGTTGCAATTTTTTAAAAAAATTCCTCTCATATATGAAGTATTAGAAGATTGTGCCATGAGAGAGAAACTTAAAAAGTTTTAAAAGTAATGCAAACACAATGCTGCAACACTATTTTTTAAAAGATGGATACTTGATTTTAAATTATTGAACCTGTATTTTATACCTCCTTATTAAAATTTGAGAAGAAGATACAATCATTGAAGAAGATACAATACATTACTAGGCAAACTGTTGAAGTACTGTTTTAAATCTCCCTGTATATAAAATTATCATGAAGGATGTAAAAAACCATAATTTCCTGTTTGTTGTATACATGTAATGAAATTGTAGATAGAAGTGTATTGCATTAAAAAATGAACAAAAACTAGACACTTTTACTATACAAGACTGCTGATGAAGAAATGTGTGTGTGTGTGTGTGTGTGTGTGTGTGTGTGTGTGTGTGAAGAAGATATCACGGGGACAAATGAGTTGTGTCTTTGAATTAAATGATGTGTGCCACATGACCTCAATGAAAATTTGACAAATTTGATATTCTAAAAAAATTGATAACTGTTCTAATATCTGAGTAGTAAGTTTTTAAAAAGTTATTAACAACATGAAATCATGGACTAATTTTGGTTGTTACAGTCATCATTGTCAACCCAAAAAAATCAGAGGTAAAAATTATGTGTGATCAAAACATCAGTTGACAGACAAACTTAGAGCTTTATTCTATTCAGAGAAGGCAGATGCATTGGAAATCTTTATTTTTTTTAATTCTGGAGATAATTGTATACCTATCAAAGTTTTTAAAAATATGATTTTTTAATTTCCATTCTGGACAACAGTGGTCAGCAGAATCATCGGTTGTCACCTTCATTTTGACCTCTCCATCACCTTGTCTCACTTGAACCGTTTTAATTTTATGCTCTGCAGTAGTCAATTTTTTGTATTCAGCTAGTTCTCCTTTAATGTGCCAATGCTCTGTCTTTGTGTTCCACATTCTTTTGTTTTGATTTATTTACAATACATGCTGTGCCATTATGATTTTAACTTTGTTGTGTTGGTTGAATAACTTGTAATACTTAAATACTTGAGGTCACAGTGAAAAACCATACCAGTATTTCTTTCAGCTCCATTTCAAATATATTTATTTGATACCAGTATTTCTTTCAGCTCCATTTCAAATATAATTAACCTAAATATTTTGGATGTTTATCAAAGGTCTTTCATGAGGAAAGTAAATTTATGAAATAATAGATGTGTAACATATATGAGTAATGTTGGCTTAGATCAAATTTTGAAAACTTAGTTGGCAAAATATCGAATCACCTGAAAAGAAGCATGAATTTTGAAATCTGAATGCCTTGGTTCTCAGTATTATCATTCTTTTTTCATATATATATATATATATATATATATTAATTATCAATAGACCTTTATTTATTTATATGAGGTGCTGAGAATCAAACCCAGTGCCTCACATATGCGAGGCGAGTGCTCTACCATTGAGCTACAACCCAACACCATCATTTTTTTTTTAAAAAAATACTTTTAATTGTAAATGGACTCAATGCCTTTATATATTTGGTTTATTGTGTGTGGTGCTTAGAATCAAACCCAGGGCCTCACATGTGTGAGGTAAGTACTCTACTACTTAGCCACATCCCCAGTCCCTGTATTATCATTCTTTATTGAATTTATTTCTTATTAAAGTATATAGATTTTAAGACATTTTTTACAGTATTATGTAACTTTTAGCATGGTTAGATTAGAGTGATGCTCATATGTTACCATAGAGCAGACAATTATATTTTGTCTAGACTTTATTATATCAGTAGTTTTCATGCACTATATATATACAGCAAGCAACCTATTTCCAATGAGAAACATGTCAGTTAATGTATTTAAAGCCATTGTTACAAGTTTGTAATGTATGTTTTCCAACTTATTTTATATGTATGTGATACATTACAAAAAATATTGTTCTTAATTGAAAAAAGGATATAAAATGTAAAACCACAATTTTTCATAAATGAATATTGCCAATTGTTTCCCAGCCCTTTCGTATGTTGGGTGTTTTGACTTGAGATTCAGTTAGCTAATTAATGGATAAATTAATTAAACACTTATGAAATTTAGTTGGGATTTAATTTAGCTTGTAATTTAATTATTTGATTCTTTATTGCATCCATTCACCCACATCAATAATTTTGTGAATGTTATAATACCAATCTAAAAAAACAACCAAAAAAGCAAACTGAGGAGTATGGGAGGAGAGGAGTAATGGTGATAGAAGTTACCAGGTAAAATCTTTGTAATTCATCAAGATCTGCCTCAGGAAGATATTCCTCTTTTAGTGTGTGTGTTGTTAAAATTTGTTTTAACTAGTTAAACATGACAGTACAATGATATTGACATATCATATTTTTGAATAAGATGGGTTATAATTTCTCATTTTTCTGAGTGTACAGGTTGCAGAATCACATTGGTCATACAGTCATGAATATGCATACAGCTATACTAATGTCTCTTTTATTCAGCTGACCTTCCTTTCCCTCCTTACCTTCCCTTCCCCTCCCATCAGTTCTCTCTTCCCAATCTAATGTGACACACTTCTTTTTTTTCCCTCACATCATCATACATGTATTCTGTATCACGATGAGGGTCTCCTTCCATCTTCCGTGCAATTCCACTTCTCCCTCACTTTCCCCCCCATCTCTCTTCCCAAGTGTGTTTTATTATACATAATGAATTTTAAAAGCAACTGTTACCATTAAATATAATTTAATAGAAAAATTTGACATGAAATACTTATATTAAAATTATTAAACAAAGAACATATAAGTCTGAAAATTCCATATAATATAAACAGTTATGTCATTGGAAATGAAAAACAAGCTCCTGCTCCGAGTCTTACAGGTTAATTTCAGCTGCTCTGCACTGCAGGTATCATCTCTCCTGTGTTCCAGGGCCAAAGTCTCTGCTCTGCCTGGTATCTTATGGCGTCTATAAAACAGAACAAGGTAAAAAAATCACTTGGGATGAGTTGCTGGCCACAGAGAGTGGCCAGGACCACAATTGTCCTCAGGAAATGCAAGATGAACTTGGACCCTGATCTCTCCTGGGGTCTGGGCAGGGAGCACTGAGACTGGTATGCTGACTTTAGCTGAGGGTGTTGTCTGTGGGAAGAGTGTCTATGAATGTCCTCAGAAGGAAATTCTCATGGATATTCACCTTCAGATCCTTCAGACGCTGCTTTCCTAAAGAGTGAACATGAGGAAATGGGAAGAGTTCTCTAAGACATCTGGGTGTAAAGGCTGAGTAGCATACATCTGGAATCCTGAAGAGCAGCATCTGTGATGACACAGGGTGGAGCAAGTTCCCTGGCTCCTCCAGCCCTACCCTCTGTAATGCCATTCCTCAGAGAGCTTCCTGCACTGATTTTTACCAAATTGTACCTTCTCTTGCATGGCCATGGTCCCATGCAACTATAGAATCTTCAGTGCTCTAATTGATTCTGATGGATTGCAAAAAAGTGCAACAAAGAAACTTGAGAAAGCAAAGGAGAATATGTGGACTGATATGACCTCTGCTCTCCTTCCCATTCTTTCCAGACTCACATTTCCTCTTCCTAAACTGCTTTATCACCTTTGCTGCATTAAGCCCATATATTGAATCAGGAGAGGGCCCCTGGAAACAATTCATGTTAAGGGACCTACATTCCAATTGCATAATCTTGACCTAGGAAAGGAAGGATACATTCATGCATGCCCAGAGCCAGCAAAGTCAGAACCCAGCTATTCAGTGGTCAGTAAACCAGAACCAGATTGTTTGTGTCTCATGTATCAGGCAACAACTCAGTGTTTCTGATGCTCCCTACAACTCAAACTCAGTATATGGGTATGCAGTATTACTCAGCATGATTCAGTGGTGTTGCTTGTGGTAAAAAAAATGCAGATAAAGACTAAGAATATTAGTGCAGAGAGATTTAACAAACATTGAAGGTCCAAGGACCTCAAAGATCTGGATGAGGAAAGCACCTTTAGAAAAGTCATAAAATGTGGGAAAGATGAAACATGGAAAATCTACAGAGTTTTTACATAAGAAAGAATAATTAAGAGAAACCAATAGAAAATCAATTACTTACAGATTTCTTGTCCTTTTTTCCTCCTCCTCATCCTCTGAATCGCTTTCTATGTTTTCTTTGTGGACTATTGCCGTGATGGTCATGATGTGGCCTTAAAAAAAGGAAAGGCAGAGTTAAATTCAAGGTGAGAACTTAAGTTGCTCCTGCTCCTGGTGTTCTAGAATGCACAGTCAAAGCTCTCCATTCTTCCTCTTGTCTGCATTCCTGTCTCCTGGTCTCCATCACCTCACCTCTGCAATGAGAAATAGATCTAGCATCCCAAGAGCTCTTTTCCACCAGTTCACATTCTGCCATTGTACTTGGTAGGGATTCTGTGTCATCCTGTTCTTCCAAGAGACAGCCACAGTCTTCCTGATTTTCTGGACTTAGGCCTCTTAAATACAAGCAAATTCAGATTTTCCCTAGTCCAAGTGCTTGGGAATTAGACAAAGACTGGAGGTTAGAAACATGTTCACGGAGGAACTTCTCCAAACTCTTTTACAGGAGAACACAGTGGCCTGTCCAGGGTGCACAGAAACAATTTTCTTTAAGTTGCCCCCATTTGGGAGTTCATTTTCGACCAGAAATAGACAAAACACAGAAGAGAAAGTGCTGCTCTAAAAAGATAACATTCAGAGGGGAATTGTGACTTCTTACTCACTACTTATCACTAGTGAGAGCTTCAATTACAGGTTTGCAAAGTGCTCTAAGAAAGTATGTACCACTAGATTCTTTCCCTTGTGGGTCAAACCTAAAGTGCAGATCTTATTTCTTTCATGCACAATGCCAAAAAATAATCAATAAAGAAAGCCAGGCTACTTGATGTTTATTAGAGGCAAATTTAGGACAGAATGGGACTTAACATGGAAGATTGTGTTTACCTTTAAAAGCAAAAGTTGTCTTCTTATGAACAGGATGTCAGAAGGTCTACTAACCCTACTTTTTATGAAAATAATACATATTTCTGTTTTCTCAATTTTATTCCCATTCCTTATTTCCCATGTGAGTAGGTGAACACAAATCTTACCATGAAACCTTTCCCATTTTGTCATACCCCAAGTGCTGTTCCTACCTGCAGGCTCTCCCTCGTCACAGCTTGAATCATAATCTTTGCTCCATGTCCAACCTTTAGAGACACAGACATCATCAACTGAGTTACTTAAGATTGACTCATTCTTTCTTCTACACAACTAAGCTTATGATGGTTGCTAGGGTTGGATGTTTTTTATCCCACACTGGATTGTGTGATTGAGGCTTGGTGCTCAGTATGGCCACATTGAGATTTGTGAAATCTGTGTGAGGAAGGGTCTGCTTGGAGGTGGTGAGGACATTTGACGGTATGAGAGTCAGAATTAAGAATACAGATTTCTCAAATCCTTGTTAGATCCTGTTATATAAGAAGAGCAAATGAATCAACTGATCCCTGCTGGCTTCGTGTCTTGCCATGTGATGTCTCTCTACTGCACCTGCATCCCTGCAGACAACACCAATCACGCTATGCAGCTAAGAGGGTATTCACTAAAGAAAAGTGTTTGCTAGTGCCATGCTCTTGTACCTGCAGAACTGTAAGCTAAACACACCGACCTGTATAGTTTATTCAGTTTCTGGGTTTCGTTATTGGAAAGAAAAATATAGTGATACTAATATTAATAGTCAGGATCATCTACATCTCTGTTCTGGGTTCTCAGACCCTCTCTGGCTTCTGGGGATTCAGAGGCCTCAAACAGGATGCTGCAAACAATTGCAAACATTCTAATGAGAGTGGAGCTGTAAGGAGTCAAATTTTAACTACTTTCTTCCATCGGGACATTATCCCTTTCTCGTTTAAAAAGACCAAGCTGACATGCAAACTGTGATGCCAACAGTTTCAGGAATATAAACTCAGAGAACATACACTGTGCCATCATCAGAGCAGCGGTCCAGAAGAGAATGGGAATGTCCTCTGCTTTATTCACATGGGTCTACTGGCCACTTTGAAAGTTTCGTATAAAAATTAAAATTAAATTAAAAATACTGTTATTTTGGATGGCCAAGACCAGGAGTTCAAAGATGAAGCAGACAAGAATTTCCTTCCCCCGGGTTTCCGTGGACAGCAGTTTGCTAGGATGTTCTCACTCCTCATACACCTCATTTATAAGTAGACTGTGGAGTCAGTTTGCTAGAATGTTATCACTCCTCATACTCCTCATTTATAAGTAGACTGTGGAGTCAGTTTTCTAGCATGTTCTCACTACTCATACTCCTCATTTATAAGTAGACTGCAGTGTCATGCAAAAGTGAAAAGTGCCAGGAACTATCTGAGGGCCTGAGGAATCGACATAAACAAAGTCAACATTAAGTTCCAGATGGCTCCCCTCAAATTCAAGCACATCCCAACTAGAGCTCATAAGAAATGTGTGTGAAAAGCTTGGACACAATGCTATCTTAACTTCCCTACTGATTCTGGCTGGTCCTGGTGAGATCTCTGGTGGATACCTGGTTCATTGTAGAGCCCCACATGCTGAACAAGTGGGATCTTAGCACAGAGTTGCATTTATCAAATGATGTCGTGGACTAAGATTAAGACACTCTGCACAGGGAGAAGTTCTAGGATGAGAAGGAATGATGACCACAGTGGTTCTACCCTCACAGTGACCAGTCAGTGTCAGTATCCATGTATGTATGAATAGAAGGACATAGACAGTACTTGAGACTGACAGTATGAAGACGTTTCATATATACTGTCATTGTGATATTCTGCAGGCCACACATGGGGCAGCACAGACCCAAACAAGGGATCAGACACCACTGCTGTGCTGAGCTGGACCTTCAATAGAGCCCACCTTTTGCTCTGTAACTAGATGAGCTGCAATTGTGCTGATCAGGCCCCATGAAAACCCATCCAGTTAAAACATGTTTCTACAAAGTAGTGTCTACAAAAAGACCCAATAAGGTATTTTTCAGTGTCAGTTGGCACATGCAAAGTAAGCCCTTCCTTAGATAAAGTAATCTCTGGTCTTTGAATCTCCTCTGTCTCAGATGTCCACCATAAGTAAGCATAGTGCATTGGTGGACCTGAGAGTCACTGTTAAGGATTGGCCCTGTCCAGAAACTTGTGCCTAGAATGGGGATTGGAAGATGAATTCTGACACCAAGCACAAAAAAATGTATATGAACTTGAAAATTTTTTATGAGTGAAGTGTTCTGAACAATTACATGCACTGATTAAATCTAGGACCTACTGACACGTGAGGTTTGCTATTAAATGAAGTTGCTACTGTTGCAGTGACAGAAATGAAGTGGAGCTTTTTCTTTATAGAGTGTCGTGAAAATTTTCTGGGTTTTGATGGGATATGTTTTGCATGTTAATTGAGCTATTGGTGTGAAATGAACTGCACACATGGAAAGTTTACAGTTTGATCTATTTACACATATACAAAATCATGATCTAATGGAGATGGCTTTTTTTGTTTAAACATGTGGACATTGGCATCTTGGCATGTATATATCTAAAGAAACAGACAAATATGCAAAAACGAACAAAAAGTCACACTCAGAATCATGTTGCAAGAATGCACACAGAGATACATGTAGAAAACTCTCATTGACCTAACCACGTTGCTCAACTCACACAGGTGCTTCAAGGAAATATGCAGAATGGCCATAGATTTATTTTAATCAATTTAGACCACAAACCCCTCAATTCTCATTCTCAAGGAGGTAGTGGAATCACTGAGTCTCTGCACTCAAAAGGAAGGAAGACTCTCTGACCCTTGGCGTCATCTACATTTTGCAACAGGAAGAGAGTGAGGCCAGGATACATACCAATTATGGATCCTCTTGAATCCTCCTGTGAATACAGAAAAGGAGTCACTATGAAGATCAAGCCATGCTCTGACCTGTGTGCACAAGTCTTTTGTTTACTTGGTGACATTCGAATATCCAATGATAATGTGGGCAAATCAAGGGAACAGATAGCAAATGTACTCTCACCAAATGACACAAGCTTTTCTAGGGGATTTGTGTCACAGGTCTATATTAGGTGATAATTAAGGAATTCGATGGCCAGGAGGGAAAACCATAGCCAGGCACAAAGCTTGTTATCATACAGTGTGTAGTTTATACTGTTTCTTGTTAATGTTGCTTTCAGTGAGGTCTCATTTGGCAACAGACACCCCCAATGAGAATCTGCACAGTCAGGAAATTGTGTATGTCATCTCTTGTAATATCATATTACAAGAGAAAGAGAAACTAAAGAGCAACACTAGATTTCAGAGGAAGATGAGCAACCTTACCATGGCTTTTGATGGGGTCTCTCGACTCATGCTTTCTCCAGGAATAAACTCCACCATGTCACCTGGGTGAACTAGGAGGATGCAGAATAATGATTAGTATACTGATTTAAGGCTTATGAATAGTTCAGTACATTTCTTGATATGGACATCAGTGAAAATATACAGCAAAGATAAGAACAAGAATGAGAGATGCCTGCAAATAGAGTGTATCACACCCAGTGTACCGTATCACTGCACAGATGAATATAGGGTTAGAACGACAAAAAGCTATCTTGTTAGAAATTTCTAGCAAAATTGGGGTGCACCGAAACTTAGGGGAAGGATTCTATCATCGAGGACTGGTTACTGAGTCTCAAACGTGAGCCAACAGTGCGACCAGAGATCCAGGCTGACTGATCCGCCGCCCGCCCTGCGGCCTGCCCCGCGGCTACAGACAGTGGGGTGCTGCCGAGAAGCGACCAGCAAGCAGAGAGAAACGGCGCTACGGATTCTGTGGAGTCCTCCCGGCTGTGCCCTCACTGAGCTCTGGGCTGAGTTTGGGGTTTGAGATTGGGGAAGGAAGCAGTCCAGTTCTATCCCCAACAATGGAAAATCCACCAAGGAAGCCAGCGGACACCATCTTGATCAGCTGACTTCACCATCGCCAGGTTCCGACAGATTGCAACAATAAAACAGCATGAACAACCAGACTACATATAACTTATCAAATGCAAATAGATGAATTCTACGAACAGGTCTATATTCCACCTAAGCCCTTAACTACCCCCAAGTACTCCTGTCTATTCTCTTGGTAATATCCGCGTGCATTTGCGTAACACCCCAAAGTAGCTAACATATACTAACCTCCATACAAGCAAATCACCCGACCTTAACATAAAATTCTAAGTCCAAACCTCAGTTCTCTATACGCCATCAAAATCTGAAGGATTTAATAAAACCAATGAATTTACCTTTAATCACAATTAAATCCAACATCTCTAAACATCATCTCCTAACACAAAGGAGAGATAGTGGAACTATAAAAACCAAAACAAATTTAAAGGAGAAAACAGAAACACAGCACTCAAAGAGAGTTGGAAAGTAACATGAGCACCATGAAAAAACAAGGGAAAAAAAAGAGTACAAACAATGCAGGACAACTTAAATACAATAGAGAAGCTAGAGGCACCAGAAAATTGGATGGAGAAGGAAGTCAAGGCATACCTAATTAAGATGGAATGGAATCTCAGAGAAGAGTTTATACAGCAAGTTCAAACAATGAACGTATATTTTGAAAATGAATTAAATAAGCAAATTCAAATGTCAAAGAACGAGCTCTATCACGAAATAGAGATTTCAAAAAAAAAAAAAAACAGTAATCCTAGAAATGCAGGAAACGATAAAGCAAATTAAAAATTTAAACGAGAATATTACAAATAGACTAGATCAAGCAGAAGCCAGAACATCAGATAATGAAGACAAAGTTTATCAACTTGAAAAGAATATAGTCAACACAGAAATGATGCTTAAAAGACATGAGCAATCTATCCAAGAGAAATGGGATGTCATAAAAAAACCAAACGTGAGAGTCATTGGGATAGAAGAAGGCATAGAGGTTCAAACCAAAGGAATGAACAATCTATTGAATGAAATAATCCTAGAAAATTAACCAGATGTGAACGATGAAATGGATTGCCAAATCCGGGAAGCCTACAGGACCCCAAACCTTCAAAACCGTAATAGACCAACTCCAAGACACATAATTATGAAGATATTCAACATACAGAAGAAGGAGAGAATATTAAAAGCTATGAGAGAAAGGAGGCATATTACATTCAGGGGTAAACAAATTAGGTTAACGGCTGATATTTCATCACAGACGTCGAAAGCGAGAAGATCCTGGAGCAACGTATTTCAACTGCTAAAAAATAATGGATTCCAACCAAGAATACTGTATCCAGCAAAATTTAGCTTCAGATTTGACAATGAAACTAAAATATTTCATGATAAAAAAAAACATGAAAGAGTTCACAGCCATAAAACCAGTACAGCATGGCATCCTTAGCAAAACACTAAAAGAAGAGGAATTGAAAAACAGCACCCCAAACTAACAGTGGGAGGTAACTCAGTAAAGGGAAGGGAAAAAATAAACAAAAAGGAAAAACTAGCCATATTAAAATAAATAAATAAACAAGCATGAGGTTAGTACTAAGCATATGTCAATAGTAACCTTAAACGTTAATGGCTTAAATTCCCCAATTAAGAGACATAGGCTAATAACCTGGATGAAAAAAAAAACAAATCCAAAAATACGCTGCCTTCAGGAGACTCATCTGATAGGAAAAGACATACACAGACAGAAGGTGAAAGGTTGGGAAAAATCATACCACTCACATGGTGCCCCGAAGCAAGAAGGAGTGGCCATAGTCAAATCGAATAAAATCAAATTCAAACCTAAGTTAATCAAAAAGGGTAAAGAAGGAAAGTACATACTATTAAAAGGAACCACCCACATACAACATAACAATTATCAATATGTATGCATCAAACAATGGTGCTGTATCATTCATAAATCAAACTCTCCTCAAATTCAATAGTCAAATAGACCACAACAGAATAATTATGGGTGACTTAAACACAAGGCTCTCTCCATTGGACAGATCCTCCAGACAAAAGCTGAATAGAAACTATAGAACTCAATAACCCAATCAATAACATAGACTTAACCAACATATATAGAATATATCAACCATCATCAAGTGGTTACACGTTCTTCTCAGCAGCACAAAAATCCTTCTCAAAGATAGACCATATATTATGCCATAGGACAACATTTAGAAAATATAAAGGTGCGGAGATAATACCATGCATCTTATCTGATTACAGTGGAATGAAACTGGATATCAATGATAAAAGAAGGAAGGAAAAACCATACATCTCATGGAAAATGAACAATAGGTTACTGAATGATAAATGGGTTACAAAAGACATAAAGGAGGAAATCAAAAAATTCTTGGAGATGAATGGAAATACAGACACAACATATTGAAATCTATGGGACACAATGAAAGCAGTTCTAAGAGGGAAATTCATTTCCTGGAGGTCATTTCTCAAAAAATGAAAAAATTAACAAATAATTGAGCTCAAACTTCATCTCAAAGCCCTAGAAAAGGAAGAGCAAAACAACAGCAAATATAGTAGAAGGCAAGAAATAATTAAAATTGGAGCGGAAGTCAACAAAATTGAAACAAACAAAAAAAAACCATTAAAAATTGATAAAACAAAAAGTTGGTTCTTTAAAAAAATAAATATGATTGACAGACCCTTAGCCATTCTAATGAAGAGAAGAAGAGAGAGAGCTCAAATTACTAACATACGAGATGAAAAAGGCAATGTCACAACAGACACGAAGAAAATACAGAAGATAATTAGAAATTATTTTGAAACCCTATATTCCAATAAAATAGAAGACAGCGAAGTTACTGATAAATTTCAAAAGTTTATGATTTGCCCAGATTGAGTCAGGAAGATACACACAATATAAATAGACTAATAACAAAGGAGGAAATTGAAGAAGCCATCACAAGACTACCAACCAAGAAAAGCGCTGGATCAGATGGATATACAGCAGAGGTTTACAAAACCTTCAAAAAAAAAAATAATACCAATACTTTTCAAGTTATTTCCAGAAATAGAAAAAGAAGGAGCTCTTCCAAATTCATTTTATGAGGCCAACATCACCCTGATCCCAAAACCAGACAAAGACACATCAAAGAAAGAAATCTACAGATCAATATCTCTAATGAACTTACATGCAAAAATCCTCAATAAATTTCTGGCGAATCAAATACAAAAGCATATCAAAAAAATTGTGCACCATAATCAAGTAGAATTGATCCCCGGGATGCAAAGCTGGTTCAATAAATAGAAATCAATAAATGTTATTCACCACATCAATAGATTTAACCATTAGAACCACATGATCATATCTATAGATGCAGAAAAAGCATTCAACAAAGTTCAGCATCCCTTTATGTTCAAAACACTAGAAAAACTAGGAATAACAGGAAGTTACATCAACATTGTAAAAGCTGTATATGCTAAGCCTCAGGCTAGCATCATTCTGAATGGAGGAAAACTGAAGGCATTCCCTCTAAAATTTGGAACATGACAGGGATGCCCTCTTTCAACACTTCTATTCAATTTAGTCCTCGAAATACTAACCAGAGAAATTAGACAGACAAAAGAAATTAACGGCACAAAAATAGAAAGAGAAGAACTTAAATTATCACCATATGCGGATGATATGATAACATATATAACAGACCAAAAAGGTTGTACAAAGAAACTACTAGAGCTAATAAGTGAATTGAGCAAAATGGCAGAATATAAAATCAACACGCATTAATAAAAGGCATTCCTTTATATCAGTGACAAATCTTCTGAAATGGAAATGAGGACAACCACCCCATTCACAATTTTTTCAAAAAATAAAATAAAATACTTGAGAATCAACGTAACAAAAGAGGTGAAAGATTTATACGATGAAAACTACAGAACCCAAAAGAGAGAAATAGAAGAAGACCTTAGAAGGTGGAAAAATATACCCTGTTCATGGAAAGGAAGAACTAACATCATCAAAATGGCGATATTACCCAAAAGTTCTCTATAGGTTTAAAACAATGCCAATCAAACTCCCAATGGCATTTCTTGTAGAAACAGATAAAGTAATCATGAAATTCATATGGAAAAACAAAAGACCCAGAATAGCAAAAGCAATTCTGAGCAGGAAGTGCGAATCAGGAGGTATAGTGATACAAGATTCCAAAGTGTACCACAGAGCAATAGTAACAAAAACAGCATGGTACTGGTTTCAAATCGGGCGGGTGGACAAATAGCCAGATTACAGGACACAGAGACAAATCCACAAAATTGTAACTATCTTATATTTGATAAAGGGGAAAAAAGCATGCAATGGAGGAAGGATAGCATCTTCAACAAATGGTGGTGGGAAAACTGGAAATACATATGCAACAAAATGAAATTGAATACCTTCCTCTCGCCATGCACAAAAATTAACTCAAAGTGGATCAAGAAGCTAGATATCAAATCAGAGACTCTGCGTCTGATAGAAAAAAAATTGGCTCCCATCTACATATTGTGGGGTCGGGCTCCAAATTCCTTAATAGGACACCCATAGCACAAAAGTTATTAACAAGAATCAACAAATTGAACTTACTTAAAATGAAAAGTTTTTTCTCAGCAAGAGACACAATAAGAGTGGTAAATAGTGAGCCTACATCATGGGAACAAATTTTTACTCCTCACACTTCAGATTGAGCCCTAATATACAGAGTATACAAAGAACTCAAAAAATTAAACAACAAGAAAACAAATTACCCAATCAACAAATGGGCCAAAGACCTGAACAGACACTTCTCAGAGGAGGACATACAATCAATCAACAAGTACATGAAAAATTGCTCATCATCTCTAACATTCAGAGAAATTCAGATCAAAACCACCCTAAGATATCATCTCACTCCTGTAAGATTGGCAGCCATTCTGAAGTCAAACAACAACAAGTGCTGGAGAGGATGTGGGGAAAAGGGTACTCTTGAAAATTGCTGGTGGCATTGCAATCTGGTGCGGCCAATTTGGAAAGCAGTATGGAGATTCCTGGGAAAGCCGGGAATGGAACCACCATTTGACCCAACTATTGCCCTTCTCCGACAATTCCCTGAAGACCTTAAAAGAGCGTACTACAGGGATACTACAACATCGATGTTCATAGCAGCACAATTCAGAATTGCTAGACTGTAGAACCAACCCAGATGCCCTTCAATAGATGAATGGACAAAAAAATGTGGCATTTATACAACATGGAGTATTACACAGCACAAAAAAATGACAATATCATGGAATTTGCAGGGAAATGGATGGCACTAGAGCAGTTTAGGCTTAGTGAAGCTACCCAATCCCTTAAAAACCAATACCAAATGTCTTCTTTGAAATAATGAGAGCAACTAGAAATACAGCAGGGAGGAAGAGCAGGAAGTAAAGAAGAATATTAAACATATACCTGAGTGGGAGGGAAAGGGAGAGAAAAGAGTAATTGCAGGTAATGGAGGAAGACCCTCCTTGTTATTCAAAATTACATACAAGAGGTTGTGAGGGTAATGGAAAAATAAACAAGGAGAGAAATGAATTATAGTAGATGGGGTAGAGAGCGAAGATGGGAGGAGAGGGGAGGGAGGATAGTAGAAGATAAGAAAGGTTGCAGAATACAACAGTTACTAATAGGGCATTATGTAAAAATGTGGATGTGTAACTGATGTGATTCTGCAATCTGTATTTGGGGTAAAATTGGGAGTTCATAACCAACTTGAATCTAATGTATGAAATAGGATATGTCAAGATCTTTGTAATATTTTGAACAACCAATAAAAAAAAAAAACGATCCTGATGGCTCCCCTCAAAGTCAAGCACTTCCCACATAGAGCTCATGAGAAATGTGTGTGAAAAGCTTGGACACAATGCTATCTTCTTAACGTCCCAACTGATTCTGACTGGTCCTGGTCAGATCCCAGGTGATACCTGGTTCATTGTAGAGCCCCACATGCTGAACAAGTGAGATCTTAGCACATAGTTGTATTTACCAAATGATGTGGTGGACTAAGATGAAGACACTCTGCTCAGAGAGGAGTTCAGGGATGAGAAGGAATGATGACCACAGTTCTTCTACCCTCACAGTGACCAGTGAGTGTCATTATCCATGTATGTATGAACAGAGGGACCCAAACAGCATATGAGACTGACAGTATAAAGACCTATCATATATACTGTCAATGTGATATCCTGCAGACCACAAAAGGGGCAGCACAGACCTAAACTAGGGATCAGATACCACTGCTGTGCTGAGCTGGATCTTCACTAGAGCCCAACTTTTGCTCTGTAACTGGATGAATTGAAATTGTGCTGATCTGGCCCCATGAAAACCCATCCAGTTAAAACATGTTTCTACAAAGTAGTGTCTACAAAAAAACACAAAAAGGTAGCTTTCAGGGTCAGTTGGAACATGCAAAGTAAGACCTTCCTTAGTTACAGTAATATCTGGCCTGTGCATCTCCTCTGACACAGATGCCCACCATAAGTGAGCATAGTGCATTGGTGAACCTGAGGGTCACTGTTAAGGATTGGCCCTGTCCAGAAACTTTTGCCTAGAATGGGGATTGGAAGATGAATTCTGACACCTCTCACAAAAAAATGTATATGAAAGTGAAAATTTTTCATGAGTGAAGTGTTGTGAATAATCACATGCACTGATTAAATATAGGACCTACTGACAGGTGAGGTTTGCTATTAAATGAAGTTACTACTGGTGCAGTGACAGGAATGAAGTGGAGCTTTTTCTTTATAGAGTGCCGTGAAATTTTTCTGGGTTTTGATGGGATATGTTTTGCATGTTAATTGAGGTATTGGTGTGGAATGAACTGCACACATGGAAAGTTTACAGTTTGATCTATTTACACATATACAAAATCATGATCTAACGGAGATGGCTTTTTTGTTTAAACATGTGGACATTGGCATCTTGGCATGTATATATCTAAAGAAACAAACAAATGCGCAAAAACGAACAAAAAGTCACACTCAGAATCATGTTGCATGAATGCACACAGAGACACATGTATAAAACTTTCATTGACCTAACCACGTTGCTCAACTCACACAGGTGCTTCAAAGAAATATGCAGAATGACCATAGATATTTTTAAATCAATTTAGACAACAAACCCCTCACTTATCATTCTCAAAGAAGTAGTGGAATCACTGAGACTCTGCACTCAAAAGGAAGGAAGACTCTCTGACCCTGGGCATCATCTACATTTTCACAGGAAAAGAGTGAGCCCAGGATACATACCAATTATGGATCCTTTTGAATCATCCTGTGAATAGAGAAAAGGAGTCACTATGAAGATCAAGCCATGCTCTGACCTGTGTGCACAAGTCTTTTGTTTACTTGGTGACATTCGAATATCCAATGAGAATGTGGGCAAATCAAGGAAACAGATAGCAAATGTACTCTCACCAAATGACACAAGCTTTTTCTAGGGGATTTGTGTCACAGGTCTATATTAAGTGATAATTAAGAAATTCAATGGCCAGGAGGGAAAACCATAGCCAGGCACAAAGCTTGTTATCATACAGTGTGTAGTTTATACTGTTTCTTGTTAATGTTGCCTTCAGTGAGGTCTCATTTGGCAACAGACACCCCAATGAGAATCTGCACAGTCAGAAATTGTGTATGTCATCTCTTGTAATATCATATTACAAGAGAAAGAGAAACTAAAGAGCAACACTGGATTTCAGAGGAAGATAAGCAACCTTACCATGGATTTTGATGGGGTCCTTCGACTCATGCTTTCTCCAGGAATGAACTCCACCATGTCATTTGGGTGAACTAGGATGATGCAGAATAATGATTAGTATACTAATTTAAGGCTTATGAATAGTTCAGGGCATTTCTTGATATGAACATCAGTGAAAATATACAGCAAAGACAAGAACAAGAATGAGAGATGGCTGTGAATAGAGTGTATCACACCCAGTGTACCGCATCACTGCACAGGTGAATAAAGGGTTAGAACGACAAAAAGCTATCTTGTTAGGAATTTCCAGCAAAATTGCGGTGCACCGACCTAGGGAAAGGATTTCCATCACCGAGGACCGGTTACTGAGTCTCAAACGCAAGCCAACTGTGCCACCAGAGATTCAGGCTGACTGATCCACCACCGGCCCTGCGGCCCGCGCAGCATCTATAGATGGTGGGGTGCCGCCGAGAAACTACCAGCAAGCAGAGGAAAATGGCGCTACGGATTCTGTGGAGTCCTGCTGGCTGTGCCCTCACTGAGATCTGGGATGAGTTCGGGGTTTGAGATGGGTTAAGGAAGCGGTCAAGTTGTATCCCCCACAACAAAAAGTCCACCAAGGAAGCCAGAGGCCAACATCTTGGAAAGCTGACGTCACCATCGCCAGGTTCCGACAGATTGCAAAAATAAAACAGCATGAACAACCAGACTACCTACAACTTACTAAATGCAAATAGATGAATAATACGAATAGGTCTATAGTCCACCTAAGCCCTTTACTACCCCCAAGTACGCCTGTCTATTTTCTTGTTAATATCTGGCTGCATTTGAGTTACCCCCCCCCAAAGAAGCTAACGTATCCTAACCTCCAAACAATCAAATCACCAGACCTTAACATAAAATTCTAAGTCCAAACCTCTGTTCTCTATATGCCATCAAAATCTGATGGCCTCTAATGAAACCAATGAATTTACATTAAATCACAATTAAATCCAAAATCTCGAAACAGTTTCTCCTAACACAAAGGAGAGATAGTGGAAGTATAAAAACCAGAAAAAAAAAATTAAAGGAGAAAACAGAAACACAGCAGTGAAGCAGAGTTGGAAAGTACCTTGAGCACCATGAAAAAACAAGTGGAAAAAGGAACACAAACAATGCAGGACAACTTAAATACAAAGGAGAACCTAAAGGCACCAGAAATGGATGGAGAAAGAAGTCAAGGCACACCTAATTCAGATGGAATGTAATCTTAGAGAAGACATTAGACAGCAAGTTCAAACAATGAACGTATATTTTGAAAACCAATTAATTAAGAAAATTCAAATGTCAAAGAACGCGCTCTATCACGAAATAGAGATTTAGAAAAAAACAAACAGTAATCCTAAAAATGCAAGAAACCCTAAACCAAATTAAAAACTCAAACGAGAATATTACAAATAGACTAGATCAAGTAGAAGCCAAAACATCAGATAATGAAGGCAAAGTTTATCAACTTGAAAAGAATATAGTCAACACAGAAAGGATGCCTAAAAGACATGAGCAATATATCCAAGATATATATGATGTCATAAAAAAACCAAACCTGAGAGTCATTGGAATAGAAGAAGGCATAAAGCATAAAACCAATGGAATGAACAATTTATTGAATGAAATAATCCAAGAAAAATTCCCAGATATTAAAGGTGGAATGGATTGCCAAATCCTGGAAGCCTACAGGACCCCGGACATTCAAAACCATAATAGACCAACTCCAAGACACATAATTATGAAGATATCCAACATAGAGAACAAGGAGAGAATATTAAAAGCTATGAGAGAAAGGAGGCAGATTACATTCAGGGGTAAACCAATTAGGTTAATGGCTGATTTTTCATCACAGATGTTGAAAGCAAGAAGATCCTGGAACAACGTATTTCCAACGATAAAAAATAATGGATTCCAACCAAGAATACTGTATCCAGTATTGATAATGAAATTAAAATATTTCATGATAAATAAAAGTTGAAAGAATTCGCAGACAGAAAACCAGCACTGCACGGCATCTTGAGCAAAACACTACAAGAAGAGGAATTGAAAAACAGCTAGCCAAACTAACAGTGGGAAATAACTCAGTAAAAGAAAGGAAAAAAAATAACCAAAAGAAAATACTACCCATATAAAAATAAATAAATAAACAAGCACGGCGGGTAGTACTAACCATATTTCAATAGTAACCTTAAATGTTAATGGCTTAAATTCCCCAATTAAGAGACATAGGCTAATAGCCGGGATTAAAAAACCAAATCCAACAATATGCTGCCTTCAGGAGACTCATCTAATAGGAAAAGACATACACAGACTGAAGGTGAAAGATTGGGAAAAATCATACTACTCACATAGTCCCCCGAAGCAAGCAGGAGTGGCCATAGTCAAATCGAATAAAATCAACTTCAAACCTAAGTTAATCAAAAGAGATAAAGGAGGACACTACATACTATTAAAAGGAACCATCCATCAACCAGACATAACAATTATCAATATATATGCACCAAACAATGGTGCTGCAACATTCATAAAACAAACTCTCCTCAAGTTCAAGAGTCAAATAGACCACAACACAATAATTATGGGTGACTTCAACACACCGCTTTCTCCATTTGACAGATCCTCCAGACAAAAGCTGAATAAAGAAACTATAGAACTCAATAAGACAATCAATAACTTAGACTTAAGCGACATATATAGAATATATCAACCATCACCAAGTGGATACACATTCTTCTCAGCAGCACATGGGTCCTTCTCAAAGATAGACCATATATTATGCCATAGGACAACTAATAGTAAATATAAAGGTGTGGAGATAATACCATGAAACTTATCTGATTACAATGGAATTAAACAGGGTATCAATTATAAAAGAAAGATGGAAAAATCATACATCTTATGGAAAGTGAACAATATGTTACTGAATGATCAATGGGTTACAAAAGACATAAAGGAGTAAATCAAAAAATTTTTGGAGATGAATGGAAATACAGACACAACATATTGGAATCTATGGGACAAAATGAAAGCAGTTTTAAGAGGGAAATTCATTTCCTGGAGGTCATTCCTCAAAAAATGAAAAAAAAAAACAACAAATAAATGAGCTCACACTTCATCTCAAAGCCCTAGAAAAGGAAGAGCAAAACAAAAGCAAATGTATTAGAAGGCAAGAAATATTTAAAGTCAGAGCAGAAATCAACGAAATTGATAGAAAAAAAAACATTAAAAATTGATAAAACAAAAAGTTATTTCTCTGAAAAAATAAATAAGTTCCACAGACCCTTAGCCATGCTAATGAAGAGAAGATGAGAGGGATCTCAAATTACTGACACACGGGATGAATAAGGCAATATCACAATGGACACTACAGAAATACAGAGGATAATTCAAAATTATTTTGAAACCCTATATTCCAATAAAATAGAAGATAGCAAAGATATCGATAAATTTCTTAAGTCATATGATTTGCCCAGATTGAGTCAGGAAGATACACACAATTTAAAAAGACCAATAACAAAGCAGAAAATTGAAGAAGCCATGAAAATACTGCCAACCACGAAATGCCCTGCACGACATGGATATACAGCAGAGTTTTACAAAACGTTCAAAGAAGAATTAATACCAATACTTTTCCAGTTATTTTAAGAAATAGAAAAAGAAGGAGCTCTTCCAAATTCATTGCATGAGGCCAACATCACCTTGATCCCAAAACTAGATAAAGACACTTCAAAGAAAGAAAACTACAGACCAATATCTCTAAAGAACTTAGATGAAAAAATCCTCAAAAAAATTCTTTTGAATCGAATACAAAAGCATATCAAAAAAATTGTGCACCATGATCAAGTAGGATTCCTCCCCGTGATGCAAGGCTGGTTCAATATACAGAAATCAATAAATGTTATTCACCACATCAATAGATTTAACCATAAGAACCACATGATCATCTCGATAGATGCAGAAAAAGCATTCGACAAAGTTCAGCATCCGTTTATATTCAAAACAATAGAAAAACTAGGGATAACAGGAACTTACCTCAACATTGTAAAAGCTATATATGCTAAGCCTCAGTCTAGCATCATTCTGAATGGAGAAAAACTGAAGGCATTCCCACTAAAATCAGGAACAAGACAGGGATGCCCTCCCTCACCACTTCAATTCAATTTAGTCCGCGAAATACTAGCCAGAGCAATTAGACAAACAAAAGAACTTAAGGGCATAAAAATAGGAAAAGAAGAACTTAAATTATCACCATATGTGGATGATATGATAATATATCTAACAGACCAAAAAGGGCCTACAAAGAAACAACTAGAGCTTATAAGTGAATATAGCAAAGTGGAAGGATATAAAATCAACACGCATAAATCAAAGGCATTCCTGTATAACAGCGACAAATATTCTGAAATGGAAATGAGGACAACAACCCCATTCACAATATCCTCAAAAAAAAAAAAAGTAAATTACTTGGGAACCAATCTAATAAAAGAGGTGAAAGATTAATACAATGAAAACTACAGAACCCTAAAGAGAGAAATAGAAGAAGACCTTAGAAGATGGGAAAATATACCCTATTCATGGATAGGAAGAACTAACATCATCAAAATGCAATATTACCCCAAGTTCTCTGTAGGTTTAATGCAATGCCAATCAAAATCCCAACAGCATTTCTAGGAGAAATAGATAAAACAATCATGAAATTCATATGGACAAATAAAAGACCCAGAATAGCAAAAGCAATTCTAAGCAGGAAGTGTGAATCAGGAGGCATAGTGATACCAGATTTCAAAGTGTACTACAGAGCAATAGTAACAAAAACAGCATGGTACTGGTACCAAAACAGGCAGGTGGACCAATGGTACAACTTAGAGGACACAGAGACAAATCCACAAAATTACAACTTTCTTATATTTGATAAATGGGATAAAAGCATGCAATGGAGGAAGGATAGCATCTTCAACAAATGGTGCTGGGAAAATTGAAAATCCATATGCAAACAAATAAAAGTTAATCCCTTTCTCTCACCATGCACAAAAGTTAACTCAAAATCGATCCAAGAGCTTCATATCAAATCAGAGACTCTGCGCCTGATAGAAGAAAAAGTTGGTTACAATCTACATATTGTGGGATCGGGCTCCAAATTCCTTAATAGGACACCCATAGCACAGAGTTAATAACTAGGATCAACAAATGGGACTTACTTAAACTAAAAAGTGTTTTCTCAGCAAGAGTAAAAATAAGAGAGGTAAATAGGGAGCCTACATCCTGGTAACAAATTTTTACTCCTCACACTTCAGATAGAGCCCTAATATCCAGAGTATACAAAGAACTCAAAAAATTAAACAATAAGATAACAAATAACCCAATCAACCAATGGTCCAAAGACCTGAACAGACACTTCTCAGAGGAGGACTTACAATCAATCAACAAGTATATGAAAAAAATGCTCACCATTTCTAGCAGTCAGAGAAATGCAAATCAAAACCACCCTTAGATACCATCTCACTCCAGTAAGATTAGCAGCCATTATGAAGGCAAACAACAACAAGTGCTGGAGAGGTTGTGGGGAAAAGGGTACTCTTGTACATTGCTGGTGGGACTGCAAATTGGTGCGGCCAATTTGGAAAGCAGTATGGAGATTCTTGGGAAAGCTGGGAATGGAACCACCATTTGACCCAGCTATTGCCCTTCTCGGACTGTTCCCTGAAGACCTTAAAAGAGCATACTACAGGGATACTGCCACAACGATGTTCATAGCAGCACAATTCACAATAGCTAGACTGTGGAACCAACCCAGATGCCCTTCAATAGATGAATGGATACAAAAGTTGCATTTATACACCATGGAGTATTACGCAGCACTAAAAAATGACAAATTCGTGGAATTGGCAGGGAAATTGATGGCACTAGAACAGATTATGCTTAGTGAAGCTAGCCAATCCCTTAAGAAAATACCAAATGTCTTCTTTGATATAATGAGAGCAACTAAGAACAGAGCAGGAAGGAAGAGCAGGAAGAAAAGATTAACATTAAACAGATACATGAGGTGTGAGGTAAAGGGAGAGTAAAGAGAAATTGCATGGTCTTTGAGGGAGACCCTCATTGTTATACAAAATTACATATAACAGGTTGTGAGGGGAATGGGAAAATAAACAAGGAGAGAAATGAATTGCAGGAGATGGGTAGAGAGCGAATATGGGAGGGGATGGGAGGGGGGATAGTAGAGGATAGGAAAGGTTGCAGAATACAACAGTTACTAATAAGGCATTATGTAAAAATGTGGATGTGAAACCAATGTGATTCTGCAATCTGTATTTGGGGTAAAATTGGGAGTTTATAACCAACTTGAATCTAATGTATGAAATAGGATATGTCAAGAGCATTTTAATGTTTTGAACAACCAATAAAAAAAAGGATCCTGATGGCTCTCCTCAAAGTCAAGCACATCCCACCCAGAGCTCATAAGAAATGTGTGTGAAAAGCTTGGACACAATGCTATCTTATTCACTTCCCTACTGATTCTGGCTGGTCCTGTTCAGATCCCAAGTGGATACCTGGTTCATTGTAGAGCCCCACATGCTGAACAAGTGAGATCTTAGCACACAGTTGCAATTATCAAAAGATGTCATGGACTAAGATGAAGACACTCTGCCCAGGAAGGAGTTCAGGGATGAGAAGGAATGATGACGACAGTGGTTTTACCCTCACAGTGACTAGTCAGTGTCAGTATCCATGTATGTATAAATAGAAGGAACCAGAGAGCATTTGGGACTGACATTATGAAGACCTATCATATATAATGTCAATGTGATATCCTGCAGGCCACACAGGGGGCAGCACAGACCTAAACTAGGGATCGGACAACACTGCTGTGCTGAGCTGGATCTACACTGCAGCCCACCTTTTGCTGTGTAACTAGATGAGCTCCAATTGTGCTGATCAGGCCCCATGAAAATCCGTCCAGTGAAAACATGTTTCTACAAAGTAGTGTCTACAAAAAAACCCAATAAGGTAGCTTTCAGTGTCAGTTGGAACATGCAAAGTAAGACCTTCCTTAGCTACAGTAATGTCTGGCCTGTGCATCTCCTCTGTCTCAGATGCCCACCACAAGTGAGCATAGTGCATTGGTGGACCTGAGGGCCATTGTTAAGGATTGACCCTGTCCAGAAACCTGAGGCTAGAATGGGGATTGGAAGATGAATTCTGACACCTCTCACAAAAAATGTATATGAACGTGAAAATTTTTCATGAGTAAAGTGTTGTGAACTATCACATGCACTGATTAAATATAGGACATACTGAAAGGTAAAGTTTGCTATTAAATGAAGTTGCTACTGGTGCAGTGACAGGATTGAAATGGAGTTTTTCCTTTATAGAGTGTCATGAAAATTTTCTGGGTTTTCATGGGATAAGTTTTGCATGTTAATTGAGGTATTGGTGTGGAATAAACTGCACATATGGAAGGTTTACAGTTTGATCTATTTACACATATACAAAATCATGATCTAATGGAGATGGCTTTTTTTGTTTAAATATATGGACGTTGGCCTCATGGCATGTATATATCTAGAGAAACAAACAAATGTGCAAAAACGAACACAAATTCACACTCAGAATCATGTTGCGTGAATGCACACAAAGACACATGTATAAAACTCTCATTGACCTAGCAACTTTGCTCCACTCACATAGGTGCTTCAAGGAAATATGCAGAATGGCCATAGATATTTTTTAAATCAATTTAGACCACAAACCCCTCACTTCTCATTCTCAAGGAGGTAGTGGAATCACTGAGACTCTGCACTCAAAATGAAGGAAGACTCTCTGACCCTTGGCATTATCTACATTTTCAAACAGGAAGAGAGTGAGCCCAGGATACATACCAATTATGGATCCTTTTGATTCCTCCTGTGAATACAGAAAAGGAGTCACTATGAACATCAAGCCATGATTTGACCTGTGTGCACAAGTCTTTTGTTTATTGGTGACATTCAAATATTCAATGAGAATGTGTGCAAATCAAGGGAAGAGATAGCAAATATACACTCACCAAATGACACAAGCTTTTCTAGGGTATTTGTGTCACAGGTCTATATTAGGTGATAATTAAGGAATTTGATGACCAGGATGGAAAATCATATCCAGGCACAAAGCTTGTTATTATACGGTGTGTAGTTTATACTGTTTCTTGTTATATTGCCTTCAGTGAGGTCTCATTTGGCAACAGACACCTTAATGAGAATCTGCACACTCTGGAAATTGTGTATGTCATCTCCAGGAAACCAAATCATATTACAAGAGAAAGAGATACTAAAGATCAACACTTGAATTTCAGAGGAAGATAAGCAACCTTACCATGGCTTCTGATGGGGCCTCTTGATCCATGCTTTCTCCAGGAATGAACTCCACCATGTCATTTGGGTGAGCTAGGAGGATGCAGAATAATGATTAGTATACTGATTTAAGGCTTATGAATAGTTCAGAGCATTTCTTGATATGGACATCAGTGAAAATATACAGCAAATATAAGAACAAGAATGAGTGATGGCCGCAAATAGAGTGCATCACACCCTGTGTAACACATCACTGCACAGGTGAATACAGGTTTAGAACAACAGAAAGCTATCTTGTTAGGAATTTCCAGCTGAATTGGGGTGCACCGAAACCTAGAGGAAGGATTTCCATCACCGAGGACCGGTTACTGAGTCTCAAATGCAAGCCAACGGTGTGACCAGAGATCCAGGCTGACTGATCCGCCGCCTGCCCTGCGGCCCGCCCCGTGGCTACAGACGGCGAGGTGCCGCCGAGAAGCGACCAGCAAGCAGAGAGAAACGGCACTACAGATTCTGTGGAGTCCTGCTGGCTGTGCACTCTCTGAGCTCTGGGATGAGTTCGGGGTTTGAGATGAAGGAAGGAAGCGGTCCAGTTCTATCCCGCACAACTTAAAGTCCACCAATGAAGCCAGCGGGCAACATCTTGTAAAACTGACGTCACCATCGCCAGGTTATGACAGATTGCTAAAATAAAACAGCATGAACAACCAGACTACATATAACTTACTAAATGCAAGTAGATGAATACTACAAATAGGTGTATAGTCCACCCAAGCCCTTAACTACCCCCAAGTATTCCTGTCTATTCTCTTGTTAATATCCGACTGCATTTGAGTAACCCCCCAAAGAAGCTAACGTATCCGAACCTCCATACAATCAAATCAACCGATCTTTACATAAAATCTTAAGTCCAAACCTCAGTTCTCTATATGCCATCAAAATCTGAAGGCCTTTAATGAAACCAATGAATTTACCTTATATCACAATTAAATCCAACATCTCGAAACATTGTCTCCTAACACAAAGGAGAGATAGTGGAAATATAAAAACCAAAACAAATTTAAAGGAGAAAACAGAAACACAGCAGTCAAACAGAGTTGGGAAGTAACTTGAGCACCATGAAAAAAACAAAGGGAAAAATTAGCACAAACAATGCAGGACAACTTAAATACAAAGGAGAACCTACAGGCACCAGAAAAATGGACAGAGAAAGAAGTCAAGGCATACCTAACTCAGATGGAATGGAATCTTAGAGAAGACTTTAGACAGCAAGTTCAAACAATGAACGTATATTTTGAAAACGAAGTAAATAAGCAAATTCAAATGTAAAAGAACAAGCTCTATCACGAAATAGAGATTTAGAAAATAAAACAAACAGTAATTTTAGAAATGCAGAAAACCATAAACCAAATTAAAAACCGAAACGAGAATATTAAAAGACAAAAGATTTATATGATCTAAAGAGAAACCAGAGTATAACAAATGAGAATATTACAAATAGACTAGATCAAGTAGAAGCCAGAACATCAGATAATGAAGACAAAGTTTATCAACTTGAAAAGAATATTGTCAACACAGAAAAGATGCTTAGAAGGCATGAGCAATCTATTCAAGAGACATGGGATGTCATAAAAAAACCAACCCTGAGAGTCATTGGAATAAAAGAAGGCATAGAGCATCAAACCAAAGAAATGAACAATTTATTGAATGAAATAATCTTAGGAAACTTCACAAATATGAAAGGTGGAATGGATTGCCAAGTCCTGGAAGCCTACAGGACCCCAAACATTCAAAGCCATACTAGACCAACTCCAAGACATATAATTATGAAGATATCCAACATACAGAACAAAAAGGGAATATTAAAAGCTACGAGAGAAAGGAGGAAGATTTCTCTCAGGGGTAAACCAATTAGGTTAACGGCTGATTTTTCATCACAGACGTTGAAAGCGAGAAGATCCTGGAACAACGTATTTCCAACGATAAAAAATATTGGATTTCAACCAAGAATACTGTATCCAGCAATATTAAGCTTCAAATTTGACAATGAAATTAAAATATTTCATGATAAATAAATGTTAAAAGAATTCACATCCAGAAAACCAGCACTGCATGGCATCCTGAGCAAAACACTACAAGAAGAGGAATTAAAAAACAGCACCCCAAACTAACAGTGGGAGGTAACTCAGTAAAGGCAAGGAAAAAAAAATAACCAAAAAGGAAAAACTATCCATATTAAAATAAATAAATAAACAAGCATGACCGGTAGTACTAACCATATTTCAATAGTAACCTTAAACGTTAATGGCTTAAATTCCCAAATTAAGAGACATAGCCTAATAACCTGGATTAAAAAAACAAATCCAACAATATGCTGCCTTCAGGAGACTCATCTGATAGGAAAAGACATACACAGAATGAAGGTGAAAGGTTGGGAAAAATCATACCACTCACATGGTCCCCCGAAGCAAGCAGGAGTGGCCATAGTCATATCAAATGAAATCAACTTCAAACCTAAGTTAATCAAAAGGGATAAAGAAGGACACTACATACTATTAAAAGGTACCATCCACCAACAAGACATAACAATTATCAATATATATGCACCAAACAATGATGCTGAAACATTCATAAAACAAACTCACCTCAAGTTCAAGAGACAAATAGACCACAACACAATAATTGTGGGTGACTTCAACACACCGCTCTCTCCATTGGACAGATCCTCCAGACAAAAGCTGAATAAAGAAACTATAGAACTTAATAACACAATCAATAACCTAGACTTAACCGACATATATAGAATATATCAACCATCACCAAGTGGATACACGTTCTTCTCAACAGCACATGGATCCTTCTCAAAGATAGACCATATATTATGCCATAGGACAACTATTAGTAAATATAAAGGTGTGAAGATTATACCATGTAACTCATCTGATTGCAGTGGAATGAAACTGGATATCAATGATAAAAGAAGGATGGAAAAATCATACATCTTATGAAAAATGAACAATATGTTACTGAATGATCAATGGGTTACAAAAGACATAAAGGAGTAAATCAAAAAATTCTTGAAGATGTATGGAAATACAGACACAACATATTGGAATCTATGGGACAAAATGAAAGCAGTTTAAAGAGGGAAATTCATTTCCTGGAGGTAATTCCTCAAAAAATGAAAAAACCAACAAATAAATGAGCTCACACTTCATCTCAAAGCCCTAGAAAAGGAAGAGCAAAACAACAGCAAATGTAGTAAAAGGCAAGAAATAATTAAAATCAGAGCAGAAATCAATAAAATTGAAACAAAAGAACATTAAAAAATTGATAAAACAAAAAGTTTGTTCTTTGAAAAAATAAATAAGATCGACAGACCCTTAGCCAAGCTAACGAAGAGAAGAACAGAGAGAGCTCAAATTACTAACATACGGGATGAAAAAGGCAATATCACAATGGACACTACAGAAATACAGAAGATAATTAGAAATTATTTTGAAACCTTATATTCCAATAAAATAGAAGATAGCAAAGATATTGATAAATTTCTTAAGTCATATGATTTGCCCAGATTGTCAGGAAGATACACACAATTTAAACAGACCAATAACAAAAGAGGAAATTGAAGAAGCCATCAAAAGACTACCAACCACGAAAAGCCCTGGACGACATGGATATACAGCAGAGTTTTACAAAACCTTCAAAGAAGAATTAATACCAATACTATTCAAGTTTTTTCAAGAAATAGAAAAAGAAGGAGCTCTTCCAAATTCATTCTATGAGGCCAACATCACCCTGATCCCGAAAAAATACAAAGACACTTCAAAAAAAGAAAACTACAAACCAATATCTCTAATGAACTCAGATGCAAAAATCCTCAAAAAAAATCTTGTGAATCGAATACAAAAGCATATCAAAAAAATTGTGCACCATGATCAAGTAGGATTCATCTCCGGGATGCAAGGCTGATTCAATATACAGAAATCAATAAATGTTATTCACCACATCAATAGATTTAACCATAAGAACCACATGATCATCTCAATAGATGCAGAAAAAGCATTCGACAAAGTTCAGCATCCCTTTATGTTGAAAACACTAGAAAAACTAGGGATAACAGGAACTTACCTCAACATTGTAAAAGCTATATATGCTAAGCCTCAGTCTAGCATCATTCTGAATGGAGAAAAACTGAAGGCATTCCCACTAAAATCTGGAACAAGACAGGGATGCCCTCCCTCACCACTTCTCTTCAATTTAGTTCTCGAAATACTAGCCAGAGCAATTAGACAGACAAAAGAAATTAATGGCTAAAAAATAGGAAAAGAAGAACTTAAATTATCACATATTCAGATGATATGATAATATATCTAACAGACCAAAAAGGTTGTACAAAGAAACTACTAGAGCTAATAAGTGAATTTAGCAATTTGGCAGGATATAAAATGAACACTCATAAATCAAAGGCATTCCTGTATATCAGTGACAAATCTTCTGCAATGGAAATGAGGACAACCACTGCATTCACAATATCCTCAATAAAAATAAAATACTTGGGAATCAATCTAACAAAAGAGGTGAAAGATTTATACAATGAATACTACAGAAACCTAAAGAGAGAAATAGAAGAAGACATTAAAAAATGGAAAAACATACCCTGTTCATGGATAGGAAGAACTAACATCATCAAAATGGCGATACTACAAAAAGTTCTCTATACGTTTAATGCAATGCCAATCAAAATCCCAACAGCGTTTCTTGTAAAAATAGATAAAGCAATCATAAAATTCATATGGAAAAATAAAAGACCCAGAATAGCAAAAACAATTCTAAGCAGGAAGTGTGAATCAGGAGGTATAGTGATACCAGATTTCAAACTGTACTGCAGAGCAATAGTAACAAAACCAGAATGTTACTGGTACCATAACAGGCAGGTGGACCAATGGTACAGATTAGAGGACACAGAGACGAATCCACAAAATTACAACTATCTTATATTTGATAAATGGGATAAAAGCATGCAAAGGAGGAGGGATAGCATCTTCAACAAATGGTGCTGGGAAAACTGGAAATCCATATGCAAAAAAATGAAACTGAATCCCTATCTCTCGCCATGCATAAAAGTTAACTCAAAATGGATCAAAGACCTTGATATCAAATCAGAGACTCTGCGCCTTAACGTGAAAAAGTTGGTTACAATCTACATATTGTGGGATTGGGCTCCAAATTTTTTAATAGGACACCCATAGCACAGAGTTAATAACTAGGATCAACAAATGGGACTTACTTAAACTAAAAAGTTTTTTTCTCAGCAAGAGAAACAATAAGAGAGGTAAATAGGGAGCCTACATCCTGGTAACAGATTTTTACTCCTCACACTTCAGATAGAGCCCTAATATCCAGAGTATACAAAGAACTCAAAAAATTAAACAATAAGATAACAAATACCCAATCAACAAATGGGTCAAAGACCTGAACAGACACTTCTCAGAGGAGGACAAACAATCAATCAACATGTACATGAAAAAATGCTCACCATTTCTAGCAGTCAGAGAAATGCAAATCAAAACCACCCTAAGATACCATCTCACTCCAGTAAGATTAGCAGCCACGCTGAAAGAAAACAATAACAAGTGCTGGAGAGGTTGTGGGGAAAAGGGTACTCTTGTACATTGCTGGTGGGACTGCAAATTGGTGCGGCCAATTTGGAAAGCAGTATGGAGATTCCTGAGAAAGCTGGGAATGGAACCACCATTTGACCCAGCTATTGCCCTTCTCGGACTGTTCCCTGAGGACCTTAAAAGAGCATACTACAGGGATACTGCCACAACGATACTCATAGCAGCACAATTCACAATAGCTAGACTGTGGAACCAACCCAGATGCCCTTCAATAGATGAAGGGATTAAAAAAAGTGGAATTTATACACAATGGAGTATTATGCAGCACTAAAAATGACAAATTCATGAAATTGGCCGGGAAATGGATGGCATTAGAGCAGATTATGCTAAGTGAAGCTAGCCAATCCCTAAAAAATCAAAGGCCAAATGTCTTCTTTGTTATAATGAGAACAACTATGAACAGAGCAGGGAGGAAGAGCAGGAGGAAAAGATCAACTTTATAGAGAGACATGAGGTAGGAGGGAAAGGGAGAGAAAAGGGAAATTGCATGGAAATGGAAAGAGACCTTCATTGATATACAAAATTACATATAAGATAATTTAAGTTATGAACTCCCATTTTTACCCTGTATACACATTGCAGAATCACATCAGTTACACTTCCGTTGATTTATATATTGCCATACTGGTGTCTGTTGTATTCTGCTGCCTTTCCTATCCTTACTATCCCACTTGAATCAAAGTGTGGAATATGATATATCAAGAACTATGTTATGTTTTGAACAACCAACAATAAAAAAAAGATAATTTTAGGGGAAGGGAATAGAATCCAGAGAAATAATTAGATTACAACAGATGGGGTAGAGAGCGAAGATGAGAGGGGAGGGGAGGGAGGATAGTAGAGGATAGGAAAGGTAGCAGAATACAACAGTTACTAATATGGCATTATGTAAAAATGTGGATGTGTAACTGATGTGATTCTGCAATCTGTATTTGGGGTTAAAATGGGAGTTCATAACCCACTTGAATCTAACGCATGAAATAGGATATGTCAAGAGCTTTGTAATATTTTGAATAACCAATAAAAAAGAACAAGAATGAATGGGAAGCACAGCCTTTGGGTTTCCAGTAGATTGGAACCAGGTGTGATATATTTTTTTTGTATTTTTTACCTTTAGGAGTATGTTTTTCTCTAGAGATGACCACTGAGGCCACTTTAAAATATGCAAAATATTTCACATCTCTGTAGGAGATTAGTTATTACTAATATATTGTAATAACCTGGACTGTGTTATATCACTAAGTGATGTACACAGTTCCCTAACCCAAAGCATCACCACCAGGATAATTTCCTGAACTCTTAATGCTTCTTTCACTTACAGAGTGAATAACCTGGATCTTTTGGCTCAGCAACATCTCTGTCTACAGAGAGGGCCTACTAACCAAAACTACATTTGGGTGTCATGAAGTGGGAAAAAATTATATCAAGCAAATCATGCATTAGTGTGGGTTTTTATTTTTAGAAAATTAATGCTTGTTCTGGGCATGTTAGAAGAGAATTTCTGAAGAAGCTCCCATAGCCTCACAAACACATACACAATTATTACACATGGACATGCTCAGAGATACCACCCCATGCTCATTCACATAAATACACACCACACAAAAGACAGCTATTTCAGGATCATGGTAGTGGGCCACAATTCTTCACTGGATTATCACTTTGTCACCATATGCCTATCCTCATTTCCAAACAAAATCTAAATCCAGGATAACTTTTTATATAGAAACCGGAAGGAATGTGTGACCTATCTAAGTACAGAGGTTTTGCTCAGCATGTTAGGGAGTTGAGAATACTTACTTTGCTCATTTGTTGCAGAGGCTACCTGTAGTTACAGAAAAGAAGACAGCGTGAGCAGGAGATCATTTGCACAAGTCTACTGTTGGCTGTGGTGACATTAGATAACTAGATGGGAAACAGCAGTTGGGGCAAAGATCACAAAGTAAGGCAGAGAAGGCACTTGTGAAAATACATGAGCTTTGCATGAGGGATTTCTCAGGTACAATTTGATGACATGCATAAAATTCTTTTTCTCTCAAGGAAAAGTGCCACTGAAGAAAATGCTCACTACAATTATTTGACAATGGTTGTTTTCATATGTGAATGTCATCTTGAATCATTCTCACAGGGAATAGATGTGCAGTTGTAATTCCATCACCTATGAGTCACCTATAATGAACACTGTCATATTTTCATGAAGGAATTTGAATTAAAAGGAAGAAAACAACACTTATATCTAAGAGAAAGAAGGGTCACATTACCTTAACAATGTAATTTTTTTGGTCTTCTGCCACAACGGGTACCACCTCTATTATGACTTGATAGCAATCTAGGGAAATATAGAGTAACTGTCAGTATATTGGTTTGCTGAAGAAACACTCCAGGGGCTTCCTAACTGTGGACATGGGTCTAGAGTGTATGCAGATGGTTGTTTAACACACACAGGCTCAATTAGTGCTGGAACATGATTGTTTCTGAATGGCAAGAGAAGGAGCAGATCAGGAAACAAAAATTCAAAATAGACAAAAAAATGGAAGGAACTACAATAAGAAATTAAATATTCTACTGTTACACTAGAAGGTTTCAGCATTCCTTTATAACACTTGACAGATCCATCAGGAAGTAAAGAAAAAGTATACTTTTGAATCAATCATTTCTGTTATGGGTCAAATTACTTCCACACAAATACATGTTTAAATTCTAAACATGGTTAAGTTAGAACTTAAACCATACCTCCAAATTTTACTGGGTTTTAAATGAGAGTCATTGTGATCTTAGCAATTAAAAGTATCCTCTTTGAACAGGGTGGACCCATTCTCCAAATAGGGCATCTGTTCTCATGAAGATGGGGCACATTCATGAGAGACTAATGCCATGTGATGATGCAAGCAGAGAGGAAAGTGCTGCAGTTGAAAACCAAGCAGATCAAGGATGGCCACCAAACCAGTAACAGTTAAGGATGGGCAGGAAAAATCCTTCCTTAAAGTTTTCAGAAGTAACATGTTTCTGCTAACAGGTCAATGTGGGATTCCTAGGAAATAGAGCTCCAAGATAGTACACTTACATTACTTCAACCCAAGAAAGCTGGTACTTAGTTATGGCAACCCTAGGAATTTACCAAAACCATTATCAATCACATAGATCTATTTGGCATTTGTACAAATACTTCATACGACAGTGAGAGAATAAAATTTGTTTTCAAGTTAACATGAGGTATTCATCAAGATAAGATATATTTTGGCCCAAAACGTTCCTTGGCATGTTGAGAAATTGTTCAAATTTGCTGTCAGGAGAAGAGAAGTTGGCAAATGGAGGAAGGATGCACCCACGACAGTTCTTCAGTGCCAGACTTAGAAGGCAAGAAGACTGCTTCTCAGTGAGAGGGGAACTAAAGGAAGTCACCCAAACTTAATAGTGAATGGAAAAAATTATAGAGGAATATAAAGTCAAAAACTCAAGCAAAAGAAATGATACAAGACAGAAGTAAATTTAAGATAGAGAGAACCTTTATTTCTTGCAGCTCCACAACCTGTAATGCAAACAGTGCGAATAGTCCTTCCTCTCAGGTGTGCAAATAGGGGTTTCACGAAAACTCAATAGTGGACACTCAGGGAGTCTTAGAGAATCAGAAACTTGGCTACATTAAACAAAGACAAAAATGAAAGTACATTAGATCCAAGCTGATGGTGGCAGAAGCAGCAGTAGCAGCAGCAGGATTAGTGGCACTGCTAGATCACCTAAAGAAGGAAATGGACAGAAACAAAATAGAAAGATTCAGTGTGAAAATCCTGAGATCAGAGAGGCAACGTTTTCTTGGCTGAAAAGAGGCTTCTTTGCACTGCACACTGTACATGAAGAAAGATCTGTGATTCATGCTGTCCCCAGAGAGCAAGGCAGGAGCCACCTTGACACAGCCAAGCTGATGCTGCCACTGCAGGAGCCAGGAGCTGGGAGATCTGAGCAGGTAGGCACACATGGACCTGAAAGGCACCTGCCACAGCACCTAGGCTTTGCCTGGCTGAGCTAGAGCAAAAGGCATGGAGAGAATTCTCCCCAGGGGAACTCAAGTCAGAGATGTGCAGGCAAGCTCTGGTCCTTTCCTCCTTGAGTCTGGTGCCTCCCAGGACCAGCTGAAAGGGATTGAGAATTTGAAGGAGCAGGTGTAAAAATGGGCTGCTGGGAATAGATGCCCAGACCATAAGCCCAGGAAACATGTAAAGGTCGCTCCACAGGCAGCAGAGTGGGTGGGGAGAAGCTGACTAGCACACCCATAGTTGGAATTAAGGACAAGATTCAGAAAATCACCTCAATAGATGTAGAAAAACTCTTGATTAAAAAGGAGAAACAATTCATTTCCAAAATAAAGGAGAAACCTGGAAAAAAAGGAACTTAGTTTCAATATTATAAAAGCCATATATGAGAAATTCAAAGCCAACATCACACTGAACAGAGATAAAAATGAACTGTCTTCTTCAAATATCAAGAACAAGAAAAGAATGTCTACTTTTGCCAATTTTATTCAATATATTTTTCTGAAAAAATGTCAGAACAATCAGGCAAAAGTAGGAAATTAAAAGGATACCATAAGAAAAATTCAAATTGTCCACATTACCTGGTGACATGATTCTATATTTAGAAGGCCCAAAAATTTTCACCAGAAGAATTCTAGAAGTAATAAATTTAGCAATGTAGCAGGATAAAAGATCAACACAAATAAATCAATATTGTCACTATACTACAACATTGATGGCACTGATTTATAATTCAAGAAAATAATTTTTTATAATAATGTAAAAAAGCCGCTGAGGATAAATCTACCAAATAGGATGTAAGATCTCTACAACAAAAACTATAGAACACTGAAAAAGAAATGGAAGAAGACCTCAGAAGAGGCAAAACAGTTCTGAGTTCTTGGATAGGCAGAATTAATATTGTCAAAGTGGCCATAACATCGACAATATCCAGGTTCAATGAATTCAATACAATCCCCTTCAAACTACAAATGATATTTCTTACAGTATTGAAAAACTAACCCTGAAATTAATTTGAGATGATGATGATGATAATAATAGTAATAATAATAATAATTATAATATAATATTATATTAATTATTATATTTATTAAATAATAATAATAATAATAATTATTATTATTATTATTATTATTATTATTTGGCAAAGCAATTCTGAGCAAGAAAAAGTAAGGTGAAAGCCAGCACAATGACCAATTTTATATTTTACTACAGAGATGAGTAGCAAAAACAGTATCTTATTGAACTGAAAATAGATATGAGGATTCTTGAATTGAATATACCACACAGAGACAACCCACCTGATACTTACATTCACCTGATACTGGACAACAGCACCAAAACACATGTTAAAGAGGACATTATGGTTTAAACAAATGGTGCTGGGGAAACAGGATAAGCATAGAAATACCAGGAAGGATGAGAGAAAGAAGGTACACTGACACAATGTTGGTGGGTTTGTAAATTATTATGACAACTCTGGAAAGCAATGTGCAGATTCCTGACAAGGCCAAGAGTGGAACTCATAGGACTCAGCTATTACGTTCCTCCCTGCTTATTCTATAAAACTACAAGTCAGCCTACTATAGTGATACAATCACTTCAATGTTTCTAGCATTCACCATAAATACATTGTATGATCAACCCAGATGTCCACCAGCAGTTGAAATAATCAAGTGCACAGAATTAAAAGGTAACTGGATCTTTACTTCTGGAGCTATAGCACTGCTGAATGACTCAAAGCACGTAAATTTGTACATGTTAAATAAAAGAAGAATTGGAAATCTGAATCAACTAGAATCCTTATTGCAGAATGGACACAATGACAGGATTTCCACAGTACCTTCGTTGGAATTCTCATTTGGAACAGCACTGTTTGATGGCCAGAGGTCTCCTCTGGACCAAGGCCAGAGGCAACAGCCTGGGAAATGTGATAAAACAGAGTTAGCTGTTGACAATGTGCTGGCAAGAAAACATAGGGTCATCAATAGTAATTCAAATAACAGTTCAACCAGTTTTAATTGATAAGTGATCATTGTAAATATCTGGGGGTATAATTTGAGCTTTGAATTCAAGTATGTATTTATACCCTAATAGCATGCCCAGAAACTTAAATATTTCTTGTATGTTTTTTTTTCTGTCATTTTCAATAACAAGAGGTGATAAATAGGTCTGGGACACAAAGATAAATGCTGCATAATATCACTCTTTCGTGGAAACTGAAAAATTGATCATAGAAGGTGAGAGTAGAGTATTAGTTAGCAGAGCAGGGGAGACAATGTTACAATTGAATATTAGAAAAAAAGTTCTGATGTATTTTTGCAGTCAGTTAACAGAGTTAAAAACAGTAAAATCTGTGTCTCGGGATGTGGCTCATTTGGAGAATGCTTGCCTTGCATGTCTGAGGCATGGGGTTTGATTCCCAGCACCACATTTATATAAATAAATAAATAAAGGTCCATGAATAACTAATAAAAAATTTTAAAATAAATGTGTTTAATAAATTTTGAAGGAGGGATGTGAATGTTCTTAGATTTCACACTACTGAGTTTATTTTTCACCTTTGGGGCAGCAAAGCACCTGAGTCAGATTGATCTTTAGGATAACAATGCAATGTGTGTGGTCTACAACCCAACACAATATTGTGTGGTCAAAAAGAATTACTGAGGCGGAATCATAGAAATCAGAGAAAACAGTGACCATAAGCAGAGGCTGTGGTTAAGTGGCTTTTGTTCAAATCCTACCTCAAAAATTAAATACCTGTTCAGTTAAATAAACCCCTTCTCAATTGTTGCAAAAAGTGTGGCATCTGATCCATGTAATGGTATAAGGCTGACAATGATCACATCCATGCATTCTTAAGCGGACTGGTGCTTCATATGGGTGCTAATGTGTCCTGACATTAAATAGTACACTTCATTAAATGTGTGGAAAAATAAGCTCAATCGTTGACAGTGTTTGAACAGAGAGGTGTCAAACAGAGGTCATCCTCCAGAGCAATGGGTAAAGAAAGTCTATTCCTCATTCTTTACAGATGGATATTTGTAAAGCTCATGGAGAATATCTGTGACCTCCTATGACTTCATATCAGCCTAAAGGGATGGGTGGAGCAGAGTCTGTCCACCACAATTTAGAGTTTAGGTGTTTGTAATTTGGAGATTTTATGTTTCTTGCCCAGATTCACAAGAATGATGAGCGGTGGATATGGGAGAGGAATGTAGCTATTTACCTGGGACCAGAAATCCCTGAGCACTTGAGTCCTCTAGTGGATATCCTAGAACCAGGAAACCAGAACTCTTCTAAGTTCTTTTTGAATACTCCTTCCTTCAGGCCTCTTTGGCATGAGGTTTCAGTAGCAGACACCATGAGAAATGTTCAAGTTATAACCCCGGGCTCCTGTCTCTTTACTGCAATTACTGACTTAAAAATGATCATTTCATGTAAATGAAGCCTATCTGAAGGTCAAGGTGAAAAGGTTAAGAATGTAAAAATTAAGTTCTGTTTTCCTGGAACCTGAAACTCATTTAGAAGTCGAAAACAACTCCCGGAAATGCCCACTAAATGTATGTTGAAATCTCCCCTGATCATCTGGTTGCTCTACGAAAACAACCCCCCTCCCAGAATCCATGCAATGATTGGCTATGCTGTATGTGAAGTCCCTGCCCTCTCCAAGGAATGTATATAAGCTCTGCTTAAGCTGTTTCCGGGGATCTCTGCTCTAATCAAGTGAGCTCTGAGCCCCAGCATGCTGGACCCCCCAATAAACCCTTTGCTGTTGCATGAGACAGTCTCTTGGTGGTCTCTTCCTGTGACGCTCGCCCGACCTTTACAAAGGGTAGAGTCCACACTTGGAGCCATCCTCCCCCAGGGTCTTCTCACTTCCAGCTGTCTCCAAGTGATCCTTCCTGACGAGCATTTGACCATCTAAATCATCAGAGTTCTCTGGGGCTCACCAACTGTTTCAGAACTTGGGACATTCTAAACCAACTGCCACTTGATGGCTGTGCCAAGAATGAAGTTTCCTTGAGCTTTTCCCTCCTGGATGGCCTGTTAGTGGGGATTAATCAGGGAAACAGATACTCTGGGCTGATGGTTTGATGTTTCCATGTCAGAAGCTGGCCTGCCCCATGTCTGCAGTCTAATATTCTGAGCCATAATCTGAGCAGTCAGACAAGGCCTGGTTGAAATATCATTTCTCCATATGCACCAGCTCTGATCAGGCATATTCCTGCTCTTGGCTTTCCAAGCCTCTTCCTAGACCCTGCATGGCCAGGGGCCAGAGACTTACCTGCCTAGATGGAATCACCACTAACTATAACCTGTGAACCTCAACCAATGAATCCTCCCTGAAACCACTGAGGCCCTCATTTCCTCCATTATCAGACATCCACTCCACTGACCTCAAGGCACTGTCCTTTTTGCCTTCTTCCCAGTAGCCCCCAAACACCTGGGATCCTGTAGTTATCAACCAATTGGAAACGTTTTCTGAAATTTCAGTCCTCTTTTCTTTTACAAAAGTCTTGATTTATACTTCTCTAACATTATTTTTAAATATTCATATACATTGAGATGGGTTTGGTTTCTAATTGCCCTTTCATGGTATATATATCGCCTTACTTAGCATCCATATACTATGTCTCACTTTATTTCTTCATCTCATGAAAGCAAGGTGGGTGTCCTGCTCCTGTAATTCACTTTAAAGGCACACATGTTATTGGCATTAGGAATGGTTCATTAATCTAAATTTAGAAAAACATTTTCAGTAACCAGGTCAATAGAACAAGCAAATATATGAATTGAGTGATAAAACAATATCACCAAATATTTAAATCTCAGGAGAGAAGATTCAGTGTTGAAGTTGAAAAAATCAAGAGGAAAATATATTCAGTAAAAATTAACTGCCCTTTGAAGAAACACACTTAAAAATATCACTGACAACATACCTTTCCCACAGCAGTTAAGATTTCCCATGGCCAACCAGGAACTCAAAACCTCCCTACTCTTCTCCAACTTTAACTTACACCAACTCACTCACCACACCAACTGAGTGGAAATGGAAGGTAAGATGTGCATTCCACATTACCATGGTGACTGCTCAACATGGAACTTTCATTGTGAGCACATGCCACATTCTGAGCTGCTACTATTAGAAAGTGTATTTTAATGTCCAAGTGTGTTGTTGAATAGTTTGTGTATTGCTTCAAAAACTGAAACCTAGAACTATATATTAATATTTGTTGTTAATAAAAATAAGTTAAATTAGAAAAAAAGGATTTACTCCCAAAATTATTTCATTGATCAAAAAATCATGGGATGAAAGGGATGCATAGCTATAGTTTTGAGAATCAAAGAAGATTCCATTTCTGGTTTGTAATTCTAAACCAACACATGTCTCAATCTTTCTGAACCTCCAAATATTTGTAGATAGAGAAAATTAAAATGTCTTTTTGATTCAGAATGAAAATGTATACAAAGTATTATCTTTTAAGAGTTGAGGAAATTTTCAGGAAGGAGAAATTTTAAGATCACACCCCCCTTATTTTAAATTTGAAAGCAAAACTATTTTCTATTTAGTAGGATTTAATCCAATCATTTGAATTAATCTTCCTCTTCCATGACTCCTGCTGTGGAATCCATTCTTTTGCTTCTCATCCCAACCTGTCATTTCATACCACAAACACTCATGGTTGAACATGCACATGGTGAGGTCTGTACAAACAATGTATGCAAAGTCTTCACATTGTAAAAGCTATCTATGCTAAACCCAAGGCCAACATTATTACTAAATGAGAAAAGGAGAAAGCATTCCCTCTAAGGACAGAAACAAGACAGGGATGCCCTCTTTGAAACTTTAGTCAGAGTAATCAGACAGATGAATGAAATTAAAGTGATTTGCATAGAATAAGAACTCAAATTATCACCCCTTGCTGAGGACATAGTTCTATATTTAGAAGATCCAAAAAATTCCTCCAGAAAGCTTCCAGAACCAATAAATAGATTCAGCAAATTAAGATATAAAATCAATACCCATGAATCAAATGCATTTCTATATATAAGCGATGAATCCACAGCAAGAGAAAGTAGGAAAACCTCCCCATTGACTCTAGCCTCAAATAAATAGAACACTTGGGAATCAATCTAAAAAAAGAGGTGCAAGACCTCTACAATGAAAACTATAGAACACTAAGAAAAAAATTGAAAAAGATCTTAGAAGATGGAAAGATTTCTCATGCTCTTGGATAGGCAGAATTAATAGAGCCAAAAATGGCCATACTACCAAAACTTTTACAAAGATTTAATGCAATTCCTATTAAAATCTCAATGACATTCTTGTTTTTTAATTAAAAACACCAGGCAAAGGCTAATGCTCTCCCACATGGGGTCTTTCCCTTTGGGTCTCTCCTGACCCTCTTTTTGGCTTTGGCTTATGCTTTCCCTCAGGGAAGTCATTCCGTGTGGACCTTCAGGACCTTCTTTTTGCTTGGGGCTTTTTCTATCTCCCAGGTTGCATCTGCATGTAAGGTTCTCAGGATATTCATCCTGGCCCCAGCAACTCAGGCAACACAGGACAAGGCAACTCTGGGAACGCTGGACACACAGGTAACTCTGGACACATTGAAGAGCCATTTCCTCCTGGCACCCCACTGGAGCCCACAAGCCAGGTGGATAGCTGACAAGAGGAGGCACCTGGGGTGCAATTGCTGTCACTGCTGTGGCTGTTGTTCCTGCTGATTCTGATTTCATTACTACAGGGGCTTGTAGAGATGTTTAGTATGGGAATCCAACTGGGACTGGCACTTAATGGGGCACAGACATTTTCACATGGGGTTGCATTGGCTGGAGCCAAGGACCTGGGTGTCCTGGCACATAAAGCAAAGGTGCTGGGGCTGGCATCTGGGCCTCCAAATGTGGTATGCCCTGTGTTCCAGGTGCTACCACTTCTGCCTGCTCCTCTCCTTCCAGGGACCATGCCACAGCACCATGCTGTTGGGCTCCCATAACAGGTACAACCTTTGGGGGCAATGGATCTGCGAAGGCTGACCTCTCAGCCTGAGGTAGCCTCTCACGTAGCACTTCACGCTCATCCATTGCCTGTTGAAAGACAATCTAAGTGAAGTGTAGCTGAGTAGTAGCATCATCACGATTCTCACACAGCCACTGCAGCTCAGAGGCCAAAGCCCAGCAAGCTGCCTCACCCTCCTCCAGTTGGTCCTGCAGCAGACAGGCACGATGCCCCTGCCGCTCCCGCTGCCTTGCCACCACTCGCATGCCCAGGGCAAGGGCACTTCAGGTGCATTCCCTCTTGAGGTCTCGAGGCACCTGAAAGTCCACCACCACAGTGCGAATCCACTCCTCTACCTTGTTCCAGGGACAAGAGCGAAAGGCCATGTAGAACTCGGGGCCACCACTGTTCAGGAGAGCTTCATTATTAATGAATTGGACCACCTCCTTGTGGAGAAAGCCACTGGCATGCTCGCCAAATTCCACTCTCATGGCTCTGGCGGCCTTTATTTCTTAATTTCATGAAAACAAGGTGTATGTCCTCCCCTTGTTTATTTATTCACTTTTTTATTTAAATATTTATTTATTTTAATTTGTTATATGTGATGGCAGAATGCAATTCATTTCATATTAGATGTAGAGAGCACCATTTTTCAAGTCTCTGGTTGTACAAAAAGTATTTTCACACCATTCGTGTCTTCATATATGTACTTAGGGTAATGATGTCTAACTCATTCCACCATCATTTGTACCCCCATGCCCTCTCCATTCCCCTCCTTTCCCTTTGCCCTATCTAAAGTTCTTCCATTTCTCTCATGCCCTGCTATCATCATTATGAATCAGCATCCTCATATCAAATAAAGCATTTGGCCTTTGATATTTTTCGATTGGCTTACTTCACTTAGAATTATATTCTCCTACTCCAACCATTTACTTGTAAATGCTATTATTTTATTCTCTTTTAGTTCTGAGTAATATTCCATTGTGTATATATATAAAAGTTTCTCTGTGTATTCATCTACTGAAGGGCATCTGGTTTTGTTCCACAATTTAGCTATTATAAATTGTGCTGCAATAAACATTAATGTGTCTGTGTTCCTGTAGTAAGCTGTTTTTCAGTCCTTTACATCTAAGCCAAGGAGTGGGATAGCATGGTCAAATGGTGGTTATGTTGTAAGTTTCCATGAACTCTCCATACTGACTTCTAGATTGGCTACACCAAATTACAGTCCCACAAGCAATGTGTGAGTGTGCCTTTTCCCCTACATCCTGGACAACTCTTAGTGTTGTTTGTAATCTTGATGGCTGCCATTCTGATGGGAGTGAGAATCTTAGAGTACTTTTGATTAGCATTATATCTCTACCAATGAATGATAGTCTTCATATAACTAGAAAAAGAAACCACAAATTTCATTTGTAAAAATAAGAGGCCTAGAATAGACAAAGCAATCCTCAGCAAGAAGAATGAAGCAGAAGGCAACACAATACCAGAATTTAAACTATACTATGGATCAATAGTAACAAAAACAGCATTGTGTTGGTACCAAAGGACACATGTGGAACAATAACACAAAAATACAAGACACAAAGATGAACCCACATCTAGATGATCATATGGTCCTCATCTTTAAGTTTATTGAGGTGAAAGATTTATACAATGAAAACTACAAAACCCTAAAGAGAGAAATAGAAGAAGATCTTAGAAGGTGGAAATATATACCCTCTTCATGGATAGGCAGAACTAACATCATAAAAATGGCGATAGTACCCAAATTTCTCTATAGGTTCAATGAATGCCAATAAAAATCCCAACGATATTTTTTCTAGAAATAGATAAAGCAATCATAAAATTCATATGGAAAAATAAAAGACCCAGAATAGCAAAAGAAACTCTAAGCAGGAAGTGTGAATCAGGCGGTATAGCCATACCAGATTTCAAACTATACTACAGAGCAATAGTAACAAAAACAGCATGGCACTGGTACCAAAACAGGCAGGTGGACGAATGGTACCGAATAGAGGACACAGAGACTAATCCACAAAGTTACAACTATCTTAAATTTGATTAAGGGGCTAAAAGCATGCAGTGGAGGAATGATAGCATCTTCAACAAATTGTACTGGGAAAACTGGAAATCCATATGCAACAAAATGAAACTGAATCTCCTTCTCTCGCCATGTACAAAAGTTAACTCAAAATGGATCAAGGAGCTTGATATCAAATCAGAGACTCTGTGTCTGATAGAAGAAAATGTTGGCTCTGATCTACATATTGTGGGGTCGGTCTCCAAATTTCTTAAGAGGACACCCATAGCACAAGAGTTAATAACAAGAATCAACAAATGGGACTTACTTAAACTAAAAAGATTTTTCTCAGCAAGAGAAACAATAAGAGAGGTAAATAGGAAACCTACATCCTGGGAACTAATTTTCACTCCTCTCACTTCAGATAGAGCCCTAATATCCAGAGTATACAAAGAACTCAAAAAATTAAGCAATAATATAACAAATAACCCAATCAACAAATGGGCCAAGGTCCTGAACAAACACTTCTCAGAGGAGGACATACAATCAATCAACAAGTACATGAAAAAATGCTCACCATCTCTAGCAGTCAGAGAAATGCAAATCAAAACCACCCTAAGATACCATCTCACTCCAGTAAGATTGGCAGCTATTATGAAGTCAAACAACAACAAGTGCTGGCGAGGATGTGGGGAAAAGGGTACACTTGTACATTGCTGGTGGGACTGCAAAATTTGTGCAGCCTATTTGGAAAGCAGTATGGAGATTCCTGGGAAAGCTGGGAATGGAACCACCATTTGATCCAGATATTCCCCTTCTTGGACAATCCCCTAAAGACCTTAAAAGAGCGTACTATAGGGACACTGTTACAACAATGTTCATAGCAGCACAATTCACATTAGCTAGACTGTGGAACCAACCCAGATGCCCTTCGATAGATGAATGGATAAAAACATGTGGCATTTATACACAATGGAGTATACTCTGCACTGAATAATGACATGGAATTTGCAGGGAAATGGATGGCACTAGGGCAGATTATGCTAAGTGAAGCTAGCCAATCCCTTCAAAATAAATGCCAAATGTCTTCATTGATATTAGGAGAGCAACTAAGAACAGAATAGATAGGAAGAGCATGAGAAGAAGATCACCACTAAACAGGGACGAGAGGGGGGAGGGAAAGAGAGACAGAAGGGAAATTGCATGATAAAGGAAGGAGACCCCAATTGCTATACAAAACTACATATAAGAGGAAGTGAGGGGAAAAGGGAAAAATAAACAAGAGAGAGAAATGAATTACAGTAGATGGGGTAGGGAGAGAAGAAAGGAAGGGAGGGGAGGGGAGAGGAGGGAAGGGAGGGGATGGGGATAGTAGAGGATAGGGAAGGCAGCAGAATATAACATATACTAGTATGGCAGTAGGTAAAAAATGGTTGTGTAACCGGTGTGAATCTGCAATAATATGTATATAGGGTTAAAATGGGAGTTCATAATCGGCTTGAATCAAATGTGTGAAATATGATATGTCAAGAGCTTTGTAATGTTTTGAACAACTAATAAAAAAAGTAAATTAAATAAAAGAACATGTATTACATGGAACTTTTTTTCTCATAAGCACTTAAGTGAATGAATGCACCACAAGGAAGCTATCACAGGCACATTGAGATACTCAGGACTGCAGCTTAAACCAGCTGATGCTCACTGTGGGTGGGGGTCTGCACTTGGGTACAGAATTGGGTTTCTGTTTATACCCAGGGGTGCAGGAGTTGTACAAGACTCACATCCACATTAGAATACCAACAATATCCTCTGGCGAAAAGGTAGACTCTGCCTCACAGCTGAATAAGAATTGCAGAACATGGGGTGACTGGAGGACATCAGTGGCCAGCATACCTGTTCCCTCAGCGACCATGGATAACTTAGTACCACCGGGCAGAAGGTAAGAAAACCAAGGCAGCAACACCTGGCCTTGACTCAGGGGACCAGAGGCCATGGCCTACAATCAGCACCCTTCTGACCCAGGAGGTGGGTGGCAGGAGGCATTAACAGCAGTGGCTCTGTCAATATTCAGAGCCCTGACTGGGCTGCAGCTCCTGGATGGCAGATATGTAGGTATGCAAGGCTTGTCCCCAGCACTGAGCTCTGGCAAATTTGTCTATGGAGCAAACCACCTAATTGCTGTTCTTATTTACTTGTGTGCACAAATCAAGAAAAGGACAGTTAAAATGCACATGCGGTGTGATCTCTTAGCATAATGATCAAAAGAGGAGAACAGCAGGTCTCCTACAAAAAGAGGTTTTTGTAGATGTTAGAATCACCTAGTAATTGCAGGAGACAGGACACAGAAGGACTAGGCTGCAGAGAGAGCCACTGTCTCAATGGGGTCTCAAGAGGCACACACTGGCTGGTCAGTTTGCTTCCTAGTCACTGTGCTTAGAAACATTTGACTAATCCAAGGCTGTGATTACAATTTTAAGAGGAACTGCTCTGGCTGTTAGGGACCATTGTGTCTTTTATTAAAAGCATTGTTCTGGGAGCTTCTGACAGACACTAGGACATTTTAGTGCTTCCCAGAAGGCGGCCACTGCCTCCTCAGACTTGAGCATCTGAACTACCAACTGACCAGAGTTCCAGCCAGGTTGACCCTCACCGTGAAGGTAAGAATCAAACTGCATGTCCAGCAATGGCTCCTGAGTGGACCACAGAAAGACGCAGTTAGGAACACCCTCCAAAAACAAAAGACAACATTTTTCAAAAATATTTTTTACAGCAGAATAACTAATTTACGAAAAGCTACAAAAATCATATTTACCAGGACGCATCTGTTAAATAAAAACATCATGTTAGTGTGCATTTAGGCAGGGCTATGTACAAGGATTCTGGTTCTTGCTCTCCTTAGAACAATAGCCCATGCCCAATGGGGCTCACCCTGGCAGGGCTGCAGGGAGGATAGCAGAGGCAAAACAGACCCTCCACACAGTGGCACCCTGCCCACCCTGTTTCCCCTAAAACTTACCCCAGCATCATGCAATGTTCCTGGCAGCCCCTGGAGGCCGGTGGGAAACAGGGCTCAGACTTCCCAGTCAAGGTGAGCAGCGATGACTCCTTTGAGTAGAGCATCCAAGCAGAAATAGAACTATTTCTGAATGAGAAAAGACAACATGAAAACCAAAAGTGTGACAGGTCTGTGGATACGAAAACAATGTCAAATGAAAATTCTCCCCAATCCACACTGAAACCCACCCAGGAGCCCCCTGTCATGGTGCTGCTAGCCACAATCTGATGGAGCCTGTTAGGAGTTTTTCTTTCATGAACTTTCAGATCAGAAAAGATTAGCACAGCACCCAGTAGCCTCAGGCCTAAGGTTACCACAGAGCTGAGAACCTGGGCGGCACAAGGTCTGCTGTCCCCAAGCCCCAGGCAGCACAGAGTAGGGGCGTGGGCAATAGGAACTGCAGGGCTGAAGGGAGGGGCAGCAGCTCCAGATCCCTGGAGCCCCAGCACAAGGTCTTGACTCCAGCAGCAATGATGGCATCCAAGAGGCCATCCAGCTGTGTCAGTTGGAGAAAACCAGGAAGAAGTCCAGCAACAAGAGCCCAGCTAATCAAGAAGGGGCTGAAAGTTGCCAGCAGCCTGGGTAGCTCACTGAAAAGTGTCTTCCCTGAAGCCCCCAGGAGAACGCCCAGCAAGAGGAACTCAGCAGTCCCCAGTGACAATGACCTCATCCCAAGGGGCTTGGACTCTTACCACCTCTCCAAGCCACCAAAGGATTCCACAGCTGCTGCACCTCCAGGAAACACCACCACCAGGATCGAGCCTATGGAAGTGACCTTGGCGGGGCAGACACTTCTGCTGAGTTGATGTGCACTGAAGCAATCCGGGGTGTTTCCAAGACCACCCTGGAAGGCAGCAATGGTCCTGCATCTGTGAGCACACGCTTCTGCTCCTCCAGTGTGCCTTCCCACTCTAATGGGAACAGCAGCTCTTTGGATAATTATGACAGCATAGAACAGAAGATCCAGGTGTTTTTGGCTCTGAAGACACAGTCAGGAAGCCTGCTGCTGAACTTGCAGAGATGCCTTCCCACTCCTCCCTGGCCTCTCCTTCCATGTCCACTCACATCATCCCTTAAGGCTCTTTGATCATGTTCAGTAACAGGTGGGGGAGGGGATACTTGGCCCCTTCCCTGGATGAGCATGCACAGCCTCCTTGAGGAGACTCTGCAGAGTGCTCTACAATCTAACTTGCCTCAGAGCCTAAGGTATGATCATGGGCCTGAACTTGCTTAAGTGAAAGGATCCTCTTTGCTTAAGGTATATTTATACACCTACCTTCCAGAGATCACTTCTAAGGTACTTGCACCTCAGCTTTGTTTCTTGTGTGATTTTCAGCCCTACAAAATCTACTCAGGCTGATACCTGAGGCCAGGTTCCTCCAGGACCTTTCTTAGGTGAGTCTTGTTCTATGTCCTGGGCTTCTTTGAATGTCCTGGAGAGACCCAAAGATTCAGCCCTCAGACTCAGGTTACAGTCCAGGGCATAGGATGAACTGTTCTGACTTCCAGTTCAATGCCTGACTCTTAATCTTCTGTCCTGAAGCCCCACCCGAGCCTCTTCTTTGTCTTTTCTGGGCAACTCTATCCTCTGACCTGGAGTAGTACCTCTGCTGCTATTTGTTGATAGAGGAGGCCAAGAGCTTGCCATTTCTTCTAGATGACACCAAAAGCCTCTGTCACCTGAAATAATGTGGACAGGAGTACTGCCTCGCTGTGCCAGCTGCACAGCACAGAGAGGCAGCTTTTGTCCCATGCATGGAGGGACACTGGTGTATTTCCTGTAACTGAGTCTTCGTATGAAAATCTGTCTCTAAGCCTTGTGTTTTAATAGAAAGTGGAGCCTATTGAATAAACTATAGCTATTCTTTAATGTGTCCAGGCTACAGAAACTTTTGTGACACATTTTGGTGCGTTTACCACCTTCACATTTTATGCTGGAATCAAGACTGATGCTTTCCTCTGCTCCAATAGCAATAGTGGAAATGTCATCAGAACAGCTGTTGCTCTGGCACAGCAGTTCAACTGTGTGTATATCACCATCACCATCACCATCACCATCTTCTTCCTCCTCCTCATTATAACCTCTGCTACAACTATTTTACTCCACTGTGCACATTTGCAGTGCCTAGAGGAGAATTTCCCCATCATCTCAGTGTGTACTTTTTTCAAATTGGGAACTTCCTTCCCATATCTGAGGGGGAAGTGTTCTCCCACCACACATAAAAGCAACCATTTGTTGATCCAATTTTCCACATTTCTCCAGAGGAAGGTCAAGACTCCAAGAATCATCTCACTCACTGAGATCTAGGTGAGCCTTTTTTCAATTAATGAGGCCCTTTCTGTTATTATATCATTTAATTTGAAAACAAAATTAGAAAGCCATACATGTAGATATAGTTGAGGCCCAAGGATACTCTATTGACAGGATAACTGAGAACATTTCTTTCAAACTAAGAAAATTATGCTAAACATAGGTATTGCTTTTGTTGTAGCAGGATTTGTAAAGGTCATCTAGGGTCGGGGGAGAGCATGAGGCCACGATGGGAGGCACAGCTGGGCACACACTTTATAACGGTGCACACATATACATATATGCACACACTCAGATGAACAGTGATGTTTTTATTATATGCATAGGCTAGAAGAGGGTCCCTATGTCATGAGTAGATGGTTTTATGTTACAGGGACCTGGTCCTAGTTCTAGAGCCATCCCCAGGATGTGTACAAGAAGACCTATAGCCAACTTCTTTGTCTTGTCCACTCTGTGATGAGTGTGTAATTTCTCTAGTTGCCTCACTAGACTTGAGGCTGGTGTGACATCCAGATTCTGGGAGGAGAAACTTACCTATGCAGTAAGTATAAACATGGTTAACACAGCCTTAATAAGTTATGTCCTCTGACCTATTCACTTGGGCCAAGGGGTGGAGAATCACCACCCTTAGAATCCAGGATTTTTGATGAAAAGAACCTTTTTAATTTAGATCCATAGTATTTATTGTTGCTTAATATAAATCATAGTGCTCTGAAGTCTTATTAAGAAAATCAGGCACTAACCAGATAGATTTGGGCCTATTTTTCTGTTAATATACACAGTGTCTCTGGTTCAATTTTTAGGTCCTTGATTCAATTTGGGTTGAGTTTTTTGCATGGTGAGAGAGAGGGGTTTAATTTTATTTTATTGTATATAAATTTCCAATTTTCCCATCATTATTTTTTGAAGAGGATATCGTTTTCTCCAATGTACATTTTTTATGCTTTTTGACAATTATAAGAGAGCTCTAATTATGGGCATTGGTCTCTGTGTTATCTATTCTATACCATTAGTCTACAAGTCTATTTTGTTGCCAATACCATACTGTTTTTTGTTATTATTGATCTGTAGCATAGTTTAAGGTCTAGTATAGAGATGCCACCTAATTCACTCTTCTTGCTAAAAATTGCTTTAGCTATCCTGGGTCTCTTATTTTGTCAGATAAATTTCATGACTGCTTTTTCTATTTCTCTGAGGAATGTCATTGGGATTTTGATTGAGATTACATTAAATCTGTATAGTGCTTTTGGTAGTGTGGTCATTTTGACAATATTAATTCTGCCTATTTAAGAAAAAAAATACATCTTTCCATATTCTCATGTCATCTTTTATCTTTTTTCCATAGGGTTCTGTTGATTTCACTGGAGAGATCTTTCAGCTATTGTTAGGTTGATTCCCCAGGATTTTATAATTTTTATACTATTCAAAGTTAGTAGTTTTTCTCATTTCCTTTGCAGAGGATTTTTTATTGATATTCAGAAATGCCTTTGATTTATGGGTGTTGATTTTGTATCCTGCTACTTTACTGACTTCATTTACTAGTTCTAGTATTTTCCTGATGGAATATGTCGAGTCTTTTAGATATAGAATTATATTGTCTGCAAATAGTGCTAATTTGAGTTCTTCCTTACTTATCCATATCCCTTTAATTTATTTTATTTGTCTAATTGGTCTGGCCAGTGTTTCAAGAAATATGTTAAATAGAAGTTGTGGAAACGGGCATCCCTGTCTTTTTCCAGTTTTTAGAGGAAATGCTTCCATTTTCTGCCTTGGTGTCCTAGAATGGTGCTCCCCAATCTTGTGGCTATTGGCCATGTAATTCATCAAATTGACAAACTCAGCTTTTTCTGTCACAGGATCTATATGCCAAAATATCATGTGCTTGAAGCTACTGAATTAGGCAGGATAGACATGGAACATTTCCATAATCGCAAAAATTATTGAATGATGATGCTCTATAAACCACCAGGAGCAAATATTATGGAGAATATGACCTATTTGGAGTTCAAACCTAGTACCTTTCAACAAATACCTTGCTAACTGTGTTCCAATATAAATTTTTTGTTAAAAAGAATAAATAAATAAATAAAATAGAATGGTGTGGATACAGCTATCAGGAGCTACATTTATGAATTCTGTTCTAGAGCATCCAACAGGTTTTACCTGGTCTCTTCCAATCATAGGATTTCAAGCACCTCTCTTGAAGGCCCCCTCCCATTCTGGTAAAGGTCATTGACTCTTATGGTGTCCTTTGTCAGAATCCCTCTTAACTTCTAGGCTAATGAGGAAACTAGCCTATCAATAAACCACTACCCCTGCCACTCCAGATAATTCTTGTGCATGGGAATTCATAGCCATCCTAGGAGTATGAAGCTGCTGTCATTGGTACCACACTTAGAAAGTTAGTAATTTTCTGTTTTTATTACAGGTCCTAGTTTTTATAACAGGTCCTAGTAGAACATGACTCAAGCCCACTTAGTTATAAGCTGGGAATGCTGCTGAAATAAGACAAAAACCACCACCAACAACAACAATAACAATAACATAAAGCCCTCTACATTTATGTGGGGATTTTTCTCTAAAAAAGACCTTGAATTTTTAAAAATTATCACATCTCCATATGGCTTCTGCCCAATAAACCCCTCAATGATAAACAGTGTTATAAAAGAATATTTTCTGAAATATTTTTGAGGAAGTAAAGAGCAACCCACTTGGAAACAGTACAGAATGTGAGCAATTTTTTGCTAGATTATAACATAAAATTATAATGAAGCTGTGGTGAAGACCCTTCACAGACTTCAAGAACAGACAGGAGATTTCCTCCTGCTGACATGGTCTCAAGTCAGAGCTGCACCCAACTTGGAATCTCTTGAGGCAAAGAAGGCCCACAAGGTCATTGAACTAGCTGTTCTGTCACAATGGGGGAATATATATCATAAACTACCTAATAATACATCTAATAAAACTAATAATTACAAAATGCTATCTTTGACATAGTTTAATTAAATTTAATTTTGAATGAAAGTGTTTAATCTTTAATACAACATATTTATCTTATTGCTGATAGATGATATTTTACTACCAGAAAGTGATAACTTAATGATCTCTGTTAAAGAATGCAAGTCCAAGGAGACTTCAAGCATCAATTATTTATAAGCAGACTTGCTGCTGTGTCCCCATGTAAAGGTAGCAAAACTCCTGTCATGAGGTTGATGCACCCCTGCCTCACCTGACCACAATGATCTCATCTGAAAGAGACCAGAAGTATGGCACAACCTTGAACCTAAAGAAATCTTAGAGAGGTAAGGCCACAATAATGTCTTAGAGTCAAGTTCATGGAATACTGCCTTCATAGCATACATTAAGAGTGCCTGAGTGGCAACACACTATCCCATGCTAGGTTGTGTGAACAGCAAACTACTTATCTCTTAGGCAAAACCCTGGGCATGAGGCTATGTGTTAAATTCCCTGCTCTTACTCCATTGCTCACTCCTTGATTGGTCACTGCAGAAATTGCATTGGTTGCTACCTGTAATCTGATAAGCTACTGCCTGAGTATATATACATGGTAACTTCACAATAAAATGAGACCTGCTTCCTGCTTGATGTCCAGAGGTCTTGATTAGTGACTTCACAGACACAGCCTCTTCTACAATTTTTCGTGAAACCCCTTGCTGGACCAGAAAGAGCCCACATAAACATCAGTACATAGCATTTGTCTTTTTTTGTTGTTGTTTTGAAGGTTCAAAAAAAAATTCTTGTAATGTGACTCTCCTGACCTCTAATGAATGTCAGTATGTTTAGCATTTCCATCACCACATGTTCGATATTTGGATATTTACTCACTTTCTCTTTGTACCAGAGAAGGTTATTCTTCCATTAGAAATGACTGGGTGATTTTTGCTTTTCTTTAAGCATTTATTAGGGTGGTGATAATGAAAAGAACTTTTTGTATCCTGCCATTTTCTAAGAATGACAGTTCCTTCATACTATTTTAAGCAGGATTCAGCTTGTCCATGAGTTCCTTTTTTTCTTTTAATCTATGCAGAAGGTTTTACTTTTCTTCACACTGCTTTTCACATCATACCTACAAGTCAACTGATGGAGCTATGCTGAGTAAGAAAAAAAATACCAATAAATTGATGATAGGTAGGCCTACTTACATCTTCTATGGAGGTGTAACAACTGAGTTGTGGCCTCAGATTATTGGGAGAAAATAAATTCAGTGTAAACTCACTAAGCTTGTAATATTTTAGCCTAAATTCACTCTCCACAGAGAATTTTAGGTCCTCCAAGGCATCTATTCACAACAGGATTCTGCAAAGTAACCATGGATCCACTAGCTACAACATAAACCAGGGGATCATCCCAAAATTTATCTGGGACCAAATAAAACCAGTAACTGTTCCTCTTCTGCAGGATTCAACACCCTCACCATGAGAGTCATATTCACTAATGAAAAAAAAATCTAGTACAATTTTCAACTGCATTGACCATATGCAACTTTGCTTTGATTTTGATCAAAGTATTAATATAATCACTAATGAAACATTTTAGCTAAAAAAAATCATGATATACACTTTTAAAAATATTTATTTTCTAAATGTTTATTTTCTAGATGTAGGTGGACACAATATCTCTATTTAATTTATATGTGACACTGAGGTTTTAACCCAGTGCCTCACATGTGCTAGTTGATCACTCTACCTCTGAGGAAAAATCCCAGTCTCTCATGATATTCACTTTGATGTCTACGTTTTTGTTTAAAAGAGTGTTTTGATTCTTCCATGTTTTTCTGTGGATAAGCAGTTTACTTATTTTATTTATTCTATTTATTTATTTTCTTTGCACCTGCAATGAAACCCAGGGCCACTTAAACACTGAGCCATATCCCTAGCCCTTTTATCTTTTTTTTTTTTTATTATTTTGAGACAGAATCTCCCTAAATTTCTTAGGACATTTCTGAGTGGCTGAGGCTGGATTTGAATTGTGATCCTCCTGCCTCGGCTTCCCAAGCTTATGGGATTACAGGCATCATTTTCACTATGTTTAAATAATTTGACATTTTATGAATGTTTAAAAAATCGTGCTGAACATTTGGAGTCTTTAGTTGTAGGCAAATTTTTAAATGGGCACAAACACCGGTAGGATTAACTTGTTCTTGTGTTCTGTTCTATATATACAACAATATATGAAATGATTCAAAATTACTAGAAGAAAGTAAATGTGATAAACAAACTGAGAAATGATAAGTATTTGAGGAGGCAAAATGATAATTACACCATTATTATCAATATATGTGTCAAATTACTATATTGTCTGATAAAGATATACTTGTGTCAGACTGGAGTGGTGGCTCAGTGATAAGCACTTTCCTTGCATGTGTAAGGCACTGTGTGCAATCCTCAACACGACATAAAATAAATAAGGATATAACAATTTTCTACAACTAAACAAAGAAATTAAAAAAGATATATGTGTAAATTAAATTATAAAGTTATGAATAGTTGCACATATATATCAAAGTATTTTCCCCAAGATATGTAGTAATTCAAAAGAAAAATATAGTAACTTTATAGTGGATAGACCCTTTAGACATCAACTTAACTAAGTGATCAAGGTCATCACCACCAGTAATCAAACATGTTGAAGACATGAGCCTCTTGATATGGTGAGCTGAGAAGGAGCCACCACCATTTCTGTGGTATTGCCAAAACTGCAGAGCCTCCCTCTGATCTAGAGAAAACACAAGGAAACCCACAGTTCTACAAAACACTTGTTCCTCAGTGCTGTCAAGATCATGAAAGATGAGTATAGACTGAGGGAATGTCACCAATGTTAAGGTCTGTAAACAAGTCAGGATGGCGCCTGGCATTTTGCCAGAGGGAGTGGTTTGTGAGGTGGCGCCAGCGAGCCATTAAGTGTGGAGATTTCTTATTGGTTGACTGCTGTATCTAGTTTATGTTAATTAAGATAAGCTGTGTGGAATGTATATATACCCCTCCTGTCCTACAATAAATGGCTCCGACTCCTGCTGTATCAATCTACACAAATTGTTGGTCACCCCCTGGTTATTTTGCTGCAGCCAGACTGTGGCAACCAATTGATCAGGGACACAAAAGAGAAATAACAACTAAATGCAGTGTGGGGTCCAGAATGGGGTGATGGAATAAGGAAAGGATCTTGGTAGAAAAATGGGAAATTCCAATAAGAGCTATTTTGTTTTGTTTTAGGTACTGGGGGTCTAACTCAGGACTGCTTTACCATTGAGCTACATCCCCAGCCCTTTTTTATTTTCATTTTTTTTTTTAATTTTGAGACTGTGTCTCATTAAATTGCTTAGGGCCTTGTTAATTTGCTGAGGCAGGCCTCGAATTCTCTATCCTCCTGTCTCAGCCTCCTGAGCTGCTGGGATTACAGACATGCACCACTGTACCCAGCATCCAATAAGATGTGAAGTTCAGGTGATAGTACTGAACTAAGGATAAGTTCTCAGGCTTGATCATTTACTAGAGTTATGTAAGATGTGAATATTAGGGAAGGCTAGGTGAGGGGTGTACTGAAGCTATCTGTTCTATTTTTGGCAACTTTTCTGTAAATCTAAAATTAGGTCAAAATTAAAGTTTAAAAAAGTTGCCACATTGAAAATTTAGGGCAGATGCCTGGAAGGCCTCATGGGAAATTTCACTGCTCTGCCTGTCTTTGGATTTGAGATTGGGAGACTTCCTGTCCTCAGAGCATTAAAGCACCCTATGGTTGGCCAAATGGCTTATACCTTTCTAACAGACAGGCCCCCCTCCTCCTCTGCAGTATGGAGCCCTGAGCCTCCCACCCCACCTTGGGATTCTCATCCTGGCTGGCGGAGGCTGCGAGGTGAGGCTGCAGCAGTCTGGGGAAGGCTTGGCAGGTGAGTGAGAGGGTGCTCCAGAGGGAGGGAGGCTCAGACAGTGGTTAGCTGCAGAGTGGGGCTATGCAGAGGCGAGGGGGAAAGGGAGGGGGGCTCTCCTTCTCAAGGGGCCCTTTCATGTTGAAATTAGCCGTCATGAATGCTAGGGGACCAGGAGGCCAGGCGTGGGAAATGTGAGAGCCCCCTTATGTCCCCTCAGGTGACAGTGCCGTCTGTGGCTCCCAGCCGGCCAGCCAGGATGCATTAGGAGAAGTGTCGGTGTGCACCTGGGGCGGGGGAGGGTCCCATCAAGACATTGACCCACTCAGGGAATGGAGATTTGACGAAGGGAGTTCTAGACTCTCCTGGTGCTGGAGGGGAGGGTGGACTGGGCACCCTGTGGGCTTCAGGATTAAGGGTTGGGCAATTGGCAAGAATCCAAGAGAAAGCTCTGGTCCCAACCCTCTCCAATGCCCTGAGTAGCCTGCTTCTCACCAGCTCTGAAGGTGCAGACCCTGCTGACAAACCTCCAGGGACAAGGAGCTCACTCTATCCTGGGAGAGCGTAGGGTCCAGGCATTGGTTCCACCTCTGGATTCAGTTTTCATTCCCAGCCAGGAAATCTGAGACATTGGACAGGGGAGGCTGTGGCCCCATCTTCCCTGGTACACTCTCAGCCCAAAAGTGACCCCTGCTGTCCGGACAACCCTGGAGGCAGAGGACCATGCTGGCTAGCTGTGCATGGATTGTGCTGGGTGGCCTACCAGCCCCCTCCCCACCCCGCATTCTGTGTTGCTCTCCGCTGGACCCCAAAGTCCTCTTCAAATGTACTGCCACAGGAGGGAGGTGGGTGAGGCCAACATCTGGACCAAGGGGACATCGTTGGCCCTCACAGCTGGAGCTATCAGCAGCCAATGTTTACCCAGACATTATTTGCCTTTGTAAGTGCCTGGCCCCCAACATGCCCCCCCCCCTAGGAGAGGGTCCTGAGCCTCCTCCCCACGACTGGGCAGGGACGGACCCGAGAGTGCCGTGGCTGGCTGGAGTTCAGATCCTCCCAGCAGCTTCAGCTGCCTGAAAGAGGAAAGAGCTAGCCAGCTGGGCTGTCCATGCCGAGGTGTGGGCACGAGTCGGACAAGGCCATGGAGAAAGTGTGAGTGGACCCTGGACACAGCGTGGTGCAGAGAGAAGGGGCAGACCCCTGGAATGTTCCAGAACCTTGCTGGCTGATCTTGGGTCAGTCTGTTCCTCTGTATCCTGTGACACCATATGGGAAGATTTCCTTGCCACCTGATTGAAAATAGTCTCTGTTTTAGTCAGCTTTTTTGCTGCACGATGGAAGGAACCAACCAGAACAATTGTAGAGAGGAAAAAGTTGCCTTGGGGGCTCAGGGTTTTAGAGGTCTCAATGCACAGACAGCAGGCTCCATTCCTCAACGTTTGAGGTGAGCTGAACCTTATGGCGGAAGAGTGTGGTGGAGGGAAGGGGCTCACATGATGATCAGGAAGCAGAGGGAGGCTCCACTTGCCAAATACAAATATATATCCCAAATAATTGGCCCATGACCCTGCTCCCCAGCCACACCCCACCAATTCAGTCACCACTCAGTCAATCACTATCAGGGGATTAATTAACTGAGGGGTTAAGACTCTCACAACCCCATCATTTGTCCTCTGAACCCTCTTGCATTGTCTCACAGCTAAGTTTTTGGGGACCCCTCACATCCAAACCAGAACAGCCTCCTGCCACTCCTATCCCCTCCCGTGCCTGTTTACCCTTTGTAGCATATGTTTCAACATGCACCCCTCTGCCGGAGCACGACCACCAGGAGGGCAGGCAGGACCTCACTTTACTGTCACTTCTCCCTGGCATCCAACCAAGCTTCCACAGCTCTTCCCTAGCTTGCCCCTCTCATTCCATCTGCTTCAAGTGACATTGTGGATTGGGGTCAGAGAAGGACAGACCATGTTCTGTGGTGGCAGGCTCTGGCCAGAGGAGTTTTCTCCTGGAGCACAGCGAGTCCCAGGTGGGCACGAGGGTGGGAAAGACTATTATGCCTTCATGATAATAGAGTATGCATTCACATGAGGAACCAGATTCAGAGATGTTCACTAACTTACCTAAGGTCACACAGCCCCAAAGTTACAGAACCAAGATATGAGCGCTGGTTCAAGGTTTCCTCTTTACTCTGCTGCCTTCTGTAAAAGGTGTTCAAAGTTCTCATTTAATTTCCCAGGACACTTGTGTCCCACACTCCATTGTATCTATACATTCTTTCTATATCATTGCATCCTCAACCCCAACCTTGTTGATGAGCACAGAAGACAACATGAGCCCGATTTCACAGATAGAGAGGAGCCTGTAGTCACACAGCCAGTAAATGGCAACATCTGATCTAAGCTCAGGTCAGCCTCATGTTGGCACATTGCCCTTAACCTTCTACCAGGCTGGGACTAAGCTTTCAGGTCTCATTGGTTGGCATGGGGCTCCTGACCTCCCAGCCTGCATTAACACACCATGCTAGAAGCTTCCCAGGGACCTCACCCTGGACAGAACCTGCTCCATTTACCCCATCCACAGGGTCATTTCAAAAACCCCTGTTGGCCCTCCAGTGAAGAGGCAAAGGGTGTCCAGGCTGCCAGGGCCCAGGAAACAAGGTAAACCTTAGGCTACTACAGAGCACCTACAAAATACTCAGACTCAAGGCAGCTGCAACTTGACTCTTGCTGAAAGCCAAGCATCAACCCTAAGAATATTTACTGCATCTGTGCAATATTCCTGACATTCCATGAAATCATTTTCTTTTTTTATTTTGTGGAATTGGGGATCAAACCCACAGGTGCCTTTATCACTGAGCCTTATAACCCTGGCCCTTTTTACTTTTTTATTTTTATTTTTTATTTTGAGGATCTCACTAAGTTGCCCAACCTCACCTGAAGGTTTTGACCCTCCTACCTCAGCCTCTTGATTCACTGGGATTACCAGGAATGTGTTTTTTTGAATCTGAAATACGTTTATGAAAAAATATGAATTAGTCCAGTGCTTGCTATGTGGGATATAGTCACTGCATACAATCTATGGGAATCTTTATAGAGTCTTGAAAGAGGGGCTACAGATATCACCCCCATTTTGCAAATAGGTAGAGTGAGACTCAGAAGAGCCAAGCCACATGTCCAGGATCTCCAAGGTAGCAAGTGGCAGGGCAGGGAATAGAACCCAGGTTTTCCCAACAAAAAGTCTATGTCCTTCAGGACTATAATCCCAGCAGCTTTGGAGGCTAAGGCAGCACGATTGCAAGTTCAAAGCCAGACTCAGCAACTTAGCAAGATGCTAATCAACTTAGCAAGACCCTATCTCTAAATAAAATATAAGAAGAGCTAGGAATGTGGCTCAATGATTGAGTGCCCCTGAGTCTAATCCCCAGTTCTTAAGCCATGTGCTGTCTGTCCCTTCCTATGAGCAGAGGGCCCTGCACTTCAGCCTCACCTCCTCAGACATGCTTTTAGGAGCACATCCTACTTCCCCATGTCTTTACATCCTCACTTGACAAGTGGGAGGAACCCTGGGGAGGCTCCTAAGCAGGCCTCCGTCTATGGGGGTGGACCCAGGATGTCCACCCTTGTCACACCAAGTTCAACCAACAGGTCCCACTCACTGTCCTCCAAAGCAAAGGCAGTCTGTGTAGAAAGGAATCCCCTTCATGATGGTCCCTCAGAGCTCCCAGGGGCTGCCTGGTGGCACCTAGGAGGGGGCTGGGGGGCTGTCCCTCCCTCTGGGTATTTGGGAGCCGGTGCCCAGGAAGCCTCCAGAGGATGATGATGTGGAACTGGAGCCACTGGCCCTTCCCTGTACATGATGAGCAGGGAGTGTGTTGATGGATATGCTGACTTCACTATCGCGCAACCATTACCATCTAGAATTTGGCAGCCTTCTGGGTGAGGAGGGGAGGGGAGGAAATTTACTAACTTCCTCATGTGTGTAGTGGCATCCTTTACTCTTGAATAAAGCCCAGGGACCTGGTTCACTCCTGGAGCCCTGAGGATAGAGGCACCGCACTCCCTGGGTCTCTCCCTCCCGTCCACCCTCCTCCTGCAGAGGTCTTGCCCTTGGCCAGGGCTGCCCCCCCACTTCTGTGGGTGCCAGGATGATGGGAAACCAGCTGTCTACCTTCCCCACGACTCCACACTTCCCCATCTCATGGTCATGTTCAGGGAGCAAGAAATGGACATCTTGGTGTGGTAGGGGTGAGGTGCAGGCGCCTCTAGGCCATGAGGGAAGAGAACCCAGAGGGCTTCCTGGAGAGGGAGGCTAGGGGTCCTTGCCAAGGGGCGAGTTGGGGGCGGGGAACAGCCTGGACAAAGGCTGAGAGGTGGGGCCACCAGCAGATGTGAGGGGCTGGGCGGGTGGAGAGGAAGGGGAGGGACGGGTGGATGCTTCTAGAACAGGCCTCCCCGAGTGGCAGCCCCTGTCCTCTCTACCCACGCCCACTGATAAGGCCTGGGTAAGGGCGACGGGGCGAGGAGAAATGCCCAAGGCTCACTCATTGCCCAGGGCCCTGGCAGGGAAACCAGCTAGGAGGGCAGGACAGCAGGTTCCCCCCGAGCACTGGGGGCAGGAGGGGCTGGAGAGGGTGACATTCTCCCTCGAGGCCGCCCATGGCCTGCTCCCCCAGCGCTCAGGGGACAAAGGACAGCTGTTCAAACACTTATCAGGGAGTGGGGCTCCATGAGGTGGGGTTCTGGGAGGTGGGGAGGCCACCGTCACTGGGTGCGCTACGCCCCGTGGGTTTGGCCTGTGCTGGACGGGCACCTGCTGGGAGTGTGGGACGTGGGGCAGAACGAGGGTCTGTCCACCTGTGTGCACGTAAGTGGGCTCCTGAGTAAGACAGAACGGGTGTGGGGGGTGGCGGTGCATGCATCATGGGGTGGGTGCACATGGTCTGCGCATGTGCAGGTGAACTGACCCTGCCAGTCCCTTCTGCTCGGGCAGTGATGCTGGTGCAGGGGTGTGACATCCACGCTAGTGAGCGTGCGCTGGCCCACACACATGCATGTGTGTGTGCGTGCTGCACTAGGAGGACAGTGTGAGAGGCCGATAAGGTGGAGGCCCGAGGCTGGCTTCAGTCCTGGAGCCCACGAATCCCCAGGGCATTGTCGCTTTCAGTGCCCAGCGAGTCCCCAGGCCCAGCACCTTTTCCCCTCACCTTGGAGAGGGTGTAGAGGTGGCTCCAGGTCCTCCCTAGAATGGTCTCCGTGGACATCCGTCACATGCCTCTGCACCCCACCCCGGGCTGCGCTCACTCCAGAGGTGCAGGTGATGGTGGGGGCAGGTGGCAGTGGTGCCGGCACGAGGCAGGTCCGTGTGTGTCCCTGAGCCACAGCTTGGCTGGAAAGTTGAGGAGACCTGGTCCCTGGTCTCCTTTGGCCAGATCCCCTGCCTGCCCTCCCAGGACAGTCCCCCAGAGCCACCAGAGCCCCGCCAGTGGGGAACCTGATTTAGGAGTCAGGGCACTCCAGGCTCAAGGCCCTGCCCCCCACTCGCCCCTTCCCACCTCGACCTCCTGTTTGGTGAAGGGGACACCGAGCTGCAGCCCTTGGGCGACAGAGGAGCCTGAGCCCTCCAGGTTGAGCGGAGATTTAAGGGACTGGTGTGGCTTCTCTCTCCTCCTCTCTCTGGGTCTCTCCAGCCAGTCGTGCCCCCACTGCTCACACACTTTTTAAAATGTCAATAGACTGTCACTCACTTTTCTTGTTATACTTCTTAAAATGAGCGTTTCCTCTAGTCGATGGAGGGAGGTGACACTGGAGTCACGGGCTTGGCTTTATTCCTGTCGAGAGGAGATGGACTGTGGAGAGCTCAGCTTTCAAAGGAACTATTTTATTTATAAGGATTTTCCTAATGTCATGAATGTGCCAGGCCTGGCTTCTTTGTGCCCACTCTGGAGAGAAGGGGGGACTGAGCATGGCCCAGGTGGGGTGGCTTTCTTTACCCCGAAGCCCAGAATCCTAGAGGAAGTGACCTTCAGCAGTGTAATGCAACAGTTTCTTTTTTTTAAATTAATTTTTATTGTTGGGTGTTCAAAACATTACATAGTTCTTGATATATCATATTTCACAGTTTGATTCAAGTAGGTTATGAACTCCCATTTTTACCCCGTATACAGATTGCAGAATCACATCAGTTGCACATCCATTGATTTACATATTGCCATACTAGTGTTTGTTTTGTTCTGCTGCCTTTCCTATCCTCTACTATCCCCCCTCCCCCCTCCCCTGCCCTCTTCTCTCTCTACCCCCTCTAGTGTAATTCATTTCTCCCCCTTATATTTTTGTCCCCTTTCCCCTCACTTCCTCTTGTATGTAATTTTGTATAACCCTGAGGGTCTTCTTCCATTTCCATGCAATTACCTTTCTCTCTCCCTTTCCCTCTCACCTCTCATCCCTGTTTAATGTTAATCTTCTTCTCATGCTCTTCGTTTCTACTCTGTTCTTAGTTACTCTCATTATATCAAAGAAGACATTTGGCATTTGTTTTTAAGGGATTGGCTAGCTTCACTTAGCATAATCTGCTCTAATGCCATCCATTTCCCTGCAAATTCTATGATTTTTGTCATTTTTTAATGCAGAGTAATACTCCATTGTGTATAAATGCCACATTTTTTTTTATCCATTCGTCTATTGAAGGACATATATGTTGGTTCCACAGTCTTTCTATTGTGAATTGTGCTGCTATGAACATGGATGTAGCAGTGTTCCTATAGTATGCTCTTTTTAGGTCTTTAGGGAATAGACCGAGTAGGGGAATAGCTGGGTCAAATGGTGGTTCCATTCTGAGCTTTCCTAGAAATCTCCATACTGCTTTCCAAATTGGCCGCACCAATTTTCAGTCCAAGTGCAGTACAAGTGAACCCTTTCCCCCACATCCTCGCCAGCACTTGTTGTTGTTTGACTTCCTAATGGCTGCCAATCTTACTGGAGTGAGATGGTATCTTAGGGTGGTTTTCATTCGCATTTCTCTGACTGCTAGAGATGGTGAGCATTTTTTCATGTACTTGTTGATTGATTGTATGTCCTCATCTGAGAAATGTCTGTTCAGGTCCTTGGCTCATTTGTTGATTGGGGTATTTGTTATCTTATAGTCTAATTTTTTAAGTTATTTGTATATTCTAGATATTAGGTCTCTGTCTGAAGTGTGAGGAGTAAAAATGTGTTACCAGGACGTAGTCTCCCTATTTAACTCTCTTATTGTTTCTTTTGCTTAGAAAAAAACTTTTTAGTTTGAGTAAGTCCCATTTGTTGATTCTAGTTATTAACTCTTGTGCTATGGGTGTCCTATTGAGGAATTTGGAGCCGGACCCCATAGTATGTAGATGATAGCCAACTTTTTCTTCTTTCAGACGCCATGTCTCTGATTTGATATCAAGTTCCTTGATCCACATTAAGTTAACTTTTGCGCATGGTGAGAGAAAGGGATTCAATTTCATTTTTTTGTATATGGATTTCCAGTTTTCCCAGCACCATTTGTTGAAGATGCTATCCTTCCTCCATTGCATGCTTTTAGCGCCTTTATCAAATATAAGATAGTTGTAATTTTGTGGATTGGTTTCTGTGTCCTCTATTCTGTACCATTGGTCCACCCGCCTGTTTTGGTACCAGTACCATGCTGTTTTTGTTACTATTGCTCTGTAGTATACTTTGAAGTCTGGTATAGCTGTACTGCCTGATTCACACTTCCTGCTTAGCATTGTTTTTGCTATTCTGGGTGTTTTATTTTTCCATATGAGTTTCATGATTGCTTTCTCTATTTCTACCAGAAATGCCATTGGGATTTTGATTGGCATTGCATTAAACCTATAGAGAACTTTTGGTAATATAACCATTTTGATGATGTTAGTTTTACCTATCCATGAACAGGGTATATCTTTCCATCTTCTACGATCTTCTTCTATTTCTCTCTTTAGGGTTCTGTAGTTTTCATTGTATAAGTCTTTCACCTCTTTTGTTAGGTTGATTCCCAAGTAGTTTATTTTTTTTTTTTGAGGATATTCTGAATTGAGTGGTTGTCCTCATTTCCATTTCAGATGATTTGTCATTGATATACAGGAATGCCTTTGATTTATGCGTATTGATTTTATATCCTGCCACTTTGTTGAATTCATTGATTAGCTCTAATAGTTTCTTTGTCGGCCCTTTTGGGTCTGCTAGGTATAGAATCATGTCATCTGTAAATAGTGATAATTTAAGTTCTTCTTTTCCTATTTTTATGCCTTTAATTTCTTTCGTCTAATTGCTATGGCCGGTGATTCAAGAAATATGTTGAACACAAGTGGTGAGATAGGGCATCCCTGTCTTGTTCCAGATTTTAGAGGGAATGCCTTCAGTTTTTCTCCATTCAGAATGATGCTAGCCTGAGGCTTAGCATATATTTCTTTTACAATATTGAGGTATGTTCCTGTTATCCCTAGTTTTTCTAGAGTTTTGAACATAAAGGAATGCTGTACTTTGTCGAATGCTTTTTCCGCATCTATCGAGATGATCATATGGTTCTTATTTTTAAGCCTATTGATGTGGTGAATAACATTTATTGATTTCCATATATTGAACCAACCTTGCATCCCAGGGATAAATCCTACCTGATCATGGTGCACAATTTTTTTGATATGTTTTTGTATCCAATTCACCAGAATTTTATTGAGAATTTTTGCATCTAGGTTCATTAGAGATATTGGTCGGTAGTTTTCTTTCTTTGAAGTGTCTTTGTCTGGTTTAGGAATCAGGGTGATGTTGGCCTGGTAGAATGAATTTGGAAGTTCTCCCTCTTTTTCTATTTCCTGAAATAGCTTGAAAAGTATTGGTATTAGTTCCTCTTTAAAGGTTTTGTAAAACTCTGCTGTATACCCATCCGGTCCTGGGCTTTTTTTAGTTGGTAGTCTTTTGATGGTTTCTTCTATTTCCTCTATTGATATTGGTCTGTTTAGGTTGTCAATATCCTCCTGACTCGATCGGGGCAGATCATATGACTTAAGAAATTTATGGATGCCTTCACTATCTTATTTTTTATTGGAGTATAAGGATTCAAAATAATTTCTGATAATCGTCTGTATTTCTGAAGTGTCTGTTGTGATATTGCCTTTTTCATCCCGTATGCTAGTAATTTGAGTTCTCTCTCTTCTGCTCTTCGTTAGCGTGGCTAAGGGTCTGTCGATTCCATTTATTTTTTCAAAGAACCAACTTTTAGTTTTGTCAATTTTTTCAATTGTATCTTTTGGTTTGATTTCATTAATTTCAGCTCTGATTTTAATTATTTCTTGCCTTCTACTTCTTTTGCTGTTGTTTTGCTCTTCTTTTTCTAGGATTTTGAGATGAAGTATTAGATCATTTATTTGTTGGTTTTTTCTTTTTTTAAGAAATGAACTCCAAGTAATAAATTTTCCTCTTAGAACTGCTTTCAATGTGTCCCATAGATTCCGTTATGTTGTGTCTGTGTTTTCATTTATCTCTAAGAATTTTTTAATTTTCTCCTTGATGTCTTCTGTAACCTATTGATCATTCAGTAACCTATTGTTCATTCTCCAAGTGATGCATGATTTTTCCTTCCTTATTTTATCGTTGATTTTCAATTTCATTCCATTATGATCAGATAAGATGCATGGTATTATCTCTACACCTTTATATTGTCTAAGAGTTGCCCTGTGACATAATATATGATCTATTTTGGGAAGGATCCATGTGCTGCTGAGAAAAAAGTGTAACTGCTTGATGTTGGGTGGTATATTCTATATATGTCAATTAAGTCTAGGTTATTAATTATATTATTGAGTTCTATAGTTTCCTTATTCAACTGTTGTTTGGAAGATCTGTCCAGTGGTGAGAGAGGTGTGTTGAAGTCTCCCATGATTATTGTATGGTGGTCTATTTGACTCTTGAACTTGAGAAGAGTTTGTTTGATGAACATAGCTGCACCCTTGTTTGGGGCATATATATTTATGATTGTCATGTCTTGTTGGTGTATGGTTCCCTTGAGCAGTATGTAGTGTCCCTCTTTAATACTTTTGATTAACTTTGGCTTGAAATCTATTTTATTTGATATGAGTATGGACACTCCTGCTTGTTTCCGAAGTCCATATGAGTGATATGATTTTTCCCAACCTTTCACCTTCAGTCTACTTATCTTTTCCTATCAAATGCGTCTCCTGAAGGCAGCATATTGTTGCATCTTGTTTTGTGATCCATTCGACTAGCCTGTGTCTCTTAATTGGTGAGTTTAAGCCATTAACATTTAGGGTTATTATTGAGATATAAGTTGTTCTTCCAGCCATATTTCTTTATTTATGTTACTAAACATGGTTTGTTTTCCTCTTTGATTATCCCCCCCCCCTTTACTGTACTACCTCCTGCTGTTGGTTTTCATTGATATTTTCCATTTTCTCTTCCTGTGATATTTTGCCGAGGATGTTTTGAAGAGATGGTTTTCTAGCTGCAAATTCTTTTAACTTTTGTTTATCATGGAAGGTTTTAATTTCATCTTCCATCCTGAAGCTTAATTTCGCTGGATGCACAATTCTTGGTTAGAACCCATTTTCTTTCATTGTCTGAAATATGTTATTCCAGGATCTTCTAGCTTTCAGAGTCTATGTTGAAAGGTCAGCTGTTATCCTGATTGGTTTACCCCTAAATGTAATCTGCTTCCTTTCTCTTGTAGCTTTTGAAATTCTCTCCTCATTCTGTATGTTGGGCATCTTAATTATAATGTGTCGAAGTGTGGATCTCTTATGATTTTGCACATTCGGCGTCCTGTAGGCTTCTAGGATTTGGGATTCTGTCTCATTCTTTAAGTCTGGGAAGTTTTCTCCTATTATTTCATTGAATAGATTGCACATTCCTTTGGTTTGGACCTCTATACCTTCCTGTATCCCAATGACTCTTAAGTTTGGTCTTTTTATGTTATCTTATATTTCTTGAATGATCTGCTCATGGTTTCATAACAGTTTTGCTGAGCTGTCAATGTTCTTCTCCAATTGAAATACGTTGTCTTCATTGTCTGATGTTCTATCTTCTATGTGTTCTACTCTGCTGATAGTATTCTCAATTGAGTTTTTAAGTTGGTTTATTGCTTCCTGCAATTCTAAGATTTCTGTTTGTTTGTTTTTTATAACCTCTATCTCCCTGTATAATTGATTTTTTGCTTCATGGATTTGTTTATGTAATTCATCGTCGAAGTGGTCGAAGTGGTCTTTCCTTGTCTGATTTTGCTGTCTAATGTCTTCCTTGAGACTCCAGATCATCTGAAGCATGTATATACTGAATTCTTTATCTGACATTCCATCTGCTGCAGATATTACCTCTTCTAAAGTTGAGTTGACCTGCATTGCTAGTGGTCCTTTCTTTCTTTGTCTTTTCATACTGATCGCATTTCTTTCTGCTTGGTGAAACTGTTGTGTTATTGATTTTTCCCCCTATATATTTATATTGCTGGCTTTGGCGGTTGTTCTGCCCCTCCTCCAATTGGGGCAATATGCCTACCACACCAGCAGGCCGCTGGGCCTGTACTTTCGGTGGGCCTGTTCTTTCAGTGGTCACAGGTCTGCCTACCTTGCAGGCGCGAGCAGTGGCTCTGTCCCTCCGCAGGCCGCTAGGCCTGTTCTGTCTGTTGGTTACAGGTCTGTCAACCTAGCAGGCACTAGAGGCGACTCTACCCCTTCCCCAATCGGGGGTATGGCGGGCCACTGGGCATGTTCTGCTGGTAGGTTAATACAACAGTTCCTAATTGCACACTGCTGGTGGTGGGGAGCTCACTCCCGACCAAGATGGCCAACCTCAGGTACAGTCTCCAACCCCTTTTTTACCCTCACGGGCCCTGATTCTGTTCTCTGAAGTGAGGGAGGAAATCTCTACAGAGTCCCTTTTAGGGTCCTCCTAGGGATTCCTTCCCGCTTTGAAATACCCCCCTTAGTCCTTTGAATCTCTCTTCATCCCATCACCATCTTACTGAGTCTACAAAATATACCCAGAATTCTCTTCCCCAAGATCAGGAAGAGCAATTGAGAGTTCTGTGGGTTACCAAGACCAGTGTCTCCCAAGGTCACTTCTGAAATGTCTTCATTCTAGTCACACTTATAAGGATCTTATGTTCAAATGAACGTTGCAAGTGCTGGGTTAAAGAAATATTAGAAACTTCTTTTGCAGAAGGACTTATCAGGGCCTTATATGACTCATGTACCTGAGACTCTCCAAACCAGATACAGGAGGTTGAGTTTGGGTGCGTCTGGACTTGTCATAAAGTCATGCTAGAAGGGACACGTAAACTGCTCTAGAAGCAGACCTGGGTGAGAATTCTAACTTTGCCATGTATTACCTTCGGGACCTGGAAATGCCTTTACCACTCTGACCTTCAGACTCTTCATCTGTCATGTGAAAGATCTTCATCTCTGTGCCTTGCTTGTTCGACAGGTGGAGCACAAGGGAAAGAAGTCAATCATCTAGTGCAGCTATCCCCAGGAATATCCTGGCTCAGGCCAGCCTCAACTCCCCACACAGCCTCAAATGTACCAAGCCCACTGCTGCCTCAGGTCCTTTACACATGCTAAAAATCCACTTTCCAGCTACATCCATATGATGCATGGTAGTGGCTCAACAAACAATGCATAAACTGCTGTGAGATGGAGGCCCTTGATGTCTTTTTCTGCTGGCCACCATCCTGCTCATGCCCATAGTCTGATGAGGCCTGAAATCTTTTCTGTCTTACCCTGAGTCTAGAGCAAGCATGGCCTCCCATGCATGCACTTGAATATCACCATGAAGGCAGTCTCCAGGATCTCCCGGGCAGGAAGGATGTCAGCTGGGAGCCACTGGGCCATGACCAGGCCCTGCCCCAGGCCCTTGGACCCTGCTCTGGGTCACCTCTACAATGGTGTCCCCTCTGCTGGCTCCCTGTGCTGGCCGCTGACTTAATAAATCTCGGACAATTGGCCACCGGCTTGTTTTCTTAAAATGAGGTCACCTGTAAGGATGTCTGACATGACGTGGCCCCGCCTCCTCAGAGCAGTGGGGACATTGCAGCTCAGGTAAGTGAACATTCTCTTAAACCAAAAGCCTGGGAGGGGGCTCTCTTCTCCCCCAGGCTGAGTGGGCCTCTCAGGACCAGGTGAGGCAGCCCCCGAGGGGGGGCACTGTCTGTGTCACAGAAGGCTCCACTCACCCAAGTCACCTCCTGCCATAGGTGGATCATATGTCTGATGTTCTCCTCCCACTTACTGCATCTTTGGTTTGAGGGGTCTGGATTAAAAAAAAAATGGCCCGGGTTTAAAACCCCTCTGGGCCTCTCTTGAGCTGTGTGATCATGGGTAAGTTAATAAATCTCTCTGTGCCTCAGTTTCTTTCTTAAATGGAGATACTGGTGTGTCTCCTGGGGTTTTTTGATGCAGAGCAGTCCCTAGCTCATAAGAGGTGCTGCATCAACGTGGCTGCAATGACTATTAAGGCCATTTTTGGATGTTGTGGATGGAGTGGGGTTGGGAACTTCAGTGAGGATCAGTGTGAACTCTTCTCTGTTAATTCATTTTCTTTTTTGTGGGAGGTACGGTGTCAGGGGCTAGAAGGAAATTCTCCTTCAAAGAATAGCCTGACATTTACAAGAAACAGCCCCCTGGGTGACATCCTTCCTGGGAGACATCCTGCAGCTACCTATCTCCCTGAAACATCCTGTGGCTATCAGGAACATCAGACATCTTGCACCTGCCAGTTTTACCACCCACATCCAGCAATTGCTGATTAGAGAGCTTCCCCATCCCCAGCATATAAATACCCCTGTGTGAACAATAAAAGTTTGAAGCTTGATCAGAACTCCTGTCTTGCTTTCATCCTTCGTGTCTCTTGTCCCTTCATTCCTCCCCACCTAGGTTCACCACCCACGTTGATGTGTCCTGTGGGTCAGAACATTTGGCGCCCAAAGATTGGGGCTGGAGCCTTTGACTGAGAAGGAACACCATCCTCCAGGGACACTTGGCCAAGTGGAGCTCGCGATCCCCTTGGCAGACACGACCGAGAGACAGATCCAGGAGGAGAGTGGGGACGATGCACAGTGACTGACCCAAAATGGGACAAGCAGTTTTGTCACATGATTTGTTGTTGTCAGACCTCAAGGAGGCCCTCAAGACACGGGTGGCATGTGTTAAGAAAAAGGACTTAAAATTATTCTTTTCATACATAAAAGAATTGTGTCCGTGGTTTTCCCTTGAAGCGACCATTGATGGTAAAAGATGGCTTAGAGTAGGAGACTGTTTAAAAGATTATTATGAATCCTTTGGCCCAGAAAAGGTGCCTGTTCCCACCTTTTCTTACTGGAACTTAATTAATGAAATTCTTAAAAGTTTACCCTTTGATAATGGTACCTTAAAACGTGTCAGGATTGGGGAAGAGGCTATGCAAAAGACCTCTCGTCTCTCTCGTCCCCCCTCGGCATGTCCTTCAGTTAGTATAGACATAGATCCTTCTCAGTCTCCCTAGGACCCTGGGAACTTTCCTGAACCCCCTCAAAATCCCACGCTAATGAATAAGGCTCCAACAGCTACCAACCGCCTTTATCCAGTTTTAAATCCCGGAGACACATTGACCCCTGGGGAGGAGGCTACCTTGGAGAAGGAAGCAGCTCGCTACCATTCAGAAGACCCGCCACCTCTCAGGACCCTGCCACAGCCTATAGGACTTAAACATCCACCTCCCTCCTATATCCCTCCTGCCTTTTGTGCTCTGGCCCTTTAGGGGCCAACTGCCCCATCAGATATTTTTTCTCCACTTACCTTGCCTAACCTGGCTCCCTTGCGCAAGACTCTCCAACAGAGATGGGAACACATCCAACTTCTAAAAGAATCAAGATCTCTTGACTCTGAGCTCCGCTCATTAGCCTTAGGCACAGAGTCAACACAAGCTGGCCCAAGGCAGTGTAATACAAAGGTTAAGCCGCGCCATTGGCCTATTCTCACCTTCCCAGTCACCCACAGTCAGATAGATAAGCCCACCCAGGCTGAGGACAAAGAGGAGGATCAAGTGGAGGAAACGGATCTAGGGTTCATAGTTTGTCCCTGGTGAGCAGATTTCTCTCTCTCTGCTTCCTCATTGCAATATGCTGAGCTGCTTTCCGACTCCCTACACTTCCCCCACTATGTTCTGCCTCACGTTGGCCCCAGAGCTATGCAGTTGGTGGTCAGTGGAGTGAGACCTGAAACTATGAGCTACATAAACTTGTCCTGCTCTAATTGTTGTTAGATTTTTTTGGTCACAGTGATGTAAAAGGCAACTAAAAACACAGACTAATTTATCCAGCAGGGAATATTAAAGGCAGTACAGCATTTGAGATATGGCCTGGGTATTTCTAGCTGCTTTCAGCCTTTTATACCATGGGGATCAGGAGCAAAAGGCAGGGTAGAAAGATTTAAAATACTTGCAGGTTTTCCAGAAAAGAAAACTTTGTAATGTTGGGGCCAAAAATGGTGTGGTTGGTAAAGAGATTAGTTCCATTACACAGAAGCCACCTTTAGGCATCTCAGGACTGGGAAGGACACCACCCTTATCAGGCTCAATGACTTGTGGAAAGATTATCAGGGTGCCCTGCGTGCAAAAGGCAGCCTCAGAATCCTATGTCCAGATTCATTTTGCTGTGTAACTAACATCATATGGGCTGACAGAGGCCATGGTCTAGGTGGGTCTGGCTACTTTCCTCATTCTTCGCTGACCTTGTTATTGTCCATGTGATGCTGGTTATCAGGCGTATAGAGTGAAGAGTTGAGGGGTTGTGAAGGTTTGCATTCATACTTCAGAGGAAACGCTGGTGACCAGGATGTGCATATCACATTCAGAGTGCAACCCAGTAACCCCAGAAACAGTGATTTATCAAACTATGAGAGTGGAGCCAGTGTTGTGGTGGAGGTTAGCAGTGGCAGGCCTATGAACACCTGCTCAGGTAAGTGAAAGTCAGTGAGCACAGAAGCTCTAGGGAGTGGTCCCACATCAGACCAAGCTGGAGGGGTAAGGATGCTCAAGTTCTAGGGCACCCATATTACACCATCAGGTGCCCGAGTTTCACACCTGGAGCACTAGACTTAATGGATCACTAGACTTAACGTGTGCCCTGCTGTGCTTTTTCAGTCTTCTCCTTACTGCTGTCCTCTTCTTCCCTTTGGGGTTAGTTGTGTTTCCCCTGCGTAGATGTATCTTTGAAATGTATTAACATTTTTTTGATGATTAATGAGGATTGCAGCCAATGCAGCTACAAAAGGTTTGATTCTTCTGCTTTGCTTCCATGCATGAAAGTCAGTAACTGAAGAGGCAGAGAGGTGGGAGAGGAAAAGGCTTCATTGGCAACAATTCAGCATTTCAGAGATGAATGGCTAGCTCCTGGTTTCATCTTGCTTAGTACTGCTGAGGGAAAGCATATACAGTGTGTTATGTGGAATTGTTCTCGCAGTCTTGGGCAGGTGGACACAAGCACAGTTTACTAGTGTTCACAGACTGTCATTTAGAGGGGTCTGGAGTCATGGCTCAGTGGTAGAGAGCTTGCCTGGCATGTGTGAGGCATAGTGGTCAATTCTTAGAACCATATAAATCAATAAATATTGATAGACAACTAAAAATAGATGTCACTATGGAGCTGGGGATGTGGCTCAAGTGGTAGCGCACTCGCCTGGCATGTGTGCAGTGCTAGGTTTGATCCTCAGCACCACATAAAAATAAAGATGTTGTGTCTGCCCAACACTAATAAATAAATATTAGAAAATTCTCTCTCTCTCTCTCTCTCTCTCTCTCTCTCTCTCTCTCTCTCTCTCTCTCTCTCCCTCTCTTTTAAAAAACTGTTATTTAAAGAAGTTGGGATTCTGTGGGTTATATCTGGGTCCAGTGGACCCTGACACATCCCAGACCTGTGAATCTAAGATAATGTGATTTTTTATATGCTTGCAATTCTGAAGGTGTGTGTGTCTGGCTTCCCTCCTAGTCAGTGTCTTCTGTACACTTCTGCCAATACCTTTTAATTTGGACATTTCCTGTGACATCGTAAGGTGGAGTGCCCAGTGCAAGGGCCCTTTTAACTGACTTTCGTGCTTTTAACTGACTCTATGGTTAGTCATTAAGATAGGGTTGAGGGTGTGGGGAGAAAAGAAAGCTATACTCATGAATTAAAAGAAGAGAATGGCAGAAAAAAAAAACGTTCAATTCAGGCTTCAGCGTCACTATGTTCCCTTGAGTCTCAGAAGAGACTTTGGGCAAAAACTATTGAGAATGCACTGTTGATATTTGTGGACTCTTGGAGTCCAAATGCTTGTTTATTTATTTATTTTTAATTATTTATTGCTGTGAGACAGACATGAGCTTTTGGGGACAAGGGATAGATGTTCTGGCATTAACATTTGGTGTTCCTCAAAGGCTCACCTCTTAAACATCTGGTTCCCAGCTGAAGTCATTATTGTGAGGTGTTGGAAGCTTGTGGAAATTGGGGCCCATTTGATGAAAATTACCTCATTGAGGATGTGCCACTGATGGGGTACTGGGACCCTAATGTACTTCTGTCTCTGTCTCTCTCTGCCTCCTAGCAGCCATGAGGTGGTCAGTTTTTCTATGCCATACACTCTTGGCCAGATGTTCTGCTTTGCTATAGGTCCAGAGGTAAGAGGGCCAAGTGACCATGGACTCTAATCTCTGAAACCATAAGCCAAAATAAATCTCTGCTCCTTTGAATGTGGTGATCTCAGGTATATTATCACAGGTTTGGAAAGTGATTAGGACAGCTGCTGTCCAAAATATAAGAGGCCCCAGACCTTCCTCTAACCAGATTCACCTCTTCTGTCTGAATGTAACACAGAAAAGCTGACAATTTACTCACTAATTTTTTGACAAACAAACATGCCAGTAATATCTTCAGATTATAATTTGGACATATAAGGATGCCAAATGCCTCTTGTGTGAGAACACTGCAGACCCCTTTCAGAAATTGGAGCTGATGTGGCTTAGGGAGGAGCCCAGGTGAACAAGTCAAGCCCTGGCATTGGAACACATATTGCACAATGGTCTGGCTTTCTAGCTAGAAGATATCCATCTCGGCTGATGGTGGATACTCAAAAGAATCTGTTTGGGGTGATTCTCTCTTTTAGAAGCCCCTTAAATGTCCCAGAATACCTTCATCTCCCGAAGCATTATCTGAGAGTACTCTCTTATTATTTGAAGAGTTTTCTCTATATTGAGGAGTTATTGAGTGGCTGGCAAATACCTTTCAGTTTTATAGGAGGGAATGTGCTCTTTCCTTTGCACTTTTATATTTTCTTACATTTTCAACAGCAAGGTATGTGCCTGAAATCTGCATCTTCACCCCTCTACCTCTGTGTGCAAGGCCCACAAGATAATATCCTTGAACTGGGTGTGTCAGTGTTCATATTATGTATGTAATGTTCTGTATGTGTGTGTGTGTGTGTTTGTTTGTGTGTGTGTGTGTGTGTGTGTGAGAGAGAGAGAGAAAGAGAGAGAGAGACAGAGAGAGAGAGAGAGAGAGAGAGAGAGAGAGACAGAGAGAGAGAGAAAACACAAGAACTTGTTTCTCTAGCACCAGGACTTTGTGCTTTTATGTGTTTCATGTGTATAGGTATGGAAAGGATATGAAACAAGACACCATAAATTCTCCTGTGTGGGACTGTTTGGTTGTCGTGTGTAAATATTTTCTGAGTGATTTCTTTGGTCATTGTTGGCTGAATACCTTTCTGGCAGGACATGTGTTTAGGGTTTTAGTGGTGCATCTGTAGGTGTTGTTCGCATTGTGGACTATTGTGAATGCATTTGAGAGGAGTTAGGATGTTGTCTTACTATTATGTGTTGAATCTGTGCATTTTCAGATTTTAGAATGTATGTGTATGTTCATGATGTCTAGGTCAGAATTCAGGGACATAATCTTTGGTGTTCAGAGATTTGGAGAGAATGGAATCATGGGGTATGTTGGGGTGTTTAGAATTATGTATATGTGGCACATAGATGTGTATGGATTCTGTTGACAATGTCTCAAGTGGACTGCTGTGTATTTTCTTGTTTAGGGCTTTGAGGTGATCATGTTATTGTTAGGAATGGAGGGGTGTCATTTGTGAGTATGTAGGAGGAGTTAGCAGTGTCTGTACGTCTGAGATTTGTTGTTGAACTTCATATTCTGAGGCATTCTGTGTATGTGCATGTTTGCAACATAGAGGTGATTGTAAATGTTTTCATTTGAGAATACAAATTGTTGTCATGTTAATAAGTAATTTGTTTGCTCCATTCAGTTACTGAGGGAGTGTTTGTGTGATTGCTTTATGGGTGATACTGATTGATGTGTGGTCTGAAGATGAGTGTATCTGAAGCACACCAGATACTCTCAACCAAAAGACCCTTGCCATAATTAAGCTTATTCTCTTGTAAATCAGCAGCAAGTATGCAAAGGTTACTGTGGTTGGTAGCTTCCTCTTTTTTGTAAATGCCAGATTTTTTTTTTTTTTTGGTAAATACGTGTGAAACCTCTGTCTGGCCTAGAGAATGGAATGAAAAACACTTGTCAAGTGAATCTTCAAGTCCTTTTCCCGCATGGGACATAAAAGTCAAAATATTTTGAAATTATCTGTCCCTAGAATGTTTCAGGCATGAGCCACACTCTGAACTGATTGGCAACATCCAATAAACCTGCTTTCTGAAAATTCCTGTGGTATCCAGCCTCTTCAGTCCTACTTCATATCTATTTTAAGTGTTTCATCTAGGCGACTGGAATATGTGTGAGACTTTGTAAGGAAGGTGATTGATTGGAATTGTTTGGATTTTGCTGTGTATTTTTATTAATTTGGGCATGAGGAACTCTGGATTTAGAGTCAGGCATCTGGAAGATAAGAAGTTTATGCTATTGAGGATTTTCAGAGCTCCACAGTGTTGTGTGCTGTTAACTGAGTATATCAGAAAGAATGAGCATTTTTGTACATTAATAGTGAGTTCTGTGCCCTTTAATAGTGAGAGAGTGGCTGCATGTACTTTGGGTCTGTGGGAGTACTGTGGGTTTGTAGTTCAGATGGACACGTTTGTTCCCAGACTTGTATAATCTAGGACTGTGCATGTATTTAGGAAGTGTGATGGCTGAGTATTCATTCTCAAATAGTAGATGGGTAGTGTGTGTTTCCACTGAGAAAATATAGAAGTTATATTTATATGGGAATACAAGTTAGGAGGATTAGGTACTGACAGTGTATATGGGTTATTATGACATGGTGGGACTTGTGAATAATTATTAAGAAGAGTGTTTGAATGGAGTATTTTGGTGAATACTTTTTGATATTCACAAAATATTGATTTTTTAATTTAATTTTATTTTTTGTTTAGGGAAGGGTGTGACATTAGAGTGCAGGGTAAAATATGTGTATTAAGGCAACACATGTGTTATGTATGTATTTGGGAAATGACAATGAGTAGATTGTAGGTGACATCATTGTTGTGTACATTTGGAGAGGGTTGAGAAACTTTATGTGTTTTTTGGAGTTGGTGTTTGCGTATCAAGTGATTCTGGGAATATGGACTCATGTTTATGTGTGTATGTGGGTGGTTGTACCTGTGTCATTTAGGGTTAAGAATGTTACATTTTTGTAATCAGGGTATTTCTGGTTCCACTCAATCTTAGGGAAGTTCAAAGAGATTTTTATCCACACATGCCACCCAGCCACAGAGACCTGTGAACACCTCTTGCTGAGGCACATACATGGAAAGATGCACACTCATTAAAACCCCTTTCACCACAGATATCATTAAAACACCTCACATTTAGAAACAGGTGCATGACCCACAACTCACTGCCATTCCAACAAAAACACAGATGCATAAATCACCTTTATCCCTGCTTTCCCCGAATACACACACCACCACTTCCTTTCTAAAAAAATATATACATACCCACAAATACACCTGCCTGTTATCACCCAGGTACTGACGGACATGCAATTATAATGTATACTTTCCAAATGCAGGCTTATACATTCCTATATACTCTACACTTGCTGAAGGCATGCACATGATATAAACAAACACTGAGTATGCATGCACACAGAAATACAACATACAACGCCCCTACACACACACACACACACACACACACACACACACACAATAAACCCTATTTGTTACCAGAAGTCACATAAAAAAAACCATAAGTACTCTGGAAAATCTCACACAGAAATACAATATACACAACACCTTGCTTCTGTCTCTTCTTGCTTTACACAGAATTTAAAGTACACTGCAGAGCAGATAGGCTTAACTGAACTTTCCAACAAAAAGCAAAAGACGACAAATTCTTCACAACAGTACCAACAACATTCTCCAGAATAGACAACAGATTAAGTCATAAAACAAACCTTAACAAATTTTAAAAGCTAAAAATCATTTGAAATAACTTTTTTTTTCTGAACACAATGTAATAAAACTGGAAACCTACAACAGGTGGAACTTCAGAAACATCCTGCATGTCTGCGATTATAACAAAAAGCTCTCAAATAGCAGAGTCAATGACAAACAGAATGGAAATTTATAAAGATTCTTGAGAAAAATGATAGAAACACAAAATAAAAAACCCTATATCATAGAGCAGAGGCAATTTTAAGATTAGATCATTACATACCTATATCAAAAAAGAAAACAACCAAGACTTCCTCTTCAAGGAGGTAGAAAATCAAGAACATGCCTGACCCAAAGCTAGTAGAAGAAAAAATAATAACATCAGAGAAGAGGTAAATAAAATATAGATTAAATATTATTTTAAAAATATCAACAACAGAAAGAATTTATTTACTTACTTACTTACTTACTTACTTACTTACTTATCCCTAGGATTGAACTCAGAAGCAACCACTCACTGAGAGATGTCTCCAGACCTAGTTTGTTTTTTATTGAGAGTCAGGGTACCATAGAGTGGCTCACTGCCTTACTTTTGCTGAGACTGTCTTTGAACTTGCCTTCCTCTTGCCCCTCCTTGAGGATCTAAACTGTTCATGTCAATGGTTAAGAGTACAGCTTTGCCATTGAACTCACTTAAGCAGTGGGAAGATCATGATGGTGTATAATATGAGCATTCCCAGACGTGATACCTACGGACATCTTTGCATTGGCTTTGTCCACAGAAAGCATGAGACTCACCTTTCAGGACTCTGTTTGGTGCATGCTTTGGCTTCTTCGCTTTTTTGGTGGAGGTTTTCTGTTGGAGACTAAACCCAGAACATCATGCATGCTCGGCAAGTGCTTCCCCATGGAGCTGTGCCCCCAGCCCAACTTGGCCTTTCTTGGTGATCAGAGAAAGTGTCTGTTGAACTCTATTTTTAGTGACTTACTGGGAAACTTCATGTCCTCTGATTCTACCTCTTCTGCAGATCCAGTTGAAGGCAAAGGTGCTGTGGCGAGCCATCCCCCTTTTCATCTTCTTAGTCTGCTGTCAGGTCAATCCGGTCTCCTGTGCTGTTGTTGGCGCAAGGGGGAGAGGGGGGAACCATGTGCCACTCCTTTGGTTTCTACTTGTTTCCAGATCCTTTGTTTGGTGTTATGGCCTCAGATTCTGTGGACCCTTTCTACTGGATGTGAGGGATTCTGGCCTCCAACAGAGGGAGGCTCAGACTCACTGTGCCTCTTTTCTGCTGGACCAGCACCATTTAGTTGAACTACAGCCTTTCTGTGGAGCTCAGAGAATGGGCAGCTCTGTGGCCTGGAAACTCTGCATGTGCCACGTCCAATAGCCTGATCAACGGTGCATTCAGCCTGGGAAACACCATCTTCTTTAGAGTTGGGTTTGAATGCAATACAAAACCTGGAACAGCAAGATAAGTCTCTGCTTGAGAATTTCTGAAAACTTAAAAAAACTAGAGTGTTTGAAATCCCTGAAATGAGATGGTGAGTAGACATAGAACACTCTCTAGAACTCTCTAGTGGTTTCTCAGCTGCATCTTTTTCATATCTACAGGTGAAATATATGGATCAAAACCACGAGTGACAGTGGAGGGTCAAATCTAACCAGTCACCTGTGGGTCTAGAAATGATTTTCTTGTGTATGTTGATGGTGCATTTGATGGACACGGTTTAAAAATGGGGTTCCAAAAAGGTTCCAGTCACTCAGAATCAGAGCTCATCTGAACATGATGGAAAGGGAAGGTTGATTCCCAACTAGATCCAAATGTGCCAGCCCCATTTGCAGAGTCAGGAAATGATTGGAATGTTCTCCAGTTTTATGAACTGATGAAGGACGGGCCTCTCTGTCCTCTGTCCATCCAGAATGGATCTGTCCATGGGGATGGGAATGTAGCAGGCTCTTGAGGGGTACGTGACTTTTCAAACAGAATGACATGGTGTCCGGTGAGCTTGACAGAGGGACTCAGTTGTGTTCTTATCTTTGGTTTTGGGGGGTTATGCTATAATTGCTGCCAGCAACCTGAAGCCCATCCAATGTGGAAAAGGGGTCACATTCAATTCTGTAGGTTCATTTTATTAAATAATGTCTTGCTTTCTTGAGCTCACAGGGGCTTTGTGGCTGCCCATTTCCTTAGGCACACTCATGGAGCTCGGTATCTCTGCAATGGTCACCTTGGGCCTCATCATGCAGCTCTTGGCTTGCACCAAGATGATTGAAGTGGGTGACACCCCAAAAGACCAAGCCCACTTCAACGTGAGCCCAGAACTTTAAGAAAGATCATGGGTAAATTTCTGGTGTCTAGTTGAGAATTTGAATTGGCTCTAAAATTGGGGGCATGAAAAGAGCCCAGTTTGGCCTGTGTGCTTTGCCTGCCGACCCTGTAGGTGCTCCATGGCCTGTTAGTGAGAGAGCACTTCTGGGAGGTGCTGGGTATGGGGGAAGGCCAGGCAGGGCAGGGGAGGGCAGGAATGCCCCAGAGGATGGACTTGAAGGATCAGTGCATGGAGGTCACCCCTTCACCAGCCATGATTTCCATACCTCACGAAGGAGGTGACATCTACTTCAGAGCTGTCATAAGAATTCAATCAAAGCCAGATGCTGTGGAGTATGCCTCTAATTACAGCAGCTTTGGAGGCTGAGGCAGAAGGATCACTATTTGGAGGTCAACCTCAGCAACTTAGTGAGGCCCTAAGCACCTCAGTGAGACCCTGTTTCTAAATAAAATAATAAATGGCTGGGGATGAGACTCAGAGGTGAAGCACGTCTGCTCAGTCCTCAGTATAAAAAAAAAGAGGATTAAATTAAATAATCACTCTCACCGTGCCTAACACATGGTAGTTATTTAGCAAGTGCTATTTTTCTTCTGTATTTAAAAGGATTTAATGAGCAAAAAGGTGATCCTCTCAGTCCAGCTCTGCTGTTGATTAGATTTTTTGATGTGGAAGAAATTTAGATAATAGTTCTGGAGTCTCAGTTTCTACATGCTGTTAAACTAGGTTAAGAGTATTAGCTGTATCAAATGATAGGCAGCCCCAATAATGGGGTCCAGCCTCAGAGTCAGCCAAGCCTAGCCTCTGTTAACTGGAATGTGCTATTTAGAAAACAATATTTACAATTTTCTACTCTGCCATCTTCCATACAGCATGTCTTAGAAATCTTAAGTTAGTAGGTTAAATAATTCAGTGAGAAATCCATCTAACTTAAATTGTGAGTTTCAGACACAAATCAAGATTGTAGAATATATTTATGTATTAATGCATTAATCATTAATGAATTAAGTAATGCATTATTAAATATTTAATGCATTTATTATTCAATGCCTTAAATTAATGCATTATCCTTCTAAGGCACTAATAAGTGGTTTTCTTTTTTTAATTTTTATTTTTGACATTTTATAATGTACTTGGCTTAGTGCAGTGGTGTGCACCTCTAATTCCAGCAGTTCGGGCCGTTGATCCTGGAGGATTGTGAGTCAAAGCCAACCTCAGCAACAGCGAAGCCCTAAGCAGCTCAGTGAGACTCTGTCTCTAAATAAAACCAAAATAGGGCTGGGGATGAGGTTCTGTGGTTGAGTGACCCTGAGTACAATCCCTAGTACCAAAATCAAAACAAACAAACAAAAAATTTGCATTATTTTTCTAAAGCCCAAATTGGGTGTTTTTTCTCTTTCTCTCTTTGTTTTTAATATTTTTTTTTGCAGACCTGAAAATGGAACTCAGTGCCTCTACCACTGAGCTACAGCCTCAGAAGTTTTCTCCTTACCGTTGACAAATTTTTAAAAATGTTTTCCATATTAAGAATTCAAGATCATTTTAAAAAAAAAACAATTTAGGATGACTGGTCTGAAGTTTAGTAAAGCACTTGCCTATGGGCAGTGTCAGTATTTGTCATCTATATTCCTGCCACACTCTGCTCAAGATTTTCTTAGGACCCTAGTGTTTGGCATGATTGTCACCATCGGCCAGTCCATTAGGGATGTGATGATAGGCATGGACAGGGACCCCCTCAAAGCTGGGTTCTGGGATCTGCTTTCTGATCACCACTCAGGGGAACCCCCACTCTCACCCTGCTTCCTGAGTGACCCTGTTGTCCCTCTTCCTCCTCTGCAGTACTCAGCCAGACCTGGGGCCATGCCAGGCTCAGGGCTAGGCTCAAGGCTAAACACTGGCCTGAGCAGGGTAAGGCCCCGGGTTAGAGGCTGGTCACCGCCCAAAAAGAAATCATTCAAATAAAGACACTGCACCCATCTACAATGAGAAATATTGAAATCAATAAAGGCCTGCTGTCCACCTGCAAACCCCAAAACAATTAAGAAACAAAAAAAAATATTGGGGCTGGGGCTCAGTGGCAGAGGTTCACCTGGCATGTACAAGGCCTTGGGCTCGATCCTCAGCACCCCATAAAAATAAAAAAAAGATGTTGTGTCCACCTCCAACTAAAAAATAGATTTAAAAAAAATAATAGAGAATTGAAAGACCCTGGCTTTGGCTTCTGAATTCCCATGAGGCAGATTGAGAAGGGTCTCTTATTTGGCCCTCATAGCAGAGAGCCCTGTCATTGAAGATGGAAGGAACCAGGGCACTGGGGCCAGTAACACAGAGTTCACTTTTATTAATTAATTTATTTTAATTCTGCAGTTCTTTGTGGCAGGCTTGATCGTCCTCCTTTTGGATGAATTTTATTACAAAGGGAACGGCCTGGGCTATGGCTTTTCCCTCTCCATCTCAAGCAACATATGTGAAACCATCCTGGGGAAGGCCTTCAACCCCACCACCATCAACACCGACCAAGGTAAGGGCCCTGCCTCCCGTTGGGCACATATGCAGGAAGTTTTCATGTATGTAGAGTATTCCTCTGGGGGAAAATAACTGTTTCTTCTGAATTTTCAGTGTGCAAATGTTTAAAATTATAGCTGAGTGCAGAAGCTCAAGCCTGTCATCCCAGCAGCTCAGGAGGCCGAGGCAGGAGGATCACAAGCTGGAGGCCAGCCTCAGCAACTTAGTGAGGCCCTGTCTCTAAATAAAATATAAAAGGAGCTGGGGACAGGGCTCAGGGGTTAAGTGGTCCTGGGTTAAATCCCTAGTACCAAATAATAATTATAATAATAATAATAATAATAATAATAATAATTATTATTATTATTATTATTATTATTATTATCATTATTATTATTATTATTATTATAACAATAACAACAACAACACTTACAATCAAAATGATATCTACACTTTCATGTCTTATAAGAATATTTCAAGGACAGTTAGCATGCCACAGAGTAATCCTGCCTCAAATTTTTTAGCAGGAACCTGCACTGCAAGGATAAAGAAGTGATGATTTTAGTCAGTTGTCTTCTGGTGGACATTTCAGTTCTTTCTCAGTCACAGTTAGCATCAAAGTGAATATCTTTGGGCAATCACCTGCATATATTTTAGCAGTTGTTCTTAGCCAATAAGATTCTAAATATGAAATTTCTACACCAGACCACTTGTTCAGGCAAGGAGCAGTTAGTTCGATGATTACAAGTTCAAGGACAGCCTTGGCAAAGAAGTGAGACCCTGTCTCAAAACAGTCATAGGTAGAATGACTGTTCCTGGGTTCAACCCACAGTACTGCCAGTTTGGGGAGGAAGGCACTGGGGATTGAACTCAGGGACAGTTAACCCCTGAGCCTCGTCCCCAACGCTCTTTTGTATTTTATTCAGAGACAGGGTCTCGCTGAGTTGCTTAGAGCCCCAATTTGGCTGACGTTAGCCTCCAATTTGCCATCCTCCTGCCTTAGCCTCCAGAGCCACTGGGATTGCAGGCATGCACCATGACACCTGGCTTACAAATCTTAATAAAATAAAAATTGAAAAACATGTGAGACTTCTTAGAAGAGGGAAATTGACTTTTTTTTCTTTTCTTTTTCTTTTGGCCTCTGATCCCTGAATCTGTTTTTTGCTGGGAAGTCTCTCATGGAAAATATTTGTGTGCATTTTTTGTGTTTTTTTGGAATTGACTGTGGAGCTGGTTCTTGGCTTTCAGTGCCATGACATCAAATTGAGGAAACTGCAGATGAGTCCCTGCAGGGTGCCTGAGAGATCCCATGGGAAAGACTGGACCCCAGGTAGGAGTGTCGGCGACACTTACAGAAGAGTAGGCAAAGGTGACACGAGACTCTTCCTAGAATTTCAGAAAATCTAAGGTGAATTGAGGATCTGGGGGCAAAGCAGCTTGTCCCCAGCTCTGGATGTGGTGGTGAAATCTGGGTAGGAGTTAAGGAGTCTGCCAAGACCTCCTGGCTTTGGCGGGGGGCTGCCTTCAAAAAGAGTGGGAGCAGTGGTGACCACAGGAAACCAGTCAGTGAAGGCTTGGGCCATGACAGCCAGCCAGAGGACCACTTTGCTCTGGAGCAGGATGGTGAGTGAGGGAACAGTTTTGAAGGAATGATTTGCTGTCCCTTGGAGACAGGCTGAGAAAATGGCTGGCAAGGTGGCACAGCCATTCAGCCTGAGTCAGCCAGTGTGACATCAGAGTGAGGGCCTTAGGACTTAGGGAGAGATGAAAGCCACAGACAACTGAGACATGGAGGTGGCTGCCTTGGCCACCTCTGGTACCTCGTTGGGGCAGAGATCTTACCTGGGGAGCTTTGAGTGGTGCTGTAAGGAGCCAAAATGGTGGAGCCACGGGGACAGCCCCAGGACGGGCAAGAGGATGGTGGAGCAGGCTCAGGTAGCTTTCAGCTGAAAGGCTTTCCTGTTAGCAGGAGTGCCACCACGGCTCAGCTTGTGACCTGTAAAGTGGAGTGTGGAAGGGCCCCTAGAGTGGAGAGTGCAGTTGGTCCTTCTTCCCTGAGGTTTGGGGCAGTCCAGGCTGGGAGGGAGGTGGACAGTACAGATGTCACATGGCTCTTGCCCCCTGTGACACTAGTGCATAAAACAACCCATTTCCTAGAGATCAGAGGGTAGTGATTTGCAAGAAATGACCATGTTAAACATTCAGAAAGCTTCTAAGGCCCACACCCTGCCATTGATGTCACCCACCTTTCATTCCAGACATTTGTCAGTAAGGTGCTGTTAAGCACTAGGCACTTCTGTGGGTGCTAATAATACAAAGGGATAGAACGTAAGGTGTGAGAGCGTCAGTGTCATCCCAGGGCCCCGGGGTAAGAATAGAGCAGAGAAGGAAGATGGGGTGACTGGGGAAGAGTGATACAGGTCCATCTAGAGAACCTGGCGGGTGCAAAGTCCCTGGGGCAGATATGAGTTGGTGTGTTTGAGGGTCCACTTATGGCTCAGTGGAGCAAGTGCAGGGAGTTCAGAGAGGTCATTGGTGGCAAGAGGAGTCAGGACAAGTCCCTACTCTCTCCCCCTGAGATTGCTGAACTTCCTCCTTTACTAAATGCTCAAGGTTTCATGTCTCCAGATTTTTTACAATAGGGACATCAGCGGTTGTCCTACACAGCCACAGGCGGCAGGGAGAGGGTCTGTAAGAAGACCACCACGGGTATGCCAGGGGGCCAGGGAAAGCTAGGACAGCGTTTCTGTCACAGATATCCTGTCCACGTGGTCTACAGGACAAATGGCCCATCTGAGTGGCCATCCAGAAGGTGACACGAGTCCTGCTGTGCCAACTCTGGGGTGACAGGAAAATGCAGTCCCAGGGAGAGACTGGGACATCTGAGTCCCCAGCTATTAGCCACTCTGCCCACAGATGCCACGTTTAGTGAAGCACCGATCTGGGCCGCAGGGGCCATGGTGACAGCGTTTCCCACTGTGTTCTTTTTCTAAAGTCAGTCTCATGCCATTTCTGAAGTGCTCAGACCTTGGTGCCCTGTGCTGCAGTGTCCCTGGCTGGTCTGTTGCCTTTTCCTCAGGCCAGGCCCCTTTCTGCTTGTTGCTGAGGCTGAGGTAGGAGGATATCAACTTGGAGGCCAGCCTCAGCAACAGCAAGGCCTCAGCAACTCAGTGAGATTCTGTCAGTGAATGAAATACAAATAGGCTGGGAGTGGGGCTCAGTGGCTGAGGGCCCCTGGGTTCCATCTTTGGTGCCAAAAAAATCCAGATTGTGACCCTGTGACTGTTGGTGCCGTGAGTCTCCTGGCTGGTTTTGTTCTCCTGCCTCTGCTTTGGCCAGGAGGAGGCCCAATACCCAGCGGAGTCCAGCCCTTTGTTCTTCCCTTTACGTTTGTGTCCTCCTCTGCCAACAGGCATGGAATTGGAGGTTGCCATCTTGTACTGTTCCATCTCTGGGCCATGAACACAGACAAAGTCCAAGCCCTTAGAGAGGTTTTCTCGCACCAGAATCTCCTCTACCTCATGAATCTCATTGCCTCCATCTTTGTCTTTGCTGTAATCATCCATTTCTAGGTATGTCCACCATGAGCACAAGAAGTCTGCATTTTTTTTTTATTTTTTGGTACCAGGAATGGAACCCAGGGACATTGAACTCCTGAGCCCCATCCCCAGCCTTTGTTATATTTCATTTAGAGACAGACTCTCACTGAGTTTCTGAGGCTGGCCTCCAATTTGCAGTCCTCCTGCCTCAGCCTCCAGAGCTGTTGGTGATGACAGGCCTGTTCCACTGTCTCTGGCTTCAGTATAATTGTTTGTTTGTTTTTTGTTCTGTTTAGAAATGAATGGCTGTAGAGTGAATTTTACTATATTTTGAGACGAGTTTTTCTGGTTTCTTTCTTTGTGTGCCCCAAGCAGAGTGGGAGGAGGGAAGGGGCAGATTCTCTCCAGCAATGTCAGAAAGTTAGTATTGAATATTTTAAATAAAAGAAAAGGCAGGAATATTTAAAATAGTTTTGATTATTAGATGCATGTAAAAATTAATAGGTAGTGTCCTGGCCTGATGTGGTGGTACATACCTGTAATCTGAAATATCATAGAGGCTGAGGCCTTGAAGGATCACAACTTCAAGACCACCCTTGGTTATTAAGAGAGACCAGTTCTCAAAATAAAATATTGAAGAATTGTGAATATATATGAATGATAAAGCACCCCTGGTTTCAATCCCCAGTACCATATAAAACAGTAGTTTCTAAAATTTAGACCCAAATCAGCATCCTCCACTCTATCTGCAACTATGTAAAGTTCTAAAAGGCAATAAATTTAGCCATACATACTACTATTGTCTGATATTGACCATAATCTTGAAATATATACATAGAAGACCCTTCACAATGTATTAGGTGTTCCCATTATTTTTCCCAATAGCAATTAGAGAGCGAAGAAAACCAATTTAGCTTATGGGGCCACTTCTTTCTTTTCAGGACTAATGAATCAAATATTAAAAGGCTTTAGTGTTTAATTGATTATCATTTATGAAATCAGAATGATATGCATTCTGTGATTTCTTGCTTAATCTACATTGGAAACTTTATTATTTCTGAGTATCAGCATCTGTACACACCACCACACCCCACTCTATTTTTCAATAGTTACAAGTACCTGTGTTCATGCTTCGTCAGTTAGTTATTCCCTTTTAAAAATAAATATGTGTTGCATTCATTGTTTACAGAAAATTTATGAAGGTTAAAAACCAGTAAGCATTTCCACAAATTTGACTTTAAAATAGATTTCATCACAAAACCACACAAGAAGTAAGAATGCTTTCTTTCTCTAATTTATTAGCCTTTCTAACATCCAATATCAGGACATGAATGCTGCTCATGGAGGGATGTTCTTACCATCAAGAACAATCAGTACTACTTTCTTCTATCTCATCAAATGTTACAAAGAGTGCACATTTTACTGTGTTTCATATGCAGAACTTGACTTTCCATTATTTGTTTAGTCGGTTTTTGCTTTATTTTTTATCACTTTGTTTTTCCTGTATTTTCCAATACTCATTTTTTTGTGTGTGAGGTATGAAAAATAGATCACTAGAATTTTTTAACTTTTGCTGTATTCAATCATTTGATTATTTACTAGCTAATATTTCTATTAAAGCATCATTTTAAAGGTAGGACTGAGGTAAGCTAACAAAACTATTTTCAAGGTCTACTGCAGAATCAGCATAACTTTCTTGAGCTCTGTAGTTAGAACCACTATTTCTGTCCACAAACTGTGCTCTTTTTGTTTTATTTTTTTTTCTATATTGAGTAACTCTCTTTGAAATGAGGCACAGAAAATTGCTTTTTTAGAATTTTATCATCAATGAAAATCTTTTATTATTTATCATTAATTGACAGTCTGCTTCAGTTTAGAATACCAGGTTGAATATGATTTTTTCTTTAAATCTTGTGGTTATTCTGTATGTATCATCTATAATCTATCATTAATGATAAATACTTGAATTCTATTCTTGCTTTATTGAAGCTGACCATAGTTTTTTTCTTTTAAGTATATTCTATTTGGTTAAAGCATAGCTTCTTGAGAAATTCTGTAGATATGTTTAGCATGTTTAAATATTATTTTCTTGAATATAGCATTCAATCAAAATGGAATATTTCCAGACCAGATTTTCTTTCCAGGATATACATTTAAGAAACTGGATTAAATATGGAAAATAATATCTATGTTTTTCAGACACTAAAAACAGGCATAGCAGGTGAGTGAATCCATAAGCAATAAGTGTAGACTGGTAAGGTGAACTATAATTTTATTTTTAAAATTGTTCTTAATAAGTGTAGTTTGATAAACTGCTGTTAATAATTATTGGTAAAGGGGAAGTAAGAATAGTTAAAGTATACCAGTGTAAGAAAAACTTGAGATCTGGCAGCTGAGAGTAGACTGTGGAGAAAAATTCATGTTATAATAGGGAAGAACTCCCCACTTTCTCTTCACCCTGTCACCCACTTAATCTCACCAAAACCCACCAAGACACTCAGAATAAAAGGTTTCAAGTTCAGTAGTCACACTCTCTCCAAATACAAAAAGCAGTTACAATTCAACTGAACACAGAAGCTTGTGTGCAAGTTATGAGGATCTGAGACATTTTATAAAACGTTAGGTTAAAGATGATTCTGTTTTTTTTTCTTTTTTTTTTTTGTATGTGTGTGTTTTATTTTGTTCTGAGGGTGTGGCTATTCCTTGGTTACCTGAACTCAACAAAGAAACTGTTATATTTTGATGAAATATCAGTGGGTGACCCACATTAAAAAAAGAAAAATATTTTCAAAATTTTAAAAAAGCCTAATTACAAATATATATATATATATATATATATATATATATATATACTGCTTTCTCCCTCAACATTTTGCATTTTAACGTTTTTTTAAAGTTTTTATTTTATTTTTTATTTTTAGTTCTGAAAAATAGACAGTAAAACAGCTTCTGGGAGAATTTACAACCAATTTCTTGAGGGTCTGGGAAGCTGAGAGGCTGGAGCAGGGCTGGGAGGAGCAGACAGGAAGGAGTCTTCCTCTTAGTCACTGGAGGCCAACTATAAATAAAAAGAGACAAAAATCAACAATTGTTTGTAAGCAAGGAAATGACACAGATTATCAAGATAGTATGAGTTATGAAAATTTCATATAATCAAGAAAATGGAAAACTCATGAACAGGATTAGGAAAAGTAAGTGTAAATTTTATTTTTAGAAGTTTATTTGTGAAACACAAAAAATAAAGATTAATTTTATCTTATGACTTTAAATGGAAGGTAGAGAGTTATGCAAGTCATAAAGTACTTCACAAATCTTTCTTCAGTTACAAAAGCATAATAAATGTATACCTTCTACTTATTTTACTCTTTATCATCCTTTGCATTTCACCTAGGGTCACACTTGTAGAGTGTGACCAATAACTAAGCAAATAACTAATCAAGAAGATAATCACGAAGTTACATTTTTCTCAGAATACCCCAATAAATTTCAGAGCAAAGAATTGATACAACACCTATTCATTTCCTTCTTTGGGAAAAGGTCCCTTTATAAATCATATAGAAGAAGAAATTGGCCATCTTTTAACAAAATGTTACTAGAAATAAATATGAGTTAGCTTCATTTAGAAGTAAATGGAAATAAAATAGCATCATTGTACAGTGTCTTTCAGGGTTAGCCTTGAAAATTGAAAAGTGGAAAAAGCTCTTTCTAAAGAGAAGAATACTTGGCAGCACACTTCATCCTTAATTACACTGTAAAAAATGTTACCTCAGCTAAGAAGGTACATAAACTTATAGGAAGAAATTAAGACTTTTCAAGAGTCTAGAAGGAACTTTTGAAGACTATAAAATTTTGGGGGTACAGTAACCGGGATGGATCTCTGAAAGAGATAATGCAGTGTAAATATCATGAGATTTCATGCTATCAAATACCAAAGCAAATATATCATGGACATTGTACGAGACAACCAAGTTGACAACTTGACTTCGCTGGTTGTATTTATCCAGCCTCTGATGATGCACAGGATGAATGAGGACTGAGTACCATAGTGGTTTCCAGTCACTGCATTTTATCTATCAAATACTTCTTACAAATATCCAGCAAGTTAGGAAGAGAGGTCTATTTCTAGGTTCTTGTGACAGAATCATTCTTTTCATCATTCTCTCATTATAAATTAACAAGTGGACCTCTTTTAATGAAGAAATAATTTTAACCAGAATAACCCAAACTTTTTTTTAATTTTTTTTTTTACATTTTGCTTTTAGGGACAATAAATCCTAAGCACGCACCATTAATTAAGTGCCAAGGGATCATGCATAAAAGTGAATGAGACCACAGTTAACAAAAACAAAGATATTATATGGGTCTATGACCATGTTATTCACTGTATTGTCACCTACAAAAAAAAATAAATAAAAAGGTACTGGCCTGGTAGAATTCTGGAACAGGTGATGATGTTGCTTATATTTCTTAAATTGCATAACATTATATCAGTTTGTGCTACCAAGAGATAGACTACATCGATCTAGGAGCTAGACTGTCAAAGTTGAAGATTCTTCATTCTCTATCACTCCCATTAACCCACTTGGCAATTACATTTTCTTACACCATGCTTCCGCATTCTCTAGTTTTAGAAATCCTAATTATTTAAGTGGACACTATTCCACCAGGATGTCTAACAAGATTCGAACTAAAATTTAAACTGTACCTGAGGACTCAAAATTCTATGTACTAAAAAAAAAAAAAAAAAAAAAAAAAAAAAAAAAAAAAAACAGAAAGCAAGAGGGGAAAGTACAATCCTAGCTAGGTCAATTCACTCTCCTTATCAGAAGGACATTGATTCCATGTTGCAATGGAGATAAAAACTCAGATGATTCAATTTGAAAACAGATGATCCAATTCTCTTCTTTTTAGTACTCACTTTCCATACAGGAATTGTAAAAAGACCAGTGAAGTACTTGTGTCTTGAGAAAATCATGGTGGGGAGGCTCAATTGATTTGGGCATATGTATGAGTTTCACTCATACAGCTAAGTTGTAGAGACCAAAAAAAGTCCATTTAGGGGATCTAAAAAGAAGAGCAGGAAAAACACAAGATGATATTATTTTGACATTCAGTCTACACAGCTGTCAAAACTGTAATTAATTGCCCTGTTTTCCTTTTTATAAGTTTTTTTTTTTTCTTTCAGGAACAGACTCTCACCAGTACCATAAACTAAGTACAGAACTTTGACTAAAAAGCGAATTTTTGTGGTGTCACTATAGGGAACTGTGCTTTATGGCACCATAAGGACAGAAGGATTCATTTCCCAGACAATTGCTGAAAGTGGTCTTTTCAAAATATTTTCATCAGTAGAAGACAGTTTTTCTGGCTATGACCATTCAAGGCTTCCAACACTCAAGACTGTTTGAGACTCATGTAAATCACACTCTATGTCTCAAGTAGGACCCAATATGAGAGTGCAAGACAACTCGAAAATTTCACTTGGAGTAAGCAAAAGCCTCCTTTGAGATAAGACTGCAAACCCAGATTCTGTGCACCCAAACAAGCTCCCTTCCCTTTATTTCCATTGTGCTGATCTGAAGCACCCTACCTTATAGACTTCCAAGATGCCTAGTCATGGTCTTAATCTCCCTCCTTGGGAGCCCTAATTAGAACTCAAATGCATCCTTCATCTGATTCCATACTTTCTGTTTTCCAGAAGTTCTTTGAAGTCTTTTGTCACTGGAGATCACCTCCTTTTTTCGTTGTGAATGTTTATCTCATTTTATGCTTCTATTTTACTGTTACTTTAATTCATTGTGGGTAAAATAGAATTGTATATTTGAAGATCCAGGTCTCTAAGTAAAATAGTTAGCTTAGTTTATGGGTTTATAATACACAGTCAAAAATGTTCAATACATTTTAATATGAATTTAGATCCATGATTAAAATTGGAGGAAATAAAATAGGCTTTATAAGGATGTAATTCTGCACTACAAAATTATCATTTTGTTTCACAAAGGATAAGAATTTTGGAAGATAACATGACACCAAAAAAAAGAATCACTATTTTTTTATATATAGTTGTGCTCGAAAGAGAATAAAAACGTCACCATAAATTGATAATATAATATAAAAAAAGCTTTATAACCATGTTCTGTTTTTTTTGACAAAACATATTTGAAGCAAAAATATCAAATCCATTAATCCAGTAATCTCCTCCAAATACAATACAGTAAATAGCATTTCTACAGAAAACATACAATTAAAACTTCTTAGTACTTTTAAGAGAGTTGTTTGAAATGAAACACTAGATCAACACATGATCCTTCAAACAAATTATGATAATGCATGCACAGCAATAAATTTGAAATAAAGAAGGTATAGACATGTATTAGCTACAGGACTTTGAAACCTCATGCCTTGGACCCAAAAGGCAATTATTTTGCTTTGTCATTACAGCACTTTTCATAACTGTGTGGGGAGTTTTAGGCCCATGTTTTTGTTTTGTGATCTCACATGCTTCATTTATTCAGATGTATTAATGTAATATATGCTTATATGAGTATTTTGAAATTATATGCCTCTTTATAATTATAAAATTGTCTAGAAATTCTGGTTCTTCACAGTTTCTAAATTAGAGAGCAATTACCATGAAAGCTAGAAAATGCACAGTGGCTTAAAGAACTCTTCATCCAAGAGTTTAGCCTTAAATTTTTCACATAGTTAATGGTCAATAAATTTATATGGTTCATAAAGTTAACATCTGTTTAATCTTAAAGTAAAGAAATAAAAAGCCAGAGAGTGCTTCTTCACAGATTCCATGCTTTCATTACTGGGAAACCCGTGGATTCCTAAAGGGCAGTCTGTCTCTCTGATTGATGTAGTTATGTAAAATTCAAGTCCTGCTTTTCTTCCCCACAACTTTGGCTTTTCTGTGTCATCTTGTTCTTTGTGTTTCAGTGACCAGAGAAGGAGACAGGTTCACAATTACCTGTTCATGTAAAGAATCAAGCAAACAATTAAAGAAACAACTAAAAAATAACCTGAGTTTGTGAAAACATCAGAAATTGAAATACAGTGACAGGGTAGGATGAGATTCCACTGACCTAAATGTTCCTTTAAGAATAGTTAGAGTCAGACAGTTCCATTATAATAGAAATTGGAAAAGACATATGTGTGTATATAGGCACATATATATACACATAAAACTAATACATAAAGAACTAATCAACACCAATATTCCTCCTCTAAACTTGGAAATTATATTCCTGTGTATTTTTAATCCAGGATTAGGAAATTACTAGTATGTTCATTTGATTTTCAAAAATTTTCAGTGTGCTTCCAAACACTTTTATGAGGATCCTCTCATTTGACATTTTCTAACTGAGAGAGTACAGGGTCAGGAAATTTTTAATTCTTTGAGTTAAATTGGATCCAAAGATTTTATAAGAAATATATGTAGTTTCTGGCATTGTGATATTGCCCTCTATGAAATGAAGTTTTGAACATAGAATCTCATTTTCTTCTAAAAGTTTAAAAACTTATAATTACTCAAATTATAGAAATCACATCAATAGTAGTTCTATTTTATTTATTAATATTACAGAATCAAGTTTTTAAATAAAAATGCTAAATTACAGATGGCGATATGGCTCAGTGGTGTGAGTCTAGCATGTGTTAGGTCCTGGGTTCGATCCTCAGATCCACATGTAAATAAAATAAATGTTTATAAAATATCAAGTTAAAACTCATGTCTTCTTTTATAATATGTATACAAATAAGTAATGTTTAAAATCTCTAGATGACATTCTATATGTAAGTTGTATCAGTAGAACGCATTAAACTTAGAACAAATGAGAAACTAAAATTAATCATCACTCCCTATTTAAAAAATGACTCATTTTAGGAGGATATGAATTAAAGAAGCAAACATTGTTAGAAGAAAATATCTTCAATGTATCATACGGAACAAACTTTTCTGGGCTGCGTTGAACTGTTGGAGCTGAAGTCTCTCTTCTTCATCTACAAGAAACCTCAGCAATATGCTAAAATTCCCTTCTTCCACAGCCTTTCCATGACCCAACTGCACACTACTTCTGAATCTAAGAATGCAGAGGCAATTACCCAGATGGATGAGGCCAGGAAGAATGTGGTGCAGGTAATAGCCTCAAGTGTTGCATGTTTTAAGGAAAGACATCTTTAAGTTCTTTCTCTGCAGGCCTATAATTTTAATGTCTATAGAAAGCTGACAAACATCCCCCTGGAAAACACAGAACTGTGACTTTCCCAGTGTAACATCTCAGCTGTAACTTAATTTTACTTTCTTCTTTGGTTGATAACACCAATCCTGGGATAGCTGGTCTCCAAACATTTTTCTGGACATATTTGGAAAGGCATCTCAATTGGAATCATGTACCAATCACAGTTGCTATTGTTCTGATTGTATGATAACATTAGTTCAGACCCATTGAACAACTTACAATGCCTCAACTTTGAGGTGAGGGATTTCTATATCCTCCAATGGTTCCACTCTGGCTCTGAGGATCCTCTCTCTATCATGTGTGATAGGCTCCTCTTCCCTTGCTTGTTCCCACATGAAGCACCTGATTTCTGGGTAATGTTGTTTATGTATGCTACCATTTTCAAACTGGCATTTTTGTCATTCAGGGTCTTTGTAAAATATTAAAATTAATCTAAAATTTTAAAAGAAGAAGATGAGCTGAATGCCACAGGCTGAGGAGATCACAGGAAGATTGAACATTGAGCTGAGTCATAGCCCATGGTGGAAGGCCAAACTAAGGAAGCTGTGATGAGCCCTCATACTCACTAATGGAGGTACCTGCCCTTTCTCTGAGAGAAACCATGTAATATTAGCTTGGGCTTTTCTGTACTATATATAAAGTTATATATACTGTAAAAAAAAATAAAAAGGAGGCTTATGATGGAGAATCAAAAGAAAGTGCAATCAGTTTAAGCAGGTCACTGATATTCCAAGTGTTGAAATCAGAGAATACTGCTTTATCACAACCATTGTCAATATGTAAAGGGATAATAAAATTATAAAAACTAAAAAAGTGTAATTCAGAGAGATTTGGAAACTTGAGCTAAATGGTAATAAAATAAAACTGTTACCTGTACAGGTAATATTCCTCATGGTTGATTTTGTGGTAGTTTGAAAGATGCATTAAAAAATATAAGAAATACCAAAGCACAAGACCTCCAAAGCCATGTGCAAGAGAAATATAAAATAGGAGAAGGGCATAAATAGTTGAACAAGCATATGTGTGATAAGGCAAGGCTCTTTTGGGGAGGAGGAAGCCCTGGACTTCATGTGCCCTGGAAAAGTTTATCCTCTAGACTAGTACCCACCCTGGCCCAGCCACACCTCTGCCTTTTCTAAAGTTGGTTGTGCCCTATTTCTTTGCATGTCGCCCATTGATCACCAAGGTACCATCTGGAATTGTCTCCTATATGCACACTTATTGTCTAGGAGAATTGGAGTATTGTGGGGTGAGTTTTGGCAGAGGGTTTGGCTTGTGTTCCGCTTCCAGCTTTGTGGAGTCTTCTTTTGTTTGGAGCCACAGAGAGCTCTTTGGAGAGCTACAGAAGTACATACACACACCCGGGTTTTCCTGTCGACTTGACACACAATATTGAGCAGGTGAATCCAAACTCTTTGTCTGTGCTTCCCTTATTTTTAATAGAAAAGTGATTCCATTCCTAATTGTGAGCATTAGAGTCAATTATCCTGATACCTGGACTTTAGCTCCAATCAGTGAAACAAAAATCTCTGGGGAGTACTCTCAAGCATTGGATGTATTAAGCTTTCAGGGAGGTTCCTAGATGTTATGATTAGTATAAAATAAATGTTAATGGACCAAGGTCTTGTGTACATATCGTATATTTGTATTCTGGCTTTTATATATTTTTAAGGCTTGAATAGATTTCTTTTCCTTTGGTACTTGGGATTGAACTCAGGGGCTCATAACCACTGAGTCACATCCCGAGTCCTCTTTTGTATTTTATTTACAGACAGTGTCTCACTGAGTTGCATAGCATCTCAGTTTTGCTGGGGTTGTCTTTGAACTCACAATCTTTCTGCCTCAGCCTCCTAATCTGCTGGTATTGCAGACATGTGCCACCTCACTCAGCCTGAATAGATCTTTAATTTCTCGCAACTTTTATTTATTTATTTTAAAGATGGGGATGATGCCACTTGCTTCTCAAGACTGTGATGAGAATTAAATGAAGTCATAAATAGTTGGCACTTGTTGCCTAGTGAGTGCTCCATAAGCCAGGGGGATGACAGACCTTTGTATTTTTACAAAGACAAAAAGTGGTCACCCAGCTTTTTGTCTGTTGGCAAAGCCTTGAACAACTTAGCAGAAACCTATTTCAAAAAAAATACATAAAAGGAGTGGTGAAGAAATGTTGCTCAATTGTGAAGCATGCTGAATTTCAGTCACAGGTGCCAAAAATGTCATTTATATTAGGACATTATATTAATTTATTAGTATATTCATTTGTAACATATACATGTAAGGGCATAACATCATTGATCAGTCTCATTTATCAGTGCCTGAATCATCTCTCTTTTCCTCTCTTCCATCAATCTAAACTCAACTATTCTCTCTCCAATTTTTTCGAGATCCACTTCTTTTTTCACTCCATTTTTCTTTTTACCTTTCACATATCAGAGAATGCACTTGAAAATTGACTTTCTGCATCTGATTTATTTAATTTAATTTGATGTGCTCCAGGTTCCTCCATCTCCCACAAATGATATAATTCCTCTCTTGTTTATGGCTGAGTGGAATGAGTAAACTTGTGAAAAGATGTGTAGATGCTATTTTTTGGGTATATCACCTGCCAGCACACAGAACCTTGAGTTTCCAAGCTCAGCCTGCCATTGTGTGAGCCAGGGAATGAAGATGCAGGAATAATGAGGTCTCACGTGAACTATTTGAGGTCTTCCGATCTGTGGCTCTTACTGCTTGTACATGCACCAAACAGCCTGGTAACTTCCAGAGTGTCCTTTATTGTCTGCATTGATGACTAACCTGTTTCTGGGGTCTGTTTTCAGTACAGTTTTGTTCTCAAGAGAAGGGAATCAATGTGAAGGTAAAATCTCCTGATTCTCCAGGTGTCAGATATAGGATATGGTTCCTTCCCACAATTCTTTCCCTTTTGTCCATTCATGAAACTGGCTTCACCAGGTTTACATTAGTCCTCTATTCATGTGGCACCTTTGTATTCATCCTGGCCCTGAGCTCTGGTTGGGACAGAGAATCTAGAGTCAGAGCAGACCTAGTCCCACTGGCCAGGTGAACTTAATTATAATTATTATTTTTTTACCTTTCAGGGATTCATGTTCCCAAGTGGTGAAATGAGATTGACAGCTAGTAGTGGTAACATTTAATGACATCAGGAGCCCTTGATGACCATGTACTGGACTATTGTTTTTGAGACTTTTATCCCTGCCCTCTTCACTGGCAATAAGAACTCCATGAGCAGAAGCCATGTTTACACTCATGTTGCAGGACAAAGATGCTCAGCTGTTTCAATTTAACTTGATTTAGGTCACACAGCTAGCAAATGGCAGCTTCATTGTAGCTGTGGGAACAGAGGGGAAGAAATGCACAAATGAGCATGGTAAAGCATTGGCACATAATGATCAGGTTATAGAGTAGTAAAAGGAGGTACAGGTGCAATGGAAGGCCTGGCTCTAACCAGGGTATAGGCAAGGACTGAGGAGGAGAGAGCAGAGTCCAGAGTACAGGGTAGAAGCAGGCTTCACTCCAACCACAAAGAGGTAGCTTAGAGAGTAACACCACAGGAGGCCTGGGCCTGCCTTGCAGGGATGGGGCCAAGTGGGTGGTTTTCAAATTTGACATGTAGAAATGCAGAATATGAGGATTGGGCTTGCCAGAAAGCCCCAAACTCCTTTCTGTTGTATGTGCATGTACATAGGCACATACAGAGAGAGAGATGCCCAGAGAGTTGATAACCTGTGTAAAAATCAGAGAACTGTTCATAATGGAGGAACAATTGAAAAGACAATGTTATCATTTGAAATATACTTTTGTCGGATTGGACTGCTCTAAGGGAGTTCTAGAAACTACATACTTTACAAGCAAAAACAAATTTTATTTGTGGACTTCTGAAAGCTCAGATTTCTAAGATCAACTTGCCAACAGATTTATTGACTATTGAGATCCTGCTTTTTAATAGAAAGCTGTAATATGAAGGTTTGTGTCCCTTTGAGTATCTTGGTTGAACTTCTCTCCAATAAGGTGATGGTATTAGAAGGTGAGTCTGTGGAGAGGTGTTGAGTTTCTGAGGCTGAAGACTTCATCAGTGGAATTAATGCTCTAATGAACAGGTGATACAGGCTAGCTGGCTTCTTCTACCACATTATGACAGAGCCAGGAGCTTCTACCCATTATAAATTTTCTCAACAAGCATTGAATAGCCTTGTGCCTTGATCTTATACAATGTGAAAAATGAGTGTCTGTGCCTTATAAACCACCCAGTCTACCATAAATTATTATAGCAGCTTGATGAGAGTAAGGAAGTGCACCATGTGTGTCCTCACAGGATAAATTGAGAAGTTTCTTTGCAGCTCTCATTTAATAAAGGACATTAATCTCATTCCATATCTCTACCCACATGACTGAATAACCTTCAAGACCCAACCTTTTTCTGCCTAGGCTTATGATAAACTACCACAATATTGCAATACATATTCACACAGGGTCTAGGACTGGTCATTTTGCCCCAAGTGTGTATAGCCAAGCTTCTGAAATCTGGACCTGGAAGTAACTGTCAAGTCCTCTATGTGTTCCTGGCAATAAACTTTCAAAGAATTCTTCAGTGCCTATTAATGGTCGTATCTGTGTATTCACCAGGCTGCTCACTCAAGATAAAAAGTGGCCCCTTCCATTGTAAACTCTAGTCTAATGGAGAAAGCATAAAACCCATATTGTCCCTTGCTGCACTGACACTACATATTGCATATGAATCCTGGGATCCTTTATGGCTAATTACTGATCAGTAAATATTACATTGCAACAAGCATGTGGTAAAAAATTTAGGTAAAATATTGTTCACATTGGAGAAAAAGATCCTGGAAATCAGGCCAGGTTAGGAAACTAATTAGGGGCTGGGGATCTGGCTCAAGTGGTATCATGCTCATCTGGCAAGCACGGGACACTGGGTTCTATCCTCAGAACCACATAAAAATAAAATAAAGATGTTGTTTCCCCTGAAAACAATATATATATATATATATATATATATATATATATTTTCAAAGTTCTCTCTCTCTCTCTCTCTCTCTCTCTCTCTCTCTCTCTCTCTCTCTTTCTCTTAAAAAGAAGAAAAACAGAAAGATATTAGTCACCAAATAGTGTGGTTCATGATTGGGTTGTCAGACTCTTACCTGTTGGGCTTGATTTTTGTTACTGATTTAATTATATGTTTTCAACATGGTTGTTGTTTATGTGGTTCAAATATAAACCCATGTTAAAGACTCTACTCTATTCCATCCCCACTAACCTTTTCCCATTGCCCTTCATGAACATCTGTTTTAATTGTTTTTAGTATATATTCTTACTGTTTCTTGTTCTGGTAGGAGTCAATAACAATAATAAGTTATTAGGTAAATTTCTTTCTTACCCAAAAGGGAGTGCTCCTGTATATCCTGTCTGCCCCTTATTTATTACTCAATGAAACAACCTGGAAAACACCCCACATATGCAAAAATCTTACCTTTCCATGTTGTAGATAGACCAAAGTTGGAACTAAACAAATGATGGACATTTGGGCTATTCCTGAGCTTTATGTATTAACAATATTTCTTTATTGAATAGCTCTGTGAATCTATTTTATATTCTTGCAAATGTACATTGGATGTTCAGTCCTGCAAGAAATATTGCTTTATCAATAGCTACTTTTTATAATTTCAAGTAATAAAGCCCAATTCTTTGGAAGGTTAGAACATTTTTTTTTCTGCCAGAAAGTTTACAAGTTCATGCTTTCTGTAGATGCCCCAGTAGACAGAGGCCACATTTTGGATATTCTTTGCACTATTACAGAATGCTGGTAATGCCTTCTTTTTATGTGGGAACCATTTTCTCTTTCTGTAATTTATTTTTCTTATTACATATGATTGATACTATGTCATGGTTACAGAAGAAAACATCAGTGTCCTACCCTTAATAAATCCATGGCTTGGTGAGAGTCCAATGCTGAAACCAATAGTTTCTTCCCAGTACAATGATCACCAAGGACACAATGCATTTTGGTAGTTTGTGTCTCCTAAAAAATTGATCTTTGTAATCTAAGTCCTTATACCTATGGGCTGAGAGATTTAAATATTGTTTATTTATATTAATCTTTATGTTTTAATAGTGATAACATCATTTATTTTTTAGTTAGAGGTTTATCTATTTATTGGATTTTAGAAAGACCTGAGGACATGAACCCTATAAAAAGAATGTCTGGAACATCCCAAACATTTAAAATAAATGCCTTAGAAAGTAATGCATCTGTATAATTATTCAGCATACAGTAATAAATATAAGATCACATCAGGTCACATACATGCAGAATACCCACAAGAAACAAGGAACCACAGGCTCTGATGTGACAATATATGGTTGAACGTTGCCAAGCAAGAGCTTCTGGGGCTGAGGTGTATGTCATAGAGGACACTCAGCAGGCAGATGGTAATAATGGAGAAGCCCCCTCTCCAAACCTGTGAAAGTAGATTATTAATTTATATTTGATGTCATCTCCAAAATTCTGAGACAAAAACATCTGTAACTATAAACCCCATAATTATCAGCATCCCTAGATATGTTAGGGCCAAGATACCAATGGTAAAGTTCTTGGGTTAGATCTTGTGCTAGAAAAGGGACGTGAAGTTGCAGAAGAAAATTATGGTGTTAGCTGAGATCTCAAGATGAACTTCAGAGGAAATGTTTCTTATACTAATAAAATAATATATTTTGTTGATCTTTATTTTCAAATTCCATATTAATAGTATATATCTTAAGAGAAAATGAAGCAGAAGCCCTTATTTCAAATAGTGTCATCTTTATCAATCTCAGCCTATCCTATTACTAGGGATATATGTGGATTCACCCAACACACATTTTTCCCACTTCAATTATCAACTCTCTCTAATATTCTCCAGGTGCCATTCGAATATTATTACCAAATCATGTCTGGATTGTGTAATATTAGCTGTGCTCCCACTGTACATAGCCTTTCTTATAGATTCAGAATTACCATATATTCTCAAAATATTTCTTGATATTATCTTCTTTTGAGATTTTCTGAGGTAGAGTGTTAAGTTGATCTCATCTTTCTCTTCTTGATTAAGCAGTAGGAATATATTGAAAACTCTACAATTTTCAATGAATTGAAATGGAATGATTGTACAAAAGTAAAAATTGCTATCTTCTCAAAAAATGAATCTCAATGTAGTAGGTGTGCACATAGATGTATTTTTTAGATCTATCTTTTGACCATTTATTATCAGACTTAATGCCTTTAATATATCATCTAAGATGACACTGAGAAGCATATCCTCTAAGATGATTTTTTAATTTGTATTTGTAGTCTTTCATTGAGTTCAAATGTTATGTTGGTGCTAAATCTGATCATCTTGTATTACATATATGGAGTCTTATTACATGTATTCTAGAGCTATTGTGTATGAAAGAAGAACAAGGATCAAATATGCATGTGTTTCTGAAATAAAAAGTACTCAGTAGAAATGCTGGCCATTATCTTTTAATTATGTACTTCATCATCTATGTGATTTAACAGATTTAAAACTTTTCTTTTCATAATGGCTACATATGTTGTGGATTCAAATTATTTTCATGATATTAAAATTTTCTAGCAATATGTGTAGAAAGCTCTTTGACAGTATTTAAGGCCTGTCTTTGAATCCCCAATGTAGCTATCCACCTTGCATATATGCTATTATCAAGACCAGAAAAACTATCTTAAGTGACCAAAGTCCAGCTATTGAATATCAGTCGAAATATATTATTATTGTTTTCTCCTTAGTCATCTGGAATAAAGGTGTAATTAAAGTCACAGTTCAGATAGACTCAAAGTCATTCCATTGTAAGGTTTTTAAATTAAAGGAAAATAATTTGACCCAAGCCTAAAAGACAAACTTCCATAAGAGTCCCAATATTCATCTGCTTGAAGTAAGCGATGCATTTCTCCAGTAAAACAACCATGCATAAAATTGATACAAAAAATTTGATGTTAATCTGATGGAATATTTTTTTTATACAAGGCATGTTGGATTTTAAGTCAAGTACCTGAAATAGTAGGTATGTATTTTAGCTTTTTTCCAGTCACATATTAAAAAATACCAGTCATCAGGGCTAAGATTGTGGTTCAGTGGTAGAATGCTTGCCTAGCACATGTGATGATCTGTGTGCAATCCTCAACACCACATAAAAATAAAATAATAAAATAAAGTGTAAACAAGTTTTTAAAATAAATAACATTCATGAGAAATCTATGTAAATAAGTCTAAATCATTCCATGACTCTTTAGACCTTGCAGATCTAAAAGACATGACACTAAGGGAAACCAAAACAGTGAAACATTCATGAACATAGGATATCATTTAAAAATCTGAGGTATTGTAGATATTTGGCTAAAACATCAAAGAATTTACTTCTATTTATTTTTATTTTTACCTGGAATCTACTCTTTGTACTTGGATATGAGACCCATTATTATAACTCGGCATGTGTAAGTAGTGTGTAATTATCAGATCAGGGTAATTTTCATCTCATTAAAATTATTATTCTGTGTTTGAAACTTTCTAAGTTCTGGCTATTTTGATTTATTTAAGTAGTTATTATACAATGTAATCTCCTTATTGTGCTCTAAAACCTAAGAGTTACTTTCTGGACTTAATTGTTTTTTGCACTCCCTACACACAATCAGTCAGTTTCTCATTCTTATCATAAATCCGGGAAGTGTTTCTGTTCTCAGTTTCTGTGTGATTAACTTTTCAGCTTCAACACATGAATGCCACATGCAGTATTTGTGGAAAAATAAATGCCACTACTAGGAAAAATAAAATATTATACTCAATTAATAATTATGGAAATTGCCATAAACCTCTGCATTCACTCATTCAGTGTTTAGAACTTGTCTACAATAATAAATATGGAAAAAATAATAAAATATATAAATCAAATGTCCATATGTGTTTAACATTTAATGGGTCATATTTGGTCACTGGGAACAAGTGTTGTGACATCTATTTTTATAAAAATGACATATTCTAATTCTTATAACTTTATTTATAATAAGGGAATATCTTATAAGTATGTTTTTATATTGTAAGTTTCAATAGATCAATATTACCATGGAATAAATAACTTTAAAAATTGTATAAGAGTTGGCTCAGTGGTGCAGGCCTGACATCCCAGGGGAAAAAATATTTTAAGAAAAAAATATTTTAAAAAATGTGGATTTATCTCATTGTGTAACCACCCAAATGCACTCACCCTCTACCCCTTCTCCACCTGAGATGCCCATCACAACACATGAAAGAACAGTATCTCAGTCTGCCACCCATCCAGCAGTTCTCCTTTCACAGCCCATCCAAACCCATTCCTCACTTGATGCCCATCTTTTTATGCCACCCTGTGAGTATGCATTGGGCCTGCACTAAGGCAAACCAGCACAACTGGTTGCTAAGGTCCAGGTGGCAGGTATCCCTCATTCATTCCACTGGGACCTTTTATTTTTTTAAAATGGGTTGCTAATAATTCAAAATGACAAGTTTATGACTGAAATTACAGCTCAGTAGTAAACAAATTTTACATGTGCCTGTCTCTGTGTTCCAACTCCAGCACCTAAAAAAACACAGGCAGGCCTAATGGCACATGCCTATAATCCCAGTGACTATAGAGGCTGAGGCAGGAGGCTCACAAGTGTAAGGACAGTTTCAGCAATCTAGTAAAGCCCTAAAAATCTGTCTCTAAAATTTAAAAAGGTTTGGGGATGGTTATTCAGTGATTAAGCAATCATAGATTCAGTCCCCACAACCAAATACAAAAACAAACCCAAAGTAAAAGTGAAAAACAACTGTATTCCCCAATATCCTTTGCAGGTAGGGGTCTCTGTGATTTTGTGCTGGCCAATGAGATAACATTGGAAGCAACTGGGACTCTGGCTCTTTGTTTTTTTTTTTTTCCTTTTTTTCCCCCTGATTGCTGTATTAAATGGATGGCACAATGAAAAACAAGAAGGGCCCTGGGGCATGATGGAATAGCTGGATAGCCATAGCAGCACAGACTACCAATCACTGGGCTTTTTGATTTTCAAGTAAAAGGAAATATTTTTCAGTATTTGATGGGTTTACCTTTCTAGTATTGGAAAGACAGATGCATTGATTTTCCTCCTTGTTCTGCTTTCTGTTCATTGTCTTCAGGTTCAGGAACAATGTAGGTCAAGAAAACCAGCCATCTTTGTCACCAATTGTTTTTCAGGTCTCTGAGGATGGAAGGAAAGTACAACACAGAACCTCTATAGTACCTAATCTGAGCCATTGGGACAGAGTTGGGCCTGAGTCATCTCCAGGGTCCCTCATCTGCTGCAGAATGTTCACAGAGAGTGAGTATCTTTTCTCTTGATGCCAACACTCAAGTCCAAAATCTCAGGGCTCCCATGGTTCTCCTGAGAACTATTCCACAACAGGCTGACACTGGTCCCAATCTCCATTCCTGCACTGATGGGCCATTGGGAAAGTGAGTTTAAGCAAGCTTTTCTGTCCCCAATTTTCAAGTGTATCTTCTCCAAAAAAAAAAAAAAAAAAAAAACTTGAAACTAAATGAGCACTGAAGGAAGAAGTCAGGTTCCAAGGACTGAAGAAGAACCCTGCTACCAGAGAAACCTAGGATTTGAAAATTCCAATTTAAGTGAGGTGGTAGGTAAATTATACACCTTGACATAAAGCAATAGCCTTACAGCAAAAGGTCACGTGTGGGCATGGAAGTATGTATGAAAGACTGACTTTTCACAGCCTCCACAACAGGTAAACATGAATGCTAAATTTGTAACACATAACATAAGAAAAAGGAACCACATTTTTTTCTTCCTTGCCTATTTTTCTTTCTTTATTCTTTTTTTCTATTTCTTTTTTTTTCTTTTTTTTCTTTTTTCCTTTTCTTTCTTTCTTTCTTTCTTTTTTTTTGTACAAGGGTTTCAAATTAGGGGAACATAACGACTGAGCCTCATCCTCAGATTTTTTTAATGTTATTTTTTAACTTTTGAGAAACATTGTTAATCACAATATTGAGGTATTCTTATATCAAACAAGCCATACTACAAAGGTTCCAGAGCTAGAGAGAAAATCCTGCAATCCTAGAGTGTTAAATATGTCTGTGGAAGATGAGCCACATGGACACAATGTAGAAGATCAAATGGGTGGAGTGGGCATGGCTCTGCAGAACAGTGCAGGTAAGAGGCCAGATGCTGGGTGGAGCCTGTGAAAAAAAATGGAGAGGACATAGTGGGGCTTAGTTGTTTGGCAGGGCTGGTGAGGCAGAGTCAGGCTGAGTGAGTGGATCCCAACCCATAAGAACAGTGGATAGGGAGAAGACAGGGGAAGCACGTTAGAAGCAGCATCCCACCCGGGACCCTTTAGGTGAGCACAGCCTAGGAACCAGGAGATGCAGTGATGAAGGAGCAGAGGGCATGGTGGGTGCATCCACAGGAAGCAAAGGGAGTCAGGAGAGGCATCCAGTAATTCTGTCAGAAGTCACTGTTGACCCAGTGGGGAAGAAGGGTCTTAGGGCTCTGAGATAGATATGTGACCTCAGGGTCTGCTCCACAAGGGGGCTCAGTTTACCCTCTTACACACTGAAGCAATGGAGGGAGGCTGAAGATGCCACAGCACAGCCTTTTTTGTTCCTCCCTCTCATGGGATGCAGTGCACTTTCCATTAATTTTTTCTGTTCTTCCAGGTCCAGGACAGTACCTAAATCTGTTCTCTAGACAACGATATTTGTAATAAACTCTTCAAAACCTTTTGGCAAGAATATCCGGGGACAGCACTGTTTGGCTCACAGGAGCAAATAGGTAACGGCAGAATATGAGCCACCAGGACCAGACACTGATTTATAGAGAAAGATACTTTCCAAGAACCTCTCATGTTATCCTGATTCGGTGCAAAAAAATTATCCCCAGGTTCTACCATGAAATCCTGAACTGAGGTCCCAAACTGGTAACCAGAGAAGCGCACCCAGCTCCAGGTTTTTGTTGGTTGGTTGTTTAGGTTAAAAATTTGCTTGGGGTCTGGGGCTGTGGCTCCACGGTAGAGTGATCGCCTAGCACGTACAAGGCCCTGGGATTGATCTTCAGCACCACATTAAAAATAAATAAATAAATAAATAAATAAATAAATAAATAAATAAGATAAAGGTATTGTGTCCAACTACCACTAAAAAATAAATATTTAAAAAATTTGCTTGGAATTTTAACGCAATTCTTTTTTTATATTTATTTTTTAGTTTTAGGTGGACACAATATCTTTATTTTATATTTATGTGGTGCTGAGAATCGAACCCAGTGCCTCACACATACTAGGTGAGCCCTCTACCACTCAGCCACGACCCCAGCCCTAGAACGTAATTCTTAAGATTCAGGAAAGTTTGCACAAAAACTCAGGTTTCTAACTGTCCTTCAAAGTCACCAGGAGATCTGGCAGCCCCAGACTGAGTTCTTACATAGCAAGGATCGCTGGCACTGTCCTGCCAGTTTCCACGACTCTGGAGTGCAGCCGAGTCCTCTTTGCCCCTTTTGTGTCTGGCCTTGGAGGCCTTGAGTGTTGCTAAAACAGTAAGGGTTAGATGAGCTGGGGCAGCAGGCAGGAGTCAGCATGGAACTTCTGGTCCAGCCCTGCTTCCTGCTTGCTGTGTGACTTTGCTCCAGTCACACCACCTCTCTGTGCTTCAGTTTCCCTATCTGTCTGGAGGCCAATAGACTAGATCAGTGATTTCCCTCTTTAAGCCAAGGCAAGGCTGAGAGGTGGGCTGCCTTATCTCCCTTCTCTCCTTTCTGAATTAGGCCTGGGCATCAGATTTTGCTTAGGGGACTCCCTGTTTTTCCAGGGTTGGAAAACTCCCAGGTAACTACTTGTGTTAACCACATAGCCAGGGCTTTGAGGTGTATTACAACAGAAAAGGGACAATACCTTTTTTATTTTCATTTCTTTTGTGGTAGTGGGGATTGAACCCAGGGTGCTTTACTGCTGAATTTTATCCACAGCCTCCACCTCCTTTATTTTTGAGACAAGGTCTTCTAAGTTGCTGAGGCTGGCCTCAAACTGGTGATCTTCCTGCCTCAGTTTCCTGAGCTGCTGGGATTACAGGCATGCGCCAAGGCTTCTGGAACCATAATGTGTTTATAGACAGGAATGACGGAATTTGATGAGCAGCATTATTCTCCTAAAAAGAGAGGCTCTCCTCCCCTGTTTTACAGATGAAGAAAGTGAAATTTTGAGAGGCTGAGTAACTAGCCAGAGGTCACACAGCTACAAGTGACCAAGAGCCCATGTTTGTGTCATTGCAGACAGTGAGGCCCTAACTACTTTTTCTGTCCCTTAGGTGGCTTGGGAGGAGGTGGGTGTAGAGAGGTGTCCTGCAGCAAAGGGGAGGCCAGTGCCCTGGGAGACCCTGCCACCTCTTGCAGTAGCCCTTCTTGCAGGCCATCGGCACACACAGGGGAGTCCCCCTCAGACTCTGTGCTCAGGACCAGGCTTCCCTCCCCCAGGGCTGACCCGGGCTGGGCTCCTGGGCTGCAGGTGATCAGGAGATCTGGCAGCCCTGGACTGAGTTCTTGCACAGCAAGGGTCAGTGGTGCTGTGCGCTGCCCTTGGATGGGATAGGGAGATGCACGCGAGGCCCATCGAGTCAAAAGACCTTTGTGGTTCTTTGCAGGTGTAACAATTGCTCACCGAGCTCCACAAGCCACATTTTGCAGCCCAGACAACTGCTATGGTTGTTACGAGAAACCTGAAGAATGGGGGTTCTTGTAGTTCTCAGGACCCAGCGTGTCCTGTCTGAGTCTTGGTTCTCCCATCTGAGAAAGGAGAACCCCTGTCCATTCCCACTCCCAGCCTGTGTCCCTTTGATGGAAAGGGCAAGTGTAACCTCCTCTGCCAGGCACCCCCTGCAGCTCATCCCTTCTGCAGCTCCTCTCAGGAAAGGGGCTGAATCCTCCCATTTACAGGTGATATCTGTAAAGGTTAATGTTATAGGCTCTGGCCAATGTCCTCAGCTGCTGAGGACAGCTTGTGACTTTTTCCAAGGTCTCGTCCATCCCAGGCCTGGGTTCCCAATGGCTGGGGGAGCCTGGAACCAGCCAGGAACTCCTGGCAGCCTCTATCCAGTCCTTGGGCGCAGGCTGCCCTTCCTGTGCTCGCTGCTTCCTGAGTGCTCTGGGCTCCAGGGAAAAAAGTGGGTTTTCAGTGAGCCCCACAGCCCTGCAGGAAGGAAGAGATTGCTTTTTTCTGCCAGGTGGGGCCTGGGCCTGACTCTCCAGGGCGGAGTGGAGGGCTGTAGGCTCTCGGGCCTGCTGAGATCACCCTTCCCAGGTGGCTCCTGGGTGGGATGTGTGTGGAGATGTGCTTGGTCTTAGCGGCTGTCTTAGTAACAGGGTGCTCTCCTGTCCATCAGGGTTCAGGGTGCACATGACAGAGGTGACAACATAGGCCCAAGAGGGATTTCCTGGCCGGGGAGAGCTGCTGGGATGAATGGGAGGAGGACTAGGGCTTGGGTGGCTCCAGACCCTAGGGGACCAATGAATGGACCACCCTCCAGGGAACCCCATCGTGGGGAGAGGCCCTTGTCCTGGTGTCGCTGTGTCCCTGGGCTGCAGAACAAGGGCTTGGGGAAGCATATGCAGTATCCTGCGTTAAAAGGGAGAGTCCCTCAAGGTCCGCAAAGGGAATAGTTGGGTCTTAGGGCACAGTCAGGGTGCTGGCAGCAGAGGCGGGGCAGAGGCTGCCTGGAGGCCAGGACACCTGCCCGAGCACTGCTGCTGTTTGGGTGTGCTGTCCCAACATCTTGGGAGGCTTCAGTGGCCTAAGTCGGGGTCGTGGGGTGGGCTGGGTGGAGAGGTTTTCTGCACATCAGACCAGCTTTGGGACCTGGATTGGGTTTACCAAGTCACAGCACATGGGACATTGGGATGGGAGGGGTCTTGGGGGAAACCTGGTCCAGTCTCACCTTGTACCACAGGGAAATGGAAGTCCAGAGAGGCCAAGAGTTTCTCCAGGGCCCCACCACCCAGCAGGGACAGGTTGGAGAGAGGGGGTCGAGGTGGAGCACCACAATACCCTGTCCCCAAGGGAATATGGGCACCAAGGGGATGGGGCAGAGGGTTGTAATGAGGACACACACACACTTTTAAAAACACTGACTGCTCATGAATGCTTACAGGATAAAATTAAAGACAACCCTCAGCCACCCTCCTGCCTTTCCCAGAGGCCACCGCCATTCTAGTTTCTGATTCCTGGTAATAGGCAATTGCGTGTTCCACCACATGTGTGACAGACACAGACATCTTCCTCCTGTCACTGCACCGCACTGTGGTCTGTGTTGGTAACAATTTCAAACCCGTTCATTCAGCACCACTTCAGGACTTTCTCTTTCCCTCCCTTCCTCTCTGCCTCCTTCCTTCCTTTCTCTCTCTCTCTTCCCTCTTTCTTTTTTGGTACTGGATGTGAACACAGGGCCACACCTGCTTGAGAAGCACTTGACCACATAGCCACACCCTCAGCCCCTTCTGTTATTTTGGGAGGGGATTGAACTCAGGGGCACTCCACCACTGAGCCACCTCCCCAGCCCTATTTTGTATTTTATTTAGAGACAGAGACTCACTGACTGCTTAGCACCTCCCCGAGGCTGAGGCTGGTTTTGAACTTGGAATCCTCCCATCTCAGCCTCCCACACGTGTGTGGCCCCTACTGTTTTTGAGACAGGGCCTCACTGAGTTGTCCAGTCCAGCCTGGAACTTGTGATCTCCCAGTTTCAGCCTTCCAAGTCACTGGGATTGTGGGTGTGTGACACCACATCTGGGACTTTAGTACTTTGTAATTCAACTTGTTTTTGTTGACACTCAAAACACAGATAAGTACACTGGCCACCAGCGTGTTCCAATGAGGAACAACAGGTCAAGCTTCCCAGGGGCCAACTGTGCTCCACCCTCTGCCCGAGGACAGTGGCTGCCCTCACTTGGAGGTTTTAATTGCTATGTGTTTGTTTTAGTTGCTTTGTGTTTGAAAAACCAAACCAAACCCCCAAACAAAACAAAAAAACCAAGCCGACACGCCCCACAAGAAATTTCCCAGGGAGGATTGCTTGGGATTGCAAGTGGGGTGCTAGGCCTGGGGCTCTGATTCTGTGACACATGATGGCTTAGGCTTCTCAAACCCAGTAATGACAGTGGAAAAACTGGGGGCCACAGGGACCTTATTTTCTCCTGCTCACCCTCATTCCAGTCCCACCCCCTTGACTGTCCACACACAGTCCACCATGCCTGCAAGACATGGCTCATCTGTCATGCTGCAAGACACAGATTCCCCAAGACAAGTGGGGAAACTTAGGAAAGTGGCTTAGCCTCTGCCAGTGTATGTGTCCCAGCCTCTACCAATAAAATGGCTCGGCTCTCTATCCCCCCTGCACCGTCAGAGCCTTGAGCGGGATAGGTGGGGGTCATGGGTGGAGCACCCACAGTGTCTGCTACAGCAAGTTACGCAGCCCCAGCCTCCACGGTTTCATCTGTTAAATTGGGACATCAGAACAATCTTGCTTTTTTGTCTATTTTAAATCATGTTGTTGTATTTTTTAATGTTTATTTTACTTATTTTTATGTGGTGCTGAGGATCGAACCCAGTGCCTCATGCAAGCTAAGCAAGCAGATCTACCACTGAGCCCCAGACCCAGCTCCGGAACAGCCTTGTTTAAAAAATAAGAAGCCAGTCATGGTGGCATGACCTTGTAGTCCTCGCTGTCCCCACTGTACAGGATGCTCTGACAATGAGAATCACTGGAGCCCAGGAGTTGGAAGCCAAACTGGTCAACATAAGCAAGACCTCGCCTCAAACATAAGATAAATCCAGGCACGGTGATGCCCACCTGAAATCCCAGCTGCTTGGGAGGCTGAGGCAGAAGTATTGTGAGTTCAAAATTGGCCTCTGCAAAAGCAAGGAGCTAAGGATTGGGGTTGTGGCTCAAGTAACAGAGCACTCACCTAGCACATGTGAGGAACAGGATTCTATCCTCATCACCATAAAAAAATAAAGATATTATGTCCACCTAAAACTAAAGAACGTATTATTTTTTTTTAAAAAAAAAAGGTGCCAAGCAACTCAGTGAGACCTTGTCTTTAAATAAAATACAAAATAGGGCTGCAGATGTGGCTCAGTGGTCAAGAAATTAGGTTTTTTCCCAATTGTCTTACTAATGAGCACATGCCATTTAGAAAGTGGTTTTTCCACTCTACCCTTCTGTCACATATGTGCTTTTTCTCACTCCTTCCCTAAACAGGCTCTGAATTCTCCATATTTTTCTTTTAAATTATACATTTCAGCTTTAGATTATCCCATTGGTTCCAAGTTCTATAGAATGCAATTTAAAGTAACCAGGAAGGAGACTGAATGCTGTTTTGACTACATATTTTCTCCATTAGATATTATAGTCCATCACTTCTAGATTTGGCCCTCCATAAGCTTCAGAGCATGGACACAGTTCAGCCACATTCACAGCAGAGGTTTGACAATTGTTGATTCCAGTTTCCAGTAGAATAGTCTTCATTTGCATCTGAGTTCTCATCAGCATGGTCCTTACTGTCTGTATTTCTATCAGCATTCTGGTCATGGCCATTTATCCCATCTTTCAGATGTTTCAGATCTTTACAGGTTTAAGGCTCTGAGAGGAGTCCCTCTTGGATGCATCACAACATGGTAGGCGCCATGTTGTGTATCTCTCAAATCTATATCTTAGTTCTTTCTCCTTATAAAACCACAAGAACTCCATCAAAGGGGCTCCATCCTAATGAAGTAATCAAACCTAAACATTTTTCAACGGCCCTACCACTAAACACCATAGTCCAATTAGTTTCTACCTTCTTTAATATCATTTACATAAGATTTTTGTAATTAAATTCCTTCATGAGTTCAGAGAGACAACCCATTTTCATACATAGCCTCCAACGTATATTCAATTCATCATGAAAGAATTACTTAGACAACCTCTGTCATACAGTCTTCCAACGATACTTTTATTAAAAAGTGGAGAAGATTTTAAATATTCTTCAATTAGCATTTTGAAAAACAAAAAACATAAATATGATAATAAATTCACCTGTATTTTAAGTTTAACATGGCTTGTATTTTAGTGTTTTATCATACATCTGTATGTAAGGTTTGTTTATGAAGACTCCTTTTTAAATACTAAAATAGTGTAAATTTAAACTTATATGCTTATGTGTCTATATACGACCAAACACCCAATGAACATATTTTATATTTTTTTAACTTGAGCATTTGTAATCAAATGTCTCTCCAGATCAAAAATCTTCAAAAATATTTTGAAACTATTTTGCCGTATATTATCATAGTAATAAGGTGTAAGATATTAACTAATAGATTATTATTTATAATTCATACAAGTTAAATTATAGAACACATTTTTATATAAATATTTAACCTGAATATCAAGAATGATTGAAATTGGAATTACTAGATCAAAAGTATACAGTTTAATAAAAGTACACACATACTCCAAAATTTTGGCAAATTTTTCTTCAGAAAGTTTAGGAAGTGAAAATTCTTATATCAGTTTAACTTTATTTTCATTTTCTTGAATAATGGTTAAATATATATGCATATACACATATATTTATCTGCATATATAAAGAACAGAAAGTTGATAGCTTAAAATGGCATCAAAATCTTGTTTACTCAGTGGTTCAAGAGGGTGAAGCAGAATAATCACAAGTTCAAAGCCAGGCTTAGAGACTTAGTAAGGCCCTAAGCAAATTAGTAAGATATATATATATATATATATATATATATATATATATATATATATACACATACATATATAAATTTATGTAAATTTTTTATTTATTTATAGGTTGTATATATGGAAAAGTTATAGATAATATCATATATATATATATATATGATATTATCTTTTTTTATTTCTTTTATTCCATATGAGTCTGTTCAGTGATTCTAATGTTTTATTATTTATATTGCAAAATATAATAAACTTGTGAATTTCTCCTTTATTCCTAGTCTTACAACCTTCTTCTCAATTGCAAAATTAGTTTTTCCAAAGTTAGTTATCCACATTTTTTTCTTTGATTTCACTTATTTCATTCTAATTTTGTCATCTAAGTGTTGAGTCTTCTGGATGCAGTGACACACAACTGTAATCACAGCTGGTGGGGTGACCCCCCAAAAATGTTGAATCCATCTGGAATTGATTATGGTATGTTATCAAGATCCAATTTGATTTTCAAATGAAGCAAATTTGTTCATTGAAAAAATCCTCTTCTTTTTATTGAATTGCAATTCTCTTTATTTATTTATGTATTTATTCATGTATTTATTTTAAATATTTTTTAGTTGTAGTTGGACAAAATGCCTTTGTTTTATGTATTTTTATGTGGTGCTGAGGTCTGAACCCAGTGCCTCATATGTGCTAGGCAAGCATACGACCACTGGCCACAACCCCAGGCCCTGCAATTCTTTTTTTTACTGTGTACATGAACATGTGTACACACTTGGACATGCACATTTGTATCCACATCTAAAGTAATATCTTCTCTAAGATTATTTGTTTGTTACCCATTTTTAGGTTTTTAAAATGAGTTGTTTATTTAAATGATCTAATTCAGAAGCTCTCAAGATTTATTATCTATTATCTCTCTTTCAAATAAAATGTAAAAGCATTATTTTCAGTAAAAAGACTCAGTGAAAAACAATAAACTCTAAACCTGTTGATCTCCTAAAAGTTGAGAGTAGAATAGTGGTTAGGCAAGATTTAGAAGGGGTAGGGAAGTTGTCAATGGGAATAGTTTTATAGTAAGAAGGAATAATTTCTGGAGTTTTATTGTAAAGTAGAGTGACTTAGCAATAATGTATAAAGAATTGAAGGGAGAATTCTGAAGGTTCTAACTTTAAGAAATGATAAATAATTAAGAAGGATTTGTTGTTTACCGTGAATCTATGATTATACAATATATACAAGTGTTTAAACATCCTATTATATCAATCAGAAATAAAATAAAACCTAAAAAATCTCAATTGTTATATTCTCCAATCTTGCACAACTCTTATAAATTAATTCTCAAATAATTGACATTTATGCAATTATTAGTTTTCCCATGTAGCAATAAGACTCTGAGGAATTATATAATCATCTAAGGAACTTAATAATTGCAAGAGTATTGCATCTATGGGTCACAGAGAAAATAAATATTACTTTTGTCCTGAATTAAAATGAAAATGATGGTATGATTTATACTGCATCTCTGACATTCACCTTAAATTATTAGACAGTTTTTCTTCTCTGTGGACTAGGGCTATCTCAGTGGCAAAGTGAGCTTGCAAACCTTCAGGACAGATCTGAGTATTGATAGAACCATTTTTTTAAAAAAATCAAATATAATATAGAGAAAACACATTCGTTCTATTTGTCTTCATTCTGTTATGCACACTATACTCTCCCTCCCATTTTCTAATATTGATCACGTTAGTTAAAGAAGAAAACATTTTATATCATGGAAGTTATTGAATCATTTTGCTGAGGTAAATTTTAGTTTATTCAAGTTTTGAATGTTTGCTTTAGAACTGAAGGAAAAGGCATTGAATAGAAGGTTTCAAGAACTTAGCTAGGAACACTGGATGGTCAGTGATGTCAAGCAGAGCCCATTTTTCCTAACTGGGTGCTTCTGGGGAGTCCACCAGGAGGTCAGTGTCTTCTTTGGTTTTCATGCTAACTGTCTGAGTTCAAGACTGCTACAATTTCAGTTCTCAGGGTTCATGTGGCTTTCTAAAACTTATATTGGCAGTAATTTTAGATTTAGTGAAGAAAAAAAAAAGTCAATGAGTGTAGGAACCAGGGAATAGGATGCATTTTCCTTCTGAAAGGGAACTTCATGTGAGAAGTGAAAGTTTATCTGTGAAACACTATATTGTTATAGGCAGGAAGGTTGATAAGGGCATGCTAACTCAGGTTGTTGAACAAAATAAAGTTGAAAAGTAGTGTTATAATGTAATCATCCGTTATTTTTTAAAAATATTTTTAGATATAAATGTGCACAATACCTTTCTTTTATTTATTTCTTTTAATGTGGTGCTGAGGATTAAAACCCTATCACTGAATACCACAGCCCCACTAGTTATTTCTTGCAAAGGTTATTTTTGAGCTCATTAAATGAATGAGGTACATTCTAAGTGCCAGGTATTTAGCAGTTAACAGGCAAGTGTTTTCATACGTGCGAGGGGGTAAGTGGTTCTTACAGTTGCCTGATTTATAGAAGATGTTAAAATAAATGTCATTATAAAGAAAATAAAAATAAATGTAAGATCAAAGAAATTTTATCACAGAATATATGTGTGTGTATTGACATTTGTATTTGACTTTTTGCAAATAATAATAACAGTTAATGTAAAGTGCTTGCCATTTTTTTCTGATCCTCATGCAATAAGTAACCACCATGTTTATACTAGCAACATGTCATAAAATATCTATAGGTTAGAATAAGTTTTTTCCCATTTTCCTCACAACCTCTTATATGTAATTTTGTATAACAATGAGGGTCTCCTTGCATTTGCATGCGATTTCCCTTTTCTCTCCCTTTCCCTCCCACCTCATGTCTCTGTTTAATGTTAATCTTTTCCTCCTGCTCTTCCTCCCTGCTCTGTTCTTAGTTGTTCTCATTATATCAAAGAAGACATTTGGCATTTGTTTTTTAGGGATTGGCTAGCTTCACTTAGCATAATCTGCTCTAATGCCATCCATTTCCCTGCAAATTCCATGATTTTGTCATTTTTTAGTGCTGCATAATACTCCATTGTGCATAAATGCCACATTTTTTTTATCCATTCATCTATTGAAGGGCATCTAGGTTGGTTCCACAGTCTAGCTATTGTGAATTGTGCTGCTATGAACATCGATGTGGCAGTATCCCTGTAGTACGCTCTTTTAAGGTCTTCAGGGAATAGTCTGAGAGAGGCAATAGCTGGGTCAAATGGTGATTCCATTCCCAGCTTTCCCAGGAATCTCCATACTGCTTTCCAAATTGGCCGCACCAATTTGCAGTCCCACCAGCAATGTACAAGAGTACCCTTTTCCCCACATCCTCGCCAGCAGCTGTTGTTGTTTGACTTCCTAATGGCTGCCAATCTTAGGGTGGTTTTGCTTTGCATTTCTCTGACTGCTAGAGATGGTGAGCAACATGTCAGAAAATATCTATCGGTTAGAAGAAGCTTATGCTTGTTAGTATTTTTCCTAGTGTAATGATTCTGGTAGCACCAGATTCAAACTATAAAGAGTACTGCTTTTAAATAATAGACAATTATGAACAAATTTCCATTAGACTTTTAAGTTGGTTAATAATCATCTGCTATTTAAAAACATCTAGCTCAGATTTGTGTTTCTGAGGTTAACTACAAAGGTCTGCACACAAATCATTAAAAATTCCTGGGCCATTTTATATTTTTTGTTAACATAGTATTTTTTTAATTACTGTATCATAATCTTACCTGGAATTTAAATTTAAAATTTCAGCTTTGCTTATACACTTAAATTATCCAGCTAAAATATTTTACAGAACATTTTCAAGAATACATTCTGATATAAATCATATGTGTTGTTAATTATTCATTAGTAAGGAAATATTACCACAATAATATTATGTAATATTATTTAGAGTGTGAAAGTATATAGAAATATTTTGAATTATATATATATATATATATATATATATATATATATATATATATATATATATATATACACACACACATCACACATACACACAAAGCTTGAAAAAATAATTTGGTTATCTATTGGCTACACAAATGGAAATTTAAATAAATTTAGCCTCAAACTTGCCATGTAAATTAGAAATAGTTATACATAGTACTGATTTACTTGTCATTTTCTATGTAACTGTATTGTTACTACATGTCATATTCAATTATAACACTATGAAATTTGTAATCAGTATGAGCATATCATTAACAAAAATCAATAATACATTATTGCATTTCTGTGAGTTGACACATCTCCAGTCCTTTTTAGAAAGACTTACTATAGGCTTTGAAGGATTTATAAATTTAACGTATTACTGCAATGTGTTGTTGGGGTCCATTACTAAGAAAATAGATATTTTCTAGATGGCATTGAGATACATCTCTAAAACTTTGATGAAAGTATGGAATGCAATCTGGGCAAAAGAAAAAAAACTACCTCAGGCATCAAGAACCACAGGAACTCAAGCACCACAGCAACATTTTGTTGAATGAGCACTGCACAGTGCATCTTAGCCATACTCATGATAACCTGGGAGTTCACAGCTATCAGACTGAGGGAAGATTGAATAATAGAGAGTTTACAATTCATGTTAAGAATGAATTGGACCCAATTAATGGTCTGCCCTCAGAAAATTAATGTTTTTAAGGTACACGTACAATAAAATCCACATATACCCAAAATGAAAATTGTAATTTGTTAAAACACAAAGACTATATAAGTCCTGTTACATTTTCATTTTTACATTTAATCATTTCATTTAGTTTACATGGCAACCTCTAGTCACATACTAGCTTACATATTTTTATGTGTTGTCAAATTCTTTTCATCAATTTCAATACTTAAAGATGAAACTAAACAATTCCATTATTATATTTTAAGAAATTACCACCATGAAGAATATAGACAGGAAATTCATTTTGTCCTTAGTTTACTTTGCTTTCTTTGTGTATTCTCATGCAGTGCTTTTTATTTATGATCTTGAGAAAGCCATGGGAAGGTGAATTCACCTTGTTGCAAAAAAAACAGAGAAATGTATTATAGAATGTTTAGTTGTTTCCTGGTGGTATCTTTTTCAAAAGGTATATGGAAATGACATTATAGACAATATCAAGTTACAGTTAAATATTTTTCTGTCAAGGAGAGAGGAGATTTCAGAAATATGAATCTGCTCCTCTTTGCGCGTATCTTGAATTCTGGCTCTAACACCCAGCCAACTGTCAGGCACAGATCTATGTAAACATGAGTTCCTCACGGGTGGGCCTGAGATCTTTCAATTCCAGTCTTTAAAGATAAAGTTTCTTGACAGATGATATTTTAGGAAGACATCTCCTGAGACTTTCTCACAGTTCAATCAGGCATGTCTCGATTTGTATAGGAAAATCTCTGCATTTGCTCTATTGTTTCTTATAAGAGAGAGAGTGTGCTCCCAATGAATAGACACATTAAGATTTGCCTTTATAGAAGGTTTATCCATGATTGTTTAAACATGATATTTATGCATTATTATTTTTGTGGGATAATAAATTCAACATAAAGTATTCATTCCCATTTTAAAATTACAACCTTGGTTTCAGACTTGATAAGGGTATGTAAAATTTTCTAAAGAAAATATTTTATACAGAAGAAATCATGTAATACCTTGAATTTCAAAGAAGTTTCACATTTGACTGAACCATCATATGGAATAGAAAATATCTGAAAAGTCCAAAGTACAAAAACTACATGATAAAGGGTCCAGAATATGTAGGGATCTAAAACTATTTTTTTGTATGAAATACACTTAATAGTCTCTCCAATTTTACAAATTCATTGCTAGATTATAAAACAAAAACTATTGAGTTACATTTACCTTTGCAGATGCAGAAAACACACAACAAAAGTCAGACAGATATTAAAATATTCCAGCCTTCCCATGAGATGATATTATTTCCATAAACTTTATAAAGCAAAATTAAATTCTTGTCTAATTATAGCTAAATATATTCACAAATCTTTAAAGATAAATAATGATTCAAGAAATTTTTAAGAACTTAAGAATACACAGAAAACGTCCAGAGTTATTGTAAAAAAATATTTTAATGCTGTTTTGTTTTAGGCTTTACATAATAAGTTTGCAAGAGAAAAACAAATGCTTTTTCATAATGATATAATATGTACTTAAGAGTATGCAGCTTAATATGTGTTTCTTTGTAGTGATATATTTCTAATAGTAAAAAAAAAATTAAGAATTTAAATACTTAAGTGATTCTGTTTTTGTATTTTTTAGGAAAGAAATAAATGTGATGAGCTTAGAAGGGATATTATCTCTGAAGAGCAAGTTCATATCCATGAAGAAATTACAACTAAAAAATATGAACTACTTTGTAAAATGTCCAAGTTACATATTCAAGTTTCATTTAAAACTTTTTTTTCCTTTCTCTTTTTCTGGAAGAGCAAGTGATCCAGTATTTGCCTCTTAGGAAAATTGAATTACTAACCAGTAATTACAGTTCTCTGAATGTAATATTCTCAGTGGATTTGTATCAATTGTCTTGGGGCATTTTGGCATATGATTTCCAGTAATGTAACATTGTGAAATAAAGAAAATTAAGTTCTAATAGATTATATCTTAAATTTGTCTAGTATATTTCTATAAAACCACTTTGAATTTTTTTCCAACAGTCTTGTGAAATAGATTCAGTTAACCCAAGATGTAGTTCTTTAGCACACAGAAAGGTGAAATCCAAATCCAAGATCATAATGTCATTTATGAAGCTAGAAAAATCTGTGCATGATGAGGTAGCACAGATTCACTCTGCTATATTGAGTCTGCAATTCCATTTTTTAAATTATGTAGCAAAGCAATATAAATGGGAGATACTAATCTTTAGAACATTTAAAATACCCTCGCTATCATTGTCTTGTAATTTTTAAGCATTTAATTCATTATAACATGCTACATATTAAAGTATGAATTACTAATTAATATGTGTATTTAAAAACTGAGATAAATGTAGAAATTCAATTACTAGGAGAGTTTTTGAAAATACAAGATATTATAATCTAGAATCTAAAGTGAAAATGTTTAAGCATAATTATTATATTTCCAGTTATATGAACAGTAAGAAATATCTTACCATTTTAGAACCCTTAAAGATAAAAATACATATTTCATTGAATCAGGATTTTGTTTTAGGGTATAATGTAGCTAAGGATGAACTAGTATTTTTTTGGAGAACAGAAAAATAAAAATTTTACCTTATGTAATATTGATTTTTGGAAATTTTGAAGAAATACTTTAAAAAGCTTAATTTCCTTTAAATTTTAAATGTTTCCTTCCTATTGCCAAATCAAAAGATCCTACTTTTCCTTGACTTATATTCAATCAGTAAGGTTAAGTATTATTTTAAAACACATGAGCTTACTTATTAACTAAGAGGTATGAAAATGAAGAAAGCTATTATTTTAGATATTTGGATGGTAAAAATTGCTATTATGCAAAGGGATTTTACCTTAATTATTCTGGAAGATGATTCAATTTATTTACATTGCATATCATAAAATTAGCATACATGATTTATTTATTCATATGATTATCTGGAAATAAATATTGAACTAAGAAAAGATTAAGTTTTAAAATTAAAAATTTGGCTCTTGCCCTCTGAGTCAGTCTGAGTCAGGGGATAGGGGACTTTTCCAAAGAGCTTTGCAACTCTACGCCACATAACCTCCCAATCAGGGAGATTAATGAGACCAGTGGAGGACCGAAAGCCAATCAGTGCATTTGCTGTGAAGAGGAGGGTCATCAGAAAATGGAGACATCCCTGATGCTTCCAAGGGAAGCCACATGGTCAAGCAAGGCCTGGACCCATCCTAGCACAAGTGGCACTAGCAGATCTGAGAAGCTGCTGCAAGTTCCCGAGGACTCCCAAGGAAACTCAGCTGACTGTTAACAATAGATAGAAACAAAAGTCAGTTTGACTTGCTTCATCTTAAACACTTAGCAAAGACAATGAAAGCCAAAACACAGTTATTCCTGGGCATTTTAAATAAAATAATAGTTAAATGTAACTTCCTTAAATAAGTAAACAGGAGGCTTCAAAAGAGATTCTCAGACAGGAATGCCTGATTACTATCAAAAGAAACTGCCAGAGTAGTTTTTAGTTCAAGGCCTTTATTTCTAACCTACGCAGGTAGGCTTAATGTTTGCTAGTATGGTTATCCAGCCCTAAGTAACAGAATTAAATATTTCTCTATTAGACACAGAGGTCATACTAGTAAAAGGATTTTGCAAGCTCAGATGATATTAAGTTTTTAAACTGTATCTTAAGGAAAAGGACATCTGTAATTCTAAAAGTTAAGTGTTGTGTTTGCACCCCTGACAATTCTGGCAATGAGACGAATATCCTTAAAGATTTACATGCTCAGATAGAAGCCATGTCCTCAGCAACTTTGTCATGGAAACAATATCTTAGCTCCTGGTTCTTGGTAATTCCTCTTGGAAATCATTGTTAGTCTTTGTCTTTGCCATCATACTCATTGGCATATTCCTGTGCTATGGGATTTATTGCTGCATCAATCTGGTTCCAGTACTAATGAATTCTTGTTTCTCTTATAGACCACCCATCACTCAAATAGCCTTCCAGTCTATTACTTCTCAATCAGACTTCTATCATGGACCCACTCGATAGACCCGATTTTTAAAGGGAGATTCCAAGCTGCTTGCCCCACACCGTCCCTTTTCAGCCTGAAGAAGCCAGAAAGATTTTCTTCGCCCCCCTTGCTTACAGCAGTAAGGAGTTTTCAAATTAGAGGGGGGAATGAAGCCAGATTTAAAGTTAGGTAGTCAGTGTAGTTAGGTAAATCGGGTCTAATATCAAGTGAAATCTAAAATGGAGGCCATGCTGGGAATGACTCAGGGAAAACGCAGGGCAATTCATGGAATGTTAATGAAGTCCTGAAAAGGCCCTAGGCCAAAGTCCACCTCAAAGAAATGTTAATGGAGCTCAGGAAAAAGCCCCCAACAGATTTGGAGATAGCCCATCCTAGAGAAATGATAAGCCCATCCCAAAAGGTGATAATTGGGCCCACCTGTGTCCTAACCTTTTCAACCTATATTCTATCACCAAAAGTATAAAAAGGCGAAAGAACAGTCCTTCCACGGATTCCCACCTTTTGGGTCCCCTTCTTCCTCCAGGAGAAGTCTTTTCTGCTGTCCTTTAATAAATTTCTAATTTCTACTCTGAAAAAAAAAATCATCTTCTAATAAGCATATTTTGTTACTAATGACGTACATAAGAGATTTTTTAAAGAGATTGTATGCAATACATATATTTGGGACTGGGAGTATACCTCAGTGGTAGAGCACTTGCCTAGCAATTGTAAGGCCTTGGGTTTAATCCTCACCTTCACAGAAAAGGAAAAACAACCACAACCAATTATTCCCTAACACTTTTGTCCATATGTTTGTGAGTATAATATAACTTGTATTTCAAATGAAGGGTTGTGTTTCTTAAAGGAATGAGTAGTTTCCAGTTTCCAGTATCAAAGATGACTTACAGGTGGACATGTTTGTCGTTGCCATGAGAAATGGTTGCCTTTTTCACTACCCTAGAATAATATGTTAAGTGGAAAATACAATATAAATTGAGTGAGTATTTGCCCAGGTCCAAGTATGAGTTAAAGGTTTAGAAATATTTTATTGTCAAAAAGAGTACAAAGTGTGAAATGTCTAATAGTTTGTGGGTTGTTCATTTTATTAAAATTAGATTTTAAGGTAATAATAAAAGCAACTATACTTTGAAACTAACTATGAGTGCCAAGTACCTTGCAAGCACTATTGTATTTGAAGTTTACAACACCATTGTCTAGAGAGCTGTGTTCCTTGTTAAGTAGGAGAGGCAGAGATAGAATTCAGACTCAGAAAAGCATAACTCTAAAATGCAAACTTTCAACCCATGTACTATATTCCCTTCATAGCCCCAAAGTTTTTTTTTTTTTGATTACTAAAAACTAAATCTATTCCAAGTCCTAATTTACTTTTAATTGTATTAAAATTTTTTTTGAAAGGGAATATTCTTATTACAAAAGTAGAACATCCTGTGAAGTCTATAAAAAAAGGTAAATCAAAGAAAAAATTAATTACCCATAGTCATAATACTCCCAAATTAATTCATTCAATAACTGTAAATTCTGTAGATTTTTTAACATAAGGTATCTGTAGGCCCACATAGCCAAAGACTAGTGATGGTCTTCTTCTGTCTAAAACTTAGACCCTAAAATGTGAAGGCATTAAGATTAAATGATGCCTCCCTGTTACTATATAGCAAGTGATAATGTTAAGTGTAATATTTAAAAAATATTTTTTTCTGATAACATTATAGTTTATTAAATGTTCATGTTGTCAATGTTTACAACATAATTGATAATAGTTCATGGTTTCCAGTAAATATGTAAGTATTTTAACACTTAGTTTCTTTAATTTTTTTTTTCACCAACTATTGGAGTTTAGTAAAATTTTACCATGTTTATTTTTGTTTAAACTTGAATCCATGTACTTCTGCATTATGCATGCCTACATGATTGCAGGAATGCATTCCTTATTTATTTATTTATTTATTTGTTTGGTTCCAAGGATTGGACCCAGTGATGCTTAACCACTGATCCACATACTCAGCCCTTTTTTTGTATTTTATTTAGAAACAGGATATCACTGAGTTCAGTTGCTGAGGGACTCGCTAAATTGCTGAGGCTGGCTTGGAACTCACAATCATCCTTCCTCAGCATCCCAAGACTCTGGCGTGTACCACTGAAACCAGCTACATGAATTCATGTACAAGAGACCACATTGCAGTTAAATTCTCCAGGTATATTAAACATATTATCCTTAAAGTAATTTTTATGTAGGCAATGTGTGGGGGTATGTGTATATATATATATATATATATATATATATATATATATATATATATATATATATATATTTATAAATTACTTTAAAGAATTTTACATATAATTGTATACAAACATATATAGGTATAAAAACTTGAAAAACAAGATACTTCTTTCCACTCTTAATTAGGATTATAAGGTGATGGAAGAGGATTTCCCTGTAGGAAGTAAAAGGTCTCAGTATTCATATTTTTCAGGAATACCACCAAAGGAATTTTGAAGTAAGACTGCTAACAATGTGTAATGGTTTTCAGTCTATTGAGAAAACAGTGGATTGACCAAGACTATATAATAGCAGTATTTTAGAGTAGAAATTTTTTTTGAGACAATTATTCACTCAAAGAAACTTGAGAAAATAATACATTTTTTGCCTTAGAGAATTCAAAAGATGTGTTTTCTACTGTGCTGATAGTATGATACAAATTAAGAGCCCTCAATAGAGAAATGGCCCGACTCTCTAACTACTGTCAATGGTAATAGCTCAAGATCAACTACTTTAAAATTAAAATGACAATTTATTTTTTCAGCTCTTCTCTCCTGTTTAATTGGCATCTATTCAAAAATTTCATACATGCGTCAAATTATTTATTTACCTAGAAATACATTCTGCAATGAATTTACACTGGAGCCTTTTAAAGTGAGTTGTGGTGCAGAAAATTAGATGTCTCCTGGGTAAAACATTGTGATTTTCAATAAATGCAGTGGTAGATTGGTAACATCAGTTTTTAACATTTTTGAAAGAAAATTATTCATGCTGTTTCTCTGCAGTGCTGAACTTTGAGGATTCCTATAATCATTTGACCTTATGTTACATGAAGCTGACCCAGATTTGCATGCAGAGAAAAAACATTTTGGCTGAGGCAGCAATCACTAAACTCACTTAACTGAATAAATTGGTTGTTCAGTAAAAAGTCTTGGTTAAATTCCTGTATATTGAGAGATTGGGGTTTTGATGCTATGTTTAGCTTGTTAGAAAAGAAAGATATATAAACTTAGTATTACTACATAAACAAAAGCACTATTTTACTCAGGTATTAATTGCCTGAAACTTTTGTTCAATTGATTGGTTTCTATAGATAGTAACAATTCGATACCTAACCAAGCCAGTAACTATAGATAGTACCTGAATTTACAAGTGTTATCTTTCTGACAAAATTATGGCTTTCTGCTTATACTGTATTCAATGAGTATCTTGCTTTAGGCTAAACAGTCATAGTAGATGATTTATACTTTAGAATTTTTGATTGAAAAAATCTGGGTCAAATCACCATTTCACCTAGCTATTGCCCTTCTTGAACTATTCCCTGAAGACCTTAAAAGAGCGTACTAAAGGGATACTGCCACATCAATGTTCATAGCATCACAATTCACAATACCTGGACTGTGGAACCAACCCAGATGCCCTTCAATAGATGAATGGATAAAAAAATGTGGCATTTATACACAGTGGAGTATTACTCAGCACTAAAAAGTGACAAAATCATGGAATTTGCAGGGAAATGGATGGCATTAGAGAAGATTATGCTAAGTGAAGCTAGCCAATCCCTATAAATCAAATGCAAATGTCTTCTTTGATATAATGAGAGCTACTAAGAACAGAGCACGGAAGAAGAGCAGGAGGAAAAGATTAATATTAAACAGAGACATGAGGTGGGAGGGAAAGGGAGAGAAAAGGAAAATTGCATGAAAATGGAAGGAGAACCTCATTGTTTTACAAAATTACATATAAGAGCTTGTGAGTGGAATGGGAAAAAAACAAGGAGAGAAATGAATTACAGTAGCTGGTTTAGAGAAGAGGGGAGGGGGGATAGTAGAGGATAGGAAAGGTAGCAGAATACAACAGTTACTAATGGCATTATGTAAAAATGTGGATGTGTAACCGATGTGAATCTGCAATCTGTATTTGGGCTAAAAATGGGAGTTCATAACCCATTTGAATCTAATATATGAAATATGATATGTCAAGAACTTTTTATTGTTTTGAACAACCAATAAAAAAGAGAAAAAAAGAAAGAAAAAAAAGAAACACCATAATGTGGTGAAAATAAACTAACAAACATTGTTGAAAGAGTAATACTGAATGGAGGAAGAATTTTAAGTATGACTAGCTTCATAATAACTATAAGTTCAAACTATGGTGATGTTTTTTTTCATGAAAGGAAAAGAATGACTGTTCTTTATAGGAATAGCATCTCTGTGGTTCTTATTAACTACTATATAATAAAATTACAAATGATTGTTAGTTACACAATATTTTTATACATGTCCAAAATCATTATACATGTCCAAAATAGATTTTTCACATTTAAAGTTCTTTATACATAATAATGATTTCTAATCACTTCCCACTGAAGAAAACGATCACTATCCCCTTATTTTAGTGATTAGACACAGAGAAGTTTACCTTCTTGCTTATTGACACATGAATATAGAGACAGAGGTCAGAGTATTCATCTAGATTTGGTTCTCATTCATTTTTGGCAAATGTCATTAGTAGTTTGTTTGTTGGCTTTTTTTAATATTTACTTTTAGTTTTTGGCGGACACAACATGGGGTGCTGATGATCAAAACTGGGCCCCCCACATGCCAGGGAGTGCTGTACCATTTGAGCCACATCCTCTCTTGGGTGGCTTTTTAATGCAGTGCTGGGTGTTGAACCCAGTACCTCACGCATGCTAGAGACGTGCTTTACCTCTTATCCATAATCCTAGTCCCCAAAGTCCTTTACTTATTTTTTGGGGGGGGGAGTAGAGTGTGTGTGTGTAGTGAAAGGGATTGAATTCATGGCCTTAATCAGCAAAAAAGCACTCTACTGACTAAGCTATATCCTCAGCCCTGATCTATAGTCTTTTAACAGTGACAATGGAGCAGCCTGTCATTCAGCCTTTGATTCTGCGCCCACTTGCCTCAGGTTGGAGGCAGGGCATGAAGCCTTGACCAATCAGTCTCTTAGGTGAGAACTGTCCAACCCTCATGCAGCCAGTGATGAGGGGGAGGGCGTCCACAATCTTCTGTTCCCTTGGTGTCTGGAGCCCACCATTTTTTCAATCTTTTTGTTGGCTTCTGTCCTGGATCCAAGCCCAGGTGTCTGTGCTATGCAGAATCTGAAAACAAATCACAGGGAGAACACTGAGAACCCTGAGAGCCAGGAAATGGTAAGTGTGCCTTGTTATCTTGAGACTGGGTAGGAAGGTGGCTTAAAGCTGACAGAAGTGGCAATGGTGGAAACTGGTAGTCATGGCTAGGGAGTCCTCATGGTCCTCTCCAGAGTCTTGTGGCCAGAGGGTCTCTCTGTGGTAAATTAGCGATCACCTCCCTCTGACTAGTCTAGTGAGGCTTTGATCAACAGTTGAAAACATGGGCATTTTGTTCCATAATTGTAAGGTGTTTCCAGCTTTTTTCTAAAGCCCTTTGTGGGCTTCCATGTCCCATGATTCCAGCATGTCTCCAGAATGCATAATGAAGACTGAGATAATTACCAGTAGAGAACCACAACTACATTTGTTGTATTCAAGCATGATAGAGGCTGCTGATTTTAGGGCTTGTTACTCATGAGGGTTTGTTTGTTTGTTTGTTTATTATTTTTTTGTGTGTGTGCGTGTTTGTTTGTTGTTTTTTTTTTTTTTTGGTACCAGAAATTCAACCCAGAGGTGTTCATCCCCTGATTCACATTCACATCCTTTTTTTAATATTTTTATTTAGAAACAGGGTCACTTTGAAGTTCTTAGGGCCTCACACATTTGATGATGCTGGCTTTTAACTCATTCTCTTCATGAGTCCTGAGATTTTTAAATATAGCAGAAGCAGTATCTCAAATCCAGAACAAAACCCTGAAATCCAGAACTTCAGCCTATCTCTCCATAGGTCTCAGAATAAACCCCTAGTTTTCTAACTCTCTGTTCACATATCCAAAACTAGGGTTCTCTGTTCACAGAGAATAAGTTTAATAATGACCATGTAATGCAGATAATGGGCCTCACTCAAAGACACCTGGTGGCTAACTGAAAGATGTTAATGAGCACCATTAAGGTCTATTTCAAAAGTAAAAGACCTTGAATCCCACTTGTGGGAACACCTTCTACAAAGTCCTTTGTCCCAGGAGTGATTCCTTATTGAATTTGAAGGAAAAAGGATGGGTCACAGAAAGAATAAAAGTGAACCCATATGGTAGTCAGGATGCCTTTTCCAAAGCCTACTTTAAATGCATTATGCTCCATGTTCTGCCCAAAACCATCAGTAAACTTCTAAGATGGCACACAAAAAGGATTTCTTTTTCTGATATCAATCCTCATATAATATGGTGGCCGTTCTATTTCTTCTTGCTTAAATAATTTTTTTTCTTCAAAATTTATGAAACAAGCACCCAGATTCATGGAAAACTGAGAAATTTTGGTTCATCTAAAAACTCCACTTTCAGCATTATTAATCATTATTTCCCCATGTTTTATTTCAAATGTATGCATCATTTATAATGTTTTTCTTCAAGAACTGGAGGGCATTTTTAAATTATTTTAATTTATAATTCTGAGATTTTTCACATGAGAAAAAAGCAGAATAATATTAGGTGACATTAAAAAGAATGAATCTCTCCTAAATGTGGTCTATGTGTCCCATTTAAAAATTTTTTAAAAACTGTAATGGGTCATCAATTGAGGGTGTATTTATTTATTAATTAATTTGTTATTTACTTATTTATGGTCAGACCATTTCATTAAAATAACCCACAGAAGGGGCTGGGGTTGTGGCTCAGTGATAGAGCACTCACATATCACATGCAAGGTCTTGGGTTCGATCCTCAGCACCAAATAAAAATAAGTAAATAATAAATAAATAAATAAATAACCACAGAAACATTCCAAACATTTCAGGAAACTCTTTTATTCTGGTGTGGCAGGAAAAAATAGAAGTGGGACTAACTTGAATTTAAATTACATGCAAGTTCAATCTCTCTCTCCCTCTCCCCCCCCCTCTCAATCTCTGTACTGAGGATTGACCCCAGGGCCTCATACTTAGAAGGCAAGCACTCTATATGCTGAGCTATTTACTCAGTCCCATTTTTTTTGGCGGGGGAGAGACCAGGGATTGAAGTCAGGGGCACTCTAACCCTGAGCCACAATTCTACCCCTAGTTTGTATGAGTCAAATGAATACTTTTGTGATCTTTGAATGATATATGTTCTTTTTAGAATTTGGATTTGCATATCTATTGCTACTTTTACATGTATTTAATATATATTTCTCTCTCTCTCTCTCTCTCTCTCTCTCTCATATATATTATTCTTTGAATGGAGTTTTCTCACCCCTTAATAGTTCCTGAAAGAATCAAGACCCACAGTGCCACCTACTTCATCCTTGAATGATGTCTAGACCAATACAGTGAAATATTTGAAATTGTCATGACGAGGAATTTCTGAACTGGAGATCCATCCGATCTCCTGTTGCTCATCATTACAGAACAAGATAGTTCCTTTATTGACTCGAATTCATAAAAATGGTGTAGAACAGAGATGCCATTGAGTTGGAGCCTGCTGGGAACTGGCCTTGGAGCAGTGGAGTGCAGGTGTCTGATAAAACATTCGTGGTGGAGCCATGTGGATCTGTCATTGGCTTCCAAATAACATGTGACTGACATGGGACAGTCAGCAGACCCTTATATGTAAAGGCCTCTTGTTGTGGGGAGAGGTTTGGGGATGATAATCAGAGTCAGATTGCTACTCTAAGTAGAAAAGATGTATGAAATAGCAGCCCAGTTGGTGTTTTCTCTTGCAAAACCTGACTCATCACATGTGACAGTACTCCCTCCAGTGCTGTGTCCCAGTTTGTTGTAGGGACAAATGAAGCAAGGAACTGAAGATAGAAAGAAACAGTTTCATTTGGCTACATCCAGGTTCAGAGAGCACAGCTTTTGCTGTTATTAATCAATCCCTCCAAGTTCAGGGAATTTCAGAGTTTTATACCCAGCATGTAAGTAGAGGGGCTCAGAAGTTTACAGTCTGCAGAAGTTCACATAAAAGCAGCTTTTTCTTTCACTGTCTGGGCAAGTTAACCCTTCAAGGACAACACTTGAGAAGAGGAGAACTTCTTCTACCCTTTCTTCTTCCCTCTGCCAGCTGTTACCATGGAGCCAATTTGTAACTTATCTTAAAAATGTAGACATCTCTGTGAAGCCTAGCTCAAGGCCAGAGGCCTTGTTTGCTATTTCTTCAAAGTACTATACTGGATATATTTGTGAAAATAGTAAAGGGGTGTCCAGCACCTTGGCCAGTGGCCAAGTAAACAGGGCAACACAAAAATAGAAAGTTTATCTACATTGAACTCTTTTGCAGAGACTCTTTGGCTGACAGTTCCCAAATCAGCCATGGTGAAGTGGACTTTTCTGTGGAGAAAGGGGGTACCACTACATTGGGTCCCCCTCTTCCTCCAGGGAGAAGTCTTTTCTGCTGTCCTTTAATAAAGCTTCAACTTTCCACTCTAAACTTGTCTTGATGTGCTTCTCTGGTGTTATACTTCAGCATTGGAAAAGCAAGGCCTAATTACCAGTAAATAGCCATAACAATAACAGTCAAAGGACAGAGATAATGCCAAAAGTAAATTCAACATTTAGAATTGAAGATAATAATAATTTTTAGTGATGAAAATTCCTTAATTTAATACTTTAAAAATAATAATAACATGTTTCCAGGGAGCAAATTTGTGACATTGAAGTCAAGGGGAGAAATAAAGAATATCCATGCATTTCTGCCCCTTTCAATTCTTTATTCACTCAAATTCTAAATTCAACTTTACTCTATAGGTTCCTAATGAAGAAAACAACAATCCTTAATGATAGGCTCTGCAGTGGAGGTAATCAAATAACACCAAGCAATTCTAGATTAATTAATTCCCAGAAAACAATTTTAGATTAATTCTGAACATTGCAAAACAGATTTAATCATGACAGGCTAGTGACAGACATTTCCTCTGAATGCTAAGTTCAAAACTCTCAAACCTTAGGTTTATGTCCTGCAGATGCACACTCACTCAGACAGCAGTAATCAGGTCCCAAACCAAAACAGGCTTTTTCTGGTGGGGAGTGGACAAACAGTTGAGGAGAGGGACACAGGGAGAAGTTGCAGCTCTCACAAAGGTCCAGACAAGGCGGTAGAGTTTGAGAGCAGTGAGGATCACACAGAGAATAGGAAAATGATGGCAAGTGATGGGATGTCAGTGTAGGTCCACATCAGGCTCTCCTGCTGGAGTATATACTTTTTTAGGCTGGCTAAATCACTGTTTATTAGCTCTATTTTTTATACTAATTTTGTTTTTATTTTTTATTTTTTACCACACCTTGTAATTATCAGGTGCCACCAGATTTCTCATTTACCCTGAAGTCAGAAATATCTGGTCTGGTGGTCTCCATCCTGATATTCTCACCTTTCACTCTTATCAGGAGAGGAAAGCCTGCCAGCGGCTTTATTCAGTTTATCAGGGTGGTGGCAAGTAATTTGTCTGAGGCCATATTAGGGGGCTCTGTGGGTGTGCCTGGTGAAAATTGACCTCTAATAATGACCTCAGGTTTCAAAATGGAGTTATTTAAATGGAGTGAGAAACTGATGTGACTCCCTTTTTGAGAAACCAGCCACCTCAGAGCAAAGCCTGTCCAAAGGGGGGAGTTACCCTTGTCCATGGAAAAACTCATAGTGCTCCTAGGCATATAATAACCCTGCTGAGTTGTTTGTCTGTAAATAACTGGAGAGATCTTCCATGCCAAGTGATCCTGACTCAGTTACACTAGGTTAGGACCCATAGCAACCCCCTAGCTACCACAAAAAGCATGAGACACAGAAAATACCTGAAAAACCAGGTGACCTTCCCAGTAGTTTTGTTGATTGGTAACATGATTAGCAAGTTTATCATATACACTCTTGCAACCTCTCATGGCCTAAACCAATCGGTTCAAATGTATCCACAACTTGAACTAAAAAATCACCCTTACACAACTTGTTCCTGCCAATGAATGTGCTAATCAAAGTTAAGAGTTGTTGTTTGACTTTTCTGTGATGTGAAATGATTGGCTGTGTGATGTTGTGATGCATACAATATCCCCCAAAATCTACTAATCCTCAATGAATTAAGGGTCAAGACTCACTCTTTGGGAACACTGTATCTGAAATGGTTGTGAGTTCAGGCTTGAGCTTACAATAAACACTCTTGTGTGACTGCATCAGATTCAGCTCCTGGAGGTCTATTGGGGTCTCATGAATCTGGCATTACAGGAGTTGCTTAGGCTCAGGCCTAAGGCCATTCTCACACAACCCCTTTCACCTTGACAGCTCTTCTGCAGATAAACAGAAGCCATAACACATAACTCCTGTCTTCATAAACTCTATCTCTTGAGTCCAGTGTCATTTCAAGTTCTGGGTTTAAAAAGACATATTCATTTTCCTTGATGTTTTCAATAAGTCACACAGAATTCTTAGAAATGGCTTGGAAGGATAACAATGTTATATTGCAAAACTTCATGAACTTTCAAATTGCTTGCTGTTTGTGACTGACCAGTATGTGAAAGGCCTTGGGAATATGTGAATATATTATGAATATAATAGAACTCTTGAGACTTTTTTTCTTACCGTACACACATCCTGAGTCCAAATGAGGCTGTTTACTAGAGGTCATTTCTCAAAGAAGAGATAGTGATCATAAAGGAATAAATTAACCTATATATTATAAATAAATCTAATATATATTTGATTCAAATTGATGACATATATGACCATGCCAAATTGTTTGCTGAATCATTTCAATTACAGTTATTTAGTTATTTTAATGTTTTGCTTACGGTCTGCATTAGAGACATCGTTGACCTGCAATTCAGGAAAACTGTTAATTCTAGCACTGAATTTATCAGGTTTTGAGACTTTTATATATTACTTATTGCCATAGGATCTCTTGTTTCTCAATGTGTATATTTATAAATTTACACATTCTAGAAGATTTTAGAAAGATAAAAGAAAATATGTATTAAAAGAGTAGTTTAAAAAGCTCTTTAATATACCATTGCTATGGTTATTAAATAGCATTTTCTTTTTAAGAATGTATTAACCTGGGGCTGCGGATGTGGCTCAAGCAGTAGCACACTTGCCTGGCATGCATGCAGCCCAGGTTCGATCCTCAGCACCACATACAAACAAAGATGTTGTGTCCGCTGAGAACTAAAAAATAAATACTAAAATTCTCTGTCTCCCTCTTTAAAAAAACAGAATGTATTAACCAGCAATATGTATACAACAATAACATAATAAATAAATATGGTACAAACAAATAAACATAAAATAATAAATGTTATATGATTTATTTTATAATAATATTGGTAAAATATACCCAGAGGTGAAAATAAACATTTAAATAATGATACATATACATGTCCATTTTTATTAAGGTATAGTGAAATACATCTATTTTTGAAATATACTTTTGTTCATGAAAGCATCATAAATATTATTATCAAATTGGATTGAAGCTGCACAAAATTAAAAATCCAAATTGTACATATATCAGTAAATAAGTGGCGTTTAGTGACTGAAATTTCTGAGTCTGTTATTGTGAAACACAGATATTCAGTAAAATATGCTCTGAAGAAAACCTCAATTTGAAAATGTAAAAACATAGAAAGGAGTATTTAGAGTTGTTTTACCATGAGATTAATTTAAAATACCTTTGATACCCAAACAAATACTCTGAAGTTTTTGCTCTTAAGAAATACATATGAAAGAATACAGCAATTCTGTCTCTGAGTAATGCAAGCATAAGAGAAAGATGATAAGAATATTAAGTAAGCCTCAAAAATCTGAGGATCATGAAATAAATAAATTCTTGGCAAGAAAATATCAATCAATTTTGATGTAAAGTCAAAACTAATAAGCATTCTAATTTACCAAATCTTAATGATTTTATATATTAGAGAAAAGAAGTCAGAATTTTAAGCAAATACATGAGAAATGGGTGTGCACAACAAGGTTTAACCTCAGAAAATTTTATACATCCCCTGTGTCTGTCCATGTGTCTCTCTCATGTCTTTCCAGTGTGACATCAAAAAAAAAAATGAAGAACAAGTTTTTGAGTAATTATATTTAGGTCTTAAAAAAGTTAAAGAAAATAATTAGCTCTCTTTATCTATTTTTAGAAGTAATTTGCCTTCGTATTTCTTCAATAATTAATGATTACCCTGTGCTTGTTGCTGATAATACAGAATGTGTAGAACCACCCAGAATGAGAGCACTATTTAAATAATGTCAGAACAAAAAGTGCTACAGAAGAGTAGGAACTGAAAAACAAGGCCAAAGCCAGTGCAGGACCACACAGCATTTAGGGGTATATCAAAGAGGAATGGAGTTGGTCTTAAGAGGTCTGACTTCCCTTAGCCAAGACAAATAACTAGTACAAACTGTCTTAAAATATTTTTCTTCAAATCTTATAATTTAATGGATACATGGTAAGAGTACAGAAGTTAAATGTAAACTAGCAAATTTACATTCATTTCTGGGACACTTTTACTTCTAGTTCTATAGATTAATTAATTTTAATGCCTTTCTAGATATGGTACATAACTTTTTCTTATTCAACATTTATCAGGTAATTTACAAAGGACTCCATTACAGAATATGGTCATTTTTAAAAATTCATAAAGCAACAGATGAAATTGTTTAAAACACAGACACAGTAATATCACAGGATATAAAGTCTGTGTAGACACCATGGTCTTTATGTTTAGCTCCTAGTTTAAAGAAAGCTTAACTGGCTTGTGTGTTTAGTTTTAAACCAAATTTTATTTTTTCATGTTCTATCTCCCCTTTTCCATATCTCATTTCTCTCATTTTAGAATCATTTTAGGAAAATTTAATGTCCTTGTCTAATCTTCTGTTTTCATTCTGAAGGATCTTTTCAACATTATCTTTCAGGTTTTATAATAGCCATCTATTTTTTTAAAAAAATTAAAACTTGTTCTTAATATACAAATTCTCTCTCTTCATTTTTGAGTTTTGCACCTGGTGAGGTGTGATTCATTGTGTTCAGGTTTGAGAAAATAATCTTTAAGTTATAAAGTTTCAATTATATATTTTAAGATAAGGAAACAGTTTTAAAGTTACCGCATTTGCTATAATATTTTAAGTACAACAATTTTAAATTACAAATATTTTAACTACATTAAATTTCTTTCTCATTTGGCAATCCTAATGAAGGCATAATTCTTTTTTTACTTATAATTTTACTCTATTAAATATGCCTTTTCATTTATTATTCATGTAAAATTATTAATAGAAATTCATCACTGGTTAAGAGACATGAGTCAGCCAAGAGGCAAGTTAAATAAAAATTCAAGTTTATCTCCATACACAAAACAACTCTCTAAGCATACTTTTGCTGGAAAAAATACTTCAAGATGGCAAGTAGCACAAACAAGTGTGCTGAAGGCTGAAACTGATTCTGAAAGCTAATGCCTCTCCCACAGCACACCATCACAAAGTGAAGATTTCTAAAGTCTGGAAGACTAAGGTGGATATTTTTGATGGAAACACGTACTCTTGTGATACTAACAAATTGTAGAGAAAAAATGATTGATAAAACCCATGAAATGCAGGAACCTCAGAGTTCTGAAAACTATCTCAGATGTAAGCCACACAGTATACCTGCCTGACCATTAGATTTTGTTCACTTTAGACCTTTTAGAGTGGGAAACAAACATTGATTAAATAAATCACTGAGATGTGGGGTTCTAAACAACATTTATTTTCTCAACTATACAGTCTAAAACATTAGTCCTAATAGATTAAAGCACAAGTATCTGGGACATATTTTTCAAGGCTTTTTAATTTTATTAGAATATACATTTAATGTGCCACATTCTTTTCCAAATTTCTTATGGAACAATATCAAAGATTTGACATTTTGCTTGATGATACTTAGGGAGTCACTTAAAGAACTGTAGAGTCATTCCACTCATGCCAAGATGATATCATATTTACACAAAGAGTGAGTTTTTAGGTTATTTGTGGTATAAGGCACAGATTCTATTCAAAACATTAGCAAAAGAAAATACAATCATTGTCAGATGAAGTCCTGATATATAAAAATAAAATAACTTAAAAAAATTCCAAGCTGGGCATGGTGGCGAATGCCTGTAATCTTGGTTGGCTCTAGAGACTAAGGCATGAGAATTGCAAGCTCAAAGTCAGTCTCAGAAATTCTGCAAGACTAAGTCTCAAAAACAAAAAAAGAAAGAAAGAAAAAAGAAAAGAAAGAGCTGAGGTTTGGCTCAGTAGTTAATCACCTGTGGGTTCAAACCCTGATTTAAATAATAATACTAATAATAGTTCTAAATGACATCATGATAAACACAATAAAAATTTGTAACTGAACTTTTTTTTGGTGGTACTGGGGATTAAACCCAGGGCCTTGTGAATGTGAGGCCAGCACTCTACCAACTGAGTTATATCCCCAACCCTATAACTGAACATCTTACTAGACTCTAGCTTCCTTCTGTGACTTTTGTGTTTTTGCTATTCCTTCTATTATTCTATACTTTCTGGCAAAATTTTCTTCAGCAATGAAAAACTCACTCCTTCCACAAATTACCTTCATAAAGGAAAATTTCATGACATCTTCACCCCTTTGGTAAGGATTGTCAAGTCTTCTGTTATGAGTTAAAAACTCTATCCTGTTCTTTAATTTGATACTTCTGCCTGTTTTCTGTCCTTTTGTTTAAAATTGTGATTTATAAGTGTATAGTTACAATTATGGTTTACATTGCTTCCTTGTCTTAGAACAAATATGCCTTTTGCACACTTCTCTCTAAACACCAAAACTCATGCTTTCATTTTCTTTGTGTTCAGCTACATCACCAAGGTGGCTACAGGTCTTAATGCAAGCAGTTTCTGTTTCATCTGGTCCTGGCTTCCTCCCTCCGATGTATGGTGTCCAAATTTTTTTGAGCTTGGTGAGACTTTTAGTGAGGTTACATCTCATATACCAGTTTTGATGTAATGAGATGTTTTTTGAAAATGTGGTGTAAGTGATAAGTGGATGTGATATTGGGACTTCATGGGGATAAGTGACTGCAGTGTCTACCTGTCCTACTATGAGGTCTTCTTCATGGTACAAAAACATTGTCTTATCCCTTGTTTACAAAACTTGAATTGATGGGGTATACGAAACCAAGGTTCATGTAGTTCTGATCTCAAAAGTTATGACCACTGCATGTCTACATTGTATAGAGCGCTTGCTTTGTTTCAGGGCTACTTTACTTTAGAGAACTCTGAAAATTTCTTTTATAACATATAAGTAAAGAAAACAGGGCTGGGGATGTGGTTCAAGAGGTAGTGGGCTTGCCTGGAGTGTGTGTGGCCTGCGTTTGATCCTCAGCACCACATCCAAACAAAGATGTTGTGTCCGCCGAAAACAAAAAAACAAAAAAACAAAAAAAATTAAAATTAAAATTCTCCCTCTTTCTCTCTCTCTTTAAAAAATAAATAAATAAATAAATAAATAAATAAATAAATAAATAAATAAATATTTTTAAAAAAGAAAAAGAAAACAATGTTCGGCATGTTCAAATTTTCCAGAAAAATCTGAGAGCAATTATTAATGATTGACACATAAGCAAACTGAGAATCCCCGAATTAAGTGATATATCATAGTTTATAAAGTTACTAAATGAGAAAAGCTAAGATTCTAATGAAATCTAGTTAAGGTTTTACACCTAAAAAATACTATAATATTCACAAAGTCTTACACCTAATACATTATGAGGCAAGGCTATTACATTATTGGCTTCTCCATTTAATATTTTCATTTTAGAAACATTTTACTAGTAGAAATAATAGTATTTCTGATGATACATATATAAGAAAATATTCAACACCTTCAACATCCACAATGTTCAATAGAAACCATGTAGAGTTTTTATACCTTTATATCAGATTTTTAGAAAAAGCATTTATAATCTGATAGTTAAAATCATTTTTTAAATTGTGGTAGTATAAACATTGTTGTAGCTGCATTCATGTAGTGTGCTGTGATGCCCTTCAGTATATGAATTGATAAAGAAAATGTTCTTTTTATACAAAATGGGATAATGCTCATCATTTAAGAGAATGAAATCATGGCATATGCAAGTAAATGGATGGAGCTGAAGAATATTATGCTAAGTGAAGTAAGCCAATCCCCCAAACCAAATGCTGAATGTTTTCTGTGACATAAAATTTCTGATACGTAATGGAAAGGAGGGAGAAGCATGGAAGGAACAGAAAAAACTATAGATAAGGCAGCGTGGAGGAAGGGAAAGAAAGGGAGCATGGGGATAGGAAAGTGATGAAATGAGATGGATGTCATTATCCTAAGTACATGTATGAAGACATGAATGGTGTGACTCTGTTGTGTACAAGAGATATGAAAAATTGTACTCTATTTGGGTACATTCAATGCATTCAACTGTCTTTTATAATAAATTAGAATAAAATCTAAAAATTATGTCATAAAATATTGTGAGCAAATTCCGAGGAAATAAAATATTTAAAAACAAAAATAAAAAAGCATGTTTATATATGTTGAAATGTTGTATATATTCCATCGTGGAGTTTGTAATACTCAAGAATAACTATAACATATTATGAAAAAAATCAAATACTTTTGAAGCAACTAAAATATATTTATTTATTAAAAAATAATATATTGTCTCATTTAAATCTATTCTTTGAGTGAGATGCAGAAAGACAGAATACAAAGAGTGATTAAGAAAGTAAAACAAAATAGGTAGAAGTGAAAAACTAAATATACAAATGAAGAAAGAAGTCTTAATGTACTAGAGAATCCATGCTAAAAATAAGAAAAGAAGTGAATGCATGATAAGACAGTGAGGAATGACAGATTATGTATCCTCTGATAAATCTATGAAAACTTATTTTTTTGGGATAAAGATAACATATGAAACTATTTCTCACAAGTTTAGACACAATTTTGTAATTACTTATTCATGAAAGTGCATTAAATAATATCAATACTAGATACTTCCTGAAATTTTTCTCCAAGTCAATGAAATCTTATATATATTTTAGAATATGTATGTGCATGTGCACTCTAGAACACTATGTATAAATGTATATATGTTTTATCTAAGGTTAACTTTTATATGTATGTGAAATAATTTGATTCTTTTATATTTTTCTATATAATGGTAAATAAAATATTTTTGTAGAAAATATAAAGTGAGTGATCTGTTTATTTTAAAGTGTCTGAATTTTTTTTTACATAACTGGCTTTGTAAAGCCAGTCATTTCTATATTTTAAATAAAAGGTGTGTTTGAGGAGGCTGGGGATATGTCTCAAGAAGTAGTGTGCTCACCTGGCATGCACATGCCTCTGAGTTCGATCCTCAGCACCACATACAAATAAAGATGTTGTATCTGCCAAAAACTAAAAAAATAAATATTAAAAATCTTTCTCTCTTTCTCTCTCTCTCTCTCTCTCTCTCTCTCTCTCTCTCTCAAAAAAATATGCGTTTGAATAAAAATATTTTAAGAAAGCCTCCACTCATTGATGAATAAAATTCCCTATTAAAGAGTATTGGCCATTTTCATTTTTTTTTTAAGTAGAAAATGTTTCCCATAAAAAGAAGAAATGGATGTTAGCCCACCACAGTACGCTAAATCACCTTTCATAAAAACCTATGGCAGGGATGCTAAGATTATATTTCAAAGCACAATGGATCTCAAACATCAAATAAAACTTTTGGCTTAATGAAACAAAAAGAAAAGATTTTATCAGCATTTTCTATTTACCACAGAGCATTCTCTCAAAGAAGTAGGCAGTCCTATGCTAAGTATTTGATAGCATACCCTTGGTGTCAACATTTCCTATTCTTCTATAACAATCACTGGAGGACCAGATTTCCCCTCACAGTCAGCATTCTATTTTCTTCTATAGGGTATGCTCACAAAGCAAAACAAATGGGATTTCATGGAAAAGGAGTTTTTAACTCATATTTTTCTTACTCTTTTTTTCTGGAAACAAACAGAATGCATCTGTCTTCAAAATTACTTTCACCATAGTTTACTACAATTTTCTAATCCCAATATTGGACTGCAGGAATCTCTTTTGTGGGAGCCAGTGTTGAGGGTCTTCTGCTGCCAAAGAGAGGCCTCACAAGCCATGTGGAATTTGGATGATCCATGTCATGTCTTGTGAACTGCATGGCTTACACATTTGCTTTCCAAAAGAGTCAACCTGCTGTGATCTAAAAGATCCTGTATTATATAAAACATGATTTTCTTTGAAATTGGCCATCTTTATTCAGCTCAGCTAGTGTGCTGCTCCTAATGGTCTCTGAATTAATATTAGTGAAACACAAAAGAGCAGTGGGCCTCAACCATTATTTTTCACCTGTTTCAATCCAAATATTCTTCAGGACTACTTCAGGATTTTTTGTATAAAAAGCCCAACCATCTTAAATAGTTTAATATACCAGTGAATTAAAAGGCCCTATTCTTACATCTTTATGACTCTAATTAGCTTGAATGCTTAAAATTGATTTAAGTTGTAAACCATGCTGTTTTGTTGCAGTAAATGGTATTCTGTATGTGCATCAAATCACTGTATCAGTGTGAAGTAAATGTATGGATACTTAGATCAAGATAGCAGGGGCATGGGTGAGAAATTCTACACATCAAGAAAGAGCTGAAAGACCTGTGTCTGTGCCTGGATCTGGGTTGTGACTCAATGGTAGAACACTTGCTTAGCATGTTTGATGCACAGGGTTTCATCTAAGCACTGCATATAAACAAAATAAACAAAATAAAGTCCCATCAACATCCAAAAATATATATAAATAAATAAAGTGCTTAAGTACTTTTTCAGAATTAGTCTATGCCATTTTAAGAAAATAAAAACAAAATGAAATGTTTCACCCCTTGTAGAAAAGCTATTACCTTCAATAAAGTGCAGGTTATAAATTTATTTCTTCTTTGTTATCCTGTGAGGAAATTACAACATGTTAAAAATTCAGTTGTATGTTATCACCCAAAAGAATGATTGAATATCAGAGTTTTTCTTCCTATGCAATAATCACCACCCTTACTGTTATTGTAGGAGAAATTAATAAACACAGAAAGCTTGGCTATTGTCACAAAGTTTATGTAAACACGTTACTCTAAATTAAATTTATATGATCCATTATGATTTGCTACCAATGCAGATATCTTGTTACCATTTGGAACACATGAAGAGGTGATGAATTGATTGCTATTTCAGTTTCAAGAGAAACATTTCCTATAAGCGCATTTGTATTTTGTCAAGAAGATAAAGCAAGAACAGTAAGGACTTATTGATTCCTGATCCATGCAAAAATAACTGAGAAAGAAGGGTGATATCACTTAGAACATGTACACAAGTCTATATCCACTTTTTAAAAATCATATTAAAAATACATACAAAGAACTACAGATCCAGTTAAGAAAAAATCAGCTACTCCAGGCAATAAAACTACAGGAGATATCACAATATCAATACTTGACAGAATAGAAGATGGCGGCGAAGGGAGTGCATTACCCCCGTGTACCCCATCTTTGTGCCGGGAGAATGACGAGTTAGAAAGGCTAAAAGCTATCTTGTTAGGAATTTCCAGCAAAATTGGGGTGCTCCAAAAGCTAGAGGAAGGATTTCCATGGCAGAAGACGAGGCTTGTGAGGACCGGTCAGGACTCACCTGTTTCTTTGGTCAGCCGGCAAAGGAGACGAAATGCTGCCATTCGCATGGGATAACAACACGGCAGAGATCTAATTTCATCAGAAAGCGGTGGAGGAGAGAACTTCATCGATACCAGCGGTGACACAAACAGTTGGTCTCCTGGTAAAGAAAATGAGTCACAAACACCCGAGTCTCTCTCACTTTGTCATCAAGCCAGAGGGGCAGAGCAGAGCTGTTGCCCGCTCCTGGAATGGGCCCAGCGGCCCGCCAGCATGACCTCAATTGGAGTAGGGACAGAGCAGAGCCACCACCCGCACCCGCAAAGTAGGCAGGCCTGCGACAGACCAGCAGATCAGGCCCAGAGGCATGCCAGCATGGTACACACGTCACCCCAACTGGAGTAGGGGTAGAGCAGAGCCTTCATGCCCAGATCAGGCCCAGTGGCCCGCTGGTGTGGTAGTCACATAACCCCAATTGGAGTAGGGTCAGAGCAGAGCCGCCACACGCGCCCACAAGGTAGGCAGACCTGCGACAACTGGGCAGATAATGCCAAAAGTAAAGTCAACATTTAGAATTGAAGTAAATAATAATCTTAAGTGATAAGAATTCCTTAATTTAATACTTTAAAAATAATAACAACATTTTGCCAGGGAGCAAATTTGTGACATTGCAGTCAAGGGGAGATATAAAGAATGTCCATGCATTTCTGCCCCTTTCAATTCTTTATTCACTCAAATTCTTAATACAACTTTACTCTAGAAGTTCCTAATGAAGAAAACAACAATCCTTAATGATAGGCCCTGCAGTGGAGATAATCAAATAACACCAAGCAATTCTAGATTAATTAATTCCCAGAAAACAATATTAGATTAATTCTGAACATTGCAAAACAGATTTAATCATGACAGGCTAGTGACAGACAATTCATCTGAATGCTAAGTTCAAAACTCTCAAGCCTTAGGCTTTATGTCCTGCAGATTCACACTCACTCAGACAGCAGTGATCAGGTCCTAAACCAAAACAGGCTTTTTCTGGTGGGGAGTGGACGACCAGTTGAGGAGAGGGTCAAAGGGAGAAGTTGCAGCTCTCACAAAGGTCCAGACAAGGCGGTAGAGTTTGAGAGCAGTGAGGATCACACAGAGAATAGGAAAATGATGGCAGGAGATGGGATGTCAGTGTAGGTTCTCATCAGGCTCTCCAGCTGGAGTACATACTCGTTTAGGCTGGCTAAAACCCTGTTTTTAGCTCTATTTTTTATACTAAATTTTGTTTTTATTTTTTATTTTTTACCACACCTTGTAATATTCAGGTACCACCAGATTTCTCATTTACCCTGAGGTCAGAAATATCTGCTCTGGTGGTCTCCATCCTGATATTCTCACCTTTCACTCTTATCAGGAGAGAAAAGCCTGCCAGAGGCTTTATTCAGCTTATCAGGGTGAGGACAAGTAATTTGTCTGAGGCCATATTAGAGGGCTCTGTGGGTGTTCCTGGTGAAAAGTGACCTCTATTAATGACCTCAGGTTTCAAAATGGAGTTTTTTAAATGGAGTGAGAAACTGATGTGACTCCATTTTTGAGAAACCAGCCACCTAAGAGCAAAGCCTGTCCAAAGGGGGGAGTTACCCTTGTCCATGGAAAAACTCAGAGTGCTCCTAGGCATATACCAACCCTGGTGAGTTGTTTGTCTGTAAATAACTGGAGAGATCTTCCATGCCAAGTGATCCTGACTCAGTTACACTAGGTTAGGACCCACAGCAACCCCCTAGCTACCACAAAAAACATGAGACACAGAAAACACCAGAAACACCAGGTGACCTTCCCAGTAGTTTTGTTGATTGGTAACATGATTAGGCAAGTTTATCATATACACTCTTGCAACCTCTCATGGCCTAAACCAATCGGTTCAAAAGTATCCACAACTTGAACTAACCAATCACCCTTACACAACTTGTTTCTGCCAATGAATGTGCTAATCAATGTTAAGAGTTGTTGTTTGACTTTTCTGTGATGTGAAATGATTGGCTGTGTGATGTTGTGATGCATACAATATCCCATAAAATCTATTAATCCTCAATGAATTAAGGGTCAAGACTCACTCTTTGGGACCACTATATCTGAAATGGTTGTGAGTCCAGGCTTGAGCTTACAATAAACACTCTTGTGTGACTGCATCAGATTCATCTCCTGGAGGTCTATTCGGGTCTCATGAATCTGGCATTACAGGAGTTGCTTAGGCTCAGGCCTAAGGCCATTCTCACACAACCCCTTTCACCTTGACAGCTCTTCTGCAGATAAACAGAAGCCATAACACATAACTCCTTTCTTCATAAACTTGATCTCTTGAGTCCAGTGTCATTTCAAGTTCTGGGTTTAAAAAGACATATTCATTTTCCTTGATGTTTTCAATAAATCACACAGAATTCTTAGAAATGGCTTGGAAGGATATCAATGTTATATTGCAAAACTTCATGAACATTCAAATTGCTTGGTGTGTGTGACTGACCAGTATGTGAGAGACCTTGGGAATATGTGAATATATTATGAATATAATAGAACTCTTGAGACTTTTTTTCTTACTGTACACACATCCTGAGGCCAAATGAGGCTGTTTACTAGAGGTCATTTCTCAAAGAAGAGATAGTGATCATAAAGGAATAAATTAACCTATATATTATAAATAAATCTAATATATATTTGATTAAAATTGAGGCCATATATGGTCATGCCAAATAGTTTGCTGAATCATTTCAATTACAGTTATTTAGTTATTTTAATGTTTTGCTTACTATCTGCATTAGAGACATCGTTGACCTGCATTTCAGGAAAACTGTTAATTCTAGCACTGAATTTATCAGGTTTTGATTCTTTGATATATTACTTATTGCCATTGGATCTCTTGTTCCTTAATGTGTATATTTATAAATTTACACATTTTAGAAGGTTTTAGAAAGATAAAAGAAAATATGTATTAAAAAAGTAGTTTAAAAAGATCTTTAATATTCCATTTCTATGGTTATTAAATAGCATTTTCTTTTTACGAATGTATTAACCTGGGGCTGGGGAGTGGCTCAAGCAGTAGCGCACTTGCCTGGCATGCATGCAGCCCAGGTTTGATCCTCAGCACCACATACAAACAAAGATGTGTGTCTGCTGAAAACTAAAAAATAAATATTAAAATTCTCACTCTCTCTTTAAAAAAAAAAAGAATGTGTTAACCAGTAATATGTATACAACAATAACATAATAAATAAATATGGTACAAACAAATAAACATATATTAATAAATGTTATATGATTTATTTTATAATAATATTGGTAAAATATACCCAGAGGTGAAAATAAACATTTAAATAATGATACATATACATGTCCATTTTTATTAAGGTATAGTGAAATACATCTATTTTTGTAATGTACTTTTGTTCATGAAAGCATCATAACTATTTTTATCAAATATGATTGTAGCTGCACAAAATTAAAAATCCAAATTGTACATATTTCAGTAAATAAATGGCTTTTAGTGACTGAAATTTCTGAGTCTGTTATTGTGAAACACAAATATTCAGTAAAATATGCTCTGAAGAAAACCTCAATTTGAAAATGTAAAACATAGAAAGGAGTATTTAGAGTTGTTTTACCATGAGATTAATTTAAAATACCTTTGATACCCAAAACAAATACTCTGAAGTTTTTGCTCTTAAGAAATACATATGAAAGAATACAGCAATTCTGTCTCTGAGTAATGCAAGCATAAGAGAAAGATGATAAGAATATTAAGTAAGCCTAAAAAATCTGAGGATCATGAAATAAATAAATTCTTGGCAAGAAAATATCAATCAATTTTGATGTAAAGTCAAAACTAATAAGCATTCTAATTTACCAAATCTTAATGATTTTATATATTAGAGAAAAGAAGTCAGAATTTTAAGCAAATACATGAGAAATGGGTGTGCACAACAAGGTTTAACCTCAGAAAATTTTATACATCCCCTGTGTCTGTCCATGTGTCTCTCTCATGTCTTTCCAGTGTGACATCAAAAAAAAAATGAAGAACAAGTTTTTGAGTAATTATATTTAGGTCTTAAAAAAGTTAAAGAAAATAATTAGCTCTCTTTATCTATTTTTTAGAAGTAACTTGCCTTCGTATTTCTTCAATAATTAATGATTACCCTATGCTTGTTGCTGATAATACATAATGTGTAGAACCACCCAGAATGAGAGCACTATTTAAATAATGTCAGAACAAAAAGTGCTACAGAATAGTAGGAACTGAACAACAAGGCCAAAGCCAGTGCAGAACCACACAGCATTTAGGGGTATATCAAAGAGGAATGGAGTTGGTCTTAAGAGGTCTGACTTCCCTTAGCCAAGACAAATAACTAGTACAAACTGTCTTAAAATATTTTTCTTCAAATCTTATAATTTAATGGATACATGGTAAGAATCCAGAAGTTAAATGTAAACTAGCAAATTTACATTCATTTCTGGGACACTTTTACTTCTAGTTCTATAGATTAATTAATTTTAATGCCTTTCTAGATATGGTAGATAACTTTTTCTTATTCAACATTTATCAGGTAATTTACAAATGACTCCATTACAGAATTCAGTCATTTTTAAAAATTCATAAAGCAACAGATGAAATTGTTTGAAACACAGACACAGTAATATCACAGGATATAAAGTCTGTGTTGACACCATGGTCTTTATGTTTAGCTCATAGTTTAAAGAAAGGTTGACTGGCTTGTATGTTTAGTTTTAAACCTTATCTCAAAAAACATGAAACAACTTCTCCTGTGTCTTTAGACAGGGAGACTGGTGGTAACACAGGGACAACTGTGGTTTTGGCACCTTTATTCATGATCAGTTTTTACTTTGTGGAAAGACTTAAAACTCTTTGAAGATTCACATTCCCACTCAGCAGTAGGGAATTTTATTTTTTCATGTTCTGTCTCCCCTTTTCCATATCTCATTTCTCTCATTTTAGAATCATGTTAGGAAAATTTAATCTCCTTGTCTAATCTTCTGTTTTCATTCTGAAGGATCTTTTCAACATTATCTTTCAGATTTTATAATAGCCATCTATTTTTTTTTAAAAATTAATCTTGTTCTTAATATAGAAATTCTCTGCCTTCATTTTTGAGTTTTGCACGTGGTGAGATGTGATTTATTGAGTTCAGGTTTAAAAAAATAATCTTTAAGTTATAAAGTTTCAATTATATATTTTAAGATAAAGAAACAGTTTTAAAGGTATTGCTATAATATTTTAAGTACAATAATTTAAAATTACAAATATTTAAAATACATTAAATTTCTTTCTCATTTGGCAATCCTAATGAAGGCAAAATGGCTCATTCTATTTTTACTTATAATTTTATTCTATTAAATATCCCTTTACATTTATTATTCATGTAAAATTATTAATAGAAATTCATCACTGGTTAAGAGACATGAATCAGCCAAGAGGCAAGTTAAATAAAAATTCAAGTTTATCTCCATACACAAAACAACCCTCTAAGCATACTTTTTGCTGGAAAAAATACTTCAAGATGGCAAGTAGCACAAACAAGTGTGCTGAAGGCTGAAACTGATTCTGAAAGCTAATGCCTCTCCCAAAGCACACCATCACAAAGTGAAGATTTCTAAAGTCTGGGAGACTAAGGTTGATAATTTTGATGGAAACATGTACTCTTGTGATACTAACAAATTGTAGAGGAAAAATGATTCATAAAACCCATGAAATGCAGGAACCCCAGAGTTCTGAAACTATCTCAGATGTAAGTCACACAGTATACCTGCCTGACCATTAGATTTTGTTCACTTTAGACCTTTTAGAGTGGGAAATAAACATTGATTAAATAAATCACTGAGATGTGGGGTTCTAAACAACATTTATTTTCTCAACTATACAGTCTAAAACATTAGTCCTAATAGATTAAAGCACAAGTATCTGGGACATATTTTTCAAGGCTTTTTAATTTTATTAGAATATACATTTAATGTGCCACATTCTTTTCCAAATTTCTTATGGAACAATATCAAAGATTTGACATTTTGCTTGATGATACTTAGGGAGTCACTTAAAGAACTGTAGAGTCATTCCACTCAAGCCAAGATGATATCATATTTACATAAAGAGTGAGTTTAATGTGGCTCCAGAGGTAGTGCGCTCGCCTGGAGTGTGTGTGGCCTGGGTTTGATTCTCAGCACCGCATACAAACAAAGATGTTGTGTCCACCAAAAACTAAAAAAAAAAAAAAAAAAAAAAAAATTAAAATTAAAATTCTCTCTCTCTCTTTAAAAAATAAATAAATAAATAAATATTTTTAGAAAAGAAAAAAAAAAACAATGTTGTGCATGTTCAAATTTTCCAGAAAAATCTGAGAGCAATTATTAATGATTGACAGATAAGCAAACTGAGAATCCCCGAGTTAAGTGATATATCATAGTTTATAAAGTTACTAAGTGCGAAAAGCTAAGATTCAAATGAAATCTAGTTAAGGTTTTACACCTAAAAATACTATAATATTTACAAAGTCTTACACCTAATACATTATGAGGCAAAGCTATTACTTTATTGGCTTCTCCATTTAATATTTTCATTTTAGAAACATTTTATTAGTAGAAATAATAGTATTTCTGATGATACATATATAAGAAAATATTCAACACCTTCACCGTCCACAATGTTCAATAGAAACCATGTAGAGTTTTTATTCCTTTATATCAGATTTTTAGAAAAAGCATTTATAATCTGATAGTTAAAATCATTTTTTAAATTGTGGTAGTGTAAACATTGTTGTAGCTGCATTCAAGTAGTGTGCTGTGATGCCCTTCAGTATATGAATTGATAAAGAAAATGTTCTTTTTATACAAAATGGGATAATGTTCATCATTTAAGAGAATGAAATCATGGCATGTGCAAGTAAATGGATGGAGCTGAAGAATATTATGCTAAGTGAAGTAAGCCAATTCCCCAAACCAAATGCTGAATGTTTTCTCTGACATAAAATTTCTGATACGTAATGGAAATGAGGGAGAAGCATGGGAGGAACAGAAAAAACTATAGATAAGGCAGCGTGGAGGAAGGGAAAGAAAGGGAGCATGGGGATAGGAAAGTGATGAAATGAGATGGATGTCATTATCCTAAGTACATGTATGAAGACATGAATGGTGTGACTCTGTTGTGTATAAGAGATATGAAAAATTGTACTCTATTTGGGTAATATGAATTACAATGCATTCTACTGTCTTTTATAATAAATTAGAATAAAATCTAAAAATTATGTTATAAAAGATTGTGAGCAAATTCAGAGGAAATAAAATATTTAAATACATAAATAAAAAAGCATGTTTATATATGTTGAAATGTTGTATATATTCCATTGTGGAGTTTGTAATACTCAAGAATAACTATAACATATTATGAAAAAAAAGCAAATACTTTTGAAGCAACTAAAATATATTCATTTATTAAAAAATAATATATTGTCTCATTTAAATCTATTCTTTGAGTGAGATGCAGAAAGACAGAATACAAAGAGTGATTAAGAAAGTAAAACAAAATAGGTAGAAGTGAGAAACTAAATATACAAATGAAGAAAGAAATCTTAATGTACTAGAGAATCCATGCTAAAAATAAGAAAAGAAGTGAATGCATGATAAGACAGTGAGGAATGACAGATTATGTATCCTCTGATAAATCTATGAAAACTTATTTTTTTGGGATAAAGATAACATATGAAACTATTTCTCACAAGTTTAGACACGATTTTGTAATTACTTATTCATGAAAGTGTATTAAATAATATCAATACTAGATACTTCCTGAAATTTTTCTCCAAGTCGATGAAATCTTATATATATTTTAGAATATGTATGTGCATGTGCACTCTAGAACATTATGTATAAATTTATATATGTTTTATCTAAGGTTAACTTTTATATGTATGTGAAATAATTTGATTCTTTTATATTTTTCTAAATATAATGGTAAATAAAATATTTTTGTAGAAAATATAATGTGAGTGATCTGTTTATTTTAAAGTGTCTGAATTTTTTTTTACATAACTGGCTTTGTAAAGGCAGTCATTTCTATATTTTAAATAAAAGGTGTGTTTGAGGAGGCTGGGGATATGTCTCAAGCAGTAGTGTGCTCACCTGGCATGCGCATGCCTCTGAGTTCGATCCTCAGCACCACATACAAATAAAGATGTTGTATCCGCCAAAAACTAAAAAAATAAATATTAAAAATCTCTTTCTCTCTCTCTCTCTCTCTCTCTCTCTCTCTCTCTCTCTCTCTCTCAAAAAAAAATATGTGTTTGAATAAAAATATTTTAAGAAAGCCTCCACTCAATGATGAATAAAATTTCCTATTAAAGAGTATTGGCCATTTTCATTTTTTTTAAATAGAAAATGTTTCCCATAAAAAGAAGAAATGGATTTAGCCCACCACAGTACGCTAAATCATCTTTAATAAAAACCTATGGCAGGGATGCTAAGAAGATGATATTTCAAAGCACAATGGATCTCAAACATCAAATAAAACTTTTGGCTTAATGAAACAAAAAGAAATAATTTTATCAGCATTTTCTATTTACCACAGAGCCTTCTCTCAAAGAAGTAGGCAGTCCTATACTAAGTATTTGATAGCATACCCTTGGTGTCAAGATTTCCTATTCTTCTATAACAATCACTGGAGGTCCAGATTTTCCCTCACAGTCAGAATTCTATTTTCTTCTATAGGGTATGCTCACAAAGCAAAACAAATGGGATTTCATGGAAAAGGAGTTTTTAACTCATATTTTTCTTACTCTTTTTTCTGGAAACAAACAGAATGCATCTGTCTTCAAAATTACTTTCACCATAGTTTACTACAATTTTCTAATCCCAATATTGGACTGCAGGAATCTCTTTTGTGGGAGCCAGTGTTGAGGGTCTTCTGCTGCCAAACAGAGGCCTCACAAGCCATGCAGAATTTGGATGATCCATGTCATGTCTTGTGAACTGCATGGCTTACACATTTGCTTTCCAAAAGAGTCAACCTGATGTGATCTAAAAGGTCCTGTATTATATAAAATATGATTTTCTTTGAAATTGGCCATCTTTATTCAGCTCAGCTAGTGTGCTGCTCCTAATGGTCTCTGAATTAATATTAGTGAAACACAAAAGAGCAGTGGGCCTCAACCATTATTTTTCACCTGTTTCAATCCAAATATTCTTCAGGACTACTTCAGGATTTTTTGTATAAAAAGCCCAACCATCTTAAATAGTTTAATATACCAGTAGATTAAAAGGCGCTATTCTTATAGCTTTATGACTCTAATTAGCTTGAATGCTTAAAATTGATTTAAGTTGTAAACCATGCTGTTTTTTTGCAGTAAATGGTATTCTGTATGTGCATCAAATCACTGTATCAGTGTGAAGTAAATGTATGGATACTTAGATCAAGACAGCAGAGGCATGGGTGAGATATTCTACACATCAAGAAAGAGCTGAAAGACCTGTGTCTGTGCCGGGATCTGGGATTGTGACTCAATGGTAGAATACTTGCTTAGCATGTTTGACTCACAGGGTTTCATCTAAGCACTGCATATAAACAAAATAAACAAAATAAAGACCCATCAACATCCAAAAATATGTATAAATAAATAAAGTGCTTAAGTACTTTCTCAGAATTAGTCTATGTCATTTTAAGAAAATAAAAACCTAGAGATCTGGATTTTCAAATATACAAGTCTATTTTACCCACAATGAATTAAACTAACAGTCAAAGAGAAACATAAAATGAGATAAACACCACATCAACAGAGGAGGTGATCTCCTGTGACAAAAGACTTCAAAGAACTTTTGGAAAACAGAAAGTCTGGAAGCAGATGAAGGATGCATTTGAGTTCTAATTAGTTCTCCCCAGAAGGTAGATTAAGACCATGACTAGGCATCTTGGAAGTCCATAAGTGAGTGTGCTTCAGATCAGCACAATGGAAATAAAGAGAAGGAAGCTTCACAGAATCTGGGTTTGCAGTTTTATCTCAAAGGAGGCTTCTGCTTACTCAAAGTGAAATTTTGGGGCTGTCTTGCACTCTCATTTTTATTTCTACATGAGACATGGACTGTGATTTACATGAGTCTCAAACAGTCTTTAGTGTAGAAAGCCTTGAATGGTCATCGCCAGCAAAACTCTCTTCTACTGATAAAAGTATTTTGAAAAGACCACTTTCAACAATTGTCTGGGAAATGAATCCTTCAGTCCTAATGGTGCCATAAAAAAACAGTTCCCTATAGTGACACCACAAAAATTCACTTTTCAGTCTAAGTTCTGTACGTAGTTTATGGTACTAGTGAGACTGTATTCCTTATAAAAAGGGAAGACAGTGCAATTAATTACAGTTTTGACTCCTGTGTAAACTGAATATCAAATTAATGGTCATCTTATGTCTTTTCTGCTGTTCATTTTAAATCCCTTAAAAATACTTCTTTTGATTTTTATAACTTAGCTGAGTGAGTGAAACTCATACTCTTCCCCAAATCATTTGAGCCTGCTCACCATAATTTTCTCAAGAAACTACTACAACACTGTTTTTTTTTAACCATTCCTGTAGGGCAAGTGAGTACTAAAAAGTAGAAAATAGGATCATATGTTTTCAGATTGAATCATCTGATTTTTGTCTTTATTGCAACATGGAATAAATGTCCTTCTGGTAAGGAGAGTGAAGTGACCTAGCTAGGATTGTAATTTCTTCTGTTCCTTTGTGTTTTCTAAGTACATAGAATTTAAAGTTCTCAGGTGCAGTATAAATTTTTTTTTGGAATCTTGTTCAACATCCTGTTGTAAAAGTGTCCTCTTAAATAATTAGAATTTCTAAAACTGCAGGATGCAGAGGAATGGTGTAAGAAAATATAATTGCCAATTTATCAAAGTGATCATGAGTGAAGACTCTTCAACTTTGACACACTGATTCCTGGATCTATGTAGTCTATCTCTTGGTAGCACAATCTGATATAATGATGTGAAATTTAACAAGTGTTAGCAACACCATCACATTTTCCAATATCCTACCATGCCAGTAGCTTTTTGTTCCTTTTGTAGATGACAATACAGTGGATACCATGGTCATAGACAATAGTAATATCTTTATTTTTGTTAAATGTGGTCTGATTCAATTTTAGGCATGATCTATTGATACTTTATTAGTGATGCTTGCTTAGCATTTATTATCTGTAAAAGCAAACTGTAAAAAAAAAATGTTTGGGGTTTTCTGGTTAAAATTATTTCTGAGGTCCACTTGTTAATTTATTATGAGAGAATGATGAAAAGAATTATTCTCTAACAAGAACCTAGAGATAGACCTTTCCTCCTAGCTGGTGGATATTTGGAAGAGGAATTTGATAGATAAAATGTGGTGATGGAAACCATTATGGTACTCAGTCCTCATTCATCCTGTGCAGCATCCGAGGCTGGATAAAAACAACTAGCCAAGTCCAGTTGTCAACTTGGTTGTCTTGTACATTGTCCATGATGTATGTGCTTTGGTATGTGATATCATGAAATTCCATGATATTTACACTGCATTGACTCTCTCAGAGATGCATCCTTATTACTGTACCCCCCCAAACTTTATAGTCATCAAAAGTTCCTTCTAGACCCTTGACCAAGTTTTGATTTCTTTCTATTAGTTTATGTACCTTCTTACCTGAGGTAACTTCTTTTTCTACATGAAAGTGTGGATGAAGTGTGCTGCCAAGTATTCTGCTCTTTAGAAAGAGTTTTTTTTTCCATTTTTTTAAAGGCTAGCCCTGAAAGATGCTGTACAATGGTGTTATTTTATTTCAGTTTACTTCTAAATGAAGATAACTCATATTAATTTTTAGCAATATTTTGATAGAGGTTGGCCAATTTACTTTTCTATCTGATTTGCAAAAGGGACCTTTTCCCAAAGAAGGAAATGAAAAGGTGTTGTATCACACCATTGCTCTGAAATTGATTGGGGTCTTCTGAGAAAGAGTGTAGGTTCAGTGACTAACTTCTTGGTTAGTTTTTTGCTTAGTGATTGGTCACACTCTACAAGTGTGACCTCAGGGGAAATGCCAAGGAAGATAGAGAGTAAAATAAGTAGAAGCCATCAATTGATTATGCTTTTGTAACTTAAGTAGGGTTTTTGAACTACTATATGACTTACATATCTCTCTGCCATCCATTTAAAGTGAAAATATAAAATTCATCTTTATTTTTTATGTATCATCAATAAATTTCTAAAAATAAAATTTAAACCTATTTTTTTCTAATCCTGTTTATGATTTCTCTATTTTCTTGATTATATGAATTTTTATAACTGATACTAACTTGATAATCTGTATCAATTCCTGGTTTACACACAGTTATTGATATTTGCCTCTTTTTAGTTATAGTTGGCCTCCAGTAACAAAGGGAAAGATCCCTTTCTGTCTGCTCCTCCCAGCCCTGATCCAGCCTGTCAGCTTCCCAGACCCTTATGCAGTTGGTTGTAAATTCTGCCAAAATTTTTCAATATTTTTCAAGATTAAAAAAAAATCAAAAACTTTAAAAAATACTTTAAAAAGAAAAATGTGCAGGGAGAAAGCAGCAATATATTTTTTCATAATTCGGCGTTTTAAATTTTTTTAATATTTGTCTGTATTTAATGTAGGTCAGCCACTGATACTTCATCAAAAAAACAGTTTCTTTGCTGAGTTCAGGTGACCAAGGAATAGCCACACCCTAAGAAAAAAACAGAACACACACACAAAAAAAAAAAAAATAAAACACAGAATCATCTTTATCCTAACATTTTATATGATGTTTCAGATCCCCGTAACTTTGCACACAAGATTCTGTGTTCAGTTGAATTTTAACTTCTTTTTGTATTTGTATAGAGTGTGACTATTGAATTGAAACATTTTATTCTAAGCGTCTTTGTGGTTTCTTGTGAGGTTAAGTGGGTGAGAGGGAGAAGAGAAAGTGGGGGATTCTTTTGTATCATAACATGAAGTTTCCCACACAGTCTGCTCCCAGGTGCCAGACTTCAAGTTTTTCTTTCACTGGTATACTTTGATTATTCTTACTTCCCCTTTACCCATAAGTTAAAACTTATGGTAACAGCACTTTATCAAACTGCACTTATTAAGAACAATTTTAAAAATATAGTTATAGTTCACTTCATCAGTCTGCACTTATTGCTTATGGTTTCACTCATCTGCTATGCCTGTTTTTGGTGTCTAAAAAACCAATATTGTATTTTCAATATTTTACCCAGGTTCCTACATGTATATACTGCAAAGAAAATCTGGTCTGGAAATATTCCATTTTGATTGAATGCTATAATCAAGAAAATAAAATTTAAATATGCTAAATATATCTCCAGAATTTCTCAAGTAGCTATGCTTAAAACAAAGAGAATATCCTGAAAAGAAAAACCATTGTCAGCTTCAAGAAAGCATAAATAGACCCCAAGTACTTATCACTAATGATGGATTATAGATGATAAATACAGAATAACCTCAAGATTTAAAGGAAAACTAGTATTCAACCTGATATTCTTAACTGAAGCGGACTGTCCATTAATGATAAATAATAATAGATTTTCATTAATGATAAAATTCTAAAAAGCTGTATTCTGTGCCTCATTTCAAAGAGAGTTACTCAATATAGAAGAAAAATCAAACAAAGGAAGCAGAGTTTGTGGATGAAACAGTGGCTCTAACTACAGAGCTGAAGAAAGTTATGCTGATTCTGCAGTAGACCTTGAAAATAATTTTGTTAGCATACCTCAGTCTTACCTTTAAAATGATGCTTTAATAGAAATATTAGCTAGTGAGTAGTCAAGTGATTGAATGTAGCAAAAGTTAGAAGATTCTAGTGGTCTATTTTCTTCACCACACACACACACACACACACACACACACACAAATTGAACATTACAAAATATAGAGAAAAACAAAGTGATGAAAAAGAAAGTAAAAACCCACTAAACACAAATAATGGAAAGTCAAGTTTTTCATATGAAACACAGTAAAATGTGCACTTTTTGTAGCATTTGATGGATAGAAGAAAGTAGTATTGATTGTTCTTGATGGTAAGAACATCCCTCCATGAGCAGCATTCATGTCCTGATATTGGATGCCAGAAAGGCTAATAAATTAGAGAAAGAAATCATTCTTACTTCTGGTGTGTGTTTTGAATCAAATTTGTGAAAATGATTACTGGTTTTTAACCTTCATAAATTTTCTGTAGACAAAGAATGCAACACATAATTATTTTTAAAATAGAATAGCTAACTGATGATGAATGAACACAAGGACTTGTAACTATTAAATAATAGACTGGGGTGTAGTGGTCTGTACAGATGCTCATACTCAGAAATAATAAAGTGCCCAATGCAGATTAAGCAGAAAATCACATAATAATGATTACATAAATGATAATCAAACACTAAAGCCTTTTAATATTTGACTCATTGGCCTTAAGAGAAAGAAGTGGCCCCATAAGCCAAATTGGTTTTCTTCCCTCTCTCATTGCCATTCGAAAAAATAATGGAAACCCCTGATACTTTGTAAAGGGTCTTCCATGTATTTATTTCAAAATTATGGTCAATATCAGACAACTAATAGTAGGTATGGCTAAATTTAGTTTCCTTTTAGAACTCTACATAGTTGCAGATAGAGTGGAGGCTGCTGATTTGGGTGTAAATTTTGGAAACTACAGTTTTATATAGTCCTGGGGTTTGAACGCAGGGGTGCTTTATTACTCCTATATATTCACAATTCTTCAATATTTTATGTTGAGACCTGGTCTCTGTTACAAAGCCTGGCCTTGAAGTTGTGATCATTCAGCCTCATACTCTATGATTTTTGAGATTACAGGTATGTACCACCACATCAACCTGGACACTTCCTTTTATTTTTTTACATGAATCTAATAATCAAAAGTATTTTAAATATTTCTGCTTTTTCTTTGATATAAAATATTCAATACTAACTTTCCAAATTGGTTTTCACCATCACATTCTTTTTTTTCAAAAGGCCAATATTCATGTTGTGTAGTTGTACATTTTTTTTCCCCAAAAGGTATACTCAATAGATTGTATTCTGAGTTAGCAAGTCAATTTTATATGTTTCAGAAAAACAAATTGCCATAAATTGTTCTGGTTATGCTCTTAATAGAAGTACCTTACTCTTAGTCATTATCAAAAAAAAAAAAAAAAAAAAAAAGAAGGGAATTTAGTAAAGTCAAAAGGTAAGATCCAACAGTTGGCTAGTTTTTCCAACCAGATGTTTATGATTTGATTGTTTCCCTTTTAAATTTCTTATTCTGATTGCTCTGATGGCTTTTCCTATGATATATAGTAGTCAGCTCAATTTAAAAGAAGTAGTTTATGTGAAATCTGGATACTAAGGGAAATAAATATCTGGAACAAATTAATAGTACTCAATATGTTTCTGATGATTATATACAGCTTCCTCCTACCATTCTGAGATTGCAATTCATAGAGCTTTAAATGACTTTCATTCCTCACTATATTTCACTAATTAGCACATGCAGAAATAATTTTTCAACAAATTTATATTAAAGAAGTAGCAATTTAAAGAAAAACAGATATAATTCACACCTGTGAAATTAAAACATGACATTTTGCCAAAGAATATTTGGCATATTCAAAGAATAAAATGAAGAATTGTTGCTTTTCTTTATGTGGTAGGACACAGTTTATTGTCATGTTGTTTCAAAAAAAAAAAAAAACATTGACAGCTTCCTTATGAAAAAAACAGTTGTTATTGTTTAACATGGATTTTACTTGAAATTTTTTTTTTTTTTTTACCCATTTGAACACTGAGAAGCTATTTGCTGCGGTCAAACACAGTGAGATACTGTTGTAAGATGTATCTCTGAAACATCTGCAGTTCTTTTCATTTTATATAACAGCATCATGCACACCCAGCATGAGAAGAGGTTGCTCATTAATTTTGGTATCAATACTGGCTTAGGTACATTGAAAAGATGTTGAGAAAATTACATCTATAATGGTGGAATCTCCCATTTCTTTGTTTTCATTTTTCCTGTGGTGCTTCTGCTCTTGATATTAGTTATGTTAACTTTAATTTGAATTGTCCATACAGTTTCTTAAAACATAAGACACTTAGAATTGAGAAAATCACTTATAGCATATTTATTTCATAAACTGATATAAGATTCAATGAAAGACTTCAGCATTATTAATGCACATTTTATCAAAATTCCATTAAGTCACAATTTGAGATACAGTATTAAAATCTTACATAGCTAAAGGTTTTTTAACAATGAATAATAGGCACCCTAAGCAAGTATGTAGTTTCAATTATTCATTTACTTTACTACATTCATTCATAATATCATAGTTGATAAATACCACACATCAGAGTGTCTGTTTTTAAAAAAAAATTGCTTGGTAAATTACTAACAATGCAGCATGCGATTTTTATTTATTATTGGTTCATCATACCCATATCTTACCCACATAGTAAGATTGCTATAATATTCAATAAGTTGTAGCTAAAAACATGAAATACCACATAACCTATTGTACAGATTATATAAATGCTCTTATTATTTCTTCATCCTTTTCACAAATATTTATCAGGAATTTACTATATGATAATTAGAACTAAGATCATCCTAATTATTTCAGATATTTGAAAAAAAATGCAAGACCTCATTTAAAAATGGCAATATAGATTTCAGAAATAAATACTGTTTCTCTAGTGAATAATGTGTATAGAAATCTGTTAAGGTCTTGGGGTATGCAAATATATTTGAGATGCATCAGAGAATGCATATGAAAAAACCATAGTATTTATCATGTTACATTAATGAAGTGAAATATCATACCAAAATGTTAAAAAAAATTAACTTTTGGGAAAAAAGCAAAAGTGTGCACTAGTATTTGAAATAAGGTAATAATAATTTTTACCATAATTAGTTGTTTCTGGGTCTCATTTCACTCTTTACTTTAATTATCGATCCATTTTGTTAAGTACCCCTATAGGTGTTATTGGAAAATATTGGCATTTAGTGAATAATGCCACCAATTTTCTGTTCTGCAATATTAAAGAACTATTTCAGATTTATTGCAATGAATAGTTTTGCTTAAATGTAACAGTAGTTTTTCAATGTAGAAATTACTAAGATAACTCTGGGTGTTCTCAAAGTCTATAACAACCATATTTGATGAAATTTGTGGCATAGTGTATAAGAAAAGATGCTTCTCTACCACAAACCAGACATCATTCAAATAACCTTGTGTAGTATCAGCATATACAAGTTTGCATGAGGACTTTTGCATCTTTTCTCCTTTTACTTCCCACCTACAACATGGCTTATTTTTCATAAGCAAATTTCTATACTTGTTAAACCTCTCATACATCTCAGAATTTACTAGGAGGGATCCATGACAACCTAGAAACAAACATGTGAGACAGTGTGTAGATTAATATATGAAGATGTTCAAGAAAATATTGGTCTGGTCAAGAGATGGTGCAGCAACTATATAGAAAGCTTAAAATTGAAATTGAAAGAAAGATAATACTCCCAAGACTTACTAAGAATCATGTAGTCTTTGGAAGCAGATATTTTAATAGGAAGCTCTTGAGACTGATGTCCACTGCATCTTTCTTATGGATATTTCCTCTGGTTTTGAGGGCCACCACATCTAGCCAGTACACATTTGGCTTGATGTAGCATATTCAGAAAGCCCACCATTTTCTTAATAAACCTAGGCATGGTTTACTATACATCCACTGAGTTTTTGCACAGACTTTTCCCTTCTTTTAATATACCTAGCTCATTAGTCTTGTCATATTTAAATTTATTCATTCTTCAAGAAGTAGTTTAATTGAATTCCCTATTGTCTTTAAAATAAATTCTCCACCTAAAATAATTTCTATGTTTTAAAGCATTTTATTGTAGTATCTAGAATCTTTATAAGTACAAAGAAATGACATTCTATGTCTCATTTTTACCATTGTCTTTCTCATATAACTTTCATTATGAATTGAGTATGTCCCTCAAGTACTCATGTGTTGGGAACTTGGTTTCCAAGGGGAGAGAGTTGGAAAATAGTAGAATGTGTAAAAAGTGAGATATAGTAGATTGTGGTTAGATCATTGGGGGAGATGCCCTTGAAAGAGTTAATGAAATTTTCATGGGACACAAGATAGTTCCTATTAAAGCAGATTGTTACAGAAAGAGCAAGTCTTCTTACTGGATTTCTCTGACTTCCTGTGTCCTTATGTTCTCTCTACCTCTCAAATGAGCCCTAACCATAATTCCATCTCATGTGTAATGCTGGTGAAGGGGCTGTAACAGGAGCTGCGAAGATTCTGGTACAGAGCACTTAAATCTTCAGAAGTATGTACTCAAAAAATATTCATTTATTTATCTATTTATCTATTTATTTGTTGTAGTTGGACAGAATACCTTTATTTTATTTATTTTTATGTGGTGCTGAGGATTGAACCCAGATTCTTGCATGTGCTAGGTAAGCACTCTACCACTGAGCCGAAACACCAGCCCCTCAGAAAATATTTTTATGCATTTATATCTCTTTTTATACATTGTCCTGGTTCTGGTATTTTTCTATAGCATAAAATAGACTATAACAACAAAAAAAAATGATTTGAGTCTAAGGCTTCTTACTATAAGAGTGAGTAGAACATCTAAGATTACATTTTATAAGCCCTGGTATAGTTTAGATGGCAATGGCTTAGCATTTATGATTCTTTTTTTTTTATATTTCAAAGGTGATATCTTGTATTTCTTATATTCCTCACGGTGCTTAGGTTAATATATTGCCATTTACTTTGGGACTCAACAGTGTGGAATTGATTCTGTTTTGCTAAACAAAAGCAAGAGTGGCTCCTTAAAATATAACAAAGACTCTATGAAAATATTTTGAGTTTTAATGGGAAGAATTGCTATTGATTATAGAGGGAATTTGAATACATGGCTCCATCTTGATGATACTCATTAATCAGAAATGGTCTGAACTGACTAGATTAAAATCACTAGAATACCATGAATAAAGAGGCAGATTAAAAAAATAGGTTTGTCTAGTACCATTTTGAGTCTCCTATTACAGTACAAATTATAGTATTTTTTTACCAGTGAAACGACTCAAACTCATGTAGCTGCATTTTAGGCCTCATGTATTCACCAAGTCATATAGGTAAAAAATGCACTATAAGTTGGGCAGGATGGTCCATGCTTGTAATCCAAGAAAATTGGGAAACTGAGTACTTTCAGAAGTTTAAATTCAGCCTCAGCAACTTAGTGTGGTTTCAAGCAACTTAGCAAGACAGTCTCAAAATTTGAAAAAGTGGGGAGAGGACTTAGGAATGTGGCTCAGTGTTTAAAAATCCCTAAATATAAACTGAAATACAAAAAAGAAATACAGTTTAAAATGCTACAATTTCGTGTTAAAACTAATAAAAAAATATTTCATGTAATTCTTTTCTCCAGTATTCAAAAATGAAAATAGTAATTTTTTTATTTAGAAAACAAAAATTATATGCTTTCAAAGATGAGGTTTCTGTATTAGGCATGTATGATATTTATGACTGATATTTCTACCAAATAACTTGATAATGCTTAAAAAAATTAAGCAAAAGTTAAAGACACCTACTTATTTTCTATATTTAAATAAGTAATGTCTTTTACTGATCCTCATATACATCAAGGTGTAATGTAGAGATAATGACTTTACTATACTCTCATATTTGTCAAAGTGTTTATTATAAATGATTCATTTTTATATAAGGTATACATTTTGGACAAAATCTGTTCAATGTTCACTACTGTTTTCAGATGTTCAATGAATTTAAAATTTGAATAAGTTTTCAAAATATTATTTAACTTTTTAGGGTTTCTGGGCACAATGAATCCTCCAAAAATAAGTAGTGTTAAAGAAACATGTGGTTATGAATGTTTTTTTCCATTTGTATTCTCTCTAACTAGTATGTATCCACAGGTACTGAGTATTGGTGAATAAATTAGGAAGCATTGTCAATTGCCAATTTTCACATTTCAAAACTTTGTCTCTTCTATGGTTGTTGTGGTGAGGATTAAATGTTGACTCATTCTTAGAGAAATGGTACGATGGTCTCATTTGTAAAGCTTCTCTCCAGTGTGTTTTCTCTGATGTCTAATAATATGTGATACATAATTTAAAATATTTCTATATTATCTACATTTATGTCTTCTTTCCAAAATAAATAGTTTAGTGGTGAAAATGAATTGATTTCTTATTAAAAAGTTTGCTAATTTGTTTTCATTTGTAGGGGTTCTTTTCTGTATAAATTCTGTTGTTAATAAAGTTTAGTTTTTCTTTAAAAGTATTATCACTTTATTTACATTTCACATTCACCAGGGTGTCTTCTGCTGTGGTGAATAAATTTTTATTTTTTATTAAAAGTTTTGGCACTCATTCACATTCGTAGGGCTATTCTCCAGTGTGAATTCTGTTCTGGCAAATAAGGGTTGATATTTGAGTAAAAACTTTGTTACATACTTTGCATTTGTTAGGCTTCACTCCAGTGTGAGTTCAGCTGTGGCAAATAAGGTGTGATTTTTGACTGTAAGCTTTTCCACATTCATCACATTTGTAGCGCTTCTCTCCAGTGTGAGTTCTGCTGTGCCTAAAAAGGTCTGGTTTTTGACTAAAAGCTTTGCCACATTCTTTACATTTGTAGGGCTTCTCTCCAGTGTGTGTTCTTTTGTGGCAAATAAGGTGTGATTTTTTACTGAAAGCTTTGCCACATTCTTTACATTTGTAAGGCTTCTCTCCAGTGTGAGTACTCCTGTGCCTAAAAAGGTCTCCTTTTTGACTAAAAGCTTTGCCACATTCTTTACATTTGTAGGGCTTCTCTCCAGTGTGAGTCCAGCTGTGGCCAATAAGGTGTGATTTTTCACTATAAGATTTTCCACATTCTTTACATTTATCAGGCTTCTCTCCAGTGTGAGTTCTGCTGAGGCCGATAAGGTGTGATTTTCAACTGAAAGCTTTGCCACATTCTTTACATTTGTAGGGCTTCTCTCCAGTGTGAGTCTGCTATGGCCAATAAGGTTTGTTTTTTGACTGAATGCTTTGCCACAATCTTCACATTTGTAGGGCTTCTCTCCAGTATGTGATCTGCTGTGGCGAATAAGGTGTGATTTTTACTGTAAGCTGTGCCACATTCTTTACATTTGTAGGGCTTCTCTCTATTGTGAGTTCTTCTGTGGCAAGTAAGGCCTACTTTTTGACTGAAAGCTTTTCCACACTCTTTACCTTTGTAGGACATCTCTCTAATGTGGGTTTTTCTGTGGTAAATAAGACCTATATTTTACTAAAAGTTTTGCCACATTGTTTATATTTGTAGGTCTTCTCTCCAGTATAAATTCTCTGGTAGTGAACAAGGTCTGAATTTTTATATGATTTCTGGTGTTCACTCTCACTAGCAGTTTTCCATATTTTCTCTTGTTGTAAACAGTCAAGATTACAACTTCTATATTTTCCACTTATCACACTGCGAACATATGTTTTATGCCCTTTTCTGTTGAATATTCTTGAATATCTTGAGGAGTCATGGCTGAAATAAACAAAAAATAAAAATAACAATACCTATTAGAGTAGGATGAATATACTTTGCATACATAACTTGAAATTAAGGTAAAATAAGTACATCAGGAGTGTAACAGATTAGTACATTTAAAGTCATCATAAACTCAAAAATATATCAGTTCATTAAAAATGTACAGACACAATTAATTTGAGAATATTACCAAAATTCTTTTAGAGACCACAGTATCCAAGAGGAGTACATCATTAAGAAGAGTATTATAATAAAGACAAGGAAAGTATGTTACACTTATCATCCACAGCTTTTTGTTCTTCATAATATAGCATTACATACTTAGGAAATATCTACCAGCTACCTTTACTCTCAGTAGAATAAGAGAAATGTAAAACATATACAAACATTTGTGGCTGTTTCAAAGAGTGTCCAAAACTGTTTTTTTCCTACCATGACATAGAGATGTGAAAATAACTGGCAGATTTTGTGTGATAATGCCACAAATAGTCAACAAGGGTAAAGAGGCTATGGACTCTTAACAAGAAATATGAACAAAAAATTTACTAAGAAATATACACATATATGTCTCTAAAATTTTCCATAAAAACATTTTAAAAGACTATAAAAACCTTGCATAGCCTATGCCATAATACTTGGCTGAAGTCAACAGTTGACAATCAAGTATAATAAATTGATTTTCATATTTTTAAATTCATTTGATATGATGATTTCTTTCACTGACAAATACTACTTTATTTTCTAAATGTATCATGGTATTTCATACTATATATAAAAGGTAAAATGACTAAACAGAACTGATTAACAAAATCATTATTTAATATAAATATCAGTTTTGTCTTACAAGGTATTGTATTCCTTCTACTAGTAGTATTAATGAAGAACATAATACACTCAACATTTGGTAAAAAAAACAAAAAAAAAAACAAACAAACAAAAAAAAAAACTCTTGACCCTCTTATGCTCAATAAAATTAAAATATGGAGACTTTGACTATAATATCAACCATACAAAAAACACAGTACCTGGTGAGCACAATTTTTCTCACTTAAATTTTTACTTCCACATGCAAATCAAATGTTCCTGCAACTTAATCCCTGCCTGTCACATTTCACTTAATGCAAAGTCCTGCATGTATTCCTTAAAAAACTTTATGAGAAAAAATATTTTCATAACTAAATAATAATAGTATATAAGTGCAATATTTTTACTCATTTGATCATTGATGGGCACACACATTGAGTCCCTAGCTTTAATACTTAGAACAATGTTTGCACTAATCACAAAAGCAGAGGTATCACTTCAATTTGCTAATTTAATTGTTCATAGATACATATTTAGTACTGGCATTTCTGAATCTTTAGGTCATCCAACTGTTAATTTTTCATGTGTGGTGCTTGAGATTAACCCCCAAAATTCTATATCCCTGAACTACAACACAATTTTTTAAAATTTGTTTGAGTCATGCTGTTTCTAAATTTCTGCGACTTTCCTCAAAAATGAAGTGATTTTGGATGGCCTCTCAATTCTCACATATTACAAGGATACAGCACTGTTCTTGTGTATTTTTATTTATTTAAATATTTTTATACTTTTTTCCCCAAAATGGACTATATAATCTACTGCTGACTCCTTTAATGAACAAATAAAAAATAGTACAGCAATATAAAGAAAGAGAAGCATGGCTTAATCCAATTAACAAAAGAAGAAAAAAAAAACTTTAAGAACTGAATATTAGGATATTGACAGTTATTAATTACTCAATAAACTCTAAATAACTATTTAAAGAAAGTTTAGAGAGTAAAATTGAGACAAAAAATATTAATATAATTAGGCACAAATTGTGTTTGTGAATAATTCCTTAAGAATAAATGAGAGGGGGATTCCTAGTGTGCAAAGCTGAAATTCTACCAATATGGGAGAGACTTATCAAACAAGACCAAGGTTAAGACAAGTCTAACCAACTTGTGAAATACTGTAAAAATTAAAAACCTGTAGGATATATAAAGGGAAGATATCTATATCTATATCTATATCTATCTATCTATGTAAAGAGAAGTGTGAAAAGAATCCAAGTATGATCCAGAAATTAAATCATTAATAAAAATTAAAAAAATAAGAAATATAGAAAACAACTTACAAAGGAAAAGTATAATGAGGTATTCACTTCAAAATATTTATGATTATTAATGCATTATTGCAACCCACAAAACAAAAGAAAAAAATTGACTAATAGAATTGAATCTAAAAAAAAAAAATCTACCAAGTCAATTCCAACAGAGAGCATGGAGAGAAACCAAGCATGATCTACTCCTTGAAGCCCTATTTGTTTAAAGATGGGTAATGACCCTGCCTTTGCATCTCATCATTTTGCACAATTTTTAATCAATGAGATATATTTTTAAATAATAAAATTTCTCATAATCTTTTTGGACAAGCTTTTTTGAGTGAGCAAACTGTATCCTAATACTTGCCTTTTAAAACAGAGACATACAAACAAAGATATAGCCTCTCTCATTTTAATATGCATTAAATATTGTTTTATTTACTGTTACTATGCTCAATATACAACATAAAGTTTATACTCAAAGTTGGTCATCTGCATTGAATAGACATTCTATTCTGAAAAAGTCATTACCAAAATAAAGTATGCAATATATAAGATTCCACCTGACCAGCATGATAAGATCCTATGCCTTTGATCACCTGGGGAAAAGCATAGACTGCTACACTTATGTCAACATGTCCTGTTTGGACTCTAGCTTGATGTATGAAATATAGCAATTATACATGTAAATCAAGGACTTCTAATCTGATTCATAAGTTTCATTTAACCCTGGAAGAGAAGAGTCCCTTCAAAGGAGAGAATAATCATTCTCCTCAAATGAGGAGAAACATTATAAGAGGAACCCATGATACTATAATTAATTCCAGGTACTTGGGGAGATATAAAACTGTGGTAAGCCATTGTTGTAGATTGTGGCCACCATTAGAAGATGGCACCGGCTTCCACTGTGGCCTGTGGTAAACAGATCCTTTTATGGAGAGTTGGCACGCTATCCCTTGCCACCCTATAAGAAAGATCCACGTGGCGGTTTAAGATTGGTTCGTGGGAGGCTTTATTAGGCTGTGCTTGGGCACTCGGGAGAAGGGGGGTCACTAGAAGATACTTTAATCAAGGCCTGAATAAACTGCTGAAAGAAGATTCCTGAGTTGCGTCTTCCTTGCGGGCAAAGGGTCACGACATAAAACCATTACCAGCCTCAGCTCAAAAGATGTTGGCTCAAATAGGTTAGAATGTACTTTGGATAAATTAGTTACTGCTTTGGTTGCTAAACTCACACAAAACTCTGTAAATGTTTTGGTCTTAATAATAATGTTGCTCTGTTTTTTTACACCAGCTATGGGAAATTCAGTACTGACATATCCTGGAATTCTATAACCCAGTACAATATCTTGTCTCACTTGAATGGAATTGTTATATACCTGAAAAAATGTCTCATGGTATTCTTTGTTGTCTTAGCAAAATAACTGTTTCCTTATCATAGTATTTAATAGGTCACCATCCTGGGAAATTTGTTTATAAAAGAGCTATTCCTCTTGATAAAAAACTGTGAAAATTCAGTAAACCTTCTCTCTAAGGCAAAATTTGATGTTTTGCATTCTCTTTATAGGGTTTCCCTGGACTAGCTCTATGGGCTTAGAGAACTATTATGAAACTCACTTATGATATCATAAAAAGTATTAGCCATGCCTCCATGGCCGTTAATATGCTTAATAAAGAACAAAAACAACCTTGTCAAGCCATACTTGACATTCATGCTGCAATTGATTGTCTGGTATTGTTACACCATAATGGATATTCAAAGCTAATAACATGTGTTCCTTCAATTTAAGTGATAATAGTAATTTTATTTGAAAAGGGTTCAATTACCTTAAAGATATCATTAATAAGGTCCAACAAGATGATTGATGTTTAGACTTCATGGATTGGATAATTTCATGTTTATTCAATTTCATCTGTGTCAAAAAATATTCATAGGTGGATATTTACTGATGTTGGCACTTGCTATTGTCTATAGCTGCCTTATTTTTTGCACCTACCAGCATTAAGAAGATAAGTAATATTATTTATTCAAAAGGCCTTTAAAAAGGAGGGAAGACTGTAGGTATTCTGACCTTGGAAATAGACAGGAAAGTGCGGGGGTGATGATAACTGGCACCGTGATATCCACAATTAGTGGATAGTTTCTCCCTGAAGCTATTGAGACAACTCTACAGGTGCACTATCTAGTTTCTCTGGTAATGTCGTTAGGGAGAAGGGGCTCTATGTTTGTAGTAACTGTACCTTATCATGGTTAGCTAGCACTTGGGGTTAAAATAACACTAGGTTAGAATGTAGTCATGGTAACAGAAGCTATGTAATTCTGGAGTATACTATGTGCAGCCATGAAGAGGAGTGGCCAGTATTTTTTTCCTTATTTCTTTTCACTGTGAGTGTGTCTCTCTCTTCTGTTAGCTTCTTTACAGGTTTCCTCACAAGATTTGTAACTGATTATGCTGGCCCTCACAACAAAAGGTAAGTTTTGATGGTTAATCTGAATGAACTGGGACATCAGTAAAGAAGAAAACCGAAGAGTACAAAGAATTTGAAAATGTAATAAATGTTGGGCAGTATGTGTTCAATGATTAAAATCAAAAGAAATAAAGCTAAGCTTCTGAAAATTGTTTTCTGCTGAATAACTACTCTTTCAACATTTTTTAGTTTGGTTTTCTCCATTTGAACTTCTCAACTCTGTCCCCTGCTATGTGTAGGCTACAATAGTTTACATCACTAAATCATGCTATGTACTATTTATCTAAAGTGAAGGATGTATAACACACTGAGAAAGAGAAAGATTAAAGTGCAAAATAATATATATTAAAGAGTAAAATATCTATACTAAAAATGCCCTTTTTCTTTGAAACACAAATCTGAAACTCATTCTTATTGAGAAGTTCCCATAAGATACAAGATAAGTAAATTAAATAATAATTATTAATTAAAAATTTTTTTAAAAAATTAAACTTACGAAGGAAGGCAAAGTTTCTATAGTTCTTTAACATCACATCTTTATATAAGTTTTTCTGAGCAGGCTGAAGGCATTCCCACTCCTCTTCAGTAAAATCAATGGCTATATCCCTGAATGTTAATGATACCTGAAATAAGAATATGTAAATAAATAACACATTGACCACATGAACTTTTGCACAGTCTGTAAGGTAATCGAAGTTGAAATGAGAGTTAGTAGACTATCATGTAGGTGGTTTTGGAACACAATGATACTATTATCTACTTCTGCAGATAAAGTGATTTAAGTGCAAAAAAATATATATAATCTGCATTTATGAAACACAATATGAAACTCAGACATTACTACAAAAATACACATTTTGTAATTTTCAAATATTATGATCTAAAATATACATAGTGTTCAGATGAGAAAATTATGGTAATTAAAAAAGGGAATCCTCAAATTTTAATTGTACAACCACTAATCAGAGATTTACTAAAGTGTAGAATCTTATTTGTAATTTCTCTGATGGAGCTGGCTCTTCTGAATATGTAGTGAGATCTCTAACAATGGTATAAGAGAAATTTTTAAATTTAACAAGGTAGATAGTCCACTTAATGGAAATATTTAACAGTGAATTTAAGTTCAAACATTTTATGGTACTTATGTATGTTATTAATATAAAAAATAGCAAAAGCAATCCTGTTTGGATTTTCCTTTTTATAATTTTAACAATTTATAACATACAAAATAATATATACATATGCATAAAAACTTTGTTTGCTGTATATATTGTATGATGTTTATAATAGAACATACATATAGCTTTTCAAACAAATATATATTTTTTTATTTTATTGGTTCTTTCTAATTCTTCCTGATTGTAAAATCAATTTTTATGACATTATGCAAGCATAGGATATATCTTATCCTAAATAAAATCCTGTTCTTGTTGGTGGCTATCATGGTAGGATTTATATATATATATATCTTTAATATTTTCATCCCCTTCCCTTTTATTTGTTTATTCATTGTTTACCATTGAGAAATCTACTGATTTTTTTTCTTACCCTTTTCCGCTTTATGAGCTTTAGATTTCACATATCAGCAAAAACTTTCAACCTTTGGTTTTAAAAAAATGGTTTGTTTTACTTAGCAATAAAATCTCCAGATTCATCCATTTACTGACAAATGTCATAAAGTCATTCTTCTTTATGGCTGATTCATAGTTTATTGTGTACATAGGATAAAGCAACAATTTTTTATCCTGTCATCACTGAATGGACCCATTTATCATGGAATGGTTGGCTTTATAGCTTAGCTATTGTGAATTGTGCTGCTATAAATATTAATGTGACACTTTCAATGTAGTATGCTGGTTTTATGTTCTTTGGGTATATACTGTACAGTCAAAAAATGGGCAAAATTGAGGTTCCATTTATTTAACAATATCCATACAGGTTATTATGTTTCACTTAGACCTCCATACAGCTAAAAAAATGAAATTCATCTAAACCTGAGGTTAAAATAAAACATACAAAAAAAATTAAGCCGTAAAATGACTAGAATTTATTATCAAATCATCCATCCCAATAAAAAGTAAATTTTATAAACTAAAAGTAAGAAAATCTTTAAGAAACGAGAAAAATTAGAAGCTATTAAAGATGAACATAACAGAGAGAGAGTTAGCAATATCCATGTTGGTGCTTTTAAAAAGCAAATGAGCCAGGTCTAGTGATAGATAATTTTAGTTCAAGTGACTGAGGAGGATAAAAAAAGATCATAAGTTCTAAGACAATATTATATATATATATATATATATATATATATATATATATATATATATATATATATATATATAGTATTGAGCAACTTAGTGAGCACTTATCAACTAAGCAAGACTCTGTCTCTAAATAAAATATAAAAAAGGACTGAGGATGTGGCTTCATGGCTAAGCACGTCTGAGTTCAATCTTCAGTACAAATAAATAAAAGCAGATACAATTTAAAAAGCACTAGCAAATTTGAAAATTCAACAAATAAAAATTATATCAATTATACAGTTTATAATTGCAAAAATATGCCTATATACTAATTTCTCACTTGATGGAAATACACTCTGGAAAATTTCTCCTAAGAATCTTCTGCAATTTTCCAATTCTCTGAGTGTAATGCCAAGAATCTAGATGGTATAGACTAGTACATGGCTAAGATATTTGCTATATCCACTGTTGTAGATAAAGTCTCCTCCTGACCAAACTACCATGATGCCACATGATTGATTTTATGAAATTAAATCAATCAGAGTAAACCTCATAATAAAATAAATGGTGGAACTACAGAAAACCAGAACAACAAAACTCTTTATAAGTCTCTTGTTATTTAGGCAGTGATACATAATGAAGATTACAGTGCAAGGAAGAGAAAAAAATGGTATTCATTTCAAAGAACGATGCTCGGATATTGGGAAAAACAATGTGATAATAAAATGCTATTTTATGCCTTCACTCATTAAATATTACAACATATTTTGACTTTAAATTCTGAATATAAGTTATTAATAAATATTTCTGAAATATATAAGAAAGTACAAAGCTCAGAAGTTTTCATACAAAAGATAGGGTGCATATGGTGGTGCACACCTTAAATATCTTGTATTCTGGAGTCTAAGAAATGAAGTTGAAAATTTAAGGCCAACTGAAGAAATTGAGCAAACCTCATCTGAAAATAAAATTTAAAACAGAATTGAGTATACGCTCAGAAATACGACACTTTGGTTGATCCCTAATATCACAAAAGAAAAACAATAGTTTTTGTTTTAAAAATTATACAATATAATATGTGTAAATTTATGAATTACAAAATATTAATAAAAAATCTATTCATCAAATTATTACATTAAATGTACAAAAGTGACAAGGTTAAAAAATCTACTTTCCTCATATAATCAAGAAACAAAATATAAAACAGATTGCAAAAGAAAAGCAGAATAAATTCTTGAAGAGACACTTTTAAAAGGATATATCTAAGTGTTCAATAACCATAAAAACTCAAAATCTTTAGAAATTTGGTAACATTGAATAAAATCACATCATATAGATGAATTAAATAGTACTGATGAATATGTGGAATGAATGCATTCACAAAAGTGGGAAATAATAATTTAAGCTTTTATTATCCATTTGTACAAACTGTTTTGTAATCAAATGTATATGATGTACCCACGCAAGAAACAGAGACTAAAATTACAACAACTGTACATATGAGAATACAGCCATATTCCTCTAGTGTTGAAACCAACGGGCATGGTTACAGATAAAGAAATAATTATTAAATTTAATAAATAGTAAATTCAAAGAACTAGAATTATTGTTGATGTATTATATTCAGTTTGACAAAACTACAAAATACCATGTATGTTTTATGCCAATGTCACTTGAATATTGCATTTCATATGCAAGTATATTTAGAAAATGAATATGCAATATTTGAGAAAATAAAAATATAGAAAAGCATATAAAAGACTCAAATATTTAACATATTTACAAAGGATAAATCTATTGTAAAAATGACCATTTTCCCAAGTTAACCTATAATAATAACTGGTCAAAATTTTACCATGCTTTAGTTTTTGTTAAAGAAGAAATCAAAGCAAAAACTTCTAAGATTTTCCTGGAAATTTAAATGTATACAAAATTAGTCAAGAACTCTCTCATATATAACAGCAAATGTACTAGTGATTATTACCTGACACTAATACATGTTATAATATTGCAACAGTGTAGTAATTTTAAGATAAAGAAATCACAATACGGGAAACTACATAGGGAAATTCATATGTAGGCAAATATCTTTTTATTGTTAAGTATAATAAGTATATAAATCAAAACATATCAATAAAATATTTAATATAAGTGAAAAATGGTATTCATTTCAACCTCAATCCAACCTCAATGCAGATGTTAGAACCATAGGCACAGATCACAAGTAGGGACTTGTGTGCAGAATGTGTGTGACACTGGAATTATACACAAGCATCCACCAAACAGTAGATATAAAGAGATAATTTTAAAAATAAAATAAAAATAAAAGCAGAATATAAGCCTCCCTTTGTTTATGAATACACCAAATAAATATTTACTCCTGTTTTGAGGCCTTCTTAAAACTGTAAAGGAATTAGGGGCACACATATTGGAAAACTGAAAAAAAAAATCGACCAAGAGATAAGTAGAATGCACTTGAAGATTTTCCTGATTTGAGCAATATGCAAAATTACTGGAACAAAATGCCCAAATCCAGTGTTAATATAAATAAAGGAAGATTGATTTGGTTTTGAAATATATTATTTAACTCTAAATTGCCTGTAGTTTAAATGCTAATTTATCTGTACACAGAGAGGAAGAAATAAGATATACATGAGTATCAACTCCAGAGGGAAAAATAAGTGGTTTTCTATGGTCATGCAAGATCCATGGGCTTTATTCCATTAGACTAGAGTGAAAAATATGTTAAATCTTAAGGAAACTCCTTAATCCCTTAGAGGGATTTGCCAACATTCTCTAAAAATGCAAAGAGCTGTTGTTGACAGTTCAACTTTTATCTAGATAGTACCAAAAAATTAACAGGGAAATACAGAACACCACTGAAAACCGAAGTGTCAGTTTAGCACTTCCTCAGCTCTCTCACCCAGCTCACTTTACTAATAACACCAGAACTAATCAATTCTTTCTGTAAGTAATTTTTTCCCGATATTAACTTTTTCCATTCAATAGACTATATCTGAAACCTCAGAGCATTGAAAGCTCTGATAACTGTGCAGGTGCAAATCTCCCTAGATCAAAAAGGAGTGGTTTCACATTGGTGTGCAAACATTCTAATGGGCTAAAATCTCAAATATTATGGAAAAAATATGGTTACAATCACAGATACCTCTTTATTTCTAATATGTGTATATTATTTTTTTCCAGTGAGCATAAGGCACCCTGGAATCTAAAAAGCTTACATCAGAATTTTAGTTCACAGGCCAACTATAAGATCTTCTGCATTAGCACATCTGTTAGAATGGCAACTCTCAAAAAGTGGAATAGTACATAGTACTCCAAGTGTATTGATATGGTAGAATGCCAACTCTCAAAAAGTGAAATAGTACATAGTACTCCAAGTGTATTGATATGGTATTGTCCACTGTGCTAGACAATAAAATTAGTGGACATTAAAAAAAATGGAAGTTGAGAGTTCTCTCAGTTACTTCCTTGAGAAACTAAACTATCTACATTTATACTGCTTTTGAATAAAATAAGCCCCTAATACTGGTCTGGACTTATGAGAGGAATTAGATTTGACAGGTGTGGGATCCTCATATTACATACGTTCTGAAACACAGTTTTAGGAAAATACCGGAGTAGGGAATGAGAATGCTCTCATATACATTTCACAAAAGAAAATCTGAGCATAAAGACACTCTGACAGCTTGACTGCCCTTGGAGACATAAAGAAAGAATAGAAACACATGATTTTTCCAAGATCAAAGGATTCTTCTTTACTTTTCAATCATGTAAAATGCTCATAAACAACAACAACAAAATTTTTGCTTTTGATTTTTGTCCATGGTACTGGGGATTTGAAACAGGAGCATGTTAATTCTGGGCAACATACCCAGCCATGTTTTAAAATTTTGAGACAGGTTTTTCTAATTGTCTAATTGGTCTACCTAAGTTCCTGATGCTTACCATGAAATTGCAATCTTTCTTACTTAGCCACTTGACTCTCTGGAATTAATATGCATGTATCATTGCACCCAGAGGAAAAAAAAGATTATTTTAAAAGTCTCATCCAGTTTTTGGTATAACAATTGAAAATACCATGTTCATTTGAAATATAATATGGGTAAAGTAACTGATAATACTGCAATAATGTAACTGATAATACTGGGAAAGGGGGAAGTTGTCATTGAACAGTAAGCTAAAATTTTATATATAAATACAACTCACAATACTGGCACACAAATTTAAATTCACACTCAGCAACTGTCTGGAGATAAAAAAAAAGTACTAGGTATGTAGCTAAATGGTACAGTACCTCTGGCTTAATCCACAATACCACAAATCCAAAAAGAAGGAGAATGAATTCAGGAGTAAAGAAAAACTGAGATATCTATAGAGTATCTCATCCCTCTCCTGGAGGAAAAAAATACATGGAGTTGTGATTGTGATGATCTCCTGACTCCAGAATCCATAACACCGTCTGAGAAGATTCGGAAATATTGCCGCAAATGTTCTCAAATAGAATTTAAAGTAGGGGATGAAGATATTCTATAGAATACTATAGGACTTGCAGGGTCTACTGTTAATATATGGTCCAGTTGACTGGCCAGTGGAGATTCATGGCTGACCTTTCTCAGAAGAAGACACAGGACTGGAGAAACCAAAGATTACACCAGGGATTCTAGCCAACCATTGCCAGTTCCCACCATAGTCAGTGCAGCCGTTTCAACCAGACTCACCATCCAGTCTGAGGATTCCACTGCACACTCATCATTTACTGTATTTTTAGGAACCAAGTGTCCTCTCTATAAATCACACAGTACCTATACAGGAGAAAAAATCAGGCTCACTGAACATAAGTGAGGGAGCCTAGAAATGGATACCCACACTGGCAGGCTTCACACCAGATGGTCAAAACTTGCTTATCTTTACTGAATATGTGTGGATTGGACAATGCTTATATAAGGGCTCCTGATTGGACACAACTTATGTCATCATATGCTCAATCTGAGCCTAGTGAGTTTTTTGAGTGACAGGAGATAACATCAAATCTAAAAATAAATGATGTCACAATTGTAGGGTCTTGTCTGTTCATTTATTTTTTTTCTTTTGAGGCTGCAGCTAATTTAAGGCTAGGTATCCTTGGAGAAGTAAAATCCAGCCAACCCAGAAAGCATTTGCATTTAAACTTGCATATGAGGCCTTTTGAATTTGTAGATTATATATGTAAATATATTATTTCTGGAGGAAAATAGTACAGTGACAATCCCGTAAAATTTCAGTTAACTTCTGTTGTATGGAAACAGATTGAGCATTAAAATTATATGGGGTGGAAAGTTAATTATTTTTTTTAGAATTCATATAAAAATAGTAAAAATTGAATTTTATAGTATAACCCATAATTTCCACTATGTGAAAATCACCATTATGTATTTAAAATATTCCTAATAAAGTAGATGTATTTTTGGAAAAGCACCCTCAAATTGGTGACGACTCTAAATTGGTGACACCAATCTCGAAAAGAATAAGGAGATTCCTTAGAAAACGTGGAAAGGAACCAAAATTGATCCAGCTATCCCAATCCTCAGTTTAGACCAACAAGAGCTAAAAATAGCATAATACAGTGGCATATCCACATCAATGTTCATAGCAAAATAATTCACAATAGGTAAACTATAGAACCAATCTATATGCTCTTCAAGAGATGAATGGATAAAGAAAATATGGTCTATATACACAGTGAAATATTACTGAGCATAAAGTGAATAAAATTATGGAATTGGGAAGTAAATGGATAGAGTTGGAGAATATCATGTTAAAGAAAGTAAACCAATCCACTAAACCAAAGACCTAATGTTTACTCTGCTAAGTGGATGCTGATCCACAATGAGTGAAGTGGGAGGTAGCATGGAAGAAATGAAGAAACTTTAAATAAGACAAAGGGGAGGGAGATGTTGGTAAATGGTATAGAGGTAAGTAAGATGGTGGAATGAGATGGAAATATTTTGTACACAGAGTTACATGGGTTTTGTAACTATACTTTCTGTATAAGAGAAATAAAATTTTGTGCTCCACTTGTGTACTATGAAGTGAATTGCATTCTGCTCTAATAGCAAATTATAACAAATTCATAAATTAATTGATTTTTTAAAATTCAGGAAAGAGACTTGCTTTCTCCTAGATCTGTACATAAATATATATATATATATATATGTTCTATGTATAACATGCATATATTTAATATATATAATTTATAAACTTTTTTCATATTATTTCAATTTTTTAAATAAATGATAACAGAAGCATTACAATTCTTATTCCATGTATAGAGCACAATTTTTCATATCCCTGGATGTATATAAAGTATGGTAATACCAATTTGTGTCTTCATACATGTACTTTTGATGATGAACTCTATTACATTCCACCATCCTTGCTAATCCTTTGCCCCCTTTTTTTCTTCCCACCTTTCTGCTCTATCTAGAATCCATCTATTTCTCTCATGCTCCCCCTCCCTACCACATTATGAGTCAGCCTCTTTATATCAGACAAAACATTTGGCATTTTTTTGAAATTGGCTACCATCACTTAGCATTATCTTCTCCAATGCTATCCATTTACCTGCAAATGCCAGATATGATTATACACCTAAAAACTCAAAAAGCTACACCAGAAAATATCTAGAACTAGTAAATAAATTTAGCAAAGTAGCAGGATATAAAATCAACACCGATAAATCAAAGGCATTTCTGTATATTAGTGAAAAATCTTCTGAGAAAGAAATGAAGATAACTACCCCATTTACATTAACTTTGAAAAAATAAGATACTTGGGAAGCAACTTAATGAAAGAGGTGAAAGATTTAAACAAGAAAAACTACAGAACCCTAAAGAAAAAAAATTAAAAAAAATACCATAGAAGATGGAAAGATGTACCTTGCTCACGAATAGGCAGAATTAATATAATCAAAATGACCATGCTACCAAAGCACTATACAGATTTACTGCAATTCTGATCAAAATCCCAATGGCATTCCTCATAGAAATAAAAATAGCAACCATGAAATATATCTGTAAAAATAAAAGACCAAGAATAGCTAAAGTAATCCTTAGCAGGAAGAGTGAAGCAGGTGGCATCACTATACCAGACCTTAAACTAGACTACAGAGCAATGGTAACAAAACAGCATGTCATTGGCAATAAAAAAAAAAAGATTGGTAGACGAATGGTACAGAATAGAGGACACAGAGACTAACACACAAAATTACAATTATAATATATTAGACAAAGGTGCCAAAAACATGCACTGGAGAAAAGATAGCCTCTTCAACAAACCATTATCTCTCACCATGCAGAAAACTCAACTCAAAGTGTATCAAGAACCTCAGAATTAAACCAGAGGCTCTACATCTAACAGAATAAAATGCAGGCTCTAATCTTCATCATGTGGGATTAGGCCCCAAACTGTTTAATAAGACACCTATAGGATAAGAATTAAAACAAATAATTAATAAATGGGATGGAATCAAACTAAAAAGTTTATTCTCAGCAAAAGCAACAATTTGTGAGGTGAAGAGAGAGCCTACATCCTAGAATGATTTTTTTACCCATCACACATCAGCTAGAGCACTAATCTCTAGGGTACACAAAGAACTCAAAAAGCTAAGCAAATAATGATAATAATAATAATAATAACAACAACAACAACCCAATCATAAAATGGGCCAAGAATCTGAACAGAGAATTCTTAGAAGAGAATATACAATCAATCAACATTTTTTCTATATATCTGATTGGTTATGGTGTCCCCTTCAAAAGGCCAAGCATAGTTCTGGTTCAGTTTCTAAGGAAGGGGAATACAAGAAAGAAGTATTCTCAACTCTCCTTTATAAATTATTAAATACAATTTTCTATGTCATTTTCTAAACATAGCTGAACATGGAAAATATTGGCTTGAAGCAGAGAACGTTTTTATTAGAAACACAGTGTAAAAGACAAAAAACATAATTATTTGCACCACATTGAACCATAAAAGAAATGGAACCTGGAGTTCAGAAAAGAAAGATTCAAACTTTTATACTTGGGAATGTGGATGACATGGATGCCTAAAGTGAAAAGATTAATACAAGCTTTTGAAAGAAAATTCATGTGAGTGGCAGATAATGGTTAACCAATTAGAATCTGCACAGTGTCTCCCAGGGCTTTCTCAGCTTTGCACTACAGAACACACAGGTATTCATAGCGTCCATGAAGAGCATTATTCATCTGTACCCTCTAAAATTATTCACAGAGTATATGAAAAAAACATGTGTATGTGGATACTAAATGGCAATTCAGCAGACAAGAGAAAACTACCCAGAGACAGAATTGTAAAAATTTCTTAAAGATCATCAATGTATATTTAGCTCCTGACACAGGGATGTCAGTCTGGGGAAATATTATTTTCCTCTCCATTTTGAAGAGAGTGCATTGAGAATACATTTCAGGGGCAACACAAATACTTTTTTTTCTGTCATTTTAAGAAAATCTTCAGAAACAGAGCTCAGAAGACAGATTTCTTAGAAGGGTAAATGCCTGGAGATTACAAAATGAAAAAAAAAAAAAAAACACATCAGTGGCCCTGAGTGACTCAGTAAGGAAATAAATCTAAAAGGCTTTTTAGAAACTGAAAAGGAAAAAAGTAAGTATTTCTAAAAATAAATATGTTCATTAGTTGCTATCTCCACAACATGTCATTAAGTAAACAACAAATTATGTATAAATATTTCTAGGAGTGGCCAAATTTTATTCCATATGATTTTATATTAAACTCCAAAATCCAGATAATAGAGTTCATGATTCACTGCCAAAAATATTACAGAAAAAAAATTTTAATGACTGGATGTTTAGTAAATATGTCATTTAACAATTTTATTACCATATAATTTTAAAGAAATTTTATCACTTTCATGCAGCCATAGTGTAGAGAAATTTCTTATTTATTTTTCCTGTAGTAATTAACAAAGATAAGGCCTGGAATCCACTTTAAATAACCTACCTTTACAATCATACAAAAAAATCTATAATAAAAGATGAGGAAAGAAAAATGTCAATTTAAAAAAAATAATTTAAAACTTTTTCTTTTTCTTGAAATCAATCGCTAGCTGCATTTTTAGATTCTTTTCTCATCTTTTAAGCCAAAAGATATAAATGACAGAAGTTTGAACTACAAATTTATACATGAGATATTTTTATTAAGTATAAAATTCAAAAACTTTAGAAACTTAAGAAATACAAAATAAAAACTCATCATGGGAAAAATTAAGTAATATTGATAAACATTTAAAACAAATCAATAATCATTAACTCAAAAGGAGTTTAAATTAGTATCTATTTGTGGAAACTATTTTGCTATTGAATATACATGATACTCCCCATTACAGAGACTTACTGAAATTAGAGCATATGTCATCATAATAACATATAAGTACTCAATGGTACTCACCCAAAAACTTGAAGCTCAAGGACACAGCTCAATACAATATAGATCATGGAAGAGATAAATAATAATCTGTAGAAAAATTGGTAACTAGAGCCAGTTACATTCCATAATATATCCAGTTTACAAAAGAGCATAAAACACTATGCATAAATTTTACATAGGTGCCTTATGCAAGTGGTATTTCATATGTGTACATTTTTAGAAACTAAATATGTAGAAATTATGAGAAAATGAAAGTCACAAAAAGCACATAAAAGACTGAATTATACATCCCATGTACAGAGGATAAAACTCATCATTATAAAGATGATAATTTTCTTTCAAATTAAACAATATATCTCACCAAATTTCTATGTACAAATATGAACATATCAAATGAAGTCTACTTTTATGTGTATTCTATGAAGCAATAATTTTTTAAAAAATGATAAATAAATATAAGATAGAAGAAAATAGGAGAATAGGCAAACGGGAACTACTGGATACCTAAGGGGGGCAAATTATATTCCACGTTTTATGGTTATGTCAAAATAAACCTGACTATTAAATACAGCAATAATGCATTAAGCATAAATTTTAAAAATTCATCTACAAAGTTATATGTAACTTTAGTCAAAAACCTTTTCAATTATAAGAGCAAAAAACGAACTTATCATGACCTGCTATTCATAGATATTGTGAAATTATAATATTACAATAATCATCAAATAATCACAATATAAATAAGATCCCCATATGAACACATATATATGTAAAAACAGTATGCTTTATTGCAATAGAAAATTCTAGATAAATCAAACCATAACAAAAATAATCTCAGCAACTTAGCTAGGACCTTTCTCAAAATAAATTTAAACCTGTTAGGGCTGTTTATGGGTGAAGAGTCCTTGCTTCCCAAATGCTGAAGTATAACACCAGAGAACTGTGCCAAGGCAGGTTTAGAGCGAAAAGTAGAAGCTTTATTAAAGGACAGTAGAAAAGACTTCTCCCAAGAAGAAAAAGGGGGGCCAAAGAGGTAGAATCCATGAAAGGTATTTTTTTTAAAAACTAAGGTCTTTTTAGCTTTTTTATAGCTGAGGTCTTCCTTCAGCTATCCCTCATTCCTATCACATTCCTGTCCTTTGTTCTGTTATCTTGCAGTGTTGGAATGTAGGTGGGAAGACCCAAAGTGTGGAGGACAGGTGGGCTGAAGGAGTAATCTGGTCAGGAAGGGCTTTTGGATTAGAATCCTTATGTTTGCTGTGAGCTGCTTCATTAAAATTTCCTTGCGATGGGCTCAGGGCCTTGGGGACATTTTCAATTCCCCTTATTCTTGACTCCATCCTCAATATGGTGTTCATTCTTGATCTTACTGGCTATTAGACCCAATTTACCTACATACACTAACTACCTATCTGTAAATCTGGCTCCACTTCCAAGGATATGGCTAAGTAGTAAAGTTCACATAACTTTTACAAAATAATAATAATGAAGAAAGTAAAAATAAAAGAATGTCAAAATAAAAATTAGCTGGCCCAAAAGGAAATTAGGTACCATAATGACAAAATGACAGCCCCTCTCCTGCAGGAAAATTGCCCTTGGAGATTTGATTTTGATAATTATTTCACCTGTCAATCTCCAGCATCTGGTAAGACACTGGGCTGCAGGAACACACCTGCCACATAGTATTTTATGCAGATTCTGAGGATGCCCTCTGAGCTTAAGGAAGGCAGCAAAGAGTCTCTGCAAGTGACATATTCCCCACATGGTTGGCCAGTAGGACTTAGGACATAGTGGCCCAGTGGAGGACTTAAGCCTGCACACTCCAGAGACTGACCAGGGTCCCAATCTGCTAGCTCCTGTTTTCAACACAGCCAGTCTTGTGGTTCCAATAGTCTTCCTCCCCCAGCCTCCATTGCTAGGCCAATGCACACTCACTATTTCATGGTTCTCAGAAGTAGGGCTACTTAGGATCCTCAGTTCCTGCATAGCAGAACGACCTGTGACTCTGAAGTAAGAGACTACAGATGGCAAAAATGGAGGACTCAGGAGATAAGAAGTGAAAGCCCACCATCCTACTCCCTGATGACACACAGGATTGGACAGTTCCCACAAAATTCTCTTGATTGGAAGGGACTTCAGATCATGAACATTGGATCTGATAGAAGTGAGCCCTTTTTTGAGTGACAGGGAATATTATCCAATCCAGGCAAGAATAAGGGCTAGAATCTCAGGTCATTGAGTGCTTTTTTTTTTTTTTTTTTTAATCTGAGAAATATACCCCAGTGTCTCAGGCTGCTGTTATTTTAAGACAAAGTTGTTTTCCCATAAGTGGGAACTACTTTAAATTTAAACTTACATATAAAGTCATTTCAGTTTATGAATTACATATGCTTGTATATTATTCAGGAATTAATATAAAATGATGACAATAATTATAAAATTTTATTGACTGATTGATTGATCTCTGTTCTTTTTAGGTGACAGATTGAAGTTTGAACTGGGAAGAAACCCCCTAAAGTAAAAATGCCCAATAAAAACAAGACATAAGGGGCTGGGATTGTGGCTCAGCAGTAGAGTGCTCACTTCCCATGTGCAAGACCCTGGGTTCAATACTCAGTACCACATAAAAATAAATAAGTGAAATAAAGGTATTGTGTCCAGATACAGCTAAAAAAAATACATTAAAAAAACCATAAGGTATAAGGTGAGAAACCACCCTCTACCTCAGAGCAAAGACTGTTGAAGGAAGGGGGCTTGACTCTTGTCCTTGGAAAGACACACAGAGCACTCCTAGGCTCATCCCCAACCTGCTGAGTTGTTTATCTACAAATAACAGATGACATCTGCTGGGCCTGGTGTCTGTGACTCAGTCAGGCTAGGTGGGGATCCATAGCAACCCCTTAGAAGCCACCAATCAGCATGAAGCAGAGAAAATTCCTGGGATTCCAAATGACCCTTACAGTAGTTTATGGTGGTTGATAACATTTTGGGAAACCATACAATTCAGCATACACTCCCCTTGTGGCCTAAGCCAGTCTGTTCAAATGAATACCCATCTTGTACTAATTAATCACGCTTACCCAACTTGTTCCCACCAGTGAATGTGCTAATCATGTTTTACAGTTGTTTATGATTTTCCCAAGGTGTGTGATGATTTGCTAAGAGATGCTATAATGTATGTGGGGTTCCTGCCTTCCAAAAGAGTTATAAAACTGCTAACCCTGGGCTCAGGGCCTCTAAGCCACCCGTTGGTTTATGTGTGGAGGACTGAGCTAGATTGCAATAAACATCTCTTTGGTGCTTACATCGATCTTGGTCTCTGGTGGTCTTTTGGGGGTCCCATATTTGAGCATAACAGTCTCTCCTGGAACCCATGGGAAAAAAAGACACCATTCCAGTTCTCTAGGACTGTAGTTTTATAGCACAAAAGGTTGCAAAAGGGGGGTGTCTTGAGAACTTACACGAATAACAGAATTTTCATAAGCATAATACAAATGCAGGTAGTAGGTTAATGGTCTAAATGGTTCATCACTCAGGGAGTAAATTTAGATAACAACATCAGAATTTATGATGCACCAGTAAAGTTTCAGAGTGAGTTGTTATTTGGTCAGGGAAAGCCAGAATTTATGAGTCATCACTAAAGTTTCAGCGAGGGTTGTTATCTCATCAGGGAAAATCAGACATGGATGAGTTCAAGGCACTGGAAGGCATTTCAAGCAAGGTTACAAATCAAGGTAATTTATAATGAAGCAGAAATTAATTTTTCATGCCTTTGTGATGAGATGGCTTCCAGTCTTAAATGAAAATTAGGCTGGATTTTTCACTTGCTATAGCCATAGCTTTTAAAGCATATGTTTCATACTTTAAAAGTATGAGCATTAAATTATTAATATTGATTACTACTAATTTTTTAAAAGACAGAATAAAATAGGAAATTAGATATTTGTTATTAAATGCATAAAAATTTTGATTAATATATTGATAATATGAACATGGAAAATTTTGACAATGATAAGAAGACATTTAATATAAGGGCTTCAATATTGTAAGTTCTCATGTTCAATGGGTCATCCTTCAATGTTTTTTTCATTTTTTAGGTCATTTTGAATTACACTTCTTCAAATTTTTGTGAAGTTTATAAATTTAAGATTTTCTATTCTGTAAAGTAGAAAAATGGCAGATTTGAGCTTCTGTCAGGATTTTAAACTTTTAAGCCATGTGTGGCATCTTAGCACTTATTTTTCATATTTGCACACAGTCCAATTCTATAGAGGAATGAGTTGGAGACATAGTATACTGTCCTGAGAAAAGAGAAACATAGTCTACTATCCTGAGAAAAGAGAAATTGCCTTAGGCTATTTCTAAAGCTTTCAACTTTTCTAACTTTTCAGAATTTCTGGTGATTTAGAAAAATTATTTATTTTAACAAATGAATAGTTTGAAATTAATTATCTATCTTTCCTGCATTATTTTTCACTTTCATTGATTTTTTTAAACGAATTAACAGTAGAGAATTCCAAAAGTCTTCCATGTATATTTAAAGTTATGATTCCAATGATCAAGATAGAAAGCAGGAGCAAAACATCATCTAGTTTGGTGGTTCTGTCTCAAACTAGAGAGTTACTTATTTCTGCCATTGTTCACTAGGTTCCTGAGGTTCCAGAAATCACCAACTAACACAGAGAAATGTCTTTTTAGTTTGTTTCTCACAACCAATTCAAGCTAACGTACACTAGTAGCACTATAGTTTCAGATCAAAGTGTGTTTCTAAATAATAAAATATGTATACATAAACATATAAATAAATATAAAATAAAATATAATACTAAATAGATTTTTTTCCTCGATAATCATTTTGTAAATATTTCCCTTTAAACACAGTTCTGGAAACAAAGTGTCACAAATAAGACATAAATCCTACATTGCTACACAGAGTAATTAAGGCACATACTAAGAGCTTGGTATAAAACATAGAGACAAAAATAACTAGAGAACACCATAGAGAATTATACCTAAGTGCTAAGCAGCAAATTCATAGTCTTTAAGTACATGAAGAGACAAGTTATCATAGCAAATTTTATAACTCAGTTGCTGCTAATATACAGAGATAGAGATATTTATTAAGAGATGGTTTTATGCAGATTTTTGGTTTAAAAGGGGAAAGATCAAATAATGTAGGTGATTCAAACATGAGCAATAATATTTTTCTGCATTCAGTACCTTTTTTGAAGATATATGAATTATAATTAGTTCCAACCAGTAAAATGCAGAAATAGTGTAAAGATAATTCACTGTGAGTAAAACTACTTAAAAAGAGAACCAAAACTTCCATTCTTATCCAAATGTTTATTCCTGACAAAAAGACAGCTTCTTTGAACCATTTCTGTAGATATGATTTTTTGTAATAAATATTTTGGTGACTTTTTTTGCATATTACTTAATATATTCATGCTTCACATTTTCTCTTTTGTACTATTTTACTACCTATATTCTGAAAGAAATAAAATTTCTACCTCCTAAACTCTCTTGATATTTGAGAGATCTTTTATATCATTTCTATAATGAATACTGTGCTTTCAGTAAGGAATGACTATTCTTATGCACCTGGCTCATTTACAGGAGTTTTGTTGTGTTCTTTGGTTTTATTTACAGTAAAGTTAAAAAAAAGGTTAATCTTAAACCAAAACACAAAGTAAAGACCTCCAACTCCAATTTTAAATCAAATTAAATCAAGATTGTATTGTGTAGACAAAAGCTGGCCAGGACTGTCTCTTACAAGACCCCATGCTAGAGATCATCCCCCTGATCTTCAGGAAAATATTTTTACAGCACAAAAAGTTACAAAGGAGGTGGGTGCTAAGGTACTTACAGCTAACAAGATTTTGAAAATCATAATATAAAGGCAGATAGCAGGTTAAGGATCTACATGGCTAACATTTCAAGGGAGGGAATAAATTCAGCTCCAGACTTAGAATTTATGAGCTGCCACTGAGATTTAGAGAGAATTGTTATTGGGTCAGTGGGAGCCAGAATTTATGAGGCACCAGTAAAGTTTTAGAGAGGGTTGCTATCTGGTAAGGGATAGCCAGGCATAGGTGAATTCAAAACACAGGTAGAAATTGCAAGCAAGTTTAAAACATCAAAATATTGTCAGGCCAAAGAGAAATTTTAGTTTTCTTATAGAAAACAGAAATAAACTTTTTACCTCTGAAAGCTCTAAGAGAAGATTTTATTTTATGTATTTTCTCACATCTAATGGCTTTTGGCATTCCTTTGTTTGTGAGCATAAATGCTTCTCTTCTGTGTTCACGGGGCTTCCAAACCAAACAATCTAGGTAAGCCCTTCTCATAGGGAAGATGTTGCTAACATAGCAAGTAACTACCTTTAACCCACAAGGTTTGACAACCATATTGCAGGATATGAAAGACCCTCCAATATGCTTGTTCTTCCAACCATTGTTGGCAATGACTTACAAAATTCAATTCATTGCACAGAATGAGTGAGGTGGATCTCTGCTCTGCAGTCCAGAACAGGAGGTAAAAGATCCCCAAAGGGAGTTTAGACAGGGCTTTACATGACATAGCTGACAAAATATAAAAACAAGAGAAAACATAAATTCAGAGAGAACCATACCCACATAATCTCATTTGACAGAATCAAATTCATTAGAGGAACAGATGACTGAGGCAAATCTAAAGGGATTTAACTATATTTTCTTTTTCTAAATTGCTATTAATGTCTCCCACAATTATAGAGTTCTGGATCTCCTCAGTTATTACTTTATCATTACCTTCAACCTACAATGCATGAGGTATACTGAATTTACCCTACTCATGTACTTATCACTTATTTTTTTCTATAGAAATGCATATGAATATGAATATATTTTTCCCACATTTCTAAGATTCTACCCTGAAAATTTCTGTGACATCACTTTCCTGAAATGCATTTTTATTATTTCATGTCAGTTCATCTAAGTATTCCATATCATGTGTTGGAAAAGATGAGACCACCCTAAGGCCCTTCTTATTTGACTATTTATGAACTATAATTAAAGGTCAACATCAGTACCTCCACAGAACTTATGTCTCATTCACCTTTCTCATTCATAGTGCTTTATTTTTAAGTAGGTAGCAGAAATTTTATTTTGAAGAAGAGTAATGATTTAAAGCCATTCAGTGTACTTTCGAGGATCCCAAAAACCTATGTTTGTGGTTCTTAAACAACCTTACCACTGAAAGACCTGGATTATACTTCAGGTTGAACACTGATACTATGCTTCCAATGGAAATGGTTTCTTGGTTATGAATATTGTCTTTCCCTTTCTTCTATAGTCTTGGAAATGTGTAGATTGTGTGAAGTTTTAGAATCACTATTTTCAACACACTTAGCATGGACCCATTTGATAATAGAAGACATCTATATTCTGAAAATAAAGGCCCTTCACCAAGGCCTAAAGAAGTGATAAAATAGTCTCTGGAAAGAAATAACAGTCATCCATTAGATTATTTTTAAAAAATACTAAGAATAAGTTTAGTTAGTAATGCATTACTGTACTAGGAAAAGTGATATAAATGCAATTTCAATTTTTAAAGTTGTTTCTGATTACTACAAAGAGAGTATAAAAAGCTGGTTACATGGGCTGGAGTTGTGTCTCAGTGGTAGACTACTTTGCTAGCATGTGCAAAAGCACTGAGTTTGATTCTCAGCAATACATATAAATATTATTTGTTTTATTTTTTAAATACATGACAGCAGAATGCATCGTAATTCTTATTACACATATAGAACAATTTTTTCATACCTCTGTTTGTATATAAAGTATGTTCACATCAATTCCTGACTTCATATTTGTACTTTATTTTTTTAAAGAGAGAGAGAGAGAGAGAGAGAGAGAGAGAGAGAGAGAGAGAGAGAATTTTAATATTTTTATTTTTTAGTGCTCGGCGGACACAACACCTTTGTTTGTATGTGGTGCTGAGGATCAAACCCTGGCAGCACGCATGCCAGGTGAGCGCACTACCACTTGAGCCACATCCCCAGCCCCATACATGTACTTTAGATAATAATGTCTATCACATTCTACAATCCTTGCTAATCTTTACTCAACACTCCTACACTGGCTACTTCACATAAACTGCCTCAGGGATTTAATGCAGTAATCAAAAAATTGTCTGCAGCCTATGCAGTTCTGTTGGAATGGCTATTATAAAAAACTAAAATTGTCATGCATGGTGGCATATGCCTGAAATTCTAGAAGCTATGGAAAATGAAACAGGTGAATTGTTAGTTCAAAGACAGCCTCATTAACATAACAAGGCTACAATCAACTTAATGAGAGCCTGTCTCAAAATATAACATAAAAAAGAATGTGGATGTATCTCAGCGATATGCAACTCTGGGTTCAATATTCAGCACCAGACCATACAAAACCAAGCAAATATCTCATAATTAATAGGGATTCCACAGTACACAAATATGTAAAAATGTTGGTGACATTTTTAAATACATTTAATAAATATATTTTAAATAAATTTAATAAATATCTTTTATAAAAGGGTAAAGATTCTTTAAAAGCCCTAAACAAAAATGCACATAATCCACTAGTAATAACTTGGGGTAGAAGTGCAAGGTCGTACATGCCTGTACTCCCAGTGGCTTAGGAGAATAAGAGGTAGAAAACTAGGGGTTTATTCTCAAGTTAAAGACCAGCCTCAAGAACTTGGCAACGCCCTAAGAAACCCAGTGAAACCCTCTCTCAAAAATCAATCAATAAATAAAAGTGTTGGAGATTGGGTATGTAGCACACTGGTAAAATTCCCTGGGGTTAATCTCCATTATTTAAATAAATAAAAAAATATAAATTATAATTCTTTTTAAAAAAAATTCCATACAATCTGCTAATAATAACTCTGGGTATATATGTAAAAAATTTGGAATCCTTTTGCTAAATATATTGCCACACATCTATTTTTATTGTAACTTTATTCACAGTATCTAATAAAAAGAAACAAATGAAGTACCTTTTAGATAGAAAGTATATCATAAAATGCCTTCCAGTTGCAACGCATCCAATTAGTCCATCCCTTCAGAAGCTACATACTTAAAATTCAAACTGGTCCCTAGAATGCAAGACTCAGATAGTGGTGTTTTCTAAATACTCCAAAAAATATGGAATCTCTGAGATCCTTGTTTCAGATATTCTAAAACTCAGAACTAGGTCATATGGGAAGTCAGAATGAGAACACAACACACAGAAAATTCTTTAATGGGGAATCTTAACTCAGACACTGTCATAACCAAAAGCAGTGTTGGAGATAAAAAATAGAATCTGTTTCACTATTATGTATTCAAATCAAATATATATTAGAGAAAAGTTAAGGGTACTGGTTGAAATCTACCTATAACAGCTATTAAAAATGTAGCAGGGGCTGGGTGTGTGGGTGCAAGCCTGTAATCCCAGTTGCTGAAGAGGCTGAGAAAGAGTTATCAGAAGTTCAAAACCAGCCTTAGCAGAAGCGAGGTGCTAAAAAACTCAGTGAGATCTTTTCACAAAATAAAGTAAAAAACAAAACAAAAATACTGGGGATTTGTCTTAGCAGTGAAGTGTTTATGAGTTCAATCTCCAATATGCCCAATAAAATATGTTCCAGGTGGCTAGGGCTGGAGCTCAGTGGAGCTCTTGTCTGACACATGAGAGACACTGGAATCAATTCTCAGATCCACATATAAGTAAATAAAACATAAGGTCTATCAACACCTTTATATATATAGTACCAAGATATTGACATGGACTTTGATCTAATTTGACTGTACTTTAGCCCTTAAGATTGAAGTTGGCAAGGCATAATGGTGCATGCCTGTAATATCAGCTGTTTACAAGACTGAGAAATAAAATTGATGAATTCAAAACCAGTCTCATCAATGGTGAGGCACTAAGCAACTCAGTGCAACCCTGTCTCTAAGTAAAATACAAAATATTGGTACAAATGTGGCTCAGTGGTAGAGTGCCCCCTGACTTCAATCCCTGGTTTCTCCCCCCCAAAAAAATGAGACTGAGTAAATAGCTCAGCTTGTAGAGTGCTTGCCTTCTTAGTATGAGGCCCTAGGGTCAATCCTCAGTACAGAGAGTGAGAGAGAGAGAGAGAGAGAGAGAGAGAGAGAGAGAGAGAGAAAGATTGAACTTGCATGTAATTTAAATTCAAGTTAGTCCCACTTCTATTTTTTCCTACCACACCAGAATAAAAGTGTTTCTTGAAATGTTTGGAATATTTCTGTGGGTTATTTATTAATTTATTTATTATTTACTTATTTTTATTTGGTGCTGAGGATCGAACCTAGGACCTTGCATGTTATAGGTGAGTGCTCTATCAGTGAGCCACAACCCCAGTTCCTTCTGTGGGTTATTTTAATGAAATGGTCTGACCATAAATAAGTAAGTAAACAAATTAATTAATAAATAAATACACCCTCAACTGATGACCCATTACAGTTTTTAAAAAATTTTTAAATGGGACACATAAACCTCATTTAGGAGAGATTCATTCTTTTTAATGTCACCTAATATTATTCTGCTTTTTTCTCATGTGAAAATCTCAGAATGAAAAATGAAAATCTTTTAAAAATGCCCTCCAGTTCTTGAAGAAAAACATTATAAATGATGCATACATTTGAAATAAAACATGGGGAAATAATGATTAATAATGCTGAAAGTGGAGTTTTTAGATGAACCAAAATTTCTCAGTTTTCCATGAATCTGGGTGCTTGTTTCATAAATTTTGAAGAAAAAAAATTATTTAAGCCAGAAGAAATAGAACGGCCACCATGTTGTATGAGGATTGATATCAGAAAAAAAAATCATTTTTGTGTGCCATCTTAGAAGTTTACTGATGGTTTTGGGCAGAACATGGAGCATAATGCATTTAAAATAGGCTTTGGAAAAGGCATCCTGACTACCATATGGGTTCACTTTTATTCTTTCTGTGACCCATCCTTTTTCCTTCAAATTCAATAAGAAATCACTCCTGGGACAAAGGACTTTGTAGAAGGTGTTCCCACAAGTGGGATTCAAGGTCTTTTACTTTTGAAATAGGCCTTAATGGTGCTCATTAACATCTTTCAGTTAGCCACCAGGTGTCTTTGAGTGAGGCCCATTATCTGCATTACATGGTCATTATTAAACTTATTCTCTGTGAACAGAGAACCCTAGTTTTGGATATGTGAACAGAGAGTTAGAAAACTAGGGGTTTATTCTGAGACCTATGGAGAGATAATCTGAAGTTCTGAATTTCAGGTTTTTGTTCTGGATTTGAGATACTGCTTCTGCTACATTTAAAAATCTCAGGACTCATGAAGAGAATGAGTTAAAAGCCAGCATCATCAAATGTGTGAGGCCCTAAGAACTTCAAAGTGACCCTGTTTCTAAATAAAAATATTAAAAAAGGATGGGAATGTGAATCAGTGGATGAACACCTCTGGGTTGAATTTCTGGTACCGAAAAGTAAACAACAAACAAACACGCACACACAAAAAAAATAATAAACAAACAAATGAACAAACCCTCATGAGTAACAAGCCCTAAATCAGCAGCCTCTATCATGCTTGAATACAACAAATGTAGTTGTGGTTCTCTCCTGGTAATTATCTCAGTCTTCATTATGCATTCTGGAGACATGCTGGAATCATGGGACATGGAAGCCCACAAAGGGCTTTAGAAAAAAGCTGGAAACACCTTACAATTATGGAACAAAATGCCCAGGTTTTCAACTGCTGATCTAAGCCTCACTAGACTAGTCAGAGGGAGGTGAACGCTAAGTTACCACAGAGAGACTTTCTGGCCACAAGACTCTGGAGAGGACCATGAGGACTCCCTAGCCATGACTACCAGTTTCCACCATTGCCACTTCTGTCAGCTTTAAGCCACCTTCCTACCCAGTCTCAAGATAACAAGGCACACTTACCATTTCCTGGCTCTCAGGGTTCTCAGTGTTCTCCCTGTGATTTGTTTTCAGTTTCTGCATAGCACAGACACCTGCTCTTGGATCCAGGACAGAAGCAAACAAAAAGACTGAAAAAATGGTGGGCTCCAGACACCAAGGGAACAGAAGATTGTGGACGCCCTCCCCCGCATCACTGGCTGCATGAGGGTTGGACAGTTCTCACCTAAGAGACTGATTGGTCAAGGCTTCATGCCCTGCCTCCAACCTGAGCCAAGTGGGTGCAGAATCAAAAACTGAATGACAGGCTGCTCCATTGTCACTGTTAAAAGACTATAGATCAGGGCTGAGGATATAGCTTAGTCAGTAGAGTGCTTGTTTTGCTGATTAAGGCCATGGATTCAATCCCTTGCACTACACACACACACTCTACTCCCCCCAAAAAAATAAGTAAAGGACTTTGGGGACTAGGATTATGGATAAGAGGTAAAGCACTTCTCTAGCATGCGTGAGGTACTGGGTTGAACACCCAGCACTGCATTAAAAAGCCACCCAAGAAAGGATGTGGCTCATATGGTACAGCACTCCCTGGCATGCGGGCGGCCCAGTTTTGAACCTCAGCACCCCATGTTGTGTCCGCCAAAAACTAAAAGTAAATATTAAAAAAAAACCAACAAACAAACTACTAATGACATTTGCCAAGAATGAAAGAGATCCAAATCTAGATGAATACCCTGACCTCCGTCTCTATATTCATGTGTCAATAAGCAAGAAGGTAAACTTCTCTGTGTCTAATCACTAAAATAAGGGGATAGTGATCATTTTCTTCAGTGGGAAGTGATTAAAAATCATTATTATGTATAAAGTACTTTAAATGTGAAAAATCTATTTTGGACATGTATAATGATTTTGGACATGTATAAAAATATTGTATAACTAACAATAATTTGTAATTTTATTATATAGTAGTTAATAAGAACCACAGAGATGCTATACCTATAAAGAACAGTCATTCTTTTTTTTTTAATGAAAAAAAACATCACCATAGTTTGAACTTATATTTATTATGAAGCTAGTCATACTTAAAATTGTTTCTCCATTCAGTATTACTATTTCAACAATGTTTGTTAGTTTATTTTCACCACATTATGGTTTTTCTTTTTTTTCATTCTTTCTTTTTCTCTTTTTTATTGGTTGTTCAAAACAATAAAAAGTTCTTGACATATCATATTTCATACATTAGATTCAAGTGGGTTATGAACTCCCATTTTTAGCCCAAATACAGATTGCAGATTCACATCGGTTACACATCCACATTTTTACATAATGCCATTAGTAACTGTTGTATTCTGCTACCTTTCCTATCCTCTACTATCCCCCCTCCCCTCTTCTCTCTCTACCCCAGCTACTGTAATTCATTTCTCTCCTTGTTTTTTTCCCATTCCCCTCACAACCTCTTATATGTAATTTTGTAAAACAATGAGGGTCTCCTTCCATTTGCATGCAATTTCCCTTTTCTCTCCCTTTTCCTCCCACCTCATGTCTCTGTTTAATATTAATCTTTTCCTCCTGCTCTTCCTCCTTGCTCTGTTCTTAGTAGCTCTCATTATATCAAAGAAGACATTTGCATTTGATTTATAGGGATTGGCTAGCTTCACTTAGCATAATCTTCTCTAATGCCATCCATTTCCGTGCAAATTCCATGATTTTGTCACTTTTTAGTGCTGAGTAATACTCCACTGTGTATAAATGCCACATTTTTTTATCCATTCATCTATTGAAGGGCATCTGGGTTGGTTCCACAGTCCAGGTATTGTGAATTGTGCTGCTATGAACATTGATGTGGCAGTATCCCTGTAGTACGCTCATTTAAGGTCTTCAGGGAATAGTCAAAGAAGGGCAATAGCTGGGTGAAATGGTGATTTGACCCAGATTTTTTCAATCAAAAATTCTAAAGTATAAATCATCTACTATGACTGTTTAGCCTAAAGCAAGATACTCATTGAATACAGTATAAGAAGAAAGCCATAATTTTGTCAGAAAGATAACACTTGTAAATTCAGGTACTATCTATAGTTACTGGCTTGGTTAGGTATCTAATTGTTACTATCTATAGAAACCAATCAATTGAACAAAAGTTTCAGGCAATTAATACCTGAGTAAAATAGTACTTTTGTTTATGTAGAAATACTAAGTTTATATATCTTTCTTTTCTAACAAGCTGAACATAGCATCAAAACCCCAATCTCTCAATATACAGGAATTTAACCAAGACTTTTTACTGAACAACCAATTTATTCAGTTAAGTGAGTTTAGTGATTGCTGTCTGAGCCAAAATGTTTTTTCTCTGCATGCAAATCTGGGTCAGCTTCATGTAACATAAGGTCAAATGATTATAGGAATCCTCAAAGTTAAGCACTGCAGAGAAACAGCATGAATAATTTTCTTTCAAAAATGTTAAAAACTGATGTTACCAATCTACCATTGCATTTATTGAAAATCACAATGTTTTACCCAGGAGACATCTAATTTTCTGCACCAAAACTCACTTTAAAAGGCTCCAGTGTAAATTCATTGCAGAATCTATTTCTAGGTAAATAAATAATTTGACCCATGTATGGAATTTTTGAATAGATGCCAATTAAACAGGAGAGAAGAGCTGAAAAAATAAATTGTCATTTTAATTTTAAAGTAGTTGATCTTGAGCTATTACCATTGACAGTAGTTAGAGAGTCGGGCCATTTCTCTATTGAGGGCTCTTAATTTGTGAAAATAGTATCATACTATCAGCACAGTAGAAAACACATCTTTTGAATTCTCTAAGGCAAAAAATGTATTATTTTCTCAAGTTTCTTTGAGTAAATAATTGTCTCAAAAAATTTCTACTCTAAAATAGTGCTATTATATAGTCTTGCTCAATCCACTGTTTTCTCAAGAGACTGAAAACCATTACACATTGTTACCAGGCTTACTTCAAAATTTCTTTGGTGGTATTCCTGAAAAATATGAATACTGAGACCTTTTACTTCCTATAGGGAAATCCTCTTCCATCATCTTATAATCCTAATAAAGAGTGGAAAGAAGTATCTTGTTTTTCAAGTTTTTATACCTATATATGTTTGTATACAATTATATATAAAATTCTTTGAAGTAATTTATATATATATATATATATATATATATATATATATATATACACATACCCCCACACATTGCCTACATAAAAATTACTTTAAGGATAATATGTTTAATATACCTGGAGAATTTAACTGCAATGTGGTCTCTTGTACATGAATTCATGTAGCTGGTTTCAGTGGTACACGCCAGAGTCTCGGGATGCTGAGGCAGGATGATTGTGAGTTCAAAGCCAGCCTCAGGAATTTAGCGAGTCCCTCAGCAACTGAACACAGTGATATCCTGTTTCTACATAAAATACAAAAAAAGGGCTGAGTATGTGGATCAGTGGTTAAGCATCACTGAGTCCAATCCTTGGTACCAAAAAAATAAATAAATAAATAAATAAGGAATGCATTCCTGCAATCATGTAGGCATGCATAATGCATAAGTACATGGATTCAAGTTTAAACAAAAATAAACATGGTAAAATTTTACTAAACACCAATAGTTGGTAAAAAAAAAAAATTAAAGAAACTAAGTGTTAAAATACTTACATATTTACTGGAATACCATGAACTATTATCAATTATGTTGTAAACATTGAAAACATGAACATTTAATAAACTATAATGTTATCAGAAAAAAAATATTTTTTAAACATTACACTTAACATTATCACTTGCTATATAATAACAGGGAGGCATCATTTAATCTTAATGCCTTCACATTTTAGGGTCTAAGTTTTAGATAGAAGAAGACCATCACTAGTCTTTGGTCATGTGGGCCTACAGATACCTAATGTTAAAAAATCTACAGAATTTACAGTTATTGAATGAATTAATTTGGGAGTATTATGACTATGGGTAATTAATTTTTTCTTTGATTTACCTTTTTTATAGACTTCACGGTATGTTCTACTTTTGTAATAAGAATATTCCCTTTCAAAAAAATTTTTAATACAATTAAAAGTAAATTAAGACTTGGAATAGATTTAGTTTTTAGTAATCAAAAAAAAAAAACTTTGGGGCTCAGAAGGGAATATAGTACATGGGTTGAAAGTTTGCATTTTAGAGTTATGTTTTTCTGAGTCTGAATTCTATCTCTGCCTCTCGTACTTAACAAGGAACACAGCTCTCTAGACAATGGTGTTGTAAACTTCAAATACAATAGTGCTTGCAAGGTACTTGGCACTCATAGTTAGTTTCAAAGGATAGTTGTTTTTATTATTACCTTAAAATCTAATTTTAATAAAATGAACAACCTACAAACTATTAGACATTTCACACTTTGTACTCTTTTTGACAATAAAATATTTCTAAACCTTTAACTCATACTTGGACCTGGGCAAATACTCACTCAATTTTTATTGTATTTTCCACTTAACATATTATTCTAGGGTAGTGAAAAAGGCAACCAGTTCTCATGGCAATGACAAACATGTCTACCTGGAAGTCATATTTGATACTGGAAACTTGAAACTACTCATTCCTTTAAATAAGAAACACAACCCTTCATTTGAAATACAAGTTATATTATACTCACAAACATATGGACAAAAGTGTTAGGGAATAATTGGTTGTGGTTGTTTTTCCTTTTCTGTGAAGGTGAGGATTAAACCCAAGGCCTTACAATTGCTAGGCAAATGCTCTACCACTGAGGTATACTCCTAGTCCCAAATATATGTATTGTATACAATCTCTTTAAAAAATCTGTTATGTACGTCATTAATAACAAAATATGCTTATTACAAGATGAATTTTTTTTTCAGAGTAGAAATTAGAAATTTATTAAAGGACAGCAGAAAAGACTTCTCCCGGAGGAAGAAGGGGACCCAAAAGGTGGGAATCCGTGGAAGGGCTGTTTTTTCCCATTTTTATAGTTTTGGTGATGGAATATAGGTTGAAGGGGTTAGGATACAGGTGGGCCCAATTATCACCTTTTGGGATGGGCTTATCATTTCTCTAGGAATGGCTATCTCCAAATCTGTTGGGGGCTGTTTCCTGAGCTCCATTAACATTTCTTTGAGGTGGACTTTGGCCTAGAGCCTTTTCAGGACTTCATTAACATTCCATGAATTGTCCTGCATTTTCCCTGAGTCATTCCCAGCATGGCCTCCATTTTAGATTTCACTCGATATTAGACCCGATTTACCTAACTACACTGACTACCTAACTTTAAATCTGGCTTCATTCCCCCCTCTAATTTGGGAACTCCTTACTGCTGTAAGCAAGGGGGCCGAAGAAAATCTTTCTGGCTTCTTCAGGCTGAAAAGGGACAGTGTGGGGCAAGCATGTTGGAATCTCCCTTTAAAAATTGGGTCTATCGAGTGGGTCCATGATAGAAGTATGATTGAGAAGTAATAGACTGGAAGGCCATTTGAGTGATGGGTGGCCTATAAGAGAAACAAGAATTAATTAGTACTGGAACCAGATTGATGCAGCAATAAATCCCATAGCACAGGAATATGCCAATGAGTATGATGGCAAAGACAAAGACTAACAATGTTTTCCACCAGGAAGTACCAAGAACCAGGAGCTAAGATATTGTTTCCATGACGAAGTTGCTGAGGACATGGCTTCTGTCTGAGCATGTAAATCTTTAAGGATATTCGTCACATTGCCAGAATTATCAGGGGTGTAAACACAACATTTAACTTTTAGGGTTACAGATGTCCTTTTCCTTAAGATACAGTTTAATAACTTAATGTCATCTGAGCTTGCAAAATCCTTTTACTAGTATGACCTCTGTGTCTAATAGAGAAATATTTAATTCTGTTACTTAGGGCTGGATAACCATACTAGCAAACATTAAGCCTACCTGCGTAGGTTAGAAATAAAGGCCTTGAACTAAAAACTACTCTGGCAGTTTCTTTTGATAGTAATCAGGCATTCCTGTCTGAGAATCTCTTTTGAAGCCTCCTGTTTACTTATTTATGGAAGTTACATTTAACTATTATTTTATTTAAAATGCCCAGGAATAACTGTGTTTTGGCTTTGACTGTCTTTGCTAAGTGTTTAAGATGAAGCAAGTCAAACTGACTTTTGTTTCTATCTATTGTTAACAGTCAGCTGAGTTTCCTTGGGAGTCCTCAGGAACTTGCAGCAGCTTCTCAGATCTGCTAGTGCCATTTGTGCTAGGATGGGTCCAGGCCCTGCTTGACCATGTGGCTTCTCTCGGAAGCATCAGGGATGTCTCCATTTTCTGATGACCCTCCTCTTCACAGCAAATGCACTGATTGGCTTTCTGTTCTCCACTGGTCTCATTAATCTCCCTGATCGGGAGGTTATGTGGCCTAGAGTTGCAAAGCTCTTTGGAAAAGTCCCCTATCCCCTGACTCAGACTGACTCAGAGGGCAAGAGCCAAATTTTTAATTTTAAAACTTAATCTTTTCTTAGTTCAATATTTATTTCCAGATAATCATATGAATAAATAAATCATGTATGCTAATTTTAGGATATGCAATGTAAATAAATTGAATCATCTTCCAGAATAATTAAGATAAATTCCCCTTGCATAATAGCAATTTTTACCATCCAAATATCTAAAATAATAGCTTTCTTCATTTTCATACCTCTTAGTTAATAAGAAAACTCATGTGTTTTAAAATAATACTTAACCTTACTGATTGAATATAAGTCAAGGAAAAGTAGGATCTTTTAATTTGGCAATAGGAAGGAAACATTTAAAATTTAAAGGAAATTAAGCTTTTTAAAGTATTTCTTCAAAATTTCCCAAAATCAAGATTACATAAGGTAAATTTTTTATCTTTCTGTTCTCCAAAAAAATACTAGTTCATTCTTAGTTACATTATACCCTAAAACAAAATCCTGATTCAATGAAATATGTATTTTTATCTTTAAGCATTCTAAAATGGTAAGATATTTCTTACTGTTCATATAACTGGAAATAAAATAATTATGCTTAAACATTTTCACTTTAGATTCTAAATTATAATATCTTGTATTTTCAAAAACTCTCCTAGTAATTGAATTTCTACATTTATCTCAGTTTTTAAATACACATATTAATTAGTAATTCATACTTTAATATGTAGCATGTTATAATGAATTAAATGCTTAAAAATTACAAGACAATGATAGCGAGGGTATTTTAAATGTTCTAAAGATTAGTATCTCCCATTTATATTGCTTTGCTACATAATTTAAAAAAATGGAATTGCAGACTCAATATAGCAGAGTGAATCTGTGCTACCTCATCATGCACAGATTTTTCTAGCTTCATAAATGACATTATGATCTTGGATTTGAATTTCACCTTTCTGTGTGCTAAAGAACTACATCTTGGGTTAACTGAATCTATTTCACAAGACTGTTGGAAAAAAAAATTTCAAAGTGGCTTCATAGAAATATACTAGACAAATTTAAGATATAATCTATGAGAACTTAATTTTCTTTATTTCACAATGTTACATTACTCGAACTCATATGCCAAAATGCCCCAAGACAATTGATACAAATCCACTGAGAATATTACATTCAGAGAACTGTAATTACTGGTTAGTAATTCAATTTTCCTAAGAGGCAAATACTGGATCACTTGCTCTCCCAGAAAAAGAGAAAGGAAAAAAAAAGTTTTAAATGATGTAACTTGGACATTTTACAAAGTAGTTCATATTTTTTAGTTGTAATTTCTTCATGGATATGAACTTGATCTTCAGAGATAATATCCCTTATAAGCTCATCATATTTATTTCTTTCCTAAAACATACAAAAACAGAATCACTTAAGTATTTAAATTCTTAATTTTTTTTTTACTATTAGAAATATGTCACTACAAAGAAACACATATTAAGCTGCGTACTCTTAAGTACAAACTTTAGCTTTAAAGACTGGAATTGAAAGATCTCAGGCCCACCCGTGAGGAACTCATGTTTACATAGATCTGTGCCTGACAGTTGGCTGGGTGTAAGAGCCAGAATTCAAGATAGGCCCAAAGAGGAGCAGATTCATATTTCTGAAATCTCCTCTCTCCTTGACAGAAAAATATTTAACTGTAACTTGATATTGTCTATAATGTCATTTCCATATACCTTTTGAAAAAGATACCACCAGGAAACAACTAAACATTCTATAATACATTTCTCTGTTTTTTTGCAACAAGGTGAATTCACCTTCCCATGGCTTTCTCAAGATCATAAATAAAAAGCACTGCAAGAGGATACACAAAGAAAGCAAAGTAAACTAAGGACAAGATGAATTTCCTGTCTATATTCTTCATGGTGGTAATTTCTTAAAATATAATGATGTAATTGTTTAGTTTCATCTTTAAGTATTGAAATTGATGAAAAGAATTTGACAACACATAAAAATATGTAAGCTAGTATGTGACTAGAGATTGCCATGTAAACTAAATGAAATGATTAAATGTAAAAATGAAAATGTAACAGGACTTATATAGTCTTTGTGTTTTAACAAATTACAATTTTCATTTTGGGTATATGTGGATATTATTGTACGTGTACCTTAAAAACATTAATTTTCTGAGGGCAGACCATTAATTGGGTCCAATTCACTCTTAACATGAATTGTAAACTCTCTATTATTCAATCTTCCCTCAGTCTGATAGCTGTGAACTCCCAGGTTATCATGAGTATGGCTAAGATGCACTGTGCGGTGCTCATTCAATAATTTGCTGCTGTGGTGCTTGAGTTCCTGTGGTTCTTGATGCCTGAGGTAGTTTTTATTCTTTTTCCCAGCTTGCATTCCATACTTTCATCAAAATTTTAGAGATGTATCTCAAAGCCATCTAGAAAATATCTATTTTCTTAGTAATGGACCCCAACAACACATTGCAGTAATACGTTAAATTTATAAATCCTTCCAAGCCTATAGTAAGTCTTTCTAAGAAGGACTGGAGATTTGTAAACTCACAGAAATGCAATAATGTATTATTGATATTATTGATTTTTGTTAATGATATGCTCATACTGATTAAAAATTTCTTAGTGTTATAATTGAATATGACATGTAGTAACAATACAGTTACATAGAAAATGACAAGAAAATCAGTACTATGTATAACTATTTCTAATTTACATGGCAAGTTTGAGGCTAAATTTATTTAAATTTCCATTTGTCTAGCCAATAGATAACCAAGTTATTTTTTTCAAGCTTTGTGTGTATGTGTGATGTGTGTATGTGTGTGTGAGTGTGTATATATATATATATATATATATATATATATATATATATATATATATATATATATATGATTCAAATATTTGTATATACTTTCACACATTCTTGAAAATGTTCTGTAAAATATTTTAGCTGGATAATTTAAGTGTATAAGCAAAGCTGAAATTTAAAATTTAAATTCCAGGTAAGATTATGATCCAGTAATTAAAAAAATACTACGTTAACAAAAAATATAAAATGGCCCAGGAATTTTTAATGATTTGTGTGCAGACCTTTGTTCTTAACCTCAGAAACACAAATCTGAGCTAGATGTTTTTAAATAGCAGACGATTATTAACCAACTTAAAAGACTAATGGATATTTGTTCATAATTGTCTATTATTTAAAAGCAGTGCTCTTTATAGTTTGAATCTGGTGCTACTAGAATCATTACACTAGGAAAAATACTAACAAGCATAAGCTTCTTCTAACCTATAGATATTTTCTGACATGTTGCTCACCATCTCTAGCAGTCAGAGAAATGCAAAGCAAAACCACCCTAAGATACCATCTCACTCCAGTAAGATTTGCAGCCATTAGGAAGTCAAACAACAACAGGTGCTGGCGAGGATGTGGGGAAAAGTGTACTCTTGTACATTGCTGCTGGGAATGAAAATTGGTGCGGCCAGTTTGGAAAGCAGTATGGAGATTCCTGGGAAAGCTGGGAATGGAATCACCATTTGACCCAGCTATTGCCCTTCTCGGACTATTCCCTTAAGACCTTAAAAGCGCATACAACAGGGATACTGCCACATGGATGTTCATAGCAGCACAATTCACAATAGCTAGACTGTGGAACCAACCCAGATGCCCTTCAATAGATGAATGGATAAAAAAAAATGTGGCATTTATGCACAATGGAGTATTATGCAGCACTAAAAAATGACAAAATCATGGAATTTGCAGGGAAATGGATGGCATTAGAGCAGATTATGCTAAGTGAAGCTAGAAAATCCCTAAAAAACAAATGCCAAATGTCTTCTTTGATATAATGAGAACAACTAAGAACAGAGCAGGGAGGAAGAGCAGGAGGAAAAGATTAACATTAAACAGAGACATGAGGTGGGAGGGAAAGGGAGAGAAAAGGGAAATTGCATGCAAATGGAAGGAGACCCTCATTGTTATACAAAATTACATATAAGAGGTTGTGAGAAAAGTGGGAAAAAAAGCTTATTCTAATCTATAGTTATTTTATGACATGTTGCTAGTATAAACATGGTGATTACTTATTGCATGAGGATCAGAAAAAATTTTCAAGCACTTTATATTAACTTTTATTTTTATTTGCAAAAAGTCAAATACAAATGTTAATACACACACATATATTCTGTGATAAGATTTCTTTGATCTTACATTTATTATTTTTTTATAATGACATTTATTTTAACATCTTCTATAAATCAGGCAACTGTAAGAACCACTTACCCCCTCGCACGTCTGAAAACACTTGCCTGTTAACTGCTAAATACCTGGCACTTAGAATGTACCTCATTCATTTAATGAGCTCAAAAATAAACTTTGCAAGAAATAACTGGTGGGGCTGTGGTATTCAGTGATAGGGTTTTAATCCTCACCACCACATTAAAAGAAATAAATAAAAGAAAGGTATTGTGCACATCTGTAACTAAAAATATTTTTAAAATATAACTGATGATTACATTATAACACTACTTTTCAATTTTATTCTGTTCAACAACCTGAGTTAGCATGCCCTTATCAACCTTCCTGCCTATATCAATATAGTGTTTCACAGATAAACTTTCACTTCTCACATGAAGTTCCCTTTCAGAAGGAAAATGCATCCTATTCCCTGGTTCCAACACTCATTGACTTTTTTTCTTCACTTAATCTAAAATTACTGCCAATATAAGTTTTGAAAGCCTCATGAACCCTGAGAACTGAAATTGTAGCAGTCTTGAACTCAGACAGTTAGCATGAAAACCAAAGAAGGCACTGACCTCCTGGTGGACTCCCAGAAGCACCCAGTTAGGAAAAATGAGCTCTGCTTGACATCACTGCCCATCCAGTGTTCCTAGCTAAGTTCTTGAAACCTTCTATTCAATGCCTTTTCCTTCAGTTCTAAAGCAAACATTCAAAACTTGAATAAACTAAAATTTACCTCAGCAAAATGATTCAATAACTTCCATGATATAAAATGTTTTCTTCTTTAACTAAAGTGATCAATATTAGAAAATGGGAGGGGGAGTATAGTGTGCATAACAGAATGAAGACAAATAGAATGAATGTGTTCTCTCTATATTATATTTGATTTTTATAAAAAAATGGTTTTATCAATACTCAGATCTGTCCTGAAGGTTTGCAAGCTCACTTTGCCACTGAGATAGCCCTAGTCCACAGAGAAGAAAAACTGTCTAATAATTTAAGGTGAATGTCAGAGATTCAGTATAAATCATACCATCATTTTCATTTTAATTCAGGACAAAAGTAATATTTATTTTCTCTGTGTCCCAAAGATGCCATACTCTTGCAATTATTAAGTTCCTTAGATGATTATATAATTCCTCAGAGTCTTATTCCTACATGGGAAAACTAATTATTGCATAAATGTCAATTATTTGAGAATTAATTTATAAGAGTTGTGCAAGATTGGAGAATATAACAATTGAGATTTTTTAGGTTTTATTTTATTTCTGATTGATATAATAGGATGTTTAAACACTTGTATACATTGTTTAATCATACATTCACGGTAAACAACAAATCCTTCTTAAATATTTATCATTTCTTAAAGTAAGAACCTTCAGAATTCTCTCTTCAATTCTTTATACATTATTGCTAAGTCACTCTACTTTACAATAAAACTCCAGAAATTATTCCTTCGAACTATAAAACTATTCCTATTGACAACTTCCCTACCCCTTCTAAATCTTGCCTAACCACTGTTCTACTCTCAACTTTTAAGAGATCAACAGGTTTAGAGTTTATTGTTTTTCACTGAGTCTTTTTACTGAAAGTAATGCTTTTACATTTTATTTGAAATAGAGATAATAGATAATAAATCTTGAGAGCTTCTGAATTAGATCATTTAAATAAACAACTCATTTTAAAAACCTAAAAAATGGGTAACAAAAAAATAATCTTAAAGAAGATGTTACTTTAGATGTGGATACAAATGTGCATGTCCAAGTGTGTACGCATGTTCATGTACACAGTAAAAAAAAGAATTGCAGGGGCTGGGGTTGTGGCCAGTGGTAGTATGCTTGCCTAGCACATATGAGGCACTGGGTTCAGACCTCAGCACCACACAAAAATACATAAAACAAAGGCATTTTGTCCAACTACAACTAAAAAATATTTAAAATAAATACATGAATAAATACATAAATAAATAAAGAGAATTGCAATTCAATACAAAGAAGAGGATTTTTTCAATGAACAAATTTGCTTCATTTGAAAATCAAATTAGATCTTGATAACATACCATTATTAATCCCAGATGGATTCAACATTTTTGGGGGGTAACCCAACCAGCTGTGATTACAGGAGTGTGTCACTGCATCTGGAAGACTCAACACTTAGATGACAAAATTAGAATCAAAGAAGTGAAATCAAAGAAAAAGGTGTGGATAACTAACATTGGAATAACTAATTTTGCAATTGAGAAGAAGGTTGTAAGACTAGGAATAGAGGAGAAATTCACAAGTTTATTATATTTTGCAGTATAAATAATACAACATTAGAATCACTGAACATACTCATTTGGAATAAAAGAAATAAAAAATATAGATAATATCATATATATATATATATATATATATATATATATATATATACATACACATACATATATAAATTCATGTAAAATATTTATTTATTTAGAGGTTGTATTTATGGAAAAGTTATAAATAATGTCATATATATATATATATATATATATATATATATATATATATATATATATGTATATATATATATATATATATATATATCTTACAAATTTAAATTTATATATATATATATATATATATCTTTATATATCTTACTAATTTGCTTAGGGCTTTACTAAGTCTCTAAGCCTGGCTTTGAACTTGTGATTATTCTGCTTCACCCTCCTGAGCCCCTGAGTAAAACAAGATTTTGTTGCCATTTTAAGCTATCAACTTTCTGTTCTTTATATATGCAGATAAATGTATGTGTATATGCATATATATTTAACCATCATTAAAGAAAATGAAAATAAAGTTAAACTGATATAAGAATTTTCACTTCCTAAACTTTCTGAAGAAAAATTTGCCAAAATTTTGGAGTATGTATGTACTTTTATTAAACTGTATACTTTTGATCTAGTAATTCCAATTTCAATCATTCTTGATATTCAGATTAAATATTTATATAAAAATGTGTTCTATAATTTAATTTGTATGAATTATAAATAATAATCTATTGGTTAATATCTTACACCTTATTACTATGATAGTATACGGCAAAATAGTTTCAAAATATTTTTGAAGATTATTGATCTGCAGAGACATTAGATTACAAATGCTCAAGTTAAAAAAGTATAAAATATGTTCATTGGGTGTTTGGTCATATATAGACATATAAGCATATAAGTTTAAATTTACACTATTTTTGTATTTAAACAGAAGTCTTCATAAACACACCTTACATACAGATGTATGATAAAACACTAAAATACAAGCCATTTTAAACTTAAAATACAGGTGAATTTATTATCAGATTAATGGTTTTTGTTTTTCAAAATGCTAATTGAAGATTATTTAAAAACTTCTTCACTTTTTAATAAAAGTATAGTTGGAAGACTGTATGATAGAGGTTGTCTAAGTAATTCTTTCATGATGAATTGAATATACGTTGGAGGCTATGTATGAAAATGGGTTGTCTCTCTGAACTCATGAAGGAATTTAATTACAAAAATCTTATGTCAATGATATTAAAGAAGGTAGAAACTAATTGGACTATGGTGTTAAGTGGTAGGGCCCTTGAAAAGTGATTAGGTTTGATTACTTCATTAGGATGGAGCCCCTTTGATGGAGTTCTGGTGGTTTTATAAGGAGAAAGAGATAAGATATAGATTTGAGAGATACACAACATGGCGCCTTCCATGTTGTGATGCATCCAAGAGGGACTACTCTCAGAGCCTTAAACCTGTAAAGATCTGAAATATCTGAAAGATGGGATAAATGGCCATGACCAGAATGCTGATAGAAATACAGACAGTAAGGACCATGCTGATGAGAACTCAGATGCAAATGAAGACTATTCTACTGGAAACTGGAATCAACAATTGTCACACCTCTGCTGTGAATGTGGCTGAACTGTGTCCATGTTCTAAAGCTTATGGAGGGCCAAATCTAGAAGTGATGGACTATAATATCTAATGAAGAAAATATGTAGTCAAAACAGCATTCAGGCTCCTTCCTGGTTACTTTCAATTGTATTCTATAGAACTTGGAACCAATGGTATAATGTAAAGCTGAAATGTATAATTTAAAAGAGAAATATGGAGAATTCACAGCCTGTTTAGGGAAGGAGTGAGGAAAAGCACATTTATGACAGAAGGGTAGAGTGGAAAAACCACTTTCTAAATGGCATGTACTCATTAGTAAGACAATTGGGAAAAAGCCTATTTCCTTGACCACTGAGCCACATCTGCAGCCCTATTTTGTATTTTATTTAAAGACAAGATCTCACTGAGTTGCTTAGCACCTTTTTTTTAAAAAAAAATATATATTCTTTAGTTTTAGGTGGACATAATATCTTTATTTTTTTATAGTGATGAGGATGGAATCCTGTTCCTCACATGTGCTAGGTGAGTGCTCTGTTACTTGAGCCACAACCCCAACCCTTAGCGCCTCACTTTTGCAGAGGCCAATTTTGAACTCACAATACTCATGCGTCAGCCTCACAAGCAGCTGGGATTTCAGGTGGGCATCACCATGCCTGGCTTTATCTTATGTTTGAGGCGAGGTCTTGCTTATGTTGACCAGATTGGCTTCCAACTCCTGGGCTCCAGTGATTCTCATTGTCACAGCATCCTGTACAGCCGGAACAGCGGGGACAACAAGGTCATGCCACTATGACTGGCTTCTTATTTTTTAAACAAGGCTGTCCAGAGCTGGGTCTGGGGCTCAGTGGTAGAGCTGCTTTCTTAGCTTGCATGAGGCACTGGGTTCGATCCTCAGCACCACCTAAAAATAAGTAAAATAAACATTTAAAAAATACAACAACATGATTTAAAAAAACAAACAAGCAAGATTTTTCTGATGTCCCAATTTAACAGATGAAGCTGTGGAGGCTGGGGCTGGGTATTTTCTGTAGAAGACGCTGTGGGTGCTCCACCCATGACCCCCACCTATCCCGCGCAAGGCTCTGACGGTGCAGGGGGGATAGAGAGCCGAGCCATGTTATTGGTAGAGGCTGGGACACATACACTGGCAGAGGCTAAGCCACTTTCCTAAGTTTCCCCACTTGTCCTGGGGAGTCTGTGTCTTGCAGCATGACAGATGAGCCATGTCTTGCAGGCATGGTGGACTGTGTGTGGACAGTCTAGGGGGTGGGACTGGAATGAGGGTGAGCAGGAGAAAATAAGGTCCCTGTGGCCTCCAGTTTTCCCACTGTCATCACTGGGTTTGAGAAGCCTAAGCCATCCTGTATTACAGAATCAGAGCCGCAAGCCTAGCACCCCACTTGCCATCCCAAGCAATCCTCCATGGGAAATCTCCAGTGGGGTGTGCCGGCTGGGTTTTTTTGTTTTGTTTTGGTTTGGTTTGGGGTTTGGTTTGGTTTTTCAAACACAAAGCAACTAAAAAAACACATAGCATTTAAAACCTCCAAGTGAGGGCAGCCACTGTCCTCGGGCAGAGGGTGAAGCAGAGTCAGCCCCTGGGAAGCTTGACCTATTGTTCCTCATTGGAACACACTGGTGGCCAGTGGACTTGTCTGTGTTTCGAGTGTCAACAAAAACAAATTGACTTACAAAGTACTAAAGTCCCAGATGTGGTGGCACACACCCGCAATCCCTGTGACTTGGAAGGCTGAAACTGGGGGATCGCAAGTTCCAGGCTGGCCTGGACAACTCAGTGAGGCCCTGTCTCAAAAACAGTAGGGGCCACACACGTGTGGGAGGCTGAGATGGGAGGATTCCAAGTTCAAAACCAGCCTCAGCCTCGGGGAGGTGCTAAGCAGTCTGTGAGTCTCTGTCTCTAAATAAAATACAAAATAGGGCTGGGGAGGTGGCTCAGTGATGCAGTGCCCCTGAGTTCAATCCCCTCCCAAAATAACAGAAGGGGCTGAGGGTGTGGCTATGTGGTCAAGTGCTTCTCAAGCAGGTGTGGCCCTGGGTTCACATCCAGTACCAAAAATGAAAGAGGGAAGAGAGAGAGAGAACGGAAGGAAGGAGGCAGAGAGGAAGGGAGGGAAAGAGAAAGTCCTGAAGTGGTGCTGAATGAACAGGTTTGGAATTGTTACCAGCACAGACCACAGCGTGGTGAAGTGACAGGAGGAAGATGTCTGTGTCTTTCACACATGTGGTCGAACACGCAATTGCCTATTACCAGGCATCAGAAACTAGAATGGCGGTGGCCTCTGGGAAAGGCAGGAGGGTGGCTGAGGGTTGTTTTTAATTTTGTCTCATAAGCATTCATGAGCAGTCAGTGTTTTTGAAAGTGTGTGTGTGTGTCCTCATTACAACCCTCTGCCCCATCCCCATGGTGCCCATATTCCCTTGAGGACAGGGTATTGTGGTGCTCCATCTCGACCCCCTCTCTCCAACCTGTCCCTGCTGGGTGGTGGGGCCCTGGAGAAATTCTTGGCCTTTCTGGAATCCCATTTCCCTGTGGTACAAGGTGAGACTGGACCAGGTTTCCCCCAAGACCCCTCCCATCCCAATGTCCCATTTTCTGTGACTTGGTAAACCCAATCCAGGGCCCAAAGCTGGTCTGATGTGCAAAAAACCTCTCCACCCAGCCCACTCCACGACCCCGACCTAGACTGCTGAAGCCTCCCAAGATGTTGGGACAGCACACCCAAACAGCAGCAGTGCTCGGGCAGGTGTCCCCGCCTCCAGGCAGCCTCTGCCCCGCCTCTGCTACCAGCACCCTGACTGTACCCTAAGACCCAACTATTCCCTGTGCGGACCTTGAGGGACTCTCCCTTTTAACCCAGGATAGTGCATATGCTTCCCCAAGCCCTTGTTCTGCAGCCCAGGGACACAGCGACACCAGGACAAGGGCCTCTCCCCACAATGGGGTTCCCTGGAGGGTGGTCCATTCCTTGGTCCCCTAGGGTCTGGAGCCAACCAAGCCCTAGTTCTCCTCCCATTTATCCCAGCATCTCTCCCTGGCCAGGAAATCCCTCTTGGGCCTATGTTGTCACCTCTGTCATGTGCACCCTGAACCCTGATGGACAGGAGAGCGCCCTGTTACTAAGACAGCCGCTAAGACCAAGCACATCTCCACACACATCCCACCCAGGAGCCACCTGGGAAGGGTGATCTCAGCAGGCCCGAGAGCCTACAGCCCTCCACTCCGCCCTGGAGAGTCAGGCCCAGGCCCCACCTGGAGGAAGAAAGCAATCTCTTTCTTCCTGGAGGGCTGTGGGGCTCACTGAGAACCCACTTTTTTTCCCTGGAGCCCAGAGCACTCAGAAAGCAGCCAGTGCAGGAAGGGCAGCATGCGCCCAAGGACTGGCTAAAGGCTGCCAGGAGTTCCTGGCTGGATCCAGGCTCCCCCAGCCATTGGGAACCCAGGCCTGGGATGGACGAGGCCTTGGAAACAGTCACAAGCCCAGCCCTCAGCAGCTGAGGACATTGGCCAGAGCCTATAACATTAACCTTTACAGATATCTCCTGTAAATGGGAGGATTCAGCCCCTTTCCTGAGAGGAGCTGCAGAAGGGATGAGCTGCAGGGAGAGCCTGGCAGAGGAGGTTACACTTGCCCTTTCCATCAAAGGGACTCAGGCTAGGAGTGGGAATGGACAGGGGTTATTCTTTCTCAGATGGAAGAACCAAGACTCAGACAGGACACGCTGGGTCCTGAGAACTACAAGAACCCCCATTTTTCAGGTTCTTCGTAACAACCACAGAAGTTGTCTGGGCTGCAAAATGTGGCTTGTGGAGCTCGGTGAGCAATTATTACACCTGCAAAGAACCACAAGGGTTTTTTGACTCGATGGGCCTCGCGTGCATCTTCCTATCCCATCCTAAGGCAGCGCACAGGACCACTGACCCTTGCTGTGCAAGAACTCAGTCCAGGGCTGCCAGACCTCCTGATCACCTGGAGCCCAGCCCGGGTCAGCCCTGGGGGAGGGAAGCCTGGTCCTGAGCACACCGCCAGAGGGGGACTTCCCTGTGTGTGCCGATGGCCTGCAAGGAGGGCTAGTGGAAGAGGTGGCAGGGTCTCCTAGGGCACTGGCCTCCCCTTTGGTGCAGGGCACCTCACTACACCCACCTCCTCCCAAGCCACCTAAGGGACAGAAAAAGTAGTTAGGGCCTCACTGTCTGCAATGGCACAAACATGGGCTCTTGGCCACTTGTAGCTGTGTGACCTCTGGCTAGTTACTCAGCCTCTCAAAACTTCACTTTCTTCATCTGTAAAACAGGGGAGGAGAGCCTCTCTTTGTAGGAGAATAATGCTGCTCATCAAATTCCATCATTCTTATCTATAAACACATTATGGTTCCAGAAGCCTTGGCGCATGCCTGTAATCCCAGCAGCTCAGGAAACTGAGGCAGGAAGATCACCAGTTTGAGGCCAGCCTCAGCAACTTAGAAGACCTTGTCTCAAAAATAAAGAAGTTGGAGGCTGTGGATAGAATTCCGCAGTAAAGCACCCTGGGTTCAATCCCCACTACCACAAAAGAAATAAAAATAAAAAAGGTATTGTCTCTTTTCTGTTGTAATACACCTCAAGGCCCTGGCTATGGGGTTAACACAAGTAGTTACCCAGAAATTTTTGAACCCCGAATAAACAGGGAGTCACCTAAGCAAAATCTGATGCCCAGGCCTAATTCAGAAAGGAGAGAAGGGGGACAAGGCAGCCCACCTCTCAGCCTTGCCTTGGCTTAAAGTGGGAAACCACTGATCTAGTCTATTGGCCTCCAGACAGATAGGGAAACTGAAGCACAAAGAGGTGGTGTGACTGGAGCAAAGTCACACAGCAAGCAGGAAGCAGGGCTGGACCAGAAGTTCCATGCTGACTCCTGCCTGCTGCCCCAGCTCATCTAACCCTTAGTGTGTTAGCAACACTCAAGGCCTCCAGGGCCAGACACAAAAGGGGCAAAGAGGACTCGGCTGCACTCCGGAGTCGTGGAAACTGGCAGGACAGTGCCAGCGATCCTTGCTGTGTAAGAACTCAGTCTGGGGCTGTCAGATCTCCTGGTGACTTTGAAGGACAGTTAGAAACCTGAGTTTTTGTGCAAACTTTCCTGAATCTTAAGAATTACGTTCTAGGGCTGGGGTCGTGGCTGAGTGGTAGAGGGCTCACCTAGTATGTGTGAGGCACTGGGTTCGATCCTCAGCACCACATAAATATAAAATAAAGATATTGTGTCCACCTAAAACTAAAAAATAAATATAAAAAAAGAATTGCGTTCTAATTCCAAGCAAATTTTTTAAATATTTATTTTTTAGTGGTAGTTGGACACAATACCTTTATCTTATTTATTTATTTATTTATTTATTTATTTGTTTATTCATTTATTTATATGTGGTGCTGAAGATCAATCCCAGGGCCTTGTACGTGCTAGGAGATCGCTCTACCGCGGAGCCACAGCCCCAGACCCCAAGCAAATTTTAAACCTGAACAACCAACCAACAATAACCTGGAGCTAGGTGCGCTTCTCTGGTTACCAGTTTGCGACCTCAGTTCAGGATTTCATGGTAGTACCTGGGGATAATTTTTTGGCACCGAGTCAGGATAACATCAGTGGTTCTTGGAAAGTATCTTTCTCTATAAATCAGTGTCTGGTCCTGGTGGCTCATATTCTGCCGTTTACCTATTTGCTCCTGTGAGCCAAACAGTGCTCTCCCAGGATATTCTTGCCAAAAGGTTTTGAAGAGTTTATTACAAATATCCTTGTCTAGAGAACAGATTTAGGTACTGTCCTGTACCTGGAAGAACAGAAAAAATTAATGGAAAGTGCACTGCATCCCATAAGATGGAGGAACAAAAAAGGCTGTGCTGTGGCATCTTCAGCCTCCCTCCATTGCTTCAGTGTGTAAGAGGGTAAACTGAGGCCCCTTGTGGAGCAGACCCTGAGGTCACATATCTATCTCAGAGCCCTAAGACCCTTCTTCCCCACTGGGTCAACAGTGACTTCTGACAGAATTACTGGATGCCTCTCCTGACTCCCTTTGCTTCCTGTGGATGCACCCACCATGCCCTCTGCTCCTTCATCACTGCATCTCCTGGTTCCTAGGCTGTGCTCACCTAAGGGGTCCCAGGTGGGATGCTGCTTTCAACGTGCTTCCCCTGTCTTCTCCCCATCCACTGTTCTTATGGGTTGGGATCCACTCACTCAGCCTGATTCTGCATCACCAACTCTGCCAAACAACTAAGCCCCACTATGTCCTCTCCCCTTTTTTTCATATGCTCCACCCAGCATCTGGCCTCTTACCTGCACTGTTCTGCAGAGCCATGCCCACTCCACCCATTTGATCTTCTACATTGTGTCCATGTAGCTCATCTTCCACAGACATATTTAACACTCTGGGATTGCAGGATTTTCTCTCTAGCTCTGGAACCTTTGTAGTATGGCTTGTTTGATATAAGAATACCTCAATATTGTGATTAACAATGTTTCTCAAAAGTTAAAAAATAACATTAAAAAATCTGAGGATGAGGCTCAGTGGTTATGTTCCCCTAGTTTGAAACCCTTGCACAAAAAAAAGAAAGAAAGAAAGAAAGAAAAAGAAAAAAAGAAAGAAAAAGAAAAAAAGAAAGAAAAAGAAAAAAAGAATAAAGAAAGAAAAATAGGCAAGTAAAAAAAAATGTGGTTCCTTTTTCTTATGTTATGTGTTACAAATTTAGCATTCATGTTCACCTGTTGTGGAGGCTGTGAAAAGTCAGTCTTTCATACATACTTCCATGCCCACACGTGACCTTTTGCTGTAAGGCTATTGCTTTATGTCAAGGTCTATAATTTACCTGCCACCTCACTTAAATTGGAATTTTTTTTTCAAATCCTAGGTTTCCCTGGTGGCAGGGTTCTTCTTCAGTCCTTGGAACCTGACTTCTTCCTTCAGTGCTCATTAAGTTTCAAGTTTTTTTTGGAGAAGACACACTTGAAAATTGGGGACAGTAAAGCTTGCTTAAACTCACTTTCCCAATGGCCCATCAGTGCAGGATTGGAGATTGGGACCAGTGTCAGCCTGTTGTGGAATAGTTCTCAGGAGAACCATGGGAGCCCTGAGATTTTGGACTTGAGTGTTGGCGTCAAGATGAAAGATACTCTCTGTGAACATTCAGCAGCAGATGAGGGACCCTGGAGATGACTCAGGCCTAACTCTGTCCCAATGGCTCAGATTAGGTACTATAGAGGTTCTGTGTTGTACTTTCCTTTCATCCCCAGAGACCTGAAAAACAATTGGTGACAAAGATGGCTGGTTTTCTTTACCTACATTGTTCCTGAACCTGAAGACAATGAACAGTAAGCAGAACAAGGAGAAAAATCAATGCATCAGTCTTTCCAATACTAGAAAAGTAAACCCATCAAATACTGGAAAATATTTCCTTTTACTTGAAAATCAAAAAGCCCAGTAATTGGTAGTCTGGGCTGCTATGGCTATCCAGCTATTCCATCATGCCCCAGGGCCCTTCCTGTTTTTCATTGTGCGATCCATTTAATACAGCAATTCGGGGGAAAAAGAAAAAGGAAAAAAACAAAGAGCTAGAGTCCCAGTTGCTTCCAATGTATCTCATTGGCCAGCACAAAATCACAGAGACCCCTACCTGCAAAGGATATTGGGGAATACAGTTGTTTTTCACTTTTACTTTGGGTTTGTTTTTGTATTTGATTGTGGGGACTGAATCTATGATTCCTTAATCACTGAATAACCATCCCCAACCCTTTTTAAATTTTAGAGACAGATTTTAGGGCTTTACTAGATTTCTGAAACTGTCCTTAGACTTCTGAGCCTCCTGCATCAGCCTCTATAGTCACTGGAATTATAGGCATGTGCCATTAGGCCTGTCTGTGTTTTTTAGGTGCGGGAGTTGGAACACAGAGCCAGGCACATGTGAAATTTGTTTACTATTGAGCTGTAATTTCAGCCATAAACTTGTCATTTTGAATTATTAGCAACCCATTTTAAAAAAATATAAGGTCCCAGTGGGATGAATGAGGGATACCTGCCACCTGGACCTTAGCAACCAGTTGTGCTGGTGTGACTTAGTTCAGGCCCAATGCATACTCACAGGGTGGCATGAAAAGATGAGCATCAAGTGAGGAATGGGTTCGGATGGGCTGTGAAAGGAGAACTGCTGGATAGGTGGCAGGCTGAGATACTGTTCTTTCATGTGTTGTGATGGGCATCTCAGGTGGAGAAGGGGTAGAGGGTGAGTGCATTTGGGTGGTTAAACACTGAGATATATCCCCATTTTTTAAAATATTTTTTTCCTTAAATATTTTTTCCACTGGGATGTCAGGCCTGCACCACTGAGCCAACTCTTATACAATTTTTAAAGTTATTTATTCCATTGTAATATGGATCTGTTGAAACTTACAATATAAAAACATACTTATAATATATTCCCTTATTATAAATAAAGTTATAAGAATTAGAATATGTCATTTTTATAAAAATAGATGTCACAACACTTGTTCCCAGTGACCAAATATGACCCATAAAATGTTAAACACATATGGACATTTGATTTATATATTTTATTCTTTTTTCCATATTTATTATTGTAGACAAGTTCTAAACACTGAATGAGTGAATGCAGAGGTTTATGCCAATTTCCACAATTATTAATTGAGAATAATATTTTAGTTTTTTCTAGTAGTGGCATTTATTTTCCCACAAATACTGCATGAGCATTTATGTGTTGAAGCTGAAAAGTTAATCACACAGAAACTGAGAACAGAAACACTTCCCGGATTTATGATAAGAATGAGAAACTGACTGATTGTGTGTAGGGAGTGCAAAAAACAATTAAATCCAGAAAGTAACTCTTAGGTTTTAGAGCACAATAAGGTGATTACATTGTATAATAACTTCTTAAATAAATCAAAATAGCCAGAACTTAGAAAGTTTCAAACACAGAATAATAATTTTAATGAGATGAAAATTACCCTGATCTGATAATTACACACTATGAACACATGCCGAGTTATAACAATGGGTCTCATTTCCAAGTACAAAGAGTAGATTCCAGGTAAAAATAAAAATAAATAGAAGTAAATTCTTTGATGGTTTAGCCAAATATCTACATTACCTCAGATTTTTAAATAGTATCCTAGGTTCATGAATGTTTCATTGTTTTGGTTTCCCTTACTGTCATGTCTTTTAGATCTGCAAGGTCTAAAGAGTCATGGAATGATTTAGACTTATTTACATGGATTTCTGATGACTGTTATTAATTTTCAAAACTTGTTTACACTTTATTTTATTATTTTATTTTTATGTGGTGTTGAGGATTGAACACAGTTCATCACATGTGCTAGGCAAGCATTCTACCACTGAACCACAATCTTAGCCCTGATGACTGGTATTTTTTAATATGTGGCTGGAAAAAAGCTAAAATACATACCTACTATTTCAGGTACTTGACTTAAAATCCAACATGCCTTGTATAAAAAAAATATTCCATCAGATTAACATCAAATTTTTTGTATCAATTTTATGCCTGGTTTCTTTACTGGAGAAATGCATCGCTTACTTCAAGCAGATGAATATTGGGACTCTTATGGAAGTTTGTCTTTTAGGCTTGGGTCAAATTCTTGTCCTTTAATTTAGAAACCTTACAATGGAATGACTTTGAGTCTATCTGAACTGTGACTTTAATTACACCTTTATTCCAGATGACTAAGGAGAAAACAATAATAATATATTTCTACTGGTATTCAATGGCTGGATTTGGTCACTTAAGATAGTTTTTCTGGTCATGATAATAGCATATATGCAAGGTGGATAGCTACATTGGGGATTCAAAGACAGGCCTTAAATAGTGTCAAAGAGCTTTCTACACATATTGCTAGAAAATTTTAATATCATGAAAATAATTTGAATCCACAACATATGTAGCCATTATGAAAAGAAAAGTTTTAAATCTATTAAATCACATAGATGATGAAGTACATAATTAAAAGATAATGGCCAGCATTTCTACTGAGTACTTTTTATTTCAGAAACACATCCATATTTGATCCTTGTTCTTCTTTCATACACAATAGCTCTAAAATATATGTAATAAGACTCCATATATGTAATACAGAATGATCAGATTTAGCACCAACATAACACTTGAACTCAATAAAAGACTACAAATACAAATTAAAAAATCATCTTAGAGGATATGCTTCTCAGTGCCATCTTAGATGATATATTAAAGGCATTAAGTCTGATAATAAATGGTCAAAAGATAGATCTAAAAAATACATCTATGTGCACACCTACTAGATTGAGATTCATTTTTTGAGAAGGTAGCAATTCTTTACTTTTGTACAATCATTCCATTTCAATTCATTGAAAATTGTAGCGTTTTCAATATATTCCTACTGCTTAATCAAGAAGAGAAAGATGAAATCAACTTAACACTCTACCTCAGAAAATCTCAAAAGAAGATAATATCAAGAAATATTTTGAGAATATATGGTAATTCTGAATCTATAAGAAAGGCTATGTACAGTGGGAGCACAGCTACTATTACACATTCCAGACATGATTTGGTAATAATATTCGAATGGCACCTGGAGAATAGTAGAGAGAGTTGATAATTGAAGTGGGAAAAATGTGTGTTGGGTGAATCCACATATATCCCTAGTAATAGGATAGGCTGAGATTGATAAAGATGACACTATTTGAATTAAGGGCTTCTGCTTCATTTTCTCTTAAGATATATACTATTAATATGAAATTTGAAAATAAAGATCAACAAAATATATTATTTTATTAGTATAAGAAAGATTTCCTCTGAAGTTCATCTTGAGATCTCAGCTAACACCGTAATTTTCTTCTGCAACTTCACGTGCCTTTTCTAGCACAAGATCTAACCCAAGAACTTTACCATTGGTATCTTGGCCGTAACATATCTAGGGATGCTGATAATTATGGGGTTTATAGTTACAGATGTTTTTGTCTCGGAATTTTGGAGATGACATCAAATATAAATTAATAATCTACTTTCACAGGTTTGGAGAGGGGGCTTCTCCATTTTTACCATCTGCCTGCTGAGTGTTCTCTATGACATACACCTCAGCCCCAGAAGCTCTTGCTTGGCAATGTTCAACCATATATTCTCACATCAGAGCCTGAGGTTCCATGTTTTCTGTGGGTACTCTGCATGTATGTGACCTGAGATGATCTTATATTTATTACTGTATGCTGAATAATTATACAGATGCATTACTTTCTAAGGCATTTATTTTAAATATTTGGGATGTTCCAGGAATTCTTTTTATAGGGTTCATGTTCTCAGGTCTTTCTAAAATTCAATAAATAGAAAAACCTCTAACTAAAAAATAAATGATGTTATCACTATTAAAATGTAAACATTAATATAAATAAATAATATTAAAATCTCTCAGCCCATAGGTATATGGACTTAGATTACAAAGATCAATTTTTCGGGAGACACAAACTACCAAAATGCATTGTATCCTTGGTGATCATTGTACTGGGAAGAAATTATTGGTTTCAGCATTGGACTCTCACCAAGCCATGAATTTATTAAGGGTAGGACACTGATGTTTTCTTCTGTAACCATGACATGGTATCAATCATATGTAAAAAGAAAAATAAATTACAGAAAGAGAAAATGGTTCCCACAGAAAAAGAAGGCATTACCAGCATTCTGTAATAGTGCAAAGAATATCCAAAATGTGGCCTCTGTCTACTGGGACATCTACAGAAAGCATGAACTTGTATACTTTCTGGCAGAAAGAAAAAATGTTCTAACCTTTCAAAGAATTGGGCTTTATTACTTGAAATTATAAAAAGTAGCTCTTTATAAAGCAATATTTCTTGCAGGACTGAACATTCAATGTACATTTGCAAGAATATAAAATAGATTCCCAGAGCTATTCAATACAGAAATATTGTTAATACATAAAGCTCAGGAATAGCCCAAATGTCCATCATTTGTTTAGTTCCAACTTTGGTCTATCTACACCATGGAAAGGTAAGATTTTTGCATATGTGGGTTGTTTTCCAGGTTGTTTCATTGAGTGATAAATAAGGGGCAGACAGGTTATACAGGAGCACTCCCTTTTGGGTAAGAAAGAAATTTACCTAATAACTTATTATTGTTATTGACTCCTATCAGAACAAGAAACAGTAAGAATATATACTAAAAACAATTAAAACAGATGTTCATGAAGGGCAATGGGAAAAGATTAGTGGGGATGGAATAGAGTTGAGTCTTTAACATGGGTTTATATTTGAACCACATAAACAACAACCATGTTGAAAACACAGAATTAAATCAATAACAAATATCAAGCCCAACAGGTAAGAGTCTGAAAACTCAATCATGAACCACATTATTTGGTGACTAATATCGTTTTGTTTTTCTTTTTTTTAAGAGAGAGAGAGAGAGAGAGAGAGAGAGAGAGAGAGAGAGAGAACTTTGAAAAATATATATATATACATATTTTTCAGGGGACACACATCTTTATTTTATTTTTATGTGGTTCTGAGGATAGAACCCAGTGTCCCACACTTGCCAGATGAGCATGATACCACTTGAGCCAGATACCCAGCCCCTAATTAGTTTCCTAAGCTTGCATGATTTCCAGGATCTTTTTCTCCAATGTGAACAATATTTTACCTAAATTTTTTACCACATGCTTGTTGCAATGTAATATTTACTGATCAGTAATTAGCCATAAAGGATCCCAGGATTCATATGCAATGTTTAGTGTCAGTGCAGCAAGGGACAACATGGGTTTTATGCTTTCTCCATTAGACTGGAGTTTACAATGGAAGAGGCCACTTCTTATCTTGAGTGAGCAGCCTGGTGAATACACAGATACGACTATTAATATGCACTGAAGAATTCTTTGAAAGTTTATTGCCAGGAACACATAGAGGACTTGACAGTTACTTCCAGGTCCAGATTTCAGAAGCTTGGCTATACACACTTGGGGCAAAATGACCAGTCCTAGACCCTGTGTGAATATGTATTGTAATATTGTGGTAGTTTATCACAAGCCTAGGCAGAAAAAGGTTGGGTCTTGAAGGTTACTCAGTCATGTGGGTAGAGCTATGGAATGGGATTATTGTCCTTTATTAAAAGAGAGCTGCAAAGAAACTTCTCAATTTATCCTGTGAGGACACACATGGTGCACTTCCTTACTCTCATCAAGCTGCTATAATAATTTATGGTAGACTGGGTGGTTTATTAGCCACAGACACTCAATTTTCACATTGTATAAGATCAAGGCACAAGGCTATTCAATGCTTGTTTAATAATAATAATAATAATAGTTATTATTATTATTATTATTATTATTATTATTATTTGGTACTAGGGATTTAACTCTGGACCACTTAACCCCTGAGCCCTGTCCCCAGCTCCTTTTATATTTGATTTAGAGACAGGGCCTCACTAAGTTGCTGAGGCTGGCCTCCAGCTTGTGATCCTCCTGCCTCGGCCTCCTGAGTTGCTGGGATGACAGGCTTGAGCTTCTGCACTCAGCTATAATTTTAAACATTTGCACACTGAAAATTCAGAAGAAATGATTCTGAAACAGTTATTTTCCCCCAGAGGAATACTCTGCATACATGAAAACTTCCAGCAGATGTGCCCAACGGGAGGCAGGGCCCTTACCTTGGTCGGTGTTGATGGTGGTGGGGTTGAAGGCCTTCCCCAGGATGTTGCTTGAGATGGAGAGGGAAAAGCCAGAGCCCAGGCCATGCCCTTTATAATGAAGCTCATGCAAAAGGAAGACGATCAAGCCTGCCACAAAGAACTGCAGAATTAAAATAAATTAATTAATAGAAGTGAACTCTGTGTTACTGGCCCCAGTGCCCTGGTTCCTTCCATCTTCAATGACAGGGCTCTCTGCTATGAGGGCCAAATAAGAGACCCTTCCTCAATCTGCCTCATGAAAATTCAGAAGCAAAAGCCAGGGTCTTTCAATTCTCTATTTTTTTTTAAATCTATTTTTTAGTTGGAGGTGGACACAATGTCTTTTTTTTTTATTTTTATGGGGTGCTGAGGATCGAGCCCAAGGCCTTGTACATGCCAGGTGAACCTCTGCCACTGAGCCCCAGGCCCAAAATTTTTTTTTTGTTTCTTAATTGTTTTGGGGTTTGCAGGTGGACAGCATGCCTTTATTGATTTCAGTATTTCTCGTTGTAGATGGGCGCAGTGTCTTTATTTGATTGATTTCTTTTTGGGCGGTGACCAGCCTCCAACCCGGGGCCTTACCCTGCTCAGGCCAGTGTTTAGCCTTGAGCCCAGCCCTGAGCCTGGCCTGGCCCCAGCTCTGGCTGAGTACTGCTGAGGAGGAAGAGGGACAACAGGGTCACTCAGAAAGCGGGGTGAGAGTGGGGGTTCAACTGAGTGGTGATCAGAAGGCAGATCCCAGAACCCATCTTTGAGGGGGTCCCTGTCCATGCCTGTCATCACATTCTTAATGGACTGGCCGATGGTGACAATCATGCCAAACACTAGGGTCCTAAGAAAATCTTGAGCAGAGACTGGAAGTAATTCAGATGACAAATACTGACACTGCCCACGGAAACCTTGTTGAGGAGTGTCCAACTGTCACACGTCAAAGCGCATGAGAACTCAGAGGCTTTCTAGTGAAAGCACCTTTCATCTTTTTTGTGGCTTTTGTGATTGAACCTAGGGCCTTTCGGACGGTAGGCATGTGCTATACTAAACTTCAGACCAGTCATCTTTAATCTTTTTTCAAAAAAAAAAATGATCTTGAATTCTTAATATAAAAAAACATTTTTAAAAAATTGTCAAGGGTAAGGAGAAAACTTCTGGGGCTGTAGCTCAGTGGTAGAGGCACAGAGTTCCATTTGCAGGTCTGCAAAAAAAAATATTAAAAACAAAGAGAGAAAGAGAAAAAAAAACACCCAATTTGGGCTTTAGAAAAATAATGCAAAATTTTTGTTTGTTTGTTTTGATTTTTGTACTGGGGATTGTACTCAGGGTCACTCAACCACAGAACCTCATCCCCAGCCCTATTTTGGTTTTATTTAGAGACAGAGTCTCATTGAGCTGCTTAGGGCCTCGCTGTTGCTGAGGTTGGCTTTGACTCAAAATCCTCCAGGATCAACCTCCCGAACTGCTGGAATTAGAGGTGCGCACCACTGCACTAAGCCAAGTATATTATAAAATGTCAAAAATAAAAATTAAAAAAAGAAAACCACTTATTAGTGCTTTAGAAGGATAATGTATTAATTTAAGGCATTGAATAATAAATGCATTACTTAATATTTAATAATGCATTACTTAATTCATTAATGATTAATGCATTAATACATAAATATATTCTACAATCTTGATTTGTGTCTGAAACTCACAATTTAAGTTAGATGGATTTCTCACTGAATTATTTAACATGGATGAAGAGTTCTTTAAGCCACTGTGCATTTTCTAGCTTTCATGGTAATTGCTCTCTAATTTAGAAACTGTGAGGAACAAGAATTTCTAGACAATTCTATAATTAGAAAGAGGCATATAATTTCAAACTACTCATATAAGCATATATTACATTAATACATCTGAATAAATGAAGCATGTGAGATCACAAAACAAAAACATGGTCCTAAAACTCCACACACAGTTATGAAAAGTGCTGTAATGACAAAGCAAAATAATTGTCTTTTGGGTCCAAAGCATGAGGTTTCAAAGTCCTGTAGCTAATAAATGTCTATACCTTCTTTATTTCAAATTTATTGCTGTGCATGCATTATCAGAATTTGTTTGAAGGATCATGTGTTGATCTAGTGTTTCATTTCAAACAACTCTCTTAAAAGTACTAAAAATTTTTCTTCTAATATCCATCACTAATAGTATTAGTACCATAGTTATATGGTGATTTTTGAGCCTAAAAGAGGAGGTTAATTAAAATTTCAAAATTATGTGTCACTGAAAAGGTAGAAGATATACTATATTAAAGCTTGCTTTATTGTCTAGGAAATAGAAATATCAAAGGAATTATTTCCAGGTATTTGGTCATTTTTGATGTACTGATCTGTGTATAATAAATAAAATTTAATTATATTTGGAGATTTATGGAACTATGCTTCAAATTAAATGTTCCTTGAGAAAGAATATTAGTGTTTTTAGCTTCTATATCTATGTCTGAAAAATTTACACAATATCATTATAATTATATATTTTCTGTAGAAATGCTATTCACTGTATTGTATTTGGAGGAGATTAATGGATTTGGTATTTTTGCTTCAAATATTTTTTGTCAAAAAAAAAGAACATGGTTATAAAGCTTTTTTTATATTATATTATCAATTTATAGTGACTTTTTATTCTCTTTCAAGCACAACTATATATAAAAAATAGTGATTCTTTTTTTTTTTGGTGTCATGTTATCTTCCAAAATTCTCATCCTTTGTGAAACAAAATGATAATTTTGTAGTGCAGAATTACATCCTTATAAAGCCTATTTTATTTCCTCCAATTTTAATCATGGATCTAAATTCATATTAAAATGTATTGAACATTTTTGACTGTGTATTATAAACCCATAAACTAAGCTAACTATTTTACTTAGAGACCTGGATCTTCAAATATACAATTCTATTTTACCCACAATAAATTAAAGTAACAGTAAAATAGAAGCATAAAATGAGATAAACATTCACAATGAAAAAAGGAGGTGATCTCCAGTGACAAAAGACTTCAAAGAACTTCTGGAAAACAGAAAGTATGGAATCAGATGAAGGATGCATTTGAGTTCTAATTAGGGCTCCCAAAGAGGGAGATTAAGACCATGACTAGGCATCTTGGAAGTCTCTAAGGTAGGGTGCTTCAGATCAGCACAATGGAAATAAAGGGAAGGGAGCTTGTTTGGGTGCACAGAATCTGGGTTTGCAGTCTTATCTCAAAGGAGGCTTCTGCTTACTCCAAGTAAAATTTTGGAGTTGTCTTGCACTCTCATATTGGGTCCTACTTGAGACATAGAGTGTGATTTACATGAGTCTCAAACAGTCTTGAGTGTTGGAAGCCTTGAATGGTCATAGCCAGAAAAACTCTCTTCTATTGATGAAAATATTTTGAAAAGACCACTTTCAGCAATTGTCTGGGAAATGAATCTTTCTGTCCTTATGGTGCCATAAAGCACAGTTCCCTATAGTGACACCACAAAAATTCGCTTTTCAGTCAAAGTTCTGTACTTAGTTTATGATACTGGTGAGAGTCTGTTCCTGAAAGAAAAAAAACTTATAAAAAGGAAAACAGGGCAATTAATTACAGTTTTGACAGCTGTGTAGACTGAATGTCAAATTAATGTCATCTTGTGTTTTTTCTGCTCTTCTTTTTAGATCCCCTAAATGGACTTTTTTTGGTCTCTACAACTTAGCTGATTGAGTGAAACTCATACATATGCCCAAATCAATTGAGCCTCCTCACCATGATTTTCTCAAGACACAACTACTTCACTGGTCTTTTTACAATTCCTGTATGGAAAGTGAGTACTAAAAAGAAGAGAATTGGATCATCTGTTTTCAAATTGAATCATCTGAGTTCTTATCTCCATTGCAACATGGAATCAATGTCCATCTGATAAGGAGAGTGAATTGACCTAGCTAGGATTGTACTTTCCCCTCTTGCTTTCTGTTTTTTTTTTTTTTTTTTTTTTTTTTTTTTTAGTACATGGAATTTTGATTCCTCAGGTACAGTTTAAATTTTAGTTCGAATCTTGTTAGACATCCCGGTGGAATAGTGTCCTCTTAAATAATTAGGATTTCTAAAACTAGAGGATGCGGAAGCATGGTGTAAGATAATGTAATTCCCAAGTGGGTTAATGGGAGTGATAGAGAATGAAGAATCTTCAACTGTGACAGTCTAGCTCCTGGATCTATGTAGTCTATCTCTTGGTAACACAAACTGATATAATGTTATGTAATTTAAGAAGTATAAGCAACATCATCACCTGTTCCAGAATTCTACCAGGCCAGTACCTTTTTATTTATTTCTTTTTTGTAGGTGAAAATACAGTGAATAACATGGTCATAGACCCATATAATATCTTTGTTTTTGTTAACTGTGGTCTCATTCACTTTTATGCATGATCCCTTGGCACTTTATTAATGGTGCGTGCTTAGGATTTATTGTCCCTAAAAGCAAAATGTAAAAAAAAAAAAAAAAAAAAAAAAGTTTGGGTTCTTCTTGTTAAAATTATTTCTTCATTAAAAGAGGTCCACTTTTTAATTTATGATGAGAGAATGATGAAAAGAATGATGCTGTCACAAGAACCTAGGAATAGACCTCTCTTCCTAACTGGCTGGATATTTGTAAGAAGTATTTGATAGATAAAATGCAGTGACTGGAAACCACTATGGTACTCAGTCCTCATTCATCCTGTGCATCATCAGAGGCTGGATAAATACAACTAGCGAAGTCAAGTTGTCAACTTGGTTGTCTTGTACAATGTCCATGATATATTTGCTTTGGTATTTGATAGCATGAAATCTCATGATATTTACACTGCATTATCTCTTTCAGAGATCCATCCCGATTACTGTACCCCCAAAATTTTATAGTCTTCAAAAGTTCCTTCTAGACTCTTGAAAAGTCTTAATTTCTTCCTATAAGTTTATGTACCTTCTTAGCTGAGGTAACATTTTTTACAGTGTAATTAAGGGTGAAGTGTGCTGCCAAGTATTCTTGTCTTTAGAAAGAGCTTTTTCCACTTTTCATTTTTCAAGGCTAACCCTGAAAGATACTGTAAAATGATGCTATTTTATTTCCATTTACTTCTAAATGAAGCTAACTCATATTTATTTCCAGTAACATTTTGTTAAAAGATGGCCAATTTCTCCTTCTATATGATTTATAAAGGGACCTTTTCCCAAAGAAGGGAATGAATAGGTGTTGTATCAATTTTTTGCTCTGAAATTTATTGGGGTTTTCTGAGAAAAGTGTAACTTCGTGATTATCTTCTTGATTAGTTATTTGCTTAGTTATTGGTCACACTCTACAAGTGTGGCCCTAAGCGAAATGCAAAGGATGATAAAGAGTAAAATAAGTAGAGGCTATACATTTATTATGCTTTTGTAACTGAAGAAAGGTTTGTGAAGTACTTTATGACTTGCATAACTCTCTACCTTCCATTTAAAGTCATAAGATAAAATTCATCTTTATTTTTTGTGTTTCACAAATAAACTTCTAAAAATAAAATTTACACCTATTTTTTCTAATCCTGTTCATGATTTTTCCATTTTCTTGATTATATGAAATTTTCATAACTCATACTAACTTGATAATCTGTGTCATTTCCTGGCTTACAAACAATAATTGATTTTTGTCTCTTTTTATTTATAGTTGGCCTCCAGTGACTAAGAGGAAGACTCCTTTCTGTCTGCTCCTCCCAGCCCTGTTCCAGGCTCTGAGCTTCCCAGACCCTCATGCAATTGGTTGTAAATTCTCCCAGAAGCTTTTTTACTGTCTAATTTTCAGAACTAAAAATAGAAAATAAAATAAAAACTTAAAAAAAAAAACGTTAAAATGCATAATGTGGAGGGAGAAAGCAGTATATATATATATATATATATATATATATATATATATATATATATATATATATATTTGTAATTAGGCTTTTTTAAAATTTTGAAAATATTTCTCTTTTTTTAATGTGGGTCAGCCACTGATATTTCATCAAAATATAACAGTTTCTTTGTTGAGTTAAGGTAACCAAGGAATAGCCACACCCTCAGAACAAAATAAAACACACACATACAAAAAAAAAAGAAAAAAAACCAGAATCATCTTTAACCTAACGTTTTATAAAATGTCTCAGATCCTCGTAACTTGCACACAAGCTTCTGTGTTCAGTTGAATTGTAACTGCTTTTTGTATTTGGAGATAGTGTGACTACTGAACTTGAAACATTTTATTCTGAGTGTCTTGGTGGTTTTTGGTGAGATTAAGTAGGTGACAGGGTGAAGAGAATGTGGGATGTTCTTCCCTATTATAACATGAATTTTTCTCCACAGTCTACTCTCAGCTGCCAGACCTCAAGTTTTTCTTACACTGGTATAATTTAACTATTCTTACTTCCCCTTTACCAATAATTTTTAACAGCAGATTATCAAACTACACTTATTAAGAACAATTTTAAAAATAAAGTTATAGTTCACCTAACCAGTCTACACTTATTGCTTATGGTTTCACTCACCTGCTATGCCTGTTTTTAGTGTCTGAAAAACATGGATATTATTTTCCATATTTTATCCAGTTTCTTTCATGTATATACTGGAAAGAAAATCTGGTCTGGAAATATTCCATTTTGATTGAATGCTATATTCAAGAAAATAATATTTAAACATGCTAAACATATCTACAGAATTTCTCAAGAAGTTATGCTTTAACCAAATAGAATATCCTTAAAAGAAAAAAAAAACTATGGTCAGCTTCAATAAAGCAAGAATAGAACCCAAGTATTTATCATTAATGATAGATTATAGATGATACATATAGAATAACCACAAGATTTAAAGAAAAAATCGTAAGCAGACTGTCAATTAATGATAAATAATAATAGATTTTTCATTAATGATAAAATTCTAAAAAAGCAATTTTCTGTGCCTCATTTCAAAGAGAGTTACTCAATATAGAAAAAAAATAAAACAAAAATAGCACAGTTTGTGGACAGAAATTGTGGTTCTAACTACAGAGCTCAAGAAAGTTATGCTGATTCTGCATTAGACCTTGAAAATAGTTTTGTTAGCTTACCTCAGTCCTACCTTTAAAATGATGCTTTAATAGAAATATTAGCTAGTAAGTAATCAAATGATTGAATACAGCAAAAGTTAGAAAATTCTAGTGATCTATTTTTCATACCTCTCACACAAAAAAATGAGTATTGGAAAATACAGGAAAAACAAAGTGATAAAAAAGAAAGCAAAAACCCACTAAACAAATAATGGAAAGTCAAGTTCTGCATATGAAACACAGTAAAATGTGCACTTTTTGTAATATTTGATGGGATAGAAGAAAGTAGTATTGATTGTTCTTGATGGTAAGAACATCCCTCCATGAGCAGCATTCATGTCCTGATATTGGATGTTAGAAAGGCTAATAAATTAGAGAAAGAAAGCATTCTTACTTCTTGTGTGTGTTTTGTGATGAAATCTATTTTAAAGTCAAATTTGTGAAAATTATTACTGGTTTTTAACCTTCATAAATTTTCTGTAAACAAAGAATGCAACACATAATTATTTTTAAAAGGGAATAACTAACTGATGAAGCATGAACACAGGTACTTGTAACTATTGAAAAATAGAGTGGGGTGTTGTGGTGTGTACAGATGCTGATAGTCAGAAAAAATAAAGTTTCCCATGTAGATTAAGCAAGAAATCACAGAATGCATATCATTCTGATTTCATAAATGATAATCAATTAAACACTAAAGCCTTTTAATATTTGATTCATTAGTCCTGAAAAGAGAGAAGTGGCCCCATAAGCTAAATTGGTTTTTCTCCCTCTCTCATTGCTATTGGAAAAAATAATGGGAACACCTAATACATTGTGTATATGTATATATTTCAAGATTATGTATATATTTCAAGTACATATTTCAAGTTTCTATGTATATATTTCAAGATTATGGTCAATATCAGTCAACTAGTAGTATGTATGGCTAAATTTATTGCCTTTTAGAACTTTAAATAGTTGCAGATAGAGTGGAGGATGCTGATTTGGGTCTAAAGTATGGAAACTACTGTTTTATATGGTACTGGGGATTGAAACCAGGGGTGCTTTATCATTCATATATATTCACAATTCTTCAATATTTTATTTTGAGAACTGGTCTCTCTTAGTAACCAAGGGTGGTCTTAAAGATGTGATCCTTCAAGGCCTCAGCCTCTATGATTTTTCAGATTACAGGTATGTACCACCACATCAGGCCTGGACACTACATATTAATTTTTATATGCATCTAATAATCAAAACTATTTTAAATATTCCTGCCTTTTCTTTTATTTAAAATATTGAATACTAACTTTCTGACATTGCTGGAGAGCATCTGCCTTTTCCCTCACTCCCACTTAGCTTGAGGCACACACAGAAAGAAACCAGAAAAACTGGTTTCAAAATATAATAGAATCCACTCTACAGCCATTCATATGTAAACAGAACAAAAAACAAACAAACAATTATACTGAAGCCAGAGACAGTGGCACAGGCCTGTCATCACCAACAGCTCTGGAGGTTGAGGCAGGAGGACTGCAAATTGGAGGCCAGCCTCAGAAACTCAGTGAGAGTCTGTCTCTAAATAAAATTTAAAAAAAGGCTGGGGATGGGGCTCAGGAGTTCAATGTCCCTGGGTTCCATTCCTGGTACCAAAAAATAAAAAAAAAAAAAATGCAGACTTTTTGTGCTCCTGCTGGACATACCTGGAAATGGATGATTACAGCAATGACAAAGATGGAGGCAATGAGATTCCTGAGGTAGAGGTGATTCTGGTGGGAGAAAACCTCTCTAAGGGCTGGGACTTTGTCTGTGTTCATGGCCCAGGGATGGAACAGTGCAAGATGGCGACCTCCAATTCCATGCCTGTTGGCAGAGTAGGATACAAACATGAAGGGAAGAACAAAGGGCTGGACTCCGCTGGGTCTTGGGCCTCCTCCTGGCCAAAGCAGAGGCAGGAGAACAGAATAAGCCAGGAGACTCAGCCAGGAGACTCATGCACCAACAGTCACAGGGTGATGATCTGGATATTTTTGGCACCAAGGATGGAACCCAGGGGCCCTCAGCCACTGAGCCCCACTCCCAGCCTATTTGTATTTCATTTACTGACAGCATCTCACTGAGTTGCTGAGGCCTTGCTGTTGCTGAGGCTGGCCTCCAAGTTGATATCCTCCTACCTTAGCCTCAGCAACAGGCAGAAAGGGGCCTGGCCTGAGGAAAAGGCAACAGACCAGCCAGGGACACTGCAGCACAGGGCACGAAGGTCTGAGCACTTCAGAAATGGCATGAGACTGACTTTAGAACAAGAACACAGTGGGAAACGCTGTCACCATGGCCCCTGCAGCCCAGGTCGGTGCTTTACTAAACGTGGCATCTGTGGGCAGAGTGGCTAATTGCCGCAGTCTTTCGGCTGGGCACAAATCACGAGTCTCCACACAGCTTGTAGATTCAAACAGCAATTCTTTATTCCCGAACTCACACCGGCCGTCTACAAACACGTTCTGGGGGAATCCACGTTCTCTGCCCAAATCCAATCCGCCCAAATCCACTCCTGCCTAAATCCACACCGCATGGGCTTCTGTTTCTCAAAAAATACTGTCTGACCCTAAGCACTCAAGAGGAACTCAGCAGCAGGATACGCCCTATTCCAAAAGAGGAACACCCTAATCTCCTATTACTAAACCACCCTATTCTAAAGGGGAAACACCCTACTCTCCTATTATGCTAAACTGCCCTATTCTAAAGGGGGAACACCCTAAACACGGATCCTGCCCTGGTCCTTGAGCAAGGTCACCTTTCAGAAGTCCTTCCACTAGACAGCATGGGAGTAAGCTGGCAAGGAATTTGTCATACCTACTTGGCTGATGGCTCCCAGCATCTCCCCCCTTCTGATTAATTAAACAACAAGTAATGTGGCTTAAGGACCGTGCCTGGTAGGTTGTCCAGTTCAACATATGGCTCTTACCCGTCATTGGAAAACTGACCTTTAGGCGTCAGCCTCCTGTCTTAGGTTGATACCAATGCAACTGGATCATACCCGTCACTGACTACCGGTCCAGCATACAGCCATACTTGTGGATAGGTCTATGCACCAGTGGGGGGGTGAGGTTCTTTGCCTCACCTCTGTTGGCCCCCAAATTTGGCCTTGGTGCCAGTGGGGGAGTGAGGTTAATGTGGCTTAAGGACCGCGCCTGGTAGGTTGTCCAATTCAACATATGGTTCTTACCCGTCATCGGAAAACTGACCTTTAGGTAACTGACCTTTAGGCGTCAGCCTCCTGTCTTAGGTTGATACCATTGCAATTGGATCATACCCGTCACTGACTGCCGGTCCAGCATATAGCCATTGGCCCCCAAATTTAGACCATCACTAGCAGAAGGGAGGAGGATAAAGAAATGCCACGACACCAAGCCAATTGACAGTTCCTTTGGAAAAATTGCATCATTGGTGACACCATCAGCAAAGATCACTGGTGACACCATCAGCAAAGATATGCCAGCATTACCACAATTTGCTGCACTAAACGTAGTTACATAGTCCAGGCAAGTTCTGTAAGCAGTTCAAAGGGGAGGAATCTATCAATCTGTCCGTCTCCTCCCAAAGTCCGTTTCCTCCCAAAGTAAGTTGACTCCTTGATTGAGCATACTTGTTGAGTTATATTCATTGGGATGAAGATAGGAATTCTGGCAATGATGCTAAAAAGACATTAACCTGAAAAGAATTATTAAATATAATGAAAAGGAAAGGTGAAAGTAAACAAACAGATCTGTTAACCTACTTAAAAAACAATCCTTAACAGCTGTTTACCTGATTTAAATTAGTAAACAAGCAGATCTGTTAACCACCTTTAAAAAGAATCCTTAACAGCTGTTTACTTAATTTAAATTAAGCCATTTAAATCACGTGAATAAAAAATAAATAATTCGGATCCATTTTCTCATGAGCGCTCCTCATATATGAAATATGAACATACGCACACACAGACATATAACACAAAACACAAATGTGCAAACAAACGTACAACACATAAGATAATAATAAAGGCCTTGTAGCTTTACCTAGGTGAAATCTCCATTGCAATGTTTAAAAACTCCACAGTCAAAAAATAAAACTGATCAGAAAAACATTAACCTAGGTTTGTATGAGCTCAAAAAATAAAAATAGAACCTTATGATGTGGGAAAAATGCAATAATAAAATAGATATTGAAAAAAGCATCCTTGTTAATCACTGTTGCAGATGTAAGAATGGCCAAGCTGGAGTTCTGGATATCAGCTGTTATGGATTTGAGTCAAATCATCTTCTTTTCGATTCGTAGAAATTGCTTTAGTTAGTTTTTCTGGAATCCAAATCGGCTGCTGTTCTCCCTGTGGAAACAAACAAACAGAGCCCCGACTCCAGACAATCACTGGGTCTGGACCTTTCCATTGTCCTGTTAGAATATCTTTCCAAAGAACTTTAGGCTTATGCACATTTTTTGGATACATATGTCTTTCTGTAGCACTAAGTCTTGATGAATCCAAATTTTAAAAATTTAGAGTAAAAAGGGTTATTTTAAGTTTATCTTTGGGGGATATATGCCCCTTAGCAATTCCCTTCTTTTGCTTTAATAAGTACATTTAAATCTTCTATTTTATCCAATATTTGACTTTAAACTTCTCTCTTCTACCTTTTTTTGTCTTGAATGTCTGTATCTAATAGTTGTCTTAGCTTTTTGCATTTTCTATCTGAAATACCTTTACTTTACATTTTTAACCATTTTCTATCTTAATTCTATCTATCTTAATTCTATTTTTTTTTCCTAAGGTTTGTACATTCACCCTTAGTTGCTTTTTTTTTCTTCCTAGTTTTCTTTTGTTCCCTATTTTGTGGGTTTAAAATTCTTGTCTTATCTTTTTTATCTTCCTACATCTTCTCTCTTTTTTCTTACCTTTCTGTACTTCTGTCTTAAAGTTTTCCACTTAAAATTTTTAATCTTCTTTATCTAAATATCTTTTATCCTATTATCTTCCCATTATCCTGGGTTTTTTTTTTTTTTCTCTGTCATGAAGGCATCTTAACCACCTTCAAATTAACCTTTTAAAGTCTTACAATTATTATCTATACTGTACTTTTAAATGTACTTTTTCACCACCTACAGCTTCACTCTTTTAAACGAGGCTTAGATTCTGTTTAAATCGCTTAATGTTAGTTTACATGGCTGCCCTACAACCAAAGGCCTTTTTTACTCCATTAAGAAGCTTTGTCTCAATCTGCCATGTACAAATACTTTTTTTTTCTTCCCTTCTCAAACTTTTAAAGTAAGTCTAGTTTCCTCAAAATCTTTTTAAATGGCATTTCACAACTTTTTACTTTACCACACAGAGATTATCTCATTTAGAAACATTTCTTTTTCTTTTAACCTTCCATATTAAAATATATTTTTACATCTTGAATCTTTTAATCTCTTTTTTTAGTCGTTAACCCTTTTTATAAATTCACATTCTGAAATAACCCTTATAAAATTTCTGATCTAGACAAATTACTCCACTTTAATAAGATGAAATACTTTCATGTTTTTTATGGTACTATAATACTGTAATTGAAACCCAACTGAAACTTCTTATACTTATTGTATATAAATTACACCTGATAGAATCTTAACACTTAGTAACCTTGTTTCAGCAAAGACATAGACCAAAGCAATATTAAACATTTTTCCATTCACCAATTTATGAAGACACACATAATGTTTAAACATATTACCTTATGGAACTTAATAAGTAAAGAGTACTTGATTTTATATTTAGTGGTTGATATTTTAACACTTTAGCTTTGTAAATTAATCAGATGTCTGTAAAAACCAAGATCTTAGACAATTGTAGTAAACAGAACTAGCCATCTCTTTCTTGTTGAAGAAAAATCCTTCTTCAGGATACCATGATGGTCCCATTGATATATTTAATAACTTGTCTATAAAAATCCATGGGCTACATTTTTGTATTGTATCAACATATGCCCTAATTGTTCTTGGTCTTACTGGGTTGCCTCCTTTCTCTAACAATTTCTCTTCCTTGGAGGCGAACAACTTCAAACTTTGAGTCAACCATTTTCCCCAGTTTGCCTGAGAAAGTTCTAGGAACAGGCAACTTGAAATAAAAACAAAATAAATCAAAACAAGAACGCATTGTTTTTTGAAATGCTCACCCATTCTTTTGCTCTTCTTCAGGGACAAACAATTTCACTTACTTTTTCTTCAGATGTTCCCCGTACGGACCGCCAAATGCCGCAGTCTTTCGGCTGGGCACAAATCACGAGTCTCCACACAGCTTGTAGATTCAAACAGCAATTCTTTATTCCCGAACTCACACCGGCCGTCTACAAACACGTTCTGGGGGAATCCACGTTCTCTGCCCAAATCCAATCCGCCCAAATCCACTCCTGCCTAAATCCACACCGCATGGGCTTCTGTTTCTCAAAAAATACTGTCTGACCCTAAGCACTCAAGAGGAACTCAGCAGCAGGATACGCCCTATTCCAAAAGAGGAACACCCTAATCTCCTATTACTAAACCACCCTATTCTAAAGGGGAAACACCCTACTCTCCTATTATGCTAAACTGCCCTATTCTAAAGGGGGAACACCCTAAACACGGATCCTGCCCTGGTCCTTGAGCAAGGTCACCTTTCAGAAGTCCTTCCACTAGACAGCATGGGAGTAAGCTGGCAAGGAATTTGTCATACCTACTTGGCTGATGGCTCCCAGCAGCTAATAGCTGGGGACTCAGATGTCCCAGTCTCTCCCTGGGACTGCATTTTCCTGTTACCCCAGAGTTGGAACAGCAGGACTCGTGTCACCTTCTGGATGGCCACTCAGATGGGCCATTAGTCCTGTAGACCACATGGACAGGATATCTGTGACAGAAACGCTGTACTAGCTTTCCCTGGCCCCCTGGCATACCCATGGTGGTCTTCTTACAGCCCCTCTCCCTGCCACCTGTGGCTGTGTAGGACAACCGCTGATGTTTCTATGGTAAAGAATCTGGAGACATGAAACCTTGAGCATTTTGTAAAGGAGGAAGTTCAGCAATCTCAGTAGGAGAGAGTAGGGACTTGTCCTGGATCCTCTTGCCACCAATGACCTCTCTGAATCCCTGCACTTGCTCTGCTGAGCCATAAGTGGACCCTCAAACAGACCAACTCATCTCTGCCCCAGGGCCTTTGTACCCGCCAGGTTCTCTAGATGGACCTGTATCACTCTTCCCCAGTCACCCCATCTTCCTTCTCTGCTCTATTCTGACCCCGGGGCCCTGGGATGACACTGACACTCACACACCTTACGTTCTATCCCTTTGTATTATTAGCACCCACAGAAGCACCTAGTGCTTAACAGCACCTTACTGACAAATGTCTGAAATGAAAGGTGGGTGACATCAATGGCAGGGTGTGGGCCTTAGAAGCTTTCTGAATGTTTAACATGGTCATTTCTTGAAAATCACTACCCTCTGATCTCTAGGAAATGGGTTGTTTCATGCACTAGTGTTATGGGGGCAAGAGCCATGTGACATCTGTACTGTCCACCTCCCTCCCAGCCTGGACTGTCCCAAACCTCAGGGAAGAAGGACCAACTGCACTCTCCACTCTAGGGGCCCTTCCACACCCCACTTTACAGGTCACAAGCTGAGCCGTGGTGGCACTCCTGCTAACAGGAAAGCCTTTCAGCTGAAAGCTACCTGAGCCTTCTCCACCATCCTCTTGCCCGTCCTGGGGCTGTCCCCGTGGCTCCACCATTTTGGCTCCTTACAGCACCACTCAAAGCCCCCCAGGTAAGATCTCTGCCCCAACGAGGTACCAGAGGTGGCCAAGGCAGCCACCTCCATGTCTCAGTTGTCTGTGGCCTTCATCTCTCCCTAAGTCCTAAGGCCCTCAGTGTGATTTCACACTGGCTGACTCAGGCTGAATGGCTTTGCCACCTTGCCAGACATTTTCTCAGCCTGTCTCCAAGGGACAGCAAATCATTCCTTCAAAACTGTCCCCTCACTCACCATCCTGCTCCAGAGCAAAGTGATCCTCTGGCTGGCTGCCATGGCCCAAGCCTTCACTGACTGGTCCCCTGTGGTCACCATTGCTCCCACTCTTTTTGAAGGCAGCCCCCCGCCAAAGCCAGGAGGTCTTGGCAGACTCCTAAACTCCTACCCAGATTTCACCGCCACATCCACAGCTGGGGCCCAGCTGCTTTGCCCCCAGATCCTCAATTCACCTTAGATTTTCTGAAATTCTAGGAAGAGTCTCGTGTCACCTTTGCCTATTCTTCTGTAAGTGTCACCGACACTCCTACCTGGGGTTCAGTCTTTCCCATGGGATCTCTCAGGCACCCTACAGGGACACATCTGCAGTTTCCTCAATTTGATGTCATGGCACTGAAAGCCAAGAACCAGCTCCACAGTCAATTCCAAAAAAACACAAAAAATGCACACAAATATTTTCCATGAGAGACTTCCCAGCAAAAATCAGATTCAGGGATCAGAGGCCAAAAGAAAAAGAAAAGAAAAAAAAGTCAATTTCCCTCTTCTAAGAAGTTTCACATGTTTTTCAATTTTTATTTTATTAAGATGTGTAAGCCAGGTGTCATGGTGCATGCCTGCAATCCCAGTGGCTCTGGAGGCTAAGGCAGGAGGATTGCAAATTGGAGGCTAATGTCAGCCAAATTGGGGCTCTAAGCAACTCAGCGAGACCCTGTCTCTGAATAAAATACAAAAGAGGGTTGGGGACGGGGCTCAGGGGGTTAACTGTCCATGAGTTCAATCCCCAGTGCCTTCCTCCCCAAAATGGCAATACTGTGGGTTGAACCCAGGAACAGTCATTCTACTCATGACTGTTTTGAGACAGGGTCTCACTTATTTGCTAAGGCTGTCCTTGAACTTGTAATCATTGAACTAACTGCTCCTTGCCTGAACAAGTGGTTTGGTGTAGAAATTTTATGTTTAGAATCTTATTCGCTAAGAACAACTGCTAAAATATGTGCAGATGATTGCCCAAGGATATTCACTTCGATGCTAACTGTGACTGAGAAAGAACTGAAATGTCCACCAGAAGACAATAGACTAAAATCAACACTTCTTTATCTTTTCAGTGCAGGTTCCTGCTAAGAAATTTGAGGCAGGATTACTCTGTGGCATGCTAACTGTCCTTGAAATATTCTTATAAGACATGAAAGTTTAGATATCATTTTGATTGTAAGTGTTGTTGTTGTTATTGTTATAATAATAATAATAATTATTATTATTATTATTATTATTTGGTACTAGGGATTTAACCCAGGACCACTTAACCCCTGAGCCCTGTCCCCAGCTACTTTTATATTTTATTTAGAGACAGGGCCTCACTAAGTTGCTGAGGCTGGCCTCCAGCTTGTGATCCTCCTGCCTCGGCCTCCTGAGCTGCTGGGATGATAGGCTTGAGCTTCTGCACTCACCTATAATTTTAAACATTTGCACACTGAAAATTCAGAAGAAATGATTCTGAAACAGTTATTTTCCCCCAGAGGAATACTCTGCATACATGAAAACTTCCAGCAGATGTGCCCAACGGGAGGCAGGGCCCTTACCTTGGTCGGTGTTGATGGTGGTGGGGTTGAAGGCCTTCCCCAGGATGGTTTCACAAATGTTGCTTGAGATGGAGAGGGAAAAGCCAGAGCCCAGGCCGTGCCCTTTATAATGAAGCTCATGCAAAAGGAAGACGATCAAGCCTGCCACAAAGAACTGTGGAATTAAAATAAATTAATTAATAGAAGTGAACTCTGTGTTACTGGCCCCAGTGCCCTGGTTCCTTCCATCTTCAATGACAGGGCTCTCTGCTATGAGGGCCAAGTAAGAGACCCTTCCTCAATCTGCCTCATGAAAATTCAGAAGCCAAAGCCAGGGTCTTTCAATTCTCTATTTTTTTTTTAAATCTATTTTTTAGTTGGAGGTGGACACAACATCTTTTTTTATTTTTATGTGGTGCTGAGGATCAAGCCCAAGGCCTTGTACATGCCAGGTGAACCTCTGCCACTTAGCCCCAGGCCCAATATATTTTTTTTTTGTTTCTTAATTGTTTTTGGGTTTGCAGGTGGACAGCATGCCTTTATTGATTTCAGTATTTCTCGTTGTAGATGGGCGCAGTGTCTTTATTTGATTGATTTCTTTTTGGGCGGTGACCAGCCTCCAACCCGGGGCCTTACCCTGCTAAGGCCAGTGTTTAGCCTTGAGCCTAGCCCTGAGCCTGGCATGGCCCCAGGTCTGGCTGAGTACTGCTGAGGAGGAAGAGGGACAACAGGGTCACTCAGTAAGCGGGGTGAGAGTGGGGGTTCACCTGATTGGTGATCAGAAGGCAGATCCCAGAACCCATCTTTGAGGGGGTCCCTGTCCATGCCTATCATCACATCCATAATGGACTGGCCGATGGTGAAAATCATGCCAAACACTAGGGTCCTAAGGAAATCTTGAGCAGAGTGTGGCAGGAATATAGAGGATAAATACTGACACTGCCCATAGGCAAGTGCTTTACTAAACTTCAGACCAATCATCCTAAATTCTTTTTTTAAAAAAATGATCTTGAATTCTTAATATGGAAAAACATTTTTAAAAAATTGTCAATGGTAAGGAGAAAACTTCTGAGGCTGTAGCTCAGTGGTAGAGGCACTGAGTTCCATTTTCAGGTCTGCATAAAAAATATTAAAAACAAAGAGAGAAAGAGAAAAAACACCCAATTTGGGCTTTAGAAAAATAATGCAAATTTTTTGTTTGTTTGTTTTGATTTTGGTACTAGGGATTGTACTCAGGGTCACTCAACCACAGAACCTCATCCCCAGCCCTATTTTGGTTTTATTTAGAGACAGAGTCTCACTGAGCTGCTTAGGGCATCGCTGTTGCTGAGGTTGGCTTTGACTCACAATGCTCCAAGATCAACCTCCCGAACTGCTGGAATTAGAGGTGCGCACCACTGCACTAAGCCAAGTATATTATAAAATGTCAAAAATAAAAATTTAAAAAAGAAAACCACTTATTAGTGCCTTAGAAGGATAATGCATTAATTTAAGGCATTGAATAATAAATGCACTACTTAATATTTAATAATGCATTACTTAATTCATTAATGATTAATGCATTAATACATAAAAATATTCTACAATCTTGATTTGTGTCTGAAACTCACAATTTAAGTTAGATGGATTTCTCACTGAATTATTTAACCTACTAACTTAAGATCTCAAAGACATGCTGTATGGAAGATGGCAGAGTAGAAAATTGTAAATATTGTTTTCTAAATAGCACATTCCAGTTAACAGAGGCTAGGCTTGGCTGACTCTGAGGCTGGACCCCATTATTGGGGCTGCCTATCATTTGATACAGCCAATACTCTTAACCTAGTTTAACAGCATGTAGAAACTGAGGCTCCAGAACTATTTTCTAAATTTCTTCCACATCAAAAAATCTAATCAACAGCAGAGCTGGACTGAGAGGATCACCTTTTTGCTCATTAAATCCTTTTAAATACAGAAGAAAAATAGCACTTGCTAAATAACTACCATGTGTTAGGCACTGTGAGAGTGATTATTTAATTTAATCCTCTTTTTTTTTTTTATACTGAGGACTGAGCAGACGTGCTTCACTTCTGAGTCTCATCCCCAGCCATTTTTTATTTTATTTAGAAACAGTGTCTCACTGAGGTGCTTAGGGCCTCACTAAGTTGCTGAGGTTGACCTCCAAATAGTGATCCTTCTGCCTCAGCCTCCAAAGCTGCTGTAATTAGAGGCATACTCCACAGGATCTGGCTTTGATAGAATTCTTATGACAGCTCTGAAGTAGATGTCACCTCCTTCGTGAGGTATGGAAATCATGGCTGGTGAAGGGGTGACCTCCATGCACTGATCCTTCAAGTCCATCCTCTGGGGCATTCCGGCCCTCCCCTGCCCTGCCTGGCCTTCCCCCATACCCAGCACCACCCAGAAGTGCTCTCTCACTAACAGGCCATGGAGCACCTACAGGGTCGGCAGGCAAAGCACACAGGCCAAACTGGGCTGTTTTAATGCCCCCAATTTTAGAGCCAATTCAAATTCTCAACTGGACACCAGAAATTTACCCATGATCTTTCTTAAAGTTCTGGGCTCACGTTGAAGAGGGCTTGGTCTTTTGGGGTGTCACCCACTTCAATCATCTTGGTGCAAGCCAAGAGCTGCATGATGAGGCCCAAGTTGACCATTGCAGAGATACCGAGCTCCATGAGTGTGCCTAAGGAAACGGGCAGCCACAAAGCCTCTGTGAGCTCAAGAAAGCAAGACATTATTTAATAAAATGAACGTACAGAATTGAATGTGACCCCTTTTCCACATTGGATGGGCTTCAGGTTGCTGGCAGCAATTATAGCATAACCCCCCAAAACCGAAGATAAGAACACAACTCAGTTTCTCTGTTGAGCCCACCAGACCCCATGTCATTCTGTTTGGAAAGTCACGTACCCATCAAGAGCCTACTGCATTCCCATCCCCATGGACAGATCCATTCTCCCTGGACAGAGAGGCCTGTCCTTCATCAGTTCATAAAACTGGAGAACATTCCAATCATTTCCTGAGTCTGCAGATGGGGCTGGCACATTTGAATCTAGTTGGGAATCAACCTTCCCTTTCCATCATGTTCAGATGAGCTCTGATTCTGAGTGACTGGAACCTCTTTGGAACCCCATTTTTAAACCGTGTTCATCAAATGCACCATCAACATACACAAAAAAATCATTTCTAGACACACAGGTGACTGGTTAGATTTGACCCTCCACTGTCACTCATGGTTTTGATCCATATGTTTCACCTGTAGATATGAAAAAGATGCAGCTGAGAAACCAATAGAGAGTTCTAGAGAGTATTCTATGTGGACTCACCATCTCATTTCAGGGATTTCAAACACTCTAGTTTTTTTAAGTTTTCAGAAATTCTCAAGCAGAGACTTATCTTGCTCTTCCAGGTTTTGTATTGCATTCAAACCCAACTCTTAAGAAGATGGTGTTTCCCAGGCTGAATGCACCGTTGATCAGGCTATTTGACGTGGCACATGCAGACTTTCCAGGCCACAGAGCTGCCCATTCTCTGAGCTCCACAGAAAGGCTGTAGTTTAACTAAATGGTGCTGGTCCAGCAGAAAAGAGGCACAGTGAGTCGAAGCCTCCCGCTGTTGGAGGCCAGAATCCCTCACATCCAGTAGAAAGGGTCCACAGAATCTGAGGCCATAATACCAAACAAAGAATCTGGAAACAAGTAGAAACCAAAGGAGTGGCACATGGTTCCCCCCTCTCCCCCTTTCCCCAACAAAAGCACAGGAGACCGGATTGACCTGACAGCAGACTAAGAAGATGAAAAGGGGGATGGCTCGCCACAGCACCTTTGCCTTCAACTGGAGCTGAAGAAGAGGTAGAATCAGAGGACATGAAGTTTCCCAGTAAGTCATTAAAAATAGAGTCCAACAGACACTTTCTCTGATCACCAAGAAAGGCCAAGGTGGGCTGGTGGCACAGCTCCATGGGGAAGCACTTGCCGAGCATGCATGATGTTCTGAGTTTAGTCTCCAACAGAAAATCTCCACCAAAAATCGAAGAAGTCAAAACATGCACCAAGCAGAGTCCTGAAAGGTGAGTCTCATGCTTTCTGTGGACAAACCCAATGCGAAGATGTCCGTACGTATCACGTCTGGGAATGCTCATATTATACAGCATCATGATCTTCCCACTGCTTAAGTGAGTTCAATGGCAAAGCTGTACTCTTAACCATTGACATGAACAGTTTAGATCCTCAAGGAGGGGCAAGAGGAAGGCAAGTTCAAAGACAGCCTCAGCAAAAGTAAGGCAGTGAGCCACTCTATGGGACCCTGTCTCTCAATAAAAAACAAACTAGGTGTGGAGACATCTCTCAGTGAGTGGTTGCTTCTGAGTTCAATCCTAGGGATAAGTAAGTAAGTAAGTAAGTAAGTAAGTAAGTAAGTAAATTCTTTCTGTTGTTGATATTTTTAAAATAATATTTAATCTTTATTTTATTTACCTCTTCTCTGATGTTTAGTATTTTTTATTCTACTAGCTTTGGGTCAGGCATGTTCTTGATTTTCTACCTCCTTGAAGAGGAATTCTTGGCTGTTTTCTTTTTTGATATAGGTATGTACTGATCTAATCTTAAAATTGCCTCTGCTCTATGATATAGGGATTTTATTTTGTGTTTCTATCATTTTTCTCAAGAATCTTTATAAATTTCCATTCTGTTTGTCATTGACCCTGCTATTTGAGAGTTTTTTGTTATAATCGCAGACATGCAGGATGTTTCTGAAGTTCCACCTGTTGTAAGTTTCCAGTTTTATTACATTGTGTTCAGAAAAAAAGTTATTTCAAATGATTTTTAGCTTTTAAAATTTGTTAAGGTTTGTTTTATGACTTAATCTGTTGTCTATTCTGGAGAATGTTGTTGGTACTGTTGTGAAGAATTTGTCGTCTTTTGGTTTTTGTTGGAAAGTTCAGTTAAGCCTATCTGCTCTGCAGTGTATTTTAAATTCTGTGTAAAGCAAGAAGAGACAGAAGCAAGGTGTTGTGTATATTGTATTTCTGATGAGAGGATTAAGTCTGTGAGATTTTCCAGCGTACTTATGGTTTTGTTTATGTGACTTCTGATAACAAATAGGGTTTATTTTGTGTGTGTGTGTGTGTGTGTGTGTGTGTGTGTGTGTGTAGGGGTGTTGTATGTTGTATTTCTGTGTGAATGCATACTCAGTGTTTGGTTATATCATGTGCATGCCTTCAGGAAGTGTAGAGTATATAGGAATGTATAAGCCTGCATTTGGAAAGTATACATTATAATTGCATGACCTTCAGTACCTGGGTGATAACAGGCAGGTGTATTTGTGGGTATGTATATATTTTTTTAGAAAGGAAGTGGTGGTGTGTGTATTCGGGGAAAGCAGGGATAAAGGTGATTTATGCATCTGTGTTTTTGTTGGGATGACAGTGAGTTGTGGGTCATGCACCTGTTTCTAAATGTGAGGTGTTTTAATGATATCTGTGGTGAAAAGGGTTTTAATGAGTGTGCATCTTTCCATGTATGTGCCTCAGCAAGAGGTGTTCACAGGTCTCTGTGGCTGGATGGCATGTGTGCATAAAAATCTCTTTGAACTTCCCCAAGATTGAGTGGAACCAGAAATACCCTGATTACAAAAATGTAACATTCTTAACCCTAAATGACACAGGTACAACCACTCACATACACACATAACCATTTAAGCTAATTAGAGTCATAAAGCTATAAGAATAGGGCGTTATTATCCACTGGTATATTAACCTATTTAAGATGGTTGGGCTTTTTATACAAAAAATCCTGAAGTAGTCCTGAAGAATGTTTGTATTGAAACAGATGAGAAATATTGGTTGAGGCCCACTGCTATTTTGTGTTTCACTGATATTAATGCAGAGACCATTAGGAGCAGCGCACTAGCTGAGCTGAATAAAGATAGCCAATTTCAAAGAAAATCATATTTTATATAATACAGGATCTTTTAGATCACATCAGGTTAACTCTTTTGGAAAGCAAATGTGTAAGCCATGCAGTTCACAAGACATGACATGGATCATCCACATTCCGCATGGCTTGTGAGGCCTCTGTTTGGCAGCAGAAGACCCTCAACACTGGTTCCCAAAAAAGAGATTCCTGCAGTCCAATATTGGGATTAGAAAATTGTAGTAAACTATGGTGAAAGCAATTTTGAAGACAGATGCCTTCTGTTTGTTTCCAGAAAAAAGAGTAAGGAAAATATAAGTTAAAAAGTCCTTTTCCAAGAAATCCTATTTGTTTTGCTTTGTGAGCATACCCTATAGAAGAAAATAGAATTCTGACTGTGAGGGGAAATCTGGACCTCCAGTGATTGTTATAGAAGAATAGGAAATGTTGACACCAAGGGTATGCTATTAAGTACTTAGCATAGGACTGCCTACTTCTTTGAGAGAAGGCTCTGTGGTAAATAGAAAATGCTGGTAAAATCTTTTCTTTTGATTTCATGAAGCCTAGAGTTTTATTTGATGTTTGAGATCCACTGTGCTTTGAAATACAATCTTCTTAGCATCCCTGCCACAAGTTTTTATGAAAGGTGATTTAGCGTACTGTGATGGGCTAACATCCATTTCTTCTCTTTAAGGGAAACATTTTTTACTAAAAAAAATAAAAATGGTCAATACTCTTTAATAGGGAATTTTATTCATCATTGAGTGGAGGCTTTCTTAAAATGCTTTTATTCAAACACATCTTTTTTTTAGAGAGAGAGAGAGAGAGAGAGAGAGAGAGAGAGAGAGAGATTTTTATATATTTTTTTTTAGTTTTTGGTGGATACATCTTTATTTGTACATGGTGCTGAGGATCGAACTCAGGGCCGTGCACATGCCAGGTGAGCACACTACTGCTTGAGACGTATCCCCAGCCCCCTCAAACACACCTTTTATTTAAAATATAGAAATGACTGGCTTTACAAAGCCAGTTATGTAAAAAAAATTCAGACACTTTAAAATAAACATATCACTCACATTATATTTTCTACAAAAATATTTTATTTACCATTAAATTTAGAAAAATATAAAAGAATCAAATTATTTCACATACATATAAAAGTTAACCTTAGATAAAACATATATAAATTTATACATAGTGTTCTATAGTGCACATACACATACATATTCTAAAATATATATTAGATTTAATTGACTTGGAGAAAAATTTCAGGAAGTATCTAGAATTGATATTGTTTAATAAACTTTCATGAATAAGTAATTACAAAATCGTGTCTAAACTTGTGAGAAATAGTTTCATATGTTATCTTTATCCCAAGAAAGTAAGTTTTCAGAGATTTATCAGAGGATACATAATCTGTCATTCCTCACTGTCTTATCATGCATTCACTACTTTTCTTATTTTTAGTGTGGATTCTCTAGTGCATTAAGACTTCTTTCTTCATTTGTATATTTAGTTTTCCACTTCTACCTATTTTGTTTTACTTTCATAATCACTCTTTGTATTCTGTCTTTCTGTATCTCAAAGAATAGATTTAAATGAGACAATATATTATTTTTTAATAAATGAATATATTTTAGTTGCTTAAAAAGTATTTGGTTTTTTTTTTCATAATATGTTACAGTTATTCTTGAGTATTACAAACTCCACAATGGAATATATACATTTCAACATATATAAACATGCTTTTTTATTTTTGTATTTAAATATTTGATTTCCTCTGAATTTGCTCACAATCTTTTATGACATAATTTTTAGATTTTATTCTAATTTATTATAAAAGACAGTAGAATGCATTGTAATTCATATTACCCAAATAGAGTACAATTTTTCATATCTCTTGTACACAACAGAGTCACACCATTCATGTCTTCATACATGTACTTAGGATAATGACATCCATCTCATTCCATCACTTTCCTATCCAAATGCTCCGTTTCTTGCCCTTCCTCCACGCTGCCTTATCTATAGTTTTTTCTGTTCCTCCCATGCTTCTCCCTCCTTTCCATTACGTATCAGAAATTTTATGTCACAGAAAACATTCAGCATTTGGTTTCGGGGGATTGGATTACTTGACTTAGCATAATATTCTTCAGCTCCATCTATTTACTTGCATATGCCATGATTTCATTCTCTTAAATGATGAGCATTATCCCATTTTGTATAAAAAGAAAATTTTCTTCATGAATTCACATTCTGAAGGGCATCACAGCATACTAAAAGAATGCAGCTACAACAATGTTTATACTACCACAGTTTAAAAAATGATTTTAACTATCAGATTATAAATGCTTTTTCTAAAAATCTGATATAAAGGTATAAAAACTCTACATGGTTTCTATTGAACATTGTGGATGTTGAAGGTGTTGAATATTTTCTTATATATTTATCATCAGAAATACTATTATTACTACTAATAGAATGTTTCTAAAATGAAAATATTAAATGGAGAAGCCAATAAAGTAATAGCCTTGCCTCATAATGTATTTGGTGTAAGACTTTGTAAATATTATAGTATTTTTTAGGTATAAAACCTTAACTAGATTTCATTTGAATCTTAGCTTTTCACACTTAATAACTTTATAAACTATGATATATCACTTTACTCCGGGATTCTCAGTTTACTTATCTGTCAATCATTAATAATTGCTCTCAGATTTTTCTGGAAAATTTGAACATGCCCAACATTGTTTTCTTTTTCTTTTTTAAAAATATTTATTTATTTATTTATTTTTTAAAGAGAGAGAGAGAATTTTAATTTTAATTTTTTTTTTTTTTTTTTTTTTAGTTTTTGGTGGACACAACATCTTTGTTTGTATGTGGTGCTGAGAATCAAACCCAGGCCACACACACTCCAGGCGAGCGCACTACCTCTCGAGCCACATCCCCAGCCCTGTTTTTTTTTACTTATATGTTATGAAAGAAATTTTTAGAGTTCTCTAAAGTAAAGTAGCCCTGAAAAAAAGCAAACGCTCTATACAATGTAGACATGCAGTGGTCATAACTTTTGAGATCAGAACTACATGAAGCTTGGTTTTGTATACTCCATCATTTCAAGTTTTGTAAACAAGGGATAAGACAATGTTTCTATACCATGAAGAAGACCTCATAGCAGGACAGGTACACACTGCAGTCACTTATCCCCATGAAGTCCCAATATCACATCCACTTATCACGTCCACCACATTTGCAAAAAACATCTCATTACATCAAAACTGGTATATGAGATGTAACCTCACTAAAAGTCTCACCAAGCACAAAAAAAAATTGGACACCATACATGGGAGGGAGGAAGCCAGGACCAGATCAAACAGAAACTGCTTGCATTAAGACCTGTAGCCACCTTGGTGATGTAGCTGAACACAAAGAAAAATCAAAGCATGAGTATTGGGGTTTATAGATAAGTGTGCAAAAAGCTTATTTGTTCTAAGGCAAGGAAGCAATGTAAACCATTATTGTAACTATACACTTATAAATCACAATTTTAAACAAAAGGACAGAAAAACAGGCAGAAGTATCAAATTAAAGAATAGGATAGAGTTTTTAAGTCATAACAGAAGACTTGACAATCCTTACCAAAGGGGTGAAGATGTACAGAAATTTTCCTTTATGAAGGTTATTTGTGGAAGGAGTGAGTTTTTCGTTTCTGAAGAAAATTTTGGCAGAAAGTATAGAATAAGAGAAGGAATAGCAAAAGCACAAAGGTCACAGAAGGAAGCTAGAGTCTAGTAAGATGTTCAGTTAAAGGGTTGGGGATATAACTCAGTTGGTAGAGTGCTGTCCTCACATTCACAAGGCCCTGGGTTTAAGCCCCAGTACCCAAAAGAAGTTCAGTTACAAATGTTTATTGTGTTTATCATGATGTCATTTAGAACTATTATTAGTATTATTATTTAAATCAGGAATTGAACCCACAGGTGCTAAACTACTGAGCCAAACCCCAGCTCTTTCTTTCTTTTTTCTTTCTTTCTTTTTTTTTTTTTTGAGACTTAATCTTGCAGAATTTCTGAGACTGGCTTTGAGCTTGCAATTCTCATGCCTTAGTCTCTACAGCCAACCAAGATTACAGGCATTCACCACCATGCCCAGGTTGGAATTTTTTAAAGTTATTTTATTTTTATATGTCAGGACTTCATCTGACAATGATTGTATTTTCTTTTGCTAATGTTTTGAATAGAATCTGTACCTTATACCACAAATAACCAAAAAACTCACTCTTTATGTAAATATGATATTGTCTTAGCGTGAGTGGAATGACTCTACAGTTCTTTAAGTGACTCCCTAAGTATCATCAAGCATAATGTCAAATCTTTGATATTGTTCCATAAGAAATTTGGAAAAGAATGTGCCACATTAAATGTATATTCTAATAAAATTAAAGAGCCTTGAAAAATATGTCCCAGATACTTGTGCTTTAATCCATTATGAGTAATGTTTTAGACTGTATAGTTGAGAAAATAAATGTTGTTTAGAACCCCACATCTCAGTGATTTATTTAATCAATGTTTATTTCCCACTCTAAAAGGTCTAAAGTGAACAAAATCTAATGGTCAGGCAGGTATACTGTGTGACTTACATCTGAGATAGTTTTCAGAACTCTGGGGTTCCTGCATTTCATGGGTTTTAAGAATCATTTTTCCTCTACAATTTGTTAGTATCACAAGAGTACATGTTTCCATCAAAATTATCAACCTTAGTCTCCCAGACTTTAGAAATCTTCACTTTGTGATGGTGTGCTTTGGGAGAGGCATTAGCTTTCAGAATCAGTTTCAGCCTTCAGCACACTTGTTCGTGCTACTTGCCATCTTGAAGTATTTTTTCCAGGAAAAAGTATGCTTAGAGAGTTATTTTGTGTATGGAGACAAACTTGAATTTTTATTTAACTTGCCTCTTGTCTGATTCATGTCTCTTAACCAGTGATGAATTTCTATTAATCATTTTACATGAATAATAAATGTAAAGGCATATTTAATAGAATAAAATTATAAGTAAAAAGACAATGAGCCATTTTGCCTTCATTAGGATTGCCAAATGAGAAAGAAATTTAATGTATTTTAAATATTTGTAATTTAAAATTATTGTACTTAAAATATTATAGCAATACCTTTAAAACTGTTTCTTTATCTTAAAACATATGATTGAAACTTTATAACTTAAAGATTATTTTTTTAAACCTGAACTCAATGAATCACATCTCACCAGGTGCAAAACTCAAAAATGAAGGCAGAGAACTTGTATATTAAGAACAAGATTAATTTTTTTTTAAAAAAATAGATGGCTATTTTAAAATCTGAAAGATAATGTTGAAAAGATCCTTCAGAATGAAAACAGAAGATTAGACAAGGAGATTAAATTTTCCTAACATGATTCTAAAATGAGAGAAATGAGATATGGAAAAGGGGAGACAGAACATGAAAAAATAAAATTCCCTACTGCTGAGTGGGAATGTGAATCTTGAAAGAGTTTTAAGTCTTTCCACAAAGTAAAAAGTGATCATGAATAAAGGTGCCAAACCCAGAGTTGTCCCTGTGTTACCACCAGTCTCTCTGTCTAAAGACACAGGAGAAGTTGTTTCATGTTTTTTCAGATAAGATTTAAAACTAAACATACAAGCCAGTCAACCTTTCTTTAAACTATGAGCTAAACATAAAGACCATGGTGTCAATACAGACTTTATATCCTGTGATATTACTGTGTCTGTGTTTTAAACAATTTCATCTGTTGCTTTATGAATTTTTAAAAATGACCGAATTCTGTAATGGAGTCCTTTGTAAATTACCTGATAAATGTTGAATAAGAAAAAGTTATCTACCATATCTAGGAAGGCATTAAAATTAATTAATCTATAGAACTAGAAGTAAAAGTGTCCCAGAAATGAATGTAAATTTGCTAGTTTACATTTAACTTCTGGATTCTTACCATGTATCCATTAAATTATAAGATTTGAAGAAAAATATTTTAAGACAGTTTGTACTAGTTATTTGTCTTGGCTAAGGGAAGTCAGACCTCTTAAGACCAACTCCATTCCTCTTTGATATACCCCTAAATGCTGTGTGGTCCTGCACTGGCTTTGGCCTTGTTTTTCAGTTCCTACTCTTCTGTAGCACTTTTTGTTCTGACATTATTTAAATAGTGCTCTCATTCTGGGTGGTTCTACACATTCTGTATTATCAGTAACAAGCACAGGGTAATCATTAATTATTGAAAAAATACGAAGGAAAATTACTTCTAAAAAATAGATAAAGAGAGCTAATTATTTTCTTTAACTTTTTTAAGACCTAAATATAATTACTCAAAAACTTGTTCTTCATTTTTTTTTTGATGTCACACTGGAAAGACATGAGAGAGACACATGGACAGACACAGGGGATGTATAAAATTTTCTGAGGTTAAACCTTATTGTGCACACCCATTTCTCATGTATTTGCTTAAAATTCTGACTTCTTTTCTCTAATATATAAAATCATTAAGATTTGGTAAATTAGAATGCTTATTAGTTTTGACTTTACATCAAAATTGATTGATATATTCTTGCCACGCATTTATTTATTTCATGATCCTCAGATTTTTGAGGCTTACTTAATATTCTTATCATCTTTCTCTTATGCTTGCATTACTCAGAGACAGAATTGCTGTATTCTTTCATATGTATTTCTTAAGAGCAAAAACTTCAGAGTATTTGTTTGGGTATCAAAGGTATTTTAAATTAATCTCATGGTAAAACAACTCTAAATACTCCTTTCTATGTTTTACATTTTCAAATTGAGGTTTTCTTCAGAGCATATTTTACTGAATATTTGTGTTTCACAATAACAGACTCAGAAATTTCAGTCACTAAAAGCCATTTATTTACTGTTATACGTGCAATTTGGATTTTTAATTTTGTGCAGCTACAATCATATTTGATAATAATAGTTATGATGCTTTCATGAACAAAAGTATATTACAAAAATAGATGTATTTCACTATACCTTAATAAAAATGGACATGTATATGTATCATTATTTAAATGTTTATTTTCACCTCTGGGTATATTTTACCAATATTATTATAAAATAAATCATATAGCATTTATTAATTTATGTTTATTTGGTTGTACCATATTTATTTATTATGTTATTGTTGTATACATATTACTGGTTAACACATTCTTTTTTTTAAAGAGAGAGAGAGAGTATTTTAATATTTATTTTTTAGTTTTCAGCAGACACACATCTTTGTTTGTATGCGGTGCTGAGGTTCGAACCTGGGCTGCATGCATGCCAGACAAGTGTGCTACTGCTTGAGCCACATCCCCATCCCCAGGTTAATACATTCGTAAAAAGAAAATGCTATTTGATAACCATAGTAATGGAATATTAAAGAGCTTATTAAACTACTCTTTTGATACATATTTTCTTTTATCTTTCTAAAACCTTCTAAAATGTGTAAATGTATAAATATACACATTAATGAACAAGAGATCCTATGGCAATAAGTAATATATCAAAGAATCAAAACCTGATAAATTCAGTGCTAGAATTAACAGTTTTCCTGAATTGCAGGTCAACGATGTCTCTAATGCAGATAGTAAGCAAAACATTAAAATAACTAAATAACTGTAATTGAAATGATTCAGCAAACTATTTGGCATGACCATATATGGCCTCAATTTTAATCAAATATATATTAGATTTATTTATAATATTTAGGTTAATTTATTCCTTTATTTCCTCTATCTCTTCTTTGAGAAATGACCTCTAGTAAACAGCCTCATTTGGCCTCAGGATATGTGTACAGTAAGAAAAAAAAGTCTCAAGAGTTCTATTATATTCATAATATATTCACATATTCCCAAGGCCTTTCACATACTAGTCAGTCACACACAGCAAGCAATTTGAAAGTTCATGAAGTTTTGCAATATAACATTGTTATCCTTCCAAGCCCTTTCTAAGAATTCTGTGTGATTTATTGAAAACATCAAGGAAAATGAATATGTCTTTTTAAACCCAGAACTTGAAATGACACTGGACTCAAGAGATCAAGTTTATGAAGACAGGAGTTATGTATTATGGCTTCTGTTTATATGCAGAAGAGCTGTCAAGGTGAAAGGGCTTGTGTGAGAATGGCCTTAGGCCTGAACCTAAGCAATTCCTGTAATGCCAGATTCATGAGACCCCAATAGACCTCCAGGAGCTGAATCTGATGTAGTCAGACAAGAGTGTTTATTGTAAGCTCAAGCCTGGACTCACAACCATTTCATATTTAGTGGTCCCAAAGAGTGAGTCTTGACCCTTAATTCATTGAGGATTAATAGATTTTGTGGGATATTGTATGCATCACAACATCACACAGCCAATCATTTCACATCACAGAAAAGTCAAACAACAACTCTTAACATTGATTAGCACATTCATTGGCAGAAACAAGTTGTGTAAGGGTGATTGGTTAGTTCAAGTTGTGGATACTTTTGAACCGATTGGTTTAGGCCATGAGAGGTTGCAAGAGTGTATATGATAAACTTGCCTAATCATGTTACCAATCAACAAAAGTACTGGGAAGGTCACCTGGTGTTTCAGGTATTTTCTGTGTCTCATGTTTTTTGTGGTAGCTAGGGGGTTGCTGTGGGTCCTAACCTAGTTTAACTGTGTCAGGATCACTTGGCATGGAAGATCTCTCCAGTTATTTACAGACAAACAACTCAGCAGGGTTAGTATATGCCTAGGAGCACTCTGAGTTTTTCCATGGACAAGGGTAACTACTCCTTTTGGACAGGCTTTGCTCTGAAGTGGCTGGTTTCTCAAAAATGGAGTCACATCAGTTTCTCACTCCATTTAAAAAACTCCATTTTGAAACCTGAGGTCATTAATAGAGGTCACTTTTCACCAGGCACACCCACAGAGCCCTCTAATATGGCCTCAGACAAATTACTTGCCCTCACCCTGATAAGCTGAATAAAGCCTCTGGCAGGCTTTCCTCTCCTGATAAGAGTGAAAGGTGAGAATATCAGGATGGAGACCACCAGACCAGATATTTCTGACCTCAGGGTAAATGAGAATTCTGGTGGCACCTGGTAATTACAAGGTGTGGTAAAAAATAAAAAATAAAAACAAAATTTAGTATAAAAAATAGAGCTAAAAACAGGGATTTAGCCAGCCTAAACGAGTATGTACTCCAGCTGGAGAGCCTGATGAGGACCTACACTGACATCCCATCACTTGCCATCATTTTCCTATTCTCTGTGTGATCCTCACTGCTCTCAAACTCTACCACCTTGTCTGGACCTTTGTGTGAGCTGCAACTTCTCCCTGTGACCCTCTCCTCAACTGGTCGTCTATTCCCCACCAGAAAAAGCCTGTTTTGCTTTAGTACCTGATCACTGCTGTTGAGTGAGTGTGAATCTGCAGGACATAAAGCCTAAGGCTTGAGAGTTTTGAACTTAGCATTCAGAGGAAATGTCTGTCACTAGCCTGTCATGATTAAATCTGTTTTGCAATGTTCAGAATTAATCTAATATTGTTTTCTGGGAATTAATTAATCTAGAATTGCTTGGTGTTATTTGATTATCTCCACTGCAGGGCCGATCATTAAGGATTGTTGTTTTCTTCATTAGGAACCTATAGAGTAAAGTTGTATTAAGAATTTGAGTGAATAAAGAATTGAAAGGGGCAGAAATGCATGGACATTCTTTACTTCTCCCCTTGACTGCAATGCCACAAGTTTGCTCCCTGGCAAAATGTTGTTATTATTTTTAAAGTATTAAATTAAGGAATTCTTATCACTAAAGATTATTATTATCTTCAATTCTAAATGTTGACTTTACTTTTGGCATTATCTCTGTCCTTTGACTGTTATTGTTACGGCTATTTACTGGTAATGAGGCCTTGCTTTCCCAATGCTGAAGTATAACACCAGAGAAGGACATCAAGGCAAGTTTAGAGTGGAAAGTTGAAGCTTTATTAAAGGACAGCAGAAAAGACTTCTCCCTGGAGGAAGAGGGGGACCCAATGAAGTGGTACCCCCTTTCTCCACAGAAAAGTCCACTTCACCATGGCTGATTTGGGGACTGTCAGCCAAAGAGTCTCTGCAAAAGAGTTCAATGTAGATAAACTTTCTATTTTTGTGTTGCCCTGTTTACTTGGCCACTGGCCAAGGTGCTGGACACCCCCTTACTATTTTCACAAATATATCCAGTATAGTACTTGGAAGAAATTGCAAACAAGGCCTCTGGCCTTGAGCTGGGCTTCACAGAGATGTCTACATTTTTAAGATAAGTTACAAATTGGCTCCATGGTAACAGCTGGCAGAGGGAAGAAGAAAGGGAAGAAGAAGTTCTCCTCTTTTCAAGTGTTGTCATTGAAGTGTTAACTTGCCCAGAACAGTGTAAGAAAAAGCTGCTTTTGTGTGAACTTCTGCAGACTGTAAACTTCTGAGCCCCTCTACTTACATGCTGGGTATAAAACTCTGAAACTCCCTGAACTTGGAGAGATTGATTGATAACAGCAAAAGCTGTGCTTTCTGAACCTGGATGCAGCCAAATGAAACTGTTTCTTTCTATCTTCAGTGCCTTGCTTCATTTGTCCCTACAACAAACTGGGACACAGCACTGGAAGGACTACTGTCACATGTGATGAGTCAGGTTTTGCAAGAGAAAACACCAACTGGGCTGCTATCCCATACATCTTTCCCACTTAGAGTAGCAATCTGACTCTGATTATCACCCCCAAACCTCTCCCCAAAACAAGAGGCCTTTACATATAAGGGTCTGCTGACTGTCCCATGTCAGTCACATGTTATTTGGAAGCCAATGACAGATCCACATGGCTCCACCACAGATGTTTTATCAGACATCTGCACTCCACTGCTCCAAGGCCAGTTCCCAGGAGGCTCCAACTCAATGGCATCTCTGTTCTACACCATTTTCATGAATTCCAGTCAATAAAGAAACTATCTGGTTCAGTCATGATGAGCAACAGGAGATCGGATGGATCTCCAGTTCAGAAATTCCTGGTGATGAGAATTTCAAATATTTCACTGTATTGGTCTAGACATCATTCAAGGATGAAGTAGGTGGCACTGTGGGTCTCAATTCTTTCAGGAACCATTAGGTGTGAGAAAACTCCATTCAAAGAATAATATATATGAGAGAAAGAGAGAGAGAGAGAGAGAGAGAGAGAGAGAGAGAGAGAGAGAGAGAGAAATATATATTAAAGACATGTAAAAGGAGCAATAGATATGCAAATTCAAATTCTTAATGGAATATATATCATTCAAAGATCTCAAAATTATTTATTTGACTTTACATAGGGTTATGTATAAACTTGTTCAAATATGGAGCTCACCATTGGTTGAATTTTCAGTTCCCCTGGGGTTTGGTGGAAGTGATCTGTTCATGGAATTTGTATTTGCCAAAGACAGAATACTCACATGATTGTACCTGTGATAGCAGGAAGGGCAATCTATATGTATATAACAATACATGTTCTTACCCAACCTACAGAGAAAGGGAATCCATAAGTTATATATTTGTTAAATTTGACGATACATGGAGAAGCATTAGAATGAAAATGTGACTAGTGATATAACACATTCCCTTGATAAAGCAAAAGGAAAATCAAAATACACAATTCCTCCTATGAACTTTCTGCATTTCTCTATTTTAGGTTTGCTTTTATGCATATGTTAGGATTAGTACTCAGAGTCTAGTAGGGTATGGGTTAGGGTCAGAGATTCAATACTTCAAAGAGAAAATATTAAAATCAATCCAATGTGTATATGAACATGTGCTACACAAGATCACCTCCCACTGTCATCCAGAAAAATGCCTTGACATTACCATCACCCCAAGTTATACAAAATTAGAGGGAGAAGAAGAAGAATATCTGTGAATACATACTGGAATGGAAAATGCTCAGCAGTTCACAACCTTGTAGGTGGCAGAGGAGATTACAGTGACTGAGCCTTTAATCTCTCCTACTCTTGGTTGTGCCCTTCCAAAACCTGATCTCAGGTAGTATTTTACTGAGTCTCTGGAAACAAAGAATTGAGAAACAGAATGCATTAGTGGAAAGCTTTCCAGCACTCATCCTGGTGAATATATAAATAGACTGCTGCTTGCTTTGCAGATGGGAAAGACCTACTATGTTCCTAAGTTCCTGTATTTTTCCTGAATTTTGGCCACTCTCCAGAATGGGCTTGTGGTTTTGTGTCCAAGATATGTACCAGCTCCAAGCTCTGTGAAATGGCCATTTCCTGGATTGTTGAAAGGAATTTCAAGCATCTTAGAAAACTCAGAAATCAGTGTGACCGGTAAGGGTCTCAGTGGAGAAACCCTGCTTGGCTAGATAGCAACTCAAGTAGCATCATCAGGAGCTGTCAGTGCCATAGTGTACATCTTGTGCAGAAGTCTGTCCCCCAGCTGTGTTCTTACCTATTGTTCAATTCCCCTGCAAGTAAGGAAGGTCTTTGCCTCAGGCCACACCTTTGTGAAGCCTCAAGAAAACAGTTTCAAAATGGAAATTAAGGGGCCTCACCTGTGGTTTTTTGGTAAAGTGCTTTGTGAAGGGATGTGTCTGAATCAACCTCTTGGCACTGGGTGAGGCTGTGGCTTAGATTCTCAGCACCCCGTGAAACTAAATAAAGATCCTATATGTTCATCCAAAACTAAAATTACAGAAAAGAACAGTAATTTTGGATTAAGTCTTTCACCTCTTTCTGGTAAGGCTCCTGACCTCCATTTAGTTTGAAAAGGGATTTATTCATCAAATGAGGTGTTCCAAGCCCTGAAGTAGCTAGCATATAAGTGGTTGTGTTTTCTGCCTTGGACTTTGAATAGCTGGGATAACAGGTATACACCATATCATTACACATAAAGAATCTACCCCCAGCAGTCAGTAGGCTTCTAATTTGAGAAGTAGGGCAGTATTAAACAAATTCTTCTACTTAATCTCATCTAAAATTAGTCAAGTTCCCAATGAAGCTACAGAAACAAAATTTCTATCAATATTCTCTATTGATAGAAATTTTTATTTGCCAAACTCAGTTGTAGTCATATCCTATGGAGTGATAGTCATATTCTATCACTAACTTTAGCATCCCAGATCTGGTCTCTTTATTTGTCAAAGCCAGCTCCCCAGTTCCTTCTCTGCCTCAAGGCGTCCCATTCCCATGGGTGAGCCCACTGCCCCTTATTTAAGGCAGTGTACTCTCACTTCAGTAACTCCTCATGCTCTGTCTAGTGAGTGTCTCCTTCAATTATCTGTTCACAAAAAGAACCTTGAACTACAAACCTTGTCATTGCATCCATCTTGCAAGAAAATCTTTCATGATTAGAAGTTGAAAACAACTAGAAATAGAAGAAAGAAAAACAGCTGGATGATATAGTGTATACCTGTGATCCCAGCTATTCAAAGTCCAAGTCAGAAAACACATAAGTTCTAAACCACCCTGAACCCCTTGACCAGATTCTGTCTCAACATTTTTAAAAGGGTCAGGATTTAATTCTGTTGCTGGGAGTATGCATGTCTAGTATATGTGAGACCATGAATGCAATTCTTGATACTGAAAAAAATGAAAAATGCAAACAACAACAAAATAAAGATCACACATGAGAAATTACCTTCTAATACAATAACTAATCAAAAAAACAAAATATTTTCTTCCCAAAATGGAAAGAAGACAATTTTACATGCTTTCACTTGTTCTTTTTAACATATTAGAAATCCTGGTCAGATCAATCTGAAAGAAGTACAGGCAGAGGGCATGCCAAATGGAAAGGTAGAAGTATAAAAACCTCTGTTTATCAGTGAGATAAAGTTATATCTGGAGAATCTCAAGATTCCAAGAAAATAATCACCACAATGAATAAATTCAGCAAAGGTGCCAATACAAAAACCCCACACACACAAACTGTGTTTCTATACACTAATAATAAATATTTATATATATGAAAAGAAAATCAAGAAAACAATTTCATCTGACAAGTAAAATAAAATGTAATACTACACCCAATGTATTACTACCCAATCAAGTAGATCAAACGTGAAGACTTTAAAACAAGCAATAAAACTTAGAATAACAACAAAAAGTGAAAGATATCAAATGATCATGGGCAGGAACACTTAAACTTGTTAACATATCAACACTATCCAAAGAAATCTACAGTTTCTGTTCCATCCCTAAAAAAATTCCAAACTTCTTTTTTTCATGAATACCATTTTTATTTCATGTTTTTATTTACTCATATTCGTTTTACATGAGAGTAGAGAATATTTTGATTTATTCATAAAAACATGGAATGGATCTTATTCTAATTAAGATCCCAGTCTTGTTGTACGTGATGCAGAAATTATTCATTGCAAAAAATTTAAAATTCCATCCTAAAATGATAGGGAATGTGAAAACAACCAACTTCAGGAACATTTTGAACAAGAACAAAATTGGTGGTCTAACCTGTCATAATTTCAAGACTCCATGCTATAAATTTACCAGTCATACAAATACAAAATATAGAAATGTTGATTAATAAAACAGGGTAAGAAATTCAGAAATGAAATAAAATAAGTTCTCAAGTGATTTCTGTCAATAGCATTCCACGGAAATTGACAGTATTTTCCACAAATACTGTTGAGAAGACTGAAATGATAGCAACACATGAAACAAGGAAGTTGGGCCCTTATCTGACACCATGGACTTAAATTAACTCAACATAAATAGGGGACCTAAATGTAAGATCTGAAATATAAAACTCATAACACACAATAGAAAAAGCCCATGACAAGGGATTTTGACAGAGACTTTTTGAACAGCACATCAAAAGCACAGGCACCAAAAGGAAGAAACAAACTGAACTACATCAACCCGAAAACTTTGATTCATCAATGGACACATTCATTAGTGAAAAGATGACTCACTAAATGCAAGAAAGCATTTGAAAATTATATTTGTGATTAGAATTTAAGATCTATGATATAAAGAGCCCTTATACCTCAATAAGAAGAAAACAGCAAATCAATATTCAAATGGGAAAAGGACTTGCACAGATATTTCTCCAAAGAAGATATGCAAATGGCTGAGAAGCACATCGGAAGATGTTCAATATCAATACTAAGTGGAGAAATCAAAATCAAAATCAAAATCAAAATGAGATCCAGCTTCAAACACAAGATGAAACAGAAAGAAACAGAAAACAGAAAAATCCCTGATCGGCTCCCATTCTCCAGTCCAGGAACAAAGAGGCACATCCACCCACCACCACAACTAAAACAGAAAACACCAGTGCTGCTGAGAATGTGATGGAGCCAGAACCCTAGTGGGTTAGAATGCAAAGTAGTGCAGGCTCTATGGGAAACTGATTGGTGGTTCCCCAAATTATCAAAAGGATCATTCAAATGACCATTCAATTCTACTTCTTTTGAAGAGATATTTATATGCTTGTAATTACTACAGGGTTATTTATTATACTCAAGGGTACATTGAGGAAGAATCTTTTTATTTTTAGCTGTGCATTATAGTTATACAAAAGCATGGAATATAGTTTGTTCCAATTCAGTCTCGAGAACTTGCCCTTTCCCTCCCTTCCTCCCTGACCCAGTTTCCTTTCTTCTTCTATACTGGTCTTCCATCCATGTATTTATAATTTTCTTAACTCGTGCTTTACAGATATACATAAAGATAAAACTCACTGTGGTCTCTTCATATATGTATATAGGATAGTATGGTCAATTTCATTCTACAATTTTGCCCTTTTCCTATCCCAAGGAAAAATTTGTTTTTTACATGTAGCACATGATGAAGTATTACTTGGTCTAAAAAACAAAGAAAATCCTGACCGATAGTAGAGTAGGGATGGACCTTGAGAATACATACTGTATGATCCTACTTATATGAAGTACAGTACACAGAATAATTAAAATAATACAGAAAGGAGAATGGTGACTTCTTGGAGCATGAGGGAAATTGATGATTACTGTCTAACAAATGAGCTTCAATTTTGCAAGATGAGAAAAGTTTTGTGGCTGCATGCTGGTTTCCAAAAATGGAAAAAATAAGTGTAATGAACACCACTGATGTGCTTTCCCAAATAGCTGACATGGCAAAACTTTGCTGTGAATATTTGAAAATGTATATAAAATTAAACTCATTCGGCTTATTTCCACACAAACAAAAACCAAGTAAATTCTCCACTAGTAGAAACTTATTAAAAGGAAGTTCTCTATGAGTAGAAATGTGAAAGGATCATTCAGGTTGAAAGGATGAATCACTCACTTGGTCATGCAAAGAAAAAAAGAATACAATGAGGGTAGCTCCACAGGAAAATTTAAAATAAGTATTATTGTACAATCAATTCTTAACTCCTCTCCTAATCTGACTGAGGTGCAGTGGTGTAATAATTATAGAGCTTGTGATGTTGCCAGAGATGCACACCATGAGGCCAGTCATGTGCACATATGGGCCTAGGACACCACCAAGCTGGGAGGGCCAGTGGAGACTTGGTCTTAGGGTCTCTGTCTTTGTCTTGGCAGAGGGAAAAATGCAAGGGAGGATGCAACATGTGGGCAAACAAACAACTCTCTCAACAATTGTCCTTGAATCTGTGAAACTCCTGGCAGTTTTCTTCCAGAGTCAGTCCCTTTGAATCACAATGGCCATACCTTACATCTTGGAGAAAAAGGTCCCCCCACCACTCCTGAGGGACCATCCCTGATCAGCTCCCATCCACCAGCCCAGGATCCAAGAGGCACATCCACTCACCACCACAAGTAATGTAGACAGATGTCAGATAAGAATGAGAATGCAGAAATCACTGTTGGAGCTCCAGATCAACAGGAACAAGCATTAGTGCTCTTGGGAAAGGCTTGCCATAACCAATGTGTTTCTGCCATCATTTACAGCCACAGATGCACACATGCCACCCAGCCACAGAGACCTGTGAACACCTCTTGCTGAGGAACATACATGGAAAGATGCACACTCATTAAAACCCCTTCCACCACAGATATCATTAAAACACCTCACATTTAGAAACAGGTGCATGACCCACAACTCACTGCCATCCCAACAAAAACTCAGATGCATAAATCACCTTTATCCCTGCTTTCCCCGAATACACACACCACCACTTCCTTTCTAAAAAACTATACTCATACCCACAAATACACATGCCTGTTATCACCCAGGTACTGACGGACATGCAATTATAATGTATACTTTTCCAATGCAGGCTTATACATTCCTATATACTCTACACTTCCTGAAGGCATGCACATGATATAACCAAACACTGAGTATTCATGCACCCAGAAATACAACATACAACCCCCCTACACACACACACACACACACACACACACAATAAACCCTATTTGTTACCAGAAGTCACATAAACAAAACCCTAAGTACTCTGGAAAATCTCACAGACTTGATCCTCTCATCAGAAATACAATATACATAAAAATCTCTTTGAACTTCCCCAAGATTGAGTGGAACCAGAAATACCCTGATTACAAAAATGTAACATTCTTAACCCTAAATGACACAGGTACAACCACCCACATACACACATAAACATGAGTCCATATTCCCAGAATCACTTGATACGCAAACACCAACTCTGAAAAACACATAAATTTTCCCAACCCTCTCCAAATGTACACAACAATGATGTCACCTACAATCTACTCATTGTCATTTCCCAAATACATACATAACACATGTGTGGCCTTAATACACATATTTTACCCTGCACTCTAATCTCACACCCTTCCCTAAATAAAAAAATAAATTAAATTAAAAAATCAATATTTTGTGAATATCAAAAAGTATTCACCAAAATACTCCATTCAAACACTCTTCTTAATAATTATTCACAAGTCCCACCATGACATAATAACCCATATACACTGTCAGTACCCAATCCTCCTAACTTGTATTCCCATATAAATATAACTTCTATATTATCTCAGTGGAAACACACACTACCCATCTACTGTTTGAGAATGAATACTCAGCCATCACACTTCCTAAATACATTCACAGTCCTAGATTATACAAGTCTGGGAACACACGTGTCCATCTGAATCTACAAATCCACAGTACTCCCAAAGACCCAAAGTACATGCAGTCAGTCTCTCACTATTAAAGGGCACAGAACTCACTATTAATATACAAAACTGCTCATTCTTTCTGATATACTCAGTTAAGAGCACACAACACTGTGGAGCTCTGAAAATCCTCAATAGCATAAACTTCCTATCTTCCAGCTGCCTGAGTGTAAACCCAGAGTTCCTCATGCCCAAATTAAAACAAATGCACAGCAAAACCCAAACAATTCCAATCAAAAACCTTACTTACAAACTCTCACACATATTCCAGTCGCCTCCATGAAACACTTAAAATAGACATGAAGTAGGACTGAAGAGGCTGGATACCACAGGAATTTTCAGAAAGCAGGTTTATTGGCTGTTGCCAACCAGTCCAGAGTGTGGCTCATGCCTGAAACATTCTAGGGACAGATAATTTCAAAATATTTTGAATTTATGTCCCATGGGGGAAAAGGGCTTGAAGATTCACTTGACAAGTGTTTTTCATTCCATTCTCTAGGCCAGACAGAGGTTTCACACGTATTTACCAAAAAAAAAAAAAAAAAAAAAAAATTGGCATTTACAAGAAATAGGAAGCTACCAACCACAGTAATCTTTGCATACTTGCTGCTGATCTGACAAGAGAAGAAGCTTAATTATGGCAAGGGTCTTGTGGTTGAGAGTATCTGGTGTGCTTCAGATACACATATCTTCAGACCACACATCAATCAGTATCACCCAAAAAGCAATCACACAAACACTCCCTAAGTAACTGAATGGAGCAAACAAATTACTTATTAACATGACAACAATTTGTATTCTCAAAAGAAAACATTTACAATCACCTCTATGTTGCAAACATGCACATACACAGAATGCCTCAGAATATGAAGTTCAACAACAAATCTCAGATGTACAGACACTGCTAACTCCTCCTACATACTCATAAAAGACACCCCTCCATTCCCAAAAAAACATGATCATCTTAAAGCCCTAAACAAGAAAATACACAGCAGTCCACTTGAGACATTATCAACAGAATCTATAGACATCTATGTGCCACATATACATAATTCCAAACACCCCAACATACCCCATGATTCCATTCTCTCCAAATCTCTGAACACCAAAGATTATGTCCCTAAATTCTGACCTAGACATCATGAACATACACATACATTCTAAAATCTGAAAATGCACAGATCCAACACATAATAGTAAGACAACATCCTAACTCCTCTCAAATGCATTCACAATAGTCCACAATGCAAACAACACCTACAGATGCACCACTAAAACCCTAAACACATGTCCTGCCAGAAAGGTACTCAGCCAACAATAACCAAAGAAATCACTCAGAAAATATTTACACACGACAACCAAACAGTCCCACAGAGGAGAAATTATTGTGTATTGTTTCATATGCTTTCCATACTTATACACATGAAACACATGAAAGCACAAAGTCCTGGTGCTAGAGGGACAAGTTCTTGTGTTTTCTCTCTCTCTGTCTCTCTCTCTCTCTCTCTCTCTCTCTCTCTCTCTCTCTCTGTCACACACACACACACACACACACACACACACACACACACACAAACAAACACGCACACACATATACAGAACATTACATACATAATCTGAACACTGAAACACCCAGTTCAAGGATTTATCTTGTGGGCCCTGCACACAGAGGTAGAGGGGTGAAGATGCAGATTTCAGGCACATACCTTGCTGTTGAAAATGTAAGAAAATATAAAAGTGCAATGGAGAGAGCACATTCTCTCCTATAAAACTGAAAGGTACTTGCCAGCCACTCAATAACTCCTCAATATAGAGAAAACTCTTCAAATAATAAGAGAGTACTCTCAGATAATGCTTCTGGAGATGAAGGTACTCTGGGACATTTAAGGGGTTTCTAAAAGAGAGAATCACCCCAAATAGATTCTTTTGAGTATCTACCATCAGCCCAGATGGATGTCTTCTAGCTAGAGAGCAAGACCATTGTGCAATGTGTGTTCCAATGCCAGGGCTAGGCTTGTTCACCTGGGCTCCCCCCTAAGCCACATCAGCTCCAATTTCTGAATGGGGTCTGCAGTGTTCTCACACAAGAGACCTTTGGCATCATTACATGCCCAAATTCTAACCTGAAGATATTACTGGCATGTTTGTTGGTCAAAAAATTAGTGAGTAAATTGTCAGCTTTTCTGTGTTACCTTCAGACAGAAGAGGTGAATCTGGTTAGAGGAAGGTCTGGGGCCTCTTATATTTTGGACAGCAGCTCTCCTAATCACTTTCCAAACCAGTGATAATATACCTGAGATCACCACATTCAAAGGTGCAGAGATTTATTTTGGCTCATGGTTTCAGAGATTAGAGTCCATGGTCACTTGGCCCTCTTACCTCTGGACCTGTAGCAAAGCAGAACATCTGGCCAAGAGTGTATGGCATAGGAAAACTGACCACCTCATGGCTGCTGGGAGGCAGAGAGAGACAGAGACAGAAGTGCATTAGGGTCCCAGTACCCCATCAGTGGCACATCCTCAATGAGGTAATTTTTATCAAATGGGCCCCAGTTTCCACAAGCTTCCAACACCTCCCAATAATGACTTCAGCTTGGAACCATATATTTAAGAGTGAGCTTTTGAGAAACACCAAATGTTAATGCTAGAACATCTACCCCTTGTCCCCAAAAGCTCATGTCTGTCTCACAGCAATAAATAATTAGAAATAAATAAATAAACAAGCATTTGGACTCCAAGAGTCCACAAATATCAACAGTGCATTCTCAATAGTTTTTGCCCAAAGTCTCTTCTGAGACTCAAGGGAACACAGTGACGCTGAACCCTGAATTGAACGTTTTTTTTTTCTGCCATTCTCTTCTTTCTAATTCATGAGTATAGCTTTCTTTTCTCCCCACACCCTCAACCCTATCTTAATGACTAACCATAGAGTCAGTTAAAAGCACGAAAGTCAGTTAAAAGGGCCCTTGCACTGGGCACCTTACTATGTCACAGGAAATGTCCAAATTAAAAGGTATTGGCAGAAGTGTACAGAAGACACTGACTAGGAGGGAAACCAGACACACACACACCTTCAGAATTGCAAGCATATAAAAAATCACATTATCTTAGATTCACAGGTCTGGGAGGTGTCAGGGTCCACTGGACCCAGATATAACCCACAGAATCCCACCTTCTTTAAATAACAGTTTTTTTAAGAGAGAGAGAGAGAGAGAGAGAGAGAGAGAGAGAGAGAGAGAGAGAGAATTTTCTAATATTTATTTATTAGTGTTGGGCAGACAAAACATCTTTATTTTTATGTGGTGCTGAGGATCAAACCTAGCACTGCACACATGCCAGGCGAGTGCGCTACCACTTGAGCCACATCCCCAGCTCCTTAGTGACATCTATTTTTAGTTGTCTATCAATATTTATTGATTTATATATGGTTCTAAGAATTGACCCCTGTGCCTCACACATGCCAGGCAAGCTCTCTACCACTGAGCCATGACTCCAGACCCCTCTGAAGGACAGTCTGTCAACACTAGTAACCTGTGCTTGTGTCCACCTGCCCAAGACTGCGAGAACAATTCCACATTACACACTGTATACACTTTCACTCAGCAGTACTAAGCAAGATGAAACCAGGAGCTAGCCATTCATCTCTGAAATGCTGAATTGTTGCCAATGAAGCCTTTTCCTCTCCCACCTCTCTGCCTCTTCAGTTACTGACTTTCATGAGTGGAAGCAAAGCAGCAGAATCAAACCTTTTGTAGCTGCATTGGCTGCAATCCTCATTAATAATCAAAAAACGTTAACACATTTCAAAGATACATCTACGCAGGGGAAACACAACTAACCCCAAAGGGAAGAAGAGGACAGCAGTAAGGAGAAGACTGAAAAAGCACAGCAGGGCACACGTTAAGTCTAGTGCTCCATTAAGTCTAGTGCTCCAGGTGTGAAACTAGGGCACCTGATGGTGTAATATGGGTGCCCTAGAGCTTGAGCATCCTTACCCCTCCAGCTTGGTCTGATGTGGGACCACTCCCTAGAGCCTCTGTGCTCACTGACTTTCACTTACCTGAGCAGGGGTTCATAGGCCTGCCACTGCTAACTTCCACCACAACACTGGCTCCACTCTCATTGTTTGATAAATCACTGTTTTTGGGGTTACTGGGTTGCACTCTGAATGTGATATGCACATCCTGTTCACCAGCGTTTCCTCTGAAGTATGAATGCAAACCTTCACAACCCCTCAACTCTTCACTCTGTAAGCCTGATAACCAGCATCATATGGACAATAACAAGGTCAGCTGAGAATGAGGACAGTAGCCAGACCCACCTAGACCATGGCCTCTGTTAGCCCATATGATGTTAGTTACACAGCAAAATGAATCTGAACATAGGATTCTGAGGCTGCCTTTTGCACACAGGGCACCCTGATAATCTCTCCACAAGTCATTGAGCCTGCTAAGGGTGGTGTCCTTCCCATTCCTGAGACGTCGAAAGGTGGCTTCTGTGTAATGGAACTAATCTCTTTACCAACCACACCATCTTTGGCCCCAACATTACAAAGTTTTCATTTCTGGAAAACCTGCAAGTATTTTAAATCTTTCTACCCTGGCTTTTGCTCCTGATCCCCATGGTATATCAGGCTGAAAGCAGAAAAATATACCCAGGCCATATCTCAAATGCTGTACTGCCTTTAATATTCCCTGCTGGATAAATTAGTCTGTGTTTTAGTTGCCTTTTACATCACTGTGACCAAAAAAATCTAACAACAACAATTAGAGCAGGACAAGTTTATGTAGCTCATAGTTTCAGGTCTCACTCCACTGACCACCAACTGCATAGCTCTGGGGCCATGTTGAGGCAGAACATAGTGGGGGAAGTGTAGGGAGTGGGAAAGCAGCTCAGCATATGGCAATGAAGAAGCAGAGAGAGAACTCTGCTCACCAGGGACAAACTATGAACCCTGGATCCGTTTCCTCCACTTGATCCTCCTCTTTGTCCTCAGCCTGGGCGGGCTTATCTATCTGCCTGTGGTTGACTGGGAAGGCGAGAACAGGCCCATGGTGTGGCTTAACCTTTGTATTAGACCGCCTTGGGCCAGCTTGGGTTGACTCTGTGCCTAAGGCTAATGAGCGGAGCTCAGAGTCAAGGCATCTTAATTCTTTTAAAAGTTGGATCTGTTCCCCTCTATGTTGGAGAGACTTGCGCAAGGGAGCCAGGTTAGGCAAGGTAAGTGGAGAAAAAATATCTGATGGGGCAGTTGGCGCCTGAAGGGCCAGAGCACAAAAGGCAGGAGGGATATAGGAGGGAGGTGGATGGGTAAGTCCTATAGGCTGTGGCAGGGTCCTGAGGGTGGCGGGTCTTGTGAATGGTAGCGAGCTGCTTCCTTCTCCAAGGTAGCCTCTTCCCCAGGTGTCAATGTGTCTCTGGGATTTAAAACTGGATAAAGGCGGTTGATAGCTGTTGGAGCCTTATTCATTAGGGTGGGATTTTGAGTGCATCCAGGAAGGTTCCCAGGGTCCTGGGGAAACTGAGAAGGATCTATGTCTATACTAACTGAAGGGCATGCCTAGGGGGGACGAGAGGGATGAGAGGTCTTTTGCATAGCCTCTTCCCCAATCCTGACAAGTTTTAAGGTACCATTGTCAAAGGGTGAATTTTTAAGAATTTCATTTTGTTCCAGTAAGAAAAGGTGGGAACAGGCACCTTTTCTTGGCCAAAGGATTCATAATAATCTTTTAAACAGTCTCCTACACTAAGCCATCTTTTACCATCAATGGTCCCTTCAAGGGGAAACCACGGACACAATTCTCCTATGTATGAAAAGAATAATTTTAAGTCCTTTTTCTTAACACGTGCCACTCGTGTCTTGAGGGCCTCCTTGAGGCCTGACAAAAACAAATCATGTGACGAAACTGCTTATCCCATGGTGGGTCATTCACTGTGCGTCGTCCCCACTCTCCTCCTGGATCTGTTTCTCCGTCGTGTCTTCCAAGGCGATCGCGATCTCCGCTTGGCCAAGTCTCCCCGGAGGACGGCGTTCCTTCTCAGTCAAAGGCTCGAGCCCCAATTTTTGGGCGCCAAATGTTCTGACCCGCAGGACACATCAAAGTATGCGGTGAACCTAGGTGGGGAGGAATGAAGGGACAAGAGACATGAAGGATGACAGCAAGACAGGAGTTCTGATCAAGCTGCAAACTTTTATTTTTCACACAGGGGTATTTATATGCTGGGGATGGGGAAGCTCTCTAAACAGCAATTGCTGGATGTGGGTGGTAAAACTGCCAGCTGCAAGATTTCTGATGATCCTGATAACCACAGGATGTTCCAGGGAGATAGGTAGCTGCAGGATGTCTCCCAGGCAGGATGTCTCCCAGGAGGCTGATCTTGTAAATGTCATTCTATTCTTTGAAGGAGAATTACCTTCTAGCCCCTGACACCATACCTCCCACAAAAAAGAAAATGCATTAACAGAAAAGAGTTCACACTGATCCTTCCTGAATTCCCCACCCCACTCCACCCACAACATCCAAAAATGGCCTTAATAGTCATTGCAGCCACGTTGATGCAGCACCTCCTATGTGCTAGGGACTGCTCTGCATAAATAAACCCCAGGAGACACACCAGTGTCTCCATTTAAGAAAGAAACTGAGGCAAAGAGAGATTTATTAACTTACCAATGATCACACAGCTCAAAAGAGGCCAATAGGGGTTTTAAACCCGGGCCATTTGGTTTTACTCCAGACCCCTCAGACCAAAGATGCAGTAAGTGGGAGGAGAACATCAGACATATGATCCACCTATGGCAGAAGGAGACTTGGGTGAGTGGAGCCTTCTGTTACACAGACAGTGTCCCCTCTCGGGGGATGCCTCACCTGGTCCTGAGAGGCCCACTCAGCCTGGGGGAGAAGAGAGCCCCCTGCAAGCCTTTTGGTTTAAGAGAATGTTCACTTACCTGAGCTGCAATGTCTCCACTGCTCTGAGGAGTTGGGGCCACGTCCTGTCAGAGATCCATAAAGGTGACCTCATTTTAAGGAAACAAGCCTGTGGCCAATTGTCCGAGATTGACTAAGTCAGGGGCCAGCACAGGCAGCCAGCAGAGGGGACACCATTGAAGAGATGAGCCGGAGCAGGGTCCAGGGGCCTGGAGCACGGCCTGGGCATGGCCCAGTGGCTCCCAGCTGACATCCTCCCTGTCCGGGAGATCCTGGAAACTGCCTTCATGGTGATTTTCAGGTGCATGCATGGGAGGCCCTACTTGCTCCAGCTTCAGGGTAGGACAGGGAAGATTTCAGGCCTCATCAGATTATGGGCATGAGCAGGATGGTGGCCAGCAGGGGAAGACATCAAGGGCCTCCATCTCACAGCAGTTTATGCATTGTTTGTTGAGCCACTACCATGCATCATATGGATGTAGCTGGAAAGTGGATTTTTAGCATGTGTAAAGGACCTGAGGCAGCAGTGGGCTTGGTACATTTGAGGCTGTGTGGGGAGTTGAGGATGGCCTGAGCCAGGATGTGCCTGGGGATAGCTGAACGAGATGAGGCAGTTTGGGAACTGATTGACTTCTTTCCCTTGTGCTCCACCTGTCGAACAAGCAAGGCACAGAGATGAAGATCTTTCACATGACAGATGAAGAGTCTGAAGGTCAGAGTGGTAAAGGCATTTTCAGGTCCCGAAGGTTACACATGGTGGAGTTGAAATTCTCACCCAGATCTGCCTCTAGAGCAGTTTATGTGTCCCTTCTAGCATGACTTTCTGACAAGTCCAGATGCACCCAAACTCAACCTCCTGTATCTGGTTTGAAGAGTCTCAGGTACATGAGTCATATAAGGCCTTGATAAGTCCTTCTGCAAAGGAAGTTTCTAATATTTCTTTAACCCAGCACTTGCAACGTTCATTTGAACATAAGATCCTTATAAATGTGACTAGAATGAAGACATTTCAGAAGTGACCTTGGGATACACTGGTCTTGGTAACCCACAGAAATCTCAAGTGGTCTTCCTGATCTTGGGGAAGAGAATTCTGGGTATATTTTGGAGACTCAATAAGATGGTGAAGGGATGGAGAGAGATTCAAAGGACTAATGGGGGTATTTCAGAGCGGGAAGGGATCCCTAGAAGGACCCTAAGTGGGACTCTCGAGACATTTCCTCCCTCGCTTCAGAGAACAGTACCAGGGCCCGTGAGGGTAGGATAGGAGTTGGAGACTGTACCTGAGGTGGGCCATCTTGGTCGGGAGTGAGCTCCCCACCACCAGCAGTGTGCAATTAGAAACTGTTGCATTACACTGCTGAAGGTCACTTCCTCTAGGATTCTGGGCTTCGGGGTAAAGAAAGCCACCCCACCTGGGCCATGCTCAGTCCCCCCTTCTCTCCAGAGTGGGCACAAACAAGCCAGACATGGCACATTCATGACATTAGGAAAATCCTTATAAATAAAATAGTTACTATGAAAGCTGATGAGCTCTCCACAGTCCATCTCCTCTCAACAGGAATAATGCCAAGCCCGTGACTCCAGTGTCACCTCCCGCCATCGACTAGAGGAAACCCTCATTTTAAGAAGTATAACAAGAAAAGTGAGTGACAGTCTATTGACATGTTAAAAAGTGTGTGAGCAGTGGGGGCATGACTGGCTGGAGAGACGCAGAGACAGGAGGAGAGAGGAGCCACACCAGTCCCTTCCATCTCCGCTCAACCTGGAGGGCTCAGGCACCTCTGTCGCCCAAGGGCTGAAGCTCGGTGTTTTCTTCACCAAGAAAGAGGTCGAGGTGGGAAGGGGTGGGTGCGGGCCAGGGCCATGAGCCTGCTGTGCCCCAACTCCTAGGTCAGGGTCCCCCCTGGAGGGGCTCTGGTGGCTCTGGGTGACTGTCCTGGAAGGGCAGGCAGGGAATCTGGCCAATGGAGACCAGGAATCAGGTCCCCTCAGCTTTCCAGCCAGGCTGCGGCTCAGGGACACACACGGACCTGCCTTGTGCCGGCACCACTGCCACCTGCCCCCACCGACACCTGCACCTCTGGAGTGAGTGCAGCCCGGGGTGGGTTGCAGAGGCATGGGACGGATGTCCACGGAGACCATTCTAGGGAGGACATGGGGCCACCTCTACGCCCTTTCCAAGGTGAGGGGCGAAGGTGATGGGCCTGGGGACTCGCTGGGCACCGACAGGGACAATGCCCTGGGGATTCGTGGGCTCCAGGACTAAAGCCAGCCTCGGGCCTACACCGTGTCGGCCTGTCACACAGCGCTCCTAGTGCAGCACGCATACACACATGCATGCGTGTGGGCCAGCGCACGCTCACTAGCGTGGATGTCACACCCCTGCACCAGCATCACTGCCCGAGCAGAAGGGACTGGCAGGGTCGGTCCACCTGCACATGCGCAGACCATGCGCACCCACCCCATGATGTATGCACCGACCCCCCACGCCCCTTCTGTCTTACTCATGAGCCCACTTACGTGCACACAGGGGGACAGACCCTCTTTCTGCCCTGCGTCCCACACTCCCAGCAGGTGCCCGTCCAGCACAGGCCAAACACACGGGGCATAGCCCACCCAGGCACGGTGGCCTCCCTACCTCCCAGCACCCAACCTTGTGGTGCCCCACTCCCTGATCAGTGTTTGAACAGCTTTCCTGTGTCTCCTGAGTGCTGGGGGAGCAGGCCACGGATGGTCTTGAGAGAGAATGTCACCCTCTCCAGCCCCTCCTGCCCCCAGCCCGCCTTTGTCCACCAGGACAGCGCTCGGGGGGACCCTGCTGTGCTGCCCTCTTAGCTGGCTTCCCCGCCAGGGCTCTGGGCAATGAATGAGCCTCGGGCATCCCTCCTGACCCCATTGTCCTTGCCCACACCTTATCAGTGGGCACAGGTAGAGAGGACAGGGGCTGCAACTCGGGGAGGCCGGTTCTAGAAGAATCCACCCATCCCTCCCCTTCCTCTCCACCCGCCCAGCCCCTCACATCCGCTGGTGGCCCCACCTCTCAGCCATTGTCCAGGCTGTTCCCCGCCCCCAACTCGCCCCTTAGCAAGGACCCCTAACCTCCCTCTCCAGGAAGCCCTCTGGGTTCCCTTCCCTCTTGGCCTCGAGGCGCCTGCACCTCACCCCTCCCACACCAAGATGTCCATTTCTTGCTCCCTGTACATGACCATGGGATGGGGAAGCGTGGAGTTGTGGGGAAGGTGGACAGCTGGGTTTTCATCATCCTGGCAACCCCAGAAGTGGGGGGGGGAGCCCTGGCCAAGGGCAAGACCTCTGCAGTAGGAGGGTGGACGGGAGGGAGAGACCCAGGGAGTGCGGTGCCTCTATTCTCGGGCCTCCAGGAGTGAATCAGGTCCCTGGCCTTTATTCAAGAGTAAAGGATGCCACCACACACATGAGGAAGTTAGTAAATTCCCTCCCCTCCTCTCCCCACCCAGAAGGCTGCCAACTTCTAGATGGTAATGGTGTGTGGGATAGTGAAATCAGCATATCCATCAACACACTCCCTGCTCATCATGTACAGGGAAGGGCCAGTGGCTCCAGTTCCACATCATCATCCTCTGGAGGCTCCCTGGGCACCGGCTCCCAAATACCCAGAGGGAGGGACATCCCCCCAGTCCCCTCCTAGCCGCCACCCAGCAGCCCCCAGGAGCTCTGAGGGACCATCATGAAGGGGACTCCTTACTACACAGACTGCCTTTGATTTGGGGGACAGTGAGTGGGACCTGTTGGTTGAACTTGGTGTGACAATGGTGGGCATCCTGGGTCCACCCTCATAGCCGGAGGCCTGCTTAGGAGCCTCCCCAGTGTTCCTCCCACTTTTCAAGTGAGCATGTCCAGACATGGGGAAGTAGGATGTGCTCCTAAAAGCATGTCTGAGGAGGTGAGGCTAAATTGCAGGGCCCTCTGCTCATAGGAAGGGACAGACAGCACATGGCTTAAGAAATGGGGATTAGACTCAGGGGCACTCAATCATTGAGCCACATTCCTAGCTCTTCTTATATTTTATTTAGAGATAGGGTCTGGCTAAGTTGCTTAGCATCTTGCTAAGTTGCTGAGGCTGGCTTTGAACTTGCAATCGTGCTGCCTTAGCCTCCAAAGCTGCTGGGATTATAGGCCTGAAGGACATAGCCTTTTTGTTGGGAAAACCTGGGTTCTATTCCCTGCCCTGCCACTTGCTACCTTGGAGATCCTGGACATGTGGCTTGGCTCTTCTGAGTCTCAGTCTACCTATATGCAAAATGGGGGTGATATCTGTAGCCCCTCTTTCAAGACTCTGTAAAGATTCACATGGATTTTATGTGGTGACTATATCCCACATAGCAAGCACTGGACTAATGCAGGCCTTTTCATAAAAGTATTTCTGATTCAAAAAAACACATTCCTGGTAATCCCAGTGAATCAGGAGGCTGAGGTAGGAGGATCAAAAGATTCAGGTGAGCTTGGGCAACTTAGTGAGATCCTCAAAATAAAAAATAAAAATAAAAAAGTAAAAAGGGCCAGGGTTATAAGGCTCAGTGATAAAGACACCTGTGGGTTTGATCCCCAATTCCACAAAATAAAAAAAAATGATTTCATGAAATGCCAGGCATATTGTAGAGATGCAGTAAATATTCTTTAGATTGATGCTTGGCTTTCAGCAAGAGTCAAGTTGCAGCTGCCTTTAGTCTGAGTATTTTGTAGGTGCTCCATGGTAGACTAAGGTTTACCTTGTTTCCTGGGCCCTGGCAGCCTGGACACCCTTTGCCTCTTCACTGGAGGGCCAACAGGGGTTTTTGAAATGACCCTGTGGATGGGGTAAAGGGAGCAGGTTCTGTCCAGGGTGAGGTCCCTGGGAAGCTTTTAGCACGGGTGTGTTAATGCAGGCTGGGAGGTCAGGAGCCCCGTGTCAGCCAATGAGACCTGAAAGCTTAGTCCCAGCCTGGAAGAAGGTTAAGGGCAATGTGCCAACATGAGGCTGACCTGAGCTTAGTTCAGATGTTGCCATTTACTGGCTGCGTGGCTACAGGCTTCTCTCTGGTCTGTGAAATCAGGCTCATGTTGTCTTCTGTGCTCATCAACCAGGTTGGGGTTGAGGATGCAATGATATAGAAAGAATGCATAGATACAATGGAGTGTGGGACACAAGTGTCCTGGGAAATCAAATGAGAACTTTGAACATCTTTTACAGAAGTCAGCAGAGTAAAGAGGAAACCTTGAACAGGGGATCAATTCTTGGTTCTGTAACTTTGGGGCTGTGTGACCTTAGGTAAGTTACAGAACATCTCTGAATCTGGTTCCTCATGTGAATGCGTACTCTATTATCATGAAGGCATAATACTCTTTCCCATGATATTGCCCACCTGGCACTCGCTGTGCTCCAGGAGAAAACATCTCTGGCCAGAGCCTGCCACCACAGAACATGGTCTGTCCTTCTCTGACCCCAATCCACAATGCCACTTGAAGCAGATGGAATGAGAGGGGCAAGCTAGGGAAGAGCTGTGGAAGCTTGGTTGGATGCCAGGGAGCAGTGACAGTAAAGTGAGGTCCTGCCTGCCCTCCTGGTGGTCGTGCTCCGGCAGAGGGGTGCATGTTGGAACATACGCTACAAAGAGCAAACAGGCACGGGAGGGGATAGGTGTGGCAGGAGGCTGTTCTGGTTTGGATGTGAGGGGTCCCCAAAAAACTTAGCTGTGAGACAATGCAAGAGGGTTCGAAGGACAAGTGATGGGGTTGTAAGAGTCTTAACCCCTCAGTGAATTAATCCCCTGATAGTGATTGACTGAGTGGTGACTGAAGTGGTGGGGTGTGGCTGGAGAGGAGGGTCATGGGCCAATTATTTGGGATATATATTTGTATTTGGCAAGTGGAGCCTCCCTCTGCTTCCTGATCATCATGTGAGCCCCTTCCCTCTACCACACTCTTCCGCCATGAAGTTCAGCTCACCTCAAACGTTTAGGAATGGAGCCTGCTGTCTGTGCATTGAGACCTCTAAAACCCTGAGCCCCCAAGGCAACTTTTCCCTCTCTACAATTGTTCTGGTTGGGTCCTTCCATAGTGCAGCAGAAAAGCTGACTAAAACAGAGACTATTTTCAATCAGGTGGCAAGGAAATCTTCCCATTTGGTGGCACAGGATACAGAGGAACAGACTGACCCAAGGCCAGCCAGCAAGGTTCTGAAATATTCCAGAGGTCTGGCCCTCCTCTCTGCACCACGCTGTGTCCAGGGTCCACTCACACTTTCTGCATGGCCTTGTCCTACTCGTGCCCACACCTCTGCAGGGACAGCCCAGCTGGCTAGCCCTTTCTTCTCTCAGGCAGCCGAAGCTGCTGGGAGGATCTGAACTCCAGCCAGCCACGGCGCTCTCGGGTCCATCCCTGCCCAGTCGTGGGGAGAAGGCTCAGGACCCTCTCCTCAGGGGGGGCATGTTGGGGGCCAGGAACTTACAAAGGCAAATAATGTCTGGGTAAACATTGGCTGCTGATAGCTCCAGCTGTGGGGGCCAATGATGTCCCCTTGGTCCAGATGTTGGCCTCACCCACCTCCCTCCTGTGGCAGTACATTTGAGGAGAACATTGTAGGCCAGCGGAGAGCAACACAGAATGCGGGGTGGGGAGGGGGTGGCAGGGCCACCCAGCACAATCCATGCACAGCTAGCCAGCCTAGTCCTCCGCCTCCAGGGTTGTCCGGACAGCAGGGGTCACTCCTGGGCTGAGAGTGTACCAGGGAAGATGGGGCCACAGCCTCCCCTGTCCAATGTCCCAGATTTCCTGGCTGGGAATGAAAACTGAATCCAGAGGTGGAACCAATGCCAGGACCCTATGCTCTCCCAGGATAGAGTGAGCTCCTTGTCCCTGGAGGTATGTCAGCAGGGTCTGCACCTTCAGAGCTGGCGAGAAGCAGGCTACTCAGGGCATTGGAGAGGGTTGGGACAAGAGCCTTCTTTTGGATTCTTGCCAATTGCCCCACCCCTGATCCTGAAGCCCACAGGGTGCCCAGTCCACCCTCCCCTCCAGCACCAGGAGAGTCTAGAACTTGCTTCTTCAAATCTCCCTTCCCTGAGTGGGTCAATGTCTTGATGGGACCCTCCCCTGCCCCAGGTGCACACCGACACTTCTCCTAATGCATCCTGGCTGGCCCACTGGGAGCCACAGACGACATGTCACATGAGGGGACATAAGGGGGCTCTCACATTTCCCACGCCTGGGCTCCTGGGCCCCCAGCATTCATGATGGCTGATTTCAACATGAAAGGGCCCCTTGAGAAGGAGAGTCCCCCTTCCTTTCCCCCTCGCCTCTGCTAAGCCCCACTCTGCAGCTAAACACTGTCTGAGCCTCCCTCCCTCTGGAGCACCCTCTCACTCACCTGCCAAGCCTTCCCCAGACTGCTGCAACCTCACCTCGCAGCCTCTGCCAGCCAGGATGAGAATCCCAAGGTGGGGTGGGGGGATCAGGGCTCCATACTGCAGAGGCGAAAGGGGGGTCAGTCTGTCCTAAAGGTATAAGCCATTTGGCCAACCATAGGCCAGAATGACTGAATAAATCTTCGTGGGTGCTTTAATGCTCTGAGGACAGGAGGTCTCCCAGTCTCAAATCCAAAGACAGCCAGAGCAGTGAAATTTACTATGAGGCCTTCCAGGCATCTGCCCTAAATTTTGGAAGTGGCATTTTTTTAAACCTTTTATTTTGACCTAATTTTAGATTTACAGAAAAGTTGCCAAAAATAGAACAGATAGCTTCAGTACACCCCTCACCTAGCCTTCTCTAATATTCACATCTTACATAACCCTAGTAAATGATCAAGCCTGAGAACTTATCCTTAGTTCAGTACAATCACCTGAACTTCACATCTTATTGGATGCTGGGTACAGTGGTGCATGTCTGTAATCCCAGCAGCTCAGAAGGCTGAGACAGGAGGATAGGGAATTCGAGGCCTGCCTCAGCAAATTAACAAGGCCCTAAGCAATTTAATGAGACCCAGTCTCAAAATTTAAAAAAAAATGAAAATAAAAAAGGGCTGGGGATGTAGCTCAATGGTAAAGCAGTCCTGAGTTAGATCCCCAGTACCTAAAACAAAACAAAACAGCTCTTATTTGAATTTTCCATTTTTCTACTAAGATCTTTTCCTGCTTCCATCACCCCATTCTGGACACCACACTGCATTTAGTTGTTATTTTTCTTTTGTGTCCCTGATCAATTGGTTGCCGCAGTCCGGCTGCAGCAAAATAACCAGGGGTGACGAACAACTTGTGTAGATTGATACAGCAGGAGTCGGAGCCATTTATTGTAGGAAAGGAGGGGTATATATACATTCCACACAGCTTATCTTAATTAACATAAACTAGATACAGCAGTCAACGAATCACAGTTAATGGCTTGCTGGCACCACCTCACAAACCACTCCCTCTGGCAAAATGCCAGGCGCCATCCTGACTTGTTTACAGACCTTAACATTGGTGACATTCCCTCAGTCTATACTCATCTTTCATGATCTTGACAGCACTGAGGAACAAGTGTTTTGTAGAACTGTGGGTTACCTTGTGTTTTCTCAAGATCAGAGGAAGGCTCTGCAGTTTTGGATATACCACAGAAATGGTGCTGGCTCCTTCTCAGCTCACCATATCAAGAGGCTCATGTCTCCAACATGTTTGATTACTGGTGGTGATGACCTTGATCACTTAGTTAAGTTGATGTCTAAAGGGTCTATCCACTATAAAGTTACTATATTTTTCTTTTGAATTAATACATATCTTGGGGAAAATACTTTGATATATATGTGCAACTATTCATAACTTTGTATTTAATTTACACATATATCTTTTTTAATTTCTTTGTTTAGTTGTAGATAATTGTTATATCTTTATTTATTTTATGTGGTGCTGAGGATTGCACACAGTGCCTTACACATGCAAGGAAAGTGCTTATCACTGAGTCACCACTCCAGTCTGACACAAGTATATCTTTATCATACAATATAGTAATTTGACACATATATTGATAATAATGGTGTAATTATTATTTTGCCTCTTAAAATACTTATCATTTCTCATTTTGTTTATCACATTTACTTTCTTCTAGTAATTTTGAATCATATCATATATTGTTGTATATATAGAATAGAACACAAGAACTAGTTAATCCTACCAGTGTTTGTGCCCATTTCAAAATTTGCCTACAACTAAAGATTCCAAATGTTCGGCACGTTTTTTTAAATATTCATAAAATGTCAAATTATTTAAACATACTGAAAATGATGCCTGTAATCCCAGAAGCTTGGGAGGCTGAGGCAGGAGGATCATAATTCAAATCCAGCCTCAGCCACTCAGAAATGTCCTAAGAAAATTAGGAAGATTCTGTCTCAATATAAAAAAGATAAAAGGGCTAGGGATGTGGCTCAGTGATGAAGTGCCCCTGGGTTTCATTACAGGTGCAAAGAAAATAAATAAATAGAATAAATAAAATAAGTAAACTGCTTATCCACAGAAAAACATGGAAGAATCAAAACACTCTTTTAAACAAAAACGTAGACATCAAAGTGTATATCATGAGAGACTGGGATTTTGCCTCAGAGGTAGAGTGAGCAACTAGCACATGTGAGGCACTGGGTTAAAACCTCAGTGTCACATATAAATTAAATAAAGATATTGTGTCCACCTACATCTAGAAAATAAACATTTAGAAAATAAATACTTTTAAAAGTGTATATCATGATTTTTTTCAGTTAAAATATTTCATTAGTGATTAAATTAATACTTTGATCAAAATCAAAATGCATATGGTCAATGCAGTTGAAAATTGTACTAGGTTTTTTTTTTCATTAGTGAATATGACTGTCATGGTGAGGGTGTTGAATCCTGCAGAAGAGGAACAGTTACTGGTTTGGTTTGGTCTCAAATAAATTATGCGATGATCCCCTGGTTTATGTTGTAGCTAGTGGATCCATGGTTACTTTGAAGAATCCTGTGGTGAATAGATGCCTTGGAGGACCTAAAATTCTCTGTGGAAATTGAATTTAGGTTACAATATTACAAGCTTAGTGAGTTTAAACTGAATTTATTTTCTCCCAATAATCTGAGGCAACAACTCAGTTGTGACAACCTCCATAGAAGATGTAGGCAGGCCTACCTAATATCAATTTATTGGTATTTTTTTCTCACTCAGCATAGCTCCATCAGTTGACTTGTAGGTATGATGTGAAAAGCAGCATGAAGAAAAGTAAAACCTTCTGCATAGATTAAAAGAAAAAAAAAGGGACTCATGGACAAGCTGAATCCTGCTTAAAATAGTATGAAGGAACTGTCATTCGTAGAAAATGGCAGGATACAGAAAGTTCTTTTCATTATCTCCACCCTAATAAATGCTTAAAAAAGAGAAAAGATCACCCTGTCATTTCTAATGGAAGAAAATCCTTCTCTGGTACAAAGACTAAGTGAGTAAATATCCAAATATCGAAGATGTGGTGATGGAAATGCAAACATACTGACATTCATTAGAGGTCAGGAGAGTCACATTACAAGGATTTTTTTTTGATCCTTCAAAAAAAGACAAATGCTATGTACTGATGTTTATGTGTGCTCTTTCTCGTCCAGCAAGGGGTTTCACGGAAAATTGTAGAAGAGACTGTGTCTGTGAAGTCACTAATCAAGACCTCTGGACATCAAGCAGGAAACAGGTCCCATTTTATTGTGAAGTTACCATGTATATATACTCAGGCAGTAGCTTAGCAGATTACAGGCAGCCACCAATGCAATTTCTGCAGTGACCAATCAAGGAGTGAGCAATGGAGCAAGAGCAGGGAATTCAACACATAGCCTCATGCCCAGGGCAGTGCCTAAGGGGTAAGTATTTTGCTCTTCACACAACCTAGCATGGGGTAGTGTGTTGCCACTCAGGCTCTCTTAATGTATGCCATGAAGGCAGTATTCCATGAACTTGACTCTAAGACATCATTGTGGCCTCGCCTCTCTAAGGTTTTTTGAGGTTCAAGGTTGTGCCATACTTCTGATCTCTTTCAGATGAGATCAATGTGGTCAGGTGATGCAGGGGTGCATCCACCTCATTACAGGAGTTTTGCTACCTTTACATGGGGACACAGCACCACGTCTGCTTATAAATAATTGATTCTTGAAGTCTCCTTGGACTTGCATTCTTTAACAGAGATCATTAAGTTATCACTTTCTGGCAGTAAAATCTCATCTATCAGCAATAAGATAAATATGGTGTACTAAAGATTAAACACTTTCATTCAAAATTAAATTTAATCAAACAATGTTAAAGATAGCATTTTGTAATTATTAGTTTTATTAGATGTATTATTTGGTAATTTATGGTATATATTCCCCCCTTGTGACAGAACAGCTAGTTCAATGACCTTTTGGGCATTCTTTGCCTCAAGAGAATCCAAGTTGGGTGCAGCTCTGACTTGAGAGCATGTCAGCAGGAGGAAATCTCCTGTCTGTTCTTGAAGTCTGTGAAGGGTCTTTGCCACAGCTTCAGTTAGAATTTTATGTTATAATCGAGCAAAAAAGTGCTCACATTCTGTACTCTTCCCAAGTAGGTTGTTCTTTACTTCCTCAAAAAATATTTCTGAAAATATTCTTTTAAAAAACTGTTTATCATTGAGGGGTTTATTGGCAGAAGCCATATGGAGATGTGATAATTTTTAAAAATTCAATGTCTTTTTTAGAGAAAAATCCCCACATAAATGTAGAGGGCTTTATGTTATTGTTATTGTTGTTGTTGGTGGTGGTTTGTGTCTTATTTCAGCAGCATCCCCAGCTTATAACTAAGTGGGCTTGAGTCATGTTCTACTAGGACCTTTTATGAAAACACCCCAATGTCCTAGATGTTGGATTCTGCTGGAGCAGTGGTTTTCTAAGTGTGGTACCAATGCCAGCAGCTTCATACTCATAGGATGGCTATGAGTTCCCATGCACAAGAATTATTTGGAGTGGCGCGGGTAGTGGTTTCCTGATTGGCTAGTTTCCTCATTAGCCTAGAAGGTAAGAGGGATTTCGACAAAGGACAAAATAAGAGTCACTGGCCTTTACCAGAATGGGAGGGGGCCTTCCAGGGAGGTGCTTGAAATTCTGTGATTGGAAGAGGCCAGGTAAAACCTGGTGGATGCTCTAAAACAGAATTCATTAATGTAGCACTTGATAGCTGTATCCACACCACTCTATTTTATTTATTTATTCTTTTTTAACAAAAAATTTATATTGGAACACAGTTAGCAAGGTATTTGTTGAAAGGTACTAGATTTGAACTCTCAATAGGTCATATTATCCATAATATTTGCTCCTGGTGATTTATAGAACATCATCATTCAATAACTTTCGCGATTATGGAAATGTTCCATGTCTATCCTGCCTAATTCAGTAGCTTCAAGCACATGATATTTTGGCATATAGATCCTGTGACAAAAAAGCTGAGTTTGTCAATTTGATGGATTACATGGACAATGGCCACAAGATTGGGGAGCACCATTCTAGGACACCAAGGCAGAAAATGGAAGCATTTCCTCTAAAAACTGGAAAAAGACAGGGATGCCCATTTCCACCACTTCTATTTAACATAATTCTTGAAACACTGGCCAGACCAATTAGACAAATAAAATTAATTAAAGGCATATGGATAAGTAAGGAAGAACTCAAATTAGCACTATTTGCTGACAATTAATTAAAGGCATATGGATAAGTAAGGAAGACCTCAAATTAGCACTATTTGCTGACCAAAACAACAATAACCCAATCAATATATGAGCCAAATAACTGAACAGACAATTCTCAAAAGATGATATGCAATCAATTGACACACATATAAAAAATTGCTCAACATGTCTAGCAATTTGATAAATGCAAATCAAAACTACTCTGATTTCATCTTACTCCAGTCATTTAAGAAAAAAAAACAACAATAATTGTTGATGAGGGTGTGGTAAAAGGCACACTCATACAATGCTGGTGGGACTTCAAATTGGTGCAGCCAATCTGGAAAGCAGTATGGAGATTCCTTGAAAAAACTGGAATGGAACCATTTGACAGAGCAATCCCACTCCTTGTTCTTACACAAAAGACTTAAAAACAGCATACTACAGGGACACTGTCACATCAATACTTATAGCAGCACATTTCACAATAGCTAAACTGTGTAGCCATAATAGATGCCCTTCAGTAGATAAATGGAAAAAGATGTAGTATATGTACACAATGGAATATTACTCGCCATTAAAGGGAAAAAAATTATGGCTTTTGCAGAAAAAAATTGATGGAGCTGAAGAATATAATGCTAAGTAAAATTTACAAATCACCCTAAAACAAACACCAAATGATTTCTCAGTAAGGATGCTAATTCATAGCATTATGTGTTAGGGAACAGAATGGAAAGATTACATTAACTTCAGATAAGGAAAAGGATAAAAGGGGAGAGAAGGGAAGGAAGGGGGCATGGAGGTAAAAAGGACAGTGGAATGTAATTGTTATCAATACCCTAAGTACATGTATGAAGCCACACAAGATATAAATCTACTATGTGTAGAACCAGAGATATGAAAAATTGTGTTCAATACATGTAATAAATGAAGGAAGTTGAGTTGATATTCTACTTTTGCTAAAATTTAGAAGATGCAGAACATGAAGTGGATAATGATAGGTGCTGAGTCCATGTTGACTGGGTGACAGATGAGGTAATGGGTTTGTTTTGCTTTAGAGTTCAGCTTATTGCAATAAGAATGTATGCATGCTGAGAGGCTGGCACAGTATCATTCTGAGAATATGTGTTTTGCTAGTTTGGAAAAAAGGGGAAAAAGAGGTTATATAGAGCATAAGGCAAGCATAAATACATGTAACATGAATTGTAATGCATTATGTTATCATATTTAAAAAATAATTTAAGAAATGAATACATAAAAAAATAATAACATAAATATTAGGTCATTAAGTGGTGTCATAAATTAAGCAATCCCCAACATCTTATTCATACATAAAGGTATACTGAAAAATTTAATAATTCATTTTAAAAGAAAATTAAAACACTACCTTCAAAGATAATAACATTTGACAGAAGTAGATTTTGGTGGTTGACCTTTTGTTTTGCATTGATAATATGACTGACTTTGAACATTCAAGTGTTGTATAGTGATAGCACTGAGCCTTTACAGGTACTTTCTGTTTGTTAAGAAGTTATTGATAGTGAGTGGGGGATAGGTAGAAACTATGGTGTTTGCAGTGGACTGGCCTTGATGGATGGCACCCCTACTATCTCAGGGCAGACTGTAATTAAAGAATGATGGAAGATTCATAAAGGGAGGTGTGATTAGTGTAGGAAAATGCACTGGCATTTATACCATAGAAGGTGTAGTATTGGTTTGCAGGTGGAGTCAAGAGAGAGCCAGTTAACTAAGGGCAATATGGAAAAGTACAGGTACCGAGGCTAGCAATTTTTAGGTGGCTTGGTCTTCTACAGAAAAACCTCCCCTCCACACAGGAACATAGGCCAATTCCCTTTGCCTAGTTCCCTACACAGAGGTCTGGTTTGTTTCCTGCTCTGAGAAACCTAACACATATACTTGCCTTGTGCTATATATAGCCTCTTTTTTTTCCATTTCTGCAAACTAGCAAAGCACATATTCTCAGAGTGATACTAAGCCAGTCTCTCAGCACCCACATATACTTATTTCAATAAGTTGAACTCTATAGCAAACTCTACCCATTACCTCATCTGCCACCTAGTCAACATGGACCCAAGCACCTCTCATTATCCCCTTTATTTTCTGCATCTTCTAAATTATAACAAAGTGGGAAATCAACTCAACTTCACAATGGCAAACAGAAATTTGATGGTTCTCCTATAGCACATCCCTGAAAACACAGGGTGTAGAGACTCTTTTCATTCTTCCTCCTGTCAAATCCAAAGAGCATTATATTATCTCTATACCCTCATCCCCTCCAAATAAAACCAAGGCCTACAAATCTCAAGACATAGAGGACGCTAAATAGGCTTTCTGTCAAAAATAATAAGGAAATGAATAAATTAGAAAAACCAGTATGACATGCTACCAGTTTACTGCTCACCACAACTGCTTTCAAGAGAAAACATTCTAAGGTTTTGAAGTAATGGTGAAGATGGTGTTTGTAGCTCTGCAGAGAGCAAAGGTCCATAACTGAGAAGCTCAGTGTGGCCATTGGTTTCTCATAAACACAAGGTTTGGAGTGTCCAATTTATTTTAACAGAGTTTTTGTCTTTTATTTTTTTTTTTAGTTAAATCTAATGTGGATTGCTTTGCAATGTAAGAAAATGTTAAAGGGTAACTCTTACATTTGTAATGAGTAGTTGTCAACGAAGTGAAAGTTTGCTTTAATAGCTAAAATGTTCTAATAGCTTCATTTAGGTACACTTAGAATTATGCACACACATTTATCCTACGTATGAGTATGTTTTGATATAAGTATACCCTATGGATCAATTTCCACATTCTCAGGAATATTTCTTCTTCTGCTGTTTTTGTACCTTAAACTCATATCATCAAGAATTTAAATAAATCAAACTACTCAATACCGTTTTTGGTGTCTAACTTATTTCATTTAGTGTAATTATTTTGATACTTACCCATGTTCTGAGTGTTTCATTAGTGTCATTAAGTCCTCACTTGTTAGAATTCAATATTTTTTATCCAAATGCTTCAAATGAGAATATTCAAAGAGATTTATATATAATAACTTTATTTTAAGAGTCAGAGAGACAGAAATATCTTGTGGATGGCATTGTAATTTTCAAAAATTTATAAATTTCCAATAGTTTTTATACATGGTGTGAAGGTAATTTCATAAAATAATTTAATGCACCTGTGTTTTGACTGTGACCACGTCACATAGGTCTGTTGTAGAATTTTCCACATGCAGCATCATGTCACCTCTCATACCTCTCATAATAATTCAAATTTCTGAGAATTTTTTATTTTTAGATTTGCAATGCTTATCTTTTAGAACAAGGTTTATCATTTAACTTTCATTAGCATTTGGATCATTTACAATTGATGTCTGCTCTGTAATTTACAAGTTGCTATGCATGAAATAATGATCTAATATTTCAGTTATAAAATTACTGTGAAATATTTCAGTCTTAATTTATGTATTCATTTAAATTTTAAAGTATATGTTCAGATGTTTTACTTGAAATGCTCCAAGATGTAATTCATGAGCTCTTTACCCTGGCCTAATATCTATGTTTATATCTAACCCTTGTTTGATGTTGTAAATCTTGACATGCTCTCCTGATAATGTTCTAGGTCTATATTGAAAATGATGTCTGGGTGCAGTGACCATCACCCAGTGCCTTAATTAATTCTTCTGTGAAAAATTGGGAAATCCACCTGAAATTGCCAATTCAGTTATTTTTTTTTTCATTTAAAGTCTTTTCTGAAAAACAACAACAAGAACAACACAAAAACTAACTAACAAACAAACAAACAAAAAACTCTTGCAACCATAGTTGCTCATACTTAATATGTTAAAATGTGAATGAAATAATGTATTTTAACTTGGTAAATGTATTAAAATTTTAAAACAATAAAATTAATTATTATTATTCAACTATCAATAAAATTAATCACTATGCTCTAATAATAATATTAGAGCATATCAAATCAAAATTCCTAATAAAATTTAATAATAATAATTAATTTTATGGATTTGTTTAAAATGTGACTATTAGTTTTGAATGCTCAGTCACCTACAGTAAAACAATTATAATTTCCACAGTAAAAATTCACAAGTCACAGATATCTGAATGGTGATATCATTGTACGGTTTTGAAATGGGGATTGCCATGATATATTTATCATTCTTTGTGACATAATCGCTGTCTCATGTCATTACATGATTAAAAGTCTAACAAAAAGAGATTTAAAAAAGTGGAGACATGTCCAGATTATTGGTTAGAAATGAAAAAGCTTGGTACCTAAAATAAATGAATAAATAAATTGTCTTCAGTGAATCATTGAAATGTCTGAATTTCATGACAGTTCTTATCCTTCTGTTCAGAGAGTAGTAACCCTAATTTTTTAACAGATAAATCTTGTTCCTTACAGGACCAAATACAGCTCACCCATGACATACGATTATAAAGTGTTTCTTCCATTCAATTTGTCACTAAAATGTTATAATTTATGAAGTGGCAAAAAGAGGTATATAATATCAAGACATATATGTGTGTATATCTATGAGCTTGCATGGAGGATATCCCTGTTAGTTTTAAATTTTTTTTGCAGTTTTTTTTTATCTAGGAAAAGTTTAGTTAAGAAGCATTCAAGTGATAGCACAAGCAGCTCAATAGAAAGTGTCTAGTCTGCTGAGAAGTCTTGATCTAGTTTTGAGAGACATTTGCAAGTTTCATAACTTTAATATAAAACCTGTTTTTAGATATGTGGTTGCTTGTGTGTGGCATCTGAAAATGGAATGTATGTATTAACTAAATGATTTTTAAAAATATAAATATATTTTGTTGTTTTCATTTGCATGATAGTTAGTTTACCATTTGGAGAATTTATGGATTGAACACTTTACCACCGGGTCACATCCCCAAAATTTTATTTATTTATTTATTTTAATTTTCAGAAAGGGTTATCAGAAAGTTGCGTGGGGTTTTGCTATGTTTCTAAGCCTGTTTTTTTTTTTTTTTTTTAATTCTCCTCTTCCCTTTGCCTTGCAAGCCGGTGGTATGACAGGCATGCTCCTGGGATTTTAGCAATTTTGGGGGGGGGGTGGGTCATAGAGATTAAACTCAGAGTCACATTCTGAGCACTATTTTGTATTCCATTTATGACAGTTTCAATGAGTTGCACAGTGTCTTGCCATTGCTGATGCTTGCTTTGAACTTGTGATCCTCCTGTTTTAGCTCCAAAGCCACTGAGATTTCAGTCATGCACCACCATGACTACCCAGTTTACCAATTTTTTAAAACAAATACTACCTTAAAATGTTTTCCAATGTAGAATTTATTATTTATATATTAATCTTGGCACAACCACCAAAAATTCATGACTCTTAAGAATAGTATATAATTACATAGTAAAAAGTTATTTTTTAAGCTAACAAAAAGTATATACACTGATTGAAATATATCCTCTACTTTTGTAAGACAAAGAATCATAATTTTGACAGAACTCTCGAATTTTTTTTGTGCTGGTCTAAGTGTAAACCAAAACTCTCCTGAGAAGTCAGTGTTATTAAATATTCGTTAATAAATAAATAGTCTCGTTTTCTTTTGATTTGTGTCATGGTGTTTTTTTATAGAGAATTTTATTTATTTATATGTAGTGCAAAAAATCAAACCCATTTCCTCACATATGCTACGTGAGTGATATTCCTCTAAGCCACAACCCCAGCCCCTTCATGGAACTGTTTATAAAAAACGTAAAGTTAAAATATTATTGTCTGAGTAAAGATCAGTCAGTAATTTTTAACATTTATTATTTAGTTGTAGGTGGACAAAATACATTTATGTATTTATTTATTTATTTATTTATTTTTGTAAGGAGCTGAACATTAAACTGCATTCCTCATACATGCTAGGTGAGTGCTCTTTCTCTGAGCCAAAACCCCAACTCCAAGTATAGTTAAAGTAACCTTTAGCCCTCTGATTTCTGGTATAAAGAATATAAGAAATGGCAAAATCTAAATTTTGTCATTCTATAGTCAAGAAATGAGGGACTCAGAGAAATAACTGTATTATTTTGAGTTGCATATCACATTAGTGGAAGATTAAGTTCAAATACAAATAAATAATAGGACCAAAAATAAAACAGAATTCTTTCCATATATTAATTATGTTCTCTTCCATATGATTCTAGCTTGAAGATGTGACTTTAATCAGCATCTTACCCTTTTTGTACATCTGAAAAAAGTACTATCTAGTCACTATGCACACAAATAATCTTTTACATTAGGATTCAATGAAAAATTATGTTTTATAAGCACTTTTACAGAGGAGTATTCACCACCCTTCTTTGATTCATTCTCATGCTTTATAGGTATTACTGTCAAAGGTTTCCTTACCATGAGTTTGTTTAGATACTTGTGAGGCATCAATTTCATGGGTGTCTCTTACCCCTATAAAATTATGTGCCAGATTTAGCTGGAAAGTTCTCAAAAATCAATTTCTCAAAGTAAAAATGTATTTTTATTCTATTGTTTCTCTCATTATTTTTTTCTTATCTTTCTTGGAATATGCTTACTTTTCTCCATAAGATAGTGCTGGTGCTACCTTAATTCACAATTTATTATTTATCCAAAGATAAATGTTAGTATGTTTTAACTTTTTTTATAGATTTTTTTTCTTCACATTTTATACCATTTATAGATATCTGTTGAACACTTTTCAAGTTCTTCATGAGCATGAACACCAAGGAGTCAAAATGAGAAACTGTGTATTAAGGACTATCTAATTAAAGATCTTGGATCTGCCAACAATGGTGTCAAAATGTGAAAAGGAGAATATCTAAAACTGCTGAGTCCAGCAATGAACAGCATGAGAGGATAGCAGGCATGTGATGTCAAAGAAAAAAGCAGGTAAGAATCTTGTGAAACTAACAAGGTAGGAGAGGCAGAAGGGTCATAATTTGAAACTCAGCCTCAGCGAAAGGGAGGCACTAAGCAACTCACTGAAAGCCTATATCTAAATAAAATGCAAATGAAGGCGGCAATGTTGCTCAGGAGTTCAGTGCCCTTGAGTTCAATACCATATAATAATAATAATAATAACAACAACAACAATAATATAATATTCAAAATAAACTAATCTCCAGTAATGGCCATTAATGTGTCAGTGGTGTCAAATTCTTGATCTTTGATAGACAAATAAAATTTCATGCATGCTTTGGTAAATCTGAGATATAACAGTCATACAAAAATTATATCAGTTCTTGTAATGTATAGTATGTGTATAAAAATGCCTCATTAAAAGACAGGCATACACTCTAAGAAATGCACTCAAAATGACTTTTCCATTGTTGCAAATATCATACTGTATACTGACATTTAGATTGTATACTACTACAATCTTAGGCTATATATTGTAGCTGTTGTTGTATATAAATTCCATCACTGACTAAAAGATCACTATGCAACACATTATTGTATGTTATAAACTTAGAGAGATCAGTGTACCAAAAAGAGAATTTTAAATTTTTTTAGTTGTTAGTCGACACAATATCATTTATTATTATTATTATTTTATTTTAATGTGGTGCTGAGGATCAAACCCAATGCCTCTCATGTACTAGGTGAGCACCCTACTATTGAGCCATAATCCTATCCCTAAAACAGAATCTTTAAAAAAAATCTTTACAATTAGACAATGAAAAATGAAAGTTTCCACTGCTGAAGAGTACAAAATTGCCATCCTTTCTAAATAAAGTTTTATATCTATGGGGTATCTGTGTCACACACACACACACACACACACACACACACACACAAACACACACAAAGTGATTTTAATCTTGCTTAGTGCAACATAATAAGTCTTTCAAAGATAGTCAATATGTAATTATAAAACATTCAATAGTTACTATAAGAAAAAGTAAGTTTTATTGTGAATGTGTTGGTATTGCTCATAGTATCAACTGCTTAAGAAGTTATGACAAAACCAATCCCCCAAAAACAAATGCTGAATGTTTTCTTTAATACAAAGAGACTGATTCATAGTGGTGTAGGGAGGGACATGAGAGGGATAGACAAACTTTAGATAGGGTAGCAGGGTAGGGGAGAAGAGAGGTGGCAGAGGGTTTGCAATTATGGTGGAATCTGATGAAAACCATTCTCTAAAGTACATTTATGAAGACACAAATTGATGTGAATATATTTGTATACAGCAAGAGACATAAAGCATGTGCCCTACATGTGTAATAAAAATTATAATGCATTCCACTGCCTCATATAAATAATAACAACAATAATAATAATAAAGGAAATTTCACAGAAATGATTAACAACTTATTGAGACTCTGTCTCATATAATATTAAGACTAGAGTCTAGTTTTGAATGGAAAGGCACCCTTGATTTCAGTCATAAGAAGCACACAGCAATGGGAAACTTATTTCTTTTCAAAGTTGCACAAAACAAAATGTTAAACAAATTAATAAATTGGGCATTAAAATAATCAATAAATGAAGTTATACCATTAAATGGCACAAAGTAACAGGTAAGATAAATTGCCTGATGCATGAATAAATACATTCAGGAAGAAAAAGACAAGGACATCATGAGAAGAACAGTCAAATAACTTGAATATTCTCTTTATACAGGTGATATCTAAGGGTTCAGTATTCATAAAAAATAAAATATAACCAAATACATAAAATTAAACAGTATTCATGAAGATGTGGAGTGAAAAGTTCTCATGAACTACAGATTAATTATAAGTGGCTATCTTTTTGTAAAAAAATGTGTGCCTATTGAAGGACATGACACTTCCCCACCGGTAACATTAACTTATAAATATGACTGCTCTTAAAAACCATAATAATATATAAAAGAAGAGCTGCATGGTCCATAGAGTTGAAATCTGTAAGGTGAAAGAAAATATAATGTGCACATAAGAAACGTAAAAATAATAAAGTGTGAGTAAAGTGGCTTCTACTGTCAAGACACATTTTTTGCCACACTACATTCAGCCTAACAAACAGTAAAAAACACCACATCAGTATTATATAAAGGTAACTTTTTGATACTACTTCACACATTGCACATACATTTTAAAGGGAAATATATAGAATTTACTGGTAAATAAAACTTGAATTAGGACATTAAAAAAACCAATTACACACATGTGTTTAGATACTATACATCACTACAAAGAAAACAATTTTCCTTGAATGAAATCTGTAACATTTTCATCAATATTTTAGCATGTAGGACTGGGGTTATGGTAGAGTGCTTACCTAGCACATATGAGGCACTGGGTTCAATCATCAGCATCACCTAAAAGTAAATAGATAAAATAAAGTTATTATGATTACAACTAAGAAAAAAAAACATTAACAAAGAAATTTCAGCATGCTTCTCTATTAAAAGAAAGAGACTGAAAAAAAAATTACATGGAATGAAAAGTATTTATGAAATACCTCCAAAACCTATGCTTCAGAGAATCAAATGAACTATTAGTATCATTAAGAGAAACTGATGTATATAATGAATGTATAATACAATACTGAAATCCAAGGAGTCATAGTATGAACCAAACACAAAGATGAATCCATATGCATGTAATTTCTTCTATTTTTAAGATAAATAAAATGGTCTATGCCTATCCATATGAAAAATAAAGCTAGAAGTAAATGGATAATACAATACAATCTAAAGTTAGATGGGTCACATTTTCCTGAGCGTTTGTTTGCAGAATATGTAAGGTACTGGGTTCAAAATCATCACAAAGAGCAGATATTAAGGAGAGATCAAGTTAGAAATTGTTTTAGTTGCCTTTTTCAACAATGTGACTAACAAATTGACCAGAGAAATTGTAGAGGAATAAAAGTTTATTTACAGGCTTAGGGTTTCAAAAGTCTTAGCATATAGAATACTGCTCCATTTCTCAGGGCTCAAGGTGAGGCAGAACATTATGGCTAAAGGGTGTGGTAGAGGGAATCAACTGACATAGTGATAACAGTAAAGAGACAGATTCATTTTGGGGAGAATATACAAATTTAGATTCCAAAGCTCTATCCCCAATTCTCACTTTTTTCAGCCACACACTATCAATTCAGTTACCACATAGTTAATTCATTCAGGGATTAATTCACTGAGGACTTTAAAGCTATGACCCAATCATTTCTCCTCCAAACCTTCCTGCATTGTTTCACATATGAGCTTTTGGGGAACACGTCACAGCTGGACTATAACAGAAATATAGCAAAATAGAAGGCTTTTAACCCACCCTTTCTTTACTAATATATTAATACACATTTACTCATGTTATGTGTGTTACTTTGACAAAGTCATAAATGAATTATGAGATTTACATACATTGGACAAGTGAAAGAATATCTACAATCAAATGAGTAGAAAAAGCTAGGGTACACATGGGCATTTGAGTTGTTTACTGAAGTGCCACATATTTGAGAAATATTCCTACAAGTTTGAAGGCACCTTAAATAAGGGGAGATTGAGATAATATATAAACTGACTTTAAAATTTTCTGTAATTTTTATCTTAACTTATCCACTGGTTAAAGAAGAAGTGAAATGTAAATGTGAAAATTACAAAGTGGTTTTCTTCTATGACCAAGTAAGTCTTTTGATTTGTTTCACAACCTGAAGTCAGGGCAGAAAAATTACATCTCAAAGGTGTCAGTTTGTCCCAAAAAGAGATTTACCAGTGGTTTTACTAACTTCTCTTGTTGGAAGAATTACTTCACTCTTGAATCAATAAAGGGTACAAAAGGGGAAAATTAATCAATCTCCTGATAGACTCAGTAAGATTTGAGCACTTTCTGAGACCTGACCTACCCTTGTTTACACCAGTAATAATTCCAGGCCTACCAGTAGGTTTTCAGAATAAGTTTCTCCATGCACTGAATGTCTAACATTAGCAACTTCTGTTCAAGGGAGAATATCTTAAACTTTCAATTGCTAAAAGCAATAGAGACGAGCATGGGCAAATCTTGATGTATTTCAAGCCCTTGGATTTGCATTGTTTGTAACACTTCCAAAGACAAAAATTTTCAGCAGTAGTGTTAACAAAGTTTACAAATCGCAGATCCTTGTTTCATTTCATCACAGAAAATATTTACAGGACACTCTTCCTCTGGCTACTTGAAATCCTGGAATATAACACACTTGCATCAGTAATTTAAAGTATCAATAAAATAAAAAGTATCCTGCACTTTGTGCAGTGTTGTCAGAATGCCTATGCTTAAAATCTCAAAGACTGAGGATAGAGTTCTGGTTTAGTTGTAGAGTGCTTGCACAGCACATCAGCGGCACTATATTTAAGAATCAGTACCACATAAAAATGAATAAATAAAATAAAAGTAATTTGTCTATCTATGACTAAGAAAACGTAAATAAAATATTAAGAACTAAAATATAAAAATCTGAAAGATAATAGGTACTCCAGAGCATGCAAGCATCATATAAAAAGACTCAGTTGAAAAAAATATTGGTGAGAATATCAATTGAATAAAGCTATTTTTGAAAATGGTATTAAGGTTCTTCAGAAAGTTAAAATAAAAAAAGGCCACTAGATGTTATTCTGGGTATGAATCTAAAAAAATACTGGAGTTATTACATCATAGAACCACTGCATGTCTATTTTCATTATAGTATTATTTACAGAACCTGGTAAAAAAATGAAGTACTTTTTTTAGATAAATGTTAGGTTGGTAATGGTGCCACATGCCTGTATTTTTAGTAGCTTGGGAGGGTGAGGCAGGAAGATTATGAACTTAGAGCGAGTCTTAGTAACTTCTCCAAGAGACACTAAAAAAGTCAGTGAGACCTTGTCTCTAAATAAAATATAAATATAGGGCTGGCGATGTAGCTCAGTGGTAGGATAGCTCTGGATTCAACACACAATACCATAATCAAACAAACAAAGAAAGAAAGAAATGAATAGGACCAACATACTGACCCCATTTTTTATTTTCTATGAAGCAATTTACTTGCATCCTTTCTGGCTTAGCTGGAAAGGATATGTCACATTCCTTAACAAACTGTTATCTGCAAGAGAAATGCAGTTTCAAAATAATGTTTATAAAAGCAACCTATGTTACTCTAAACAGGAGAATTTTTTGACTGTGCTAAAGACCAGATTCTGAAAAACAGAGAAACAAGGGTAATTCTTAATAACCAAAAAATCTGCAACAATTTTGCTTATGAGTTAATTTAGAAATGGTGAGCATGAATCTAATTAACCTAAAGTTGTCAGGGCAGTGAATACTTGAGAGTTTTATGTTATTCTAACTATCAGTACAAAATCAAGAACTGTACCTGGGAAGGACCCTTTGGAATCTCTGTTTAGATCTCGAAGAAAACTGGAATGCAAGAGAGCCTGCAAGAGAGACATGTTCTCTTTTCAGACAGAAAATTCTCTCTCTTCAGAGTGTCATCTTTTTCCTCTTTCACTTCACTTCTAATAAACTAATTGGTTGCTACTCTGATCGATAAGTTTGAGAACTTTATGTCTTCATTGGAAAAAAAACTGCATTTTAAGGGGCATGGTCTTCACAGTACCTCAGTTTCCCAGAGGGTCCCAGCCCTGTATAACTAAAAGATCATTGACATCTGAACGGCTCTCAGAGACTTCCTTAAGTGCCTTAACTTCATACTTTATACTGCTCTCTGGAAGAAAAAAAAAGAACGATATTCACTAGAAACTTCAACAGACTTTAGATATGATATCTCTTCACAATTTTATCAGGCAGTTATGAAACCCCCATTTAACACAACATGGGAGGTTAGAATGAGGATGCATCACACAGGAACGTAATAAAAGAAAAATTTTAAATCAGACATTTTGATAAGGTGAATGTGCCTGGGAAGACAGAGGGAGGAGACAGACATTGTTTTTATTTTTTAAATTTTCAAGTTACTTGTCTTCTTTTCTTTCATGTAAAATGTTCACAAAGAGAAAGCAAAATCTTTAAACTGCAATGAAGTTCTATTCAAAAAAATTAAAAATACTGCATTCATTTGGAATGTTGAATAGAAAAAATAAAATAGTTGACAATGCAGAGAGGGAATGCTGGCATTAAATATGTGAACAGAACCGAGTGCAGTGGTGCACACTGAAATCAATCCCAGTATTTTGTCAGGCTGAAGCAGGAGGATCATGAGTTCAATTCCAGCTTCAGTGAACATCAGGTGCTAAGAAACTTAGTGAGACTCTTTCTTTAAATAAAATATAAAATAGGGATGGGGATTTGGCTCAGGGTTCAAATGTGCCGATAAGTTATACAATGACTTAATATCCAGTGGTACATAACTATTCCAATACTATAGACTGGGTGCCAAGATTCAATCACAAGGTTCACAGAAGTCATATGAAGTCATATGATGACTTATAGATAGTGTTTGTGGTGAAGTGTTCCTGAACCCACTGACACAGTCACACTGCGGGATGCTGGGGCAGAGCAGAACCATATGGAATCTGGAACCATAAGGAATGTTAAGTGCTTTGTTTATGATACTCATGATATAAATAAAAGGGTATACATCAATCAATAATAAAACTATGTGTTACTTGAGATTGCAGGAAAACTCCCAGAATGAGACTAAGGGTACAATTAAGACATGCCCTGAGATGTGTTTCAATATCTCTGAGGACACAAAATAGTTTTATTTCTCAAGAAGTTTATGGGGAAAAGATTTCAAATCAAGTTTCCTGAGAAAAAATTAACAATTTACTCTAAGCCCCCAATCCTAAAGTCACACTTTTGTGACATATATTCCTCCAACTAACATACTCTCTTACTTTACTCAGGAATTCATGATGAAAATAGGAAACAAGGGCTGGAGATGTTGTTCAAGTGGTAGAGCGCTCACCTGGCATGCGTGTGGCCTGGGTTCGATTCACAGCACCACATACAAATAAAGATGTTGTGTCCACTGAAAACTAAAAAATAAATTAAAAAAAAGAAACTAGGAAAAAATAGTTAATAAAAATGACAAATGGTTTGAGGTGCAGAGCCTGCCTTTTAATTAAAGATCACAAAGACATGAGGATTGGTATACTTTGAACAATGATCAAAGAAACTCTTTTAAGAAAGTGGTTAAATAGGTCATATGAACAAAGGAAATTAGTTGGAAATTAAAAACAAAATAATGTAAAATTAATATAGATATATTTTTGAGACAGTTCAGAGTAGTAGGCTTCTAAAAAATAGGCTTTCACTGTTTTAGTGTTATTTATGGGAACTTTAGGAGTAAGAAAGCTTACAAATAATTATAAGTATATTTTCAATTTAAAGGTCAATGGAATAATTATAGGTATGATTTAAAGTTAAAAGATAATAATAGGTCAAGAGACAGGTAGTCAAGTTTTGTATTCGAGCCCCTAGAGACTGAGGTGAAAATGTAAAAGACTAATCATGATTGGCAAAGTTACACGAAAAATTCTATATAATGTGCTTAATATCTTTGATAATTAACATATGTTTGACAAGATTGTAACTCTTGAAAGTTATGTAAACCAAAGAAGTTTTGATGCTATCCATTAACTACCAAAAGGAAAAAAAAAAACTTGTAAAACAAAAAAAACAAAAAAATAATAAAGGCCCTCTAGGGGCAGCAGATCCTTCTGAAGGCTGCTCATAACTTGAAACCATCATCCTGTCTCCTTTTCTTTCATGGACGCTACTTATCCTTCAGCACCAGACACCACTTGTCCCTCAGGATCCCTTGATCCGTACTGGGGCTTGACCTTGGCAATAGTGATTTACTTTTTTTTTCATTTAAATCTAAAGTTGACTCTGTTGATGGGATGTATTAAGTTATGAAAATTATATATATATATATATATATATATATATATATATATATATATATATATATATATACACAGAGAGACATAAATGCCTGTGATTTGTGCTAATATTCTCATAGTACCCCATACCAAAAGAAAAAAAAGACAAAATCCTATGATTAGTCTCCAATCATAATTATTATTTAGTTACTTATACTCTAGGGTCTGGGATACTGACAGATCTAGAGACCTGGCCCACTCCACATCTTTCTCTTTATTAATGTTAATACTAGAAACTTTAGCATTTTACTGTCTCCTAATTTATAAAGGAGTGGGGATATTACTGCCTCAGGGAATTAATAATGAGTTGAAATCTCAAGCTGTTTTCTCGTAAGACCAGAGAACATGAATATTAAAGAAAATTTAAAGTAATTGTAATATTTCTTTTTTATAAAAATATACACATATGTATTCATGAATTGATTTATCCTTATATACATGACAAATGCACTTCTCTCAGTGCTGGATCCATGTATTTGGAGGAAACTCTGCCATGAAATAATATGGTCCTGAGCACTTAGTGCAATTCACAGCAAATTAAAAAAATAAAGCCATCACAGGAGAATATGAGACCCTGTCCCAACACTCTATCTCTGTGTCTACCCATCCATGAATGCATTCATCTGTTGTCATGGGGCTCTGTAGTGAGTACCTCTTGATCTGATCCCTATTGTTTTTTTTTTTTCCTACTGGGAATTGAACTCAGGGGCACATGACCTCTGAGCCACATCCCCAGGCCTATTTGTATTATATTTAGAGACAGTGTCTCACTGAGTTTCTTAATGTTTTATTATTGCTTAGGCTGGCTTTGAATTCACAATCCTCCTTCCTCAGCCTGTCAAGCTGCTGGGATTACAGTCATGCACCACAGCACATAGTTGATCCCCAGTCCTTTATCAACAAAAAAAGCAACCAAGAACCAGTCTTTGTGACTTTGTTTCTGGTCTGAATGCAATTTACTGTCACTCAAACAGTAAACCTACTAGCCTCAGTTTGGAGGAAGTGCCTGAAGCCCTTTCTAATCTCTCTCTTAGGTGAGAACAGTCCAATCAACACAGAGCCAGTGATGATGGGTGGGCTTTCACATTCTCCTGTCCTTGTGTTTCTGGAGCCTGACATTCTTTTAATCCATTTCTATGTTTTCTGTTGTAGATCTGGAGCTCCAGGCTTCTGTGCTACACAGGAGCTGAAAAAACTACAGCAGGGACACTAAGCATACTGAAAGCCAGAAAATGGCAAGTGTTTGTTCTTATTTTGAGACTGGGTAGGGAGGCTGTTTGAAGCCACTGAGACTGGCAATGTCAGGAACTGAAATTTGTGGCCAGGAACTCATCATAATTGTTTTCAGTGTCTGGTGGTGTTAGACCAGGACACAAGAAAAGACCACTTACGGCTGCCTCTCCCACCCAAAACTGCAGGAACAAGACAGACCCGAAGCTTTCCTGCATCCCAGAATTATAGCCCAGAAAGTTACAAAAAGGGAGGTTACAGATAACAAAACTCTGAGGAGCATAACACTAATGGTAGTTTACATTATTGCTGACCCCAACATCAGAATTTAGGAAGGTCATTAGAGCCTCAGAGGAGGTCGTAATCTGGCCAGGGAAGGCCAGGATTTGTGAGGCATCAATAAAGTTTCAGAGAGGGCTGCAATCTGGTCAGAGAGCCAGGCATGGGTGAGTTCAAGGCACAGGCAGGCATTCCAAGCAGGTTCAGAATTTGCAGTAACTTATTGTAAAGCTGAAATTATCTTTTCATGGCTTTGTGGCGAGATGGCTCCCAATTTTAAGAAAAAATCAGGTTGGGTCTATCACTCCCCCCCCCTTTTTATGTATTTCTTCTAATATTTGATAAGGTAGGGAAAGAGCACTGAGAGAATTTTAATTCCTTAGGTAACAGTCTCCAACATTTTTTGAACTCACCCAAAACTGGTCTCCCTGATTTGATCTGACTTAATTAATTACTTATATTGACAGTCTATTTATTTTTGGCTCCATTGTTGTAAGAAAGGTGCATCACTTGTCTTGGCTTCTTCTGAGCTGAGAGGGGGTGATGTGAGGAGACACGCCATGAGGGACATGAGTTTCCTTTTAGAAGTCAGTTCGGTTTGAAGTCTGGTTGGGGAAGAACAGGTTGTAAAGTCATCTGGGGATGGGTGCTTCGATGAGAGAAAAAAAGACCATGAGTACTGAATAAATGTTGCAGCAACTGGCGCATGTCACTGTACAGAAATTCCCTCACAAGGCTTCAACATTTTAAAACTTAATCTTAAACATCCAACAAATAAATCTTAACACCCTTATATTAAGAGTACTGGGCTTTAATGTGTATAACTTTACAACTATTTATCTTTTTTATTAAATGGGATCTGTATTATCCTATCTGTCTTTTAGGTGATGGCTTATTATCTTAAATTAATCCATGTTGTGTTCTTAATGCAAAATTTCTGTAAAATAATAACAGGGAATCTTTAGATCACTTAAAAGGAAATTACAAAATAAAATTAACTAGAGTGAAAATATTTAGTTCATTTAATAGCTACCCTGAATTTTGGCTGAGGAATACATTATATCCCCTGTTTGAGATCCTAGTAGTCTTGACAGATAAAAAAAAAACTTTTGAACATAACTTTAAAGGAACTAAAATCTGGCGTACTGCTTTTGTAGTCATTCTCACATATAGTAAGATGGAACACAGAACCTTAACTCAGGTAAGGCCCGGCTCTTTATAAATCGTAAGTGTTCCAGTTCTAAAGCTGATATTTGCTTTTTAAATATCACTTTACAAAGTTTACATAAATTGTTTGAGGTCACATGAACATTAGCTAACACCATATGATATCACATTTAAAACATGAATTAAAGAAAGGCTTAAAGAAAGGTTAAAAAAGTTTTTAACCTTTACATAGTTTAGGCTCTCATTAACTTAAAAATACATGTAAATTGTTCCCCAATGTAAAAAGTAACATAAAACTTTACATATCTTGTTGATAACAAGTAAATAAATCCCCAATATATTTTTTTACCATACAACTTCAGAACACTAGCTTGATATATGCTCTTTTAAAGTTTCTCCCTTACAGACTTGTATACCTGGAAGATATGAGCACATTAATAGCATCACAATTACTTTGATGTTTTTATATTAACCAAGTTTATCTTTTAAAAAATGACAGTACGATGCTCTAAAATAACAGTTTTTATTTAACCAGTTGTTTAATTTTTATGGTTGCTTGCTTTAGAAAATAAAAAAATCTTAATAAACACAATGTAATGGGTAAACTTGTGTTTTAAGAAATTTTTGTCTCTTTCACACATGACTGATTGTAAAAACAAACTCATACAGACTACAGTAAATTAATCAGATATGTAAAAAAAGTACTTTTGAATGAGTAAACCCATATGAAATTTACTTTACTTATTTTACCAAAATATTAGACAAGTGAGTTGAACAGTGCTAGCCATTTTTTGTTGTTGTTGTTGAAGGAAAAATCCTAGAACCAAGGCATATTAGACATTTTATAGACATTAATATTTTATGAGTTTTTTGAACACCTAGAAAAACATGTAAGCTTAAATTTAAAGACATTTATTTTATCTGTTTATTCAATTTAAATTGAACCATTTAAATCACATGATTTAAATCTTTGGATCCACTTTTTAAACTTTGTTTTTATGAGCGCTTCTTATATATGTTAATTTGTATATCATATATATGATATACAGACATATGTATATATATAGACATACAACACTTAACACAAGTGTGCACACATAACAATAGTAAAGGCCTTGTAGCTTTTCACAGGTGAAATCTCCATTGCAACATTTCAAAAACTCCAAGGTTGGTCAAAGATAGAACTGATCAGAAAAACATTAACCTATGTCTGTAGGATCAAAATCATGAGCTCAAAAAAATACAGAATCTAAGAAGAAAAAAAAAAGAATCCTAGAAAATATGACTGGCCACTATTTAGTAAATACCATACAATTTACCTTTTTTGTTAAGGCCTCAGATCAGTCTCATACTGAGCTTTCAGGCTTCTTTCATTTGCATTTCAACATAAGTCCTGGCTGAGGTCTGGAAAGAAAAACTGCTATTCCGAGGAGACACCTCAGGCCTAAGGCATTTTAACCATAAGTCATAATTTTCAGGTTCGGATGTTGAAAATAATGATACAAGTTTAAGATACAATTCACAAAATTTTATATCTTTACATCTCGTTTTGTCAACAGATTCCATACTATGATTTACTATCCTTTTCCAAATTAATGCACTGGTACACAGTGACATTTTCCCAGGCTATTCAATTCAAAATTGGTGAAAAAAACTGAATGATTGGAAGTAACTTGCCAACTTGGTAGTAGAGTTAGTTTTCCATTCTAAGTATTTAAGTTCTCTGGCATAAATTATCTGAAATCATAAACTAAACAATTACCTAATCCCAACTTTTAACTTCAAGATTGTGCAATGCTTCAAAAACCCATTCAGATACCAGACTGTTACAATTAAACATCATCTTTTAGACACACATTCAGCAAAGATCATTCCCAAGAAACAATTTATGATATCAATACACTATTGCACATGTCTTAAAGGGCCAGAAACAAAGACACAGGTCAGACAGACAGAAAGGAGCTCCAGACTGTGGCTGACAAACAGAAACCTTTAAAACAGAGCAGATAAGAAAAAAATCTCCTTCACCAGTGGCACTATAGATGCCCCCACAAGGGGACCAGATGTTTTCACAGAGGAGCAACCAGAAATGTAAAATCAAGGGTCTCCATGGCGACTTTACTGCATTTAGTGTCCCCTTTTTCTTTTTTATTTTTTTTAAGAAGACAGAGGTGGCATAATCCTTACAGTGCAACAAAAAAAGGAGGGAATTCCCCAAAGAAACAGGGCTTCAGCAGCTGCTGGGAGTCCCTCAGTCCCTCCTTTTACTTACAGGATTAGATCCTCTGGTTCCACTCCACCCCAGGCATGCTCCATCTCCTAACACTTCAGTAGTCAGCTCTGAAAAATTTCCAGGGGGGTGTGGTATCAACATTTGTAACTGAAAGTTTGGTTCCTGAACTTGAAACCAATTAATGGCAATTTAAAAATGAGAACAGGGTTTTGAGAAAAAGAAAAAGGGAGGTTTATTGCTTTTCTAACAAAGAAGAAACACAGGGACTCTGCCCAAAGGTTGTGACTCTCTTGATTTGGAGGGACAAGGGGTTTTAAAGGAGGTTCACTTGTTAACCTAGGAGATACTCAGTTCTTAGATCCCCAGCAGGCATTGCCCTCTGCAGTGGGTGTGCTCCAGCAGCCAGCTAGGGGTTCTCTCATCCTGCTTAACAAAGGGGGATAAAGTTCATCACAGTTCCTTAAAACACAGTCCAAAGGGGTTTCAGACTTACTTGCTTTATTACCCATTTTCACATCCAATATCCTTAAGTTTTTACCACAGAAATCACACAACAAAAGGCACAAAAACAAACAAACAAAAAACATATAGAACACAGAACAAAACACAAGAAAACAGAAACCCAGTGCCAAAACAGAAAAACAGAGGAGCAATGCATCGTCTTGCTAAAGCTCCAGGGCAGGAGCGCGTGCATGCCCGTCGGCACCTCTCTATCCTTCCAGAGGAATTCCCTACAGAACAGAACAGAGGACAGAACAATTTCTCATTACTGTCCTGAAGAGGAGTATATGTGAGCCTTTTCAGGCCACCTCTCGGTCTTCAGAAGAGATCTCCCTTAACTGGATAATAGATGTTATAATGGCACCATTTACCTATGGAGGCCTCCTCCACCAGGTGCTTGCTAATATTTTTAGTGTGGCAGTTCACTGCAGTGCTCCAGAGACTGAGGCTCACTCCAAGGCCTTGGAACATCTCAAGGTGCGCACCACCTAGAGTGGCTCTCCAGCCCAGAGCCCTGGAGCAAATGCTGGCTTCAGAATTTCCAGCAGTCTGGTCTTGTGATCTGGTCTGGCAGGGTCATTTCGCTGGGGCCTCCAAAATGTTAGTCCAGGACACAAGAAAAGACTACTGACTCCAATTAAAATCAATTTAAAGCAAGCTTATTATTTTGACTGGCTTGGCTGCCTCTCCCTCCCAAAACCATGGGAACAAGACAGAAACCCCAGCTTTTCTGCAGCCCAGCTTTATAGGCCAGAAAGTTACACAAAGGGGGGTTACAGATAACAGAACTCTGACAAGGATCACACTAATGGTAGTTTACATTTATTGCTGGACACAACATAAGAATTCATTAGGACCATTTGAGCCTCTGAGAGGGTCATTGTCTGGCCAGGGAAGGCCAATATTTATGAGGTGTCATTAAAGTTTTAGAGAGGGCTGCTCTCTTGTCTGAGAGCCAGGCATGGGTGGGCTCAAGGCACGGGCAGGCATTCCAAGCAGATTCAGAATTTGCAGTAATTTATAGAAAAGCCTAAATTATCTTTTCATGGATTTGTGGCAAGATGGCTCCCAATTTTAAGAAAAGATCAGGTTGGGTCTATCATTACATCCCTATTTTTTAAATAATACAGGATATCACTGAGTCACTTAAGCTATTGCCAAGTTTCTGAGGCTGGTCTTGCATTTAAGTTCCTCCTGTTTCATCCTCCCGAGCTACTGAGAGTACATATATTCACAATAATACCCTGCTTCAAAAAAATTATTATTAGTGGATTATATGGCATTTTTATTTTGAGCTCTTAAGAACCCTGGTAGGACCTGGGAATGTGGCTCAAGCTGTAGTGTGCTTGCCTGGCATGCGTGTGGTGCTGGGTTTGATCTCCACCACCAAATACAAACAAAGATGTTGTGTCTTCTGAAAACTAAAATGAATAAATAAATATTAAAATTCTCTCTCTCTCTCTCTCTCTCTCTCTCTCTCTCTCTGTCTTTAAAAAAAAGAACCATGTTAGTTTTTTCAAAACTATCTTTATTAACTTTATATTTTAACCAAAATTTTTATCTATACATACACACATATACTCTGGAGTCCCTACTGTCTTTCAGATATTTGTTTGGTTTGGTGTGCTTTGGTGCTCGTGCGGTGCTTTCCACTGAGTTATGTCCCCAGTCCTTCTTTTTCTTTTTGAGACAGGTGATATATCACTAATATCTCACTAAGTTGCTTATAGCCTTTCTATGTTGTTAAGGCTGTCTTTCAAATCACAATCCTCCTGACTCGCCTGTCTAGCCTCCAGCGTATTTGCCACCACACCTAGCTCCTTCAGATTATTACAATAACCTTTTCAACAACACTGCCCAGGCTATAGAAAATCTCTTTGACTGATGCATTTTATCCCTGTGGAAAGTTTATATGAAGTAGCCAATTTAGAACTATTATGTAAAGATTTATTGGAATAAACAGGAATCATTTTTTTTTAACCTCCTTTCTGAACTACTATTTGGTATCATATTCCATAAAAGCGCTGGGAAAAGAATGTAAATTCATTTGTTTGAAATCTACAGAGATTTACATAAGCTCAGTCACCTTTTGTTCTGGAGATTGGTACTTCAGGACATAGTAACATAAATAAAATATGTTAAAGTTGAGACATTCAGTACACACATCCACACACACAGACATCCAAACACACACAAAAAAACTTTCTAGGAGCAATTGTTAGTTCTGGCATTATTACTAGTGTATCAGGGACATAGTAACATAAACAAAATATGTTAAATTTGAAACATTCAATACACACATACACACACCCACCAAAAAAAACCAAAAACTTTTTCTAGAAGGAATGGGTCGTTCTAGCCTCATTACTAGTGTATCAGGGTTGGGGCAGGATTCAGGAAGTGCTAAAATCTCACTTCCTGAAAGTGGGATTCTTCCTTACTTCACATACAATTAAAGCTAGAGTGAACTTCATCTGTCAGCAACAGTAATTGGGAAAATATGCTGGCAGATGTTGTTTTGAGATAAATTGACAGCTTTGATATTTGGGTATTTTTGTGTCTTGGTCACAGCTGATGAAACACTTGTGAAGGCGTTTATGGCTCCTAGATATCACCATTTTTTGTATCATTTCTTTCATATTTCCTTCTTTCTTTTTCTTTTCTTTTTTTTTGGTAGGGGGTTGCTAGAGATTAAACCCAGGGCCTTGTGCATTCAAGGCAAGCCCTTTGAAAACTGAGCTACATCCTCAGCCCCTCTCTCACATTTCTGTTCACTAGAGCTGATGATGGTATTTGGGGATTTTGTCCCAAATGTGGTACATTTCTTAAGATTGGACTAATATCTAGTGTATCTAAATCTCTCTACTCACTCATGATTTTGCCAAAGAGACACTCACAGTAGTTTTTTCCTTAAATGTATCTATAGATGGAGGGAGAGTGTCTCATTTAATATTCTGCTTTATTTTCAACATCATTCCCTCTTAATATTTGCTTTTTATAGTGTTGCTAAGATTGGAACTGACTATCTTGCACATTCTGCACACACACTCTAACAGTGAACTTTGCCACTATGTCCCATTTCTAACTTTAGGTTGGATAGATTCATTCATTAATGTTTAATGTTAGTTTTCATATGGTTAGTTTTACATACACCTTTCTATTGCTCTTAACAATACTATTGATCTACATATGGTTTCAGATTTGATTAATATTATGATTTATTGGTCTGTATTATTGCAATATAGTTTCATAATATACATTAAGAATGTCTCAGTACAATAACTATATTATTTGGTTTTTTAAAAAGGTTTTGGGGTATTTTACATATTTATTTTTTTTTCTACGATAAATTTATTTTTTTTTTTGGTCCCTTCTTTTCTTTAATTTGGTACTTGGAATTAAACTCAGGGGAATTTTTCCACATCCCCAAGCCTATTTTGTATGACATTTAGAGACGGTGTCTCACTGAGTTGCTTAGGGCGTCACTTTTGCTGATGCTGGCTTTGAGCTCACAATACACCTGTCTTAGCCTACCAAGGTACTGGGATTACAACTGTGCACCAACAGGTCCAGCTGTCTTCTTGTATTTAGAGAAAAACATGCTAAAATTTTGATAGTAAAATATTATATATTAAATTGAGTTAAAATAGTTGTCTTTGTAATGATTAGTTTTATTTATGCACATGCTATTTTATGGGCTTTTGTAAATTTTTATTTCATTTGTGATAAGTTCCACGTATTTTCCTTGAAATCCATTATACACGTGATGTATTTAACAGATGTAACTTCAATATAATACTTATGTGGTATTTTGTACTCTAATTAAACCAAAAATGTTTCTGGGCTCCAGAAACCATTTTTTCTCAAACTGTATTATTTTTTTTTTTATTTTTCTGAATCACCTCCTCTTTCCTCCTAGGCCCCAGATTTCCACTGCATTAACAAGTAGAGGTCTAGTCTTATGCTATCACATACTTGTACACTGTAATGGTACACACATACTATAATTTCCACAGGTATAAGCAGCTTGGTGAGGAGTATTTCATGTATGTGTGTGTGTGTGTGTGTGTGTGTGTATATATATATATATATATATATATATATATATATATATTTCATGATGAAATAACAGCAATTTTTACTCCATCTTTAGTTCATGAGAATTTGTTTTGTGTCCTCATCAATACTTTGTATTCTTTTTGTTGTTGTTGTTTCTTAGTGTAAATTTAAATTAGGGGCACACAGAGACTGAGTCACACATAGTTGCTTGGGGCCTTGCTAAGTTTCTGAGGCTGGCCTTAAACTCAGGATTATTTTGCCTTAGCCTCACAATCCAATGGGATTAGAGGTATGTGCCATGAGACCTGGTTCTATTTTACTATTATATTGAAATATATATTACTTCTGAAAATAATATATTCTTGATATTAAGAAAGCATAGAATACCATTTTCCCCACAAATAAACCCCCCCTTTTTTGGAAAAAATGTCAATTTTTTTTTGGAAAAGATGTCAGTAGTGCCAAATGTATAATTTATTAATGTCTAAATGGCAAGTCCATTATTATTAATATTTTTATTATTATTCTATGTATTAGTTACAAAACTTTATCTCTTCATATTATTATAAGTTATATACTCTTTTCTATAACTTTATAGCATACATCAGTATGTATCAAAATGACCTTTCGGGGGGGGTTGGGAGGTGAGGGGAGGGATCATAGGGTTAGAAATGATGGTGAAATATGATGTATTTTGTTATATAAAATACATGTACAAGGAAGTGAATTCATGTAAATATATTTTGTATAAAACCAGAGAAATAAAAAAATTTGCTCTATATGTGTAATAAAAAGTGTAATGCATTCTGTTGTCATATATAATTTTAAAAGTATTTAAAATTTAAAGATAAATGATGGCATATGTTCTACCTGAAAATAAATACTACTCCTTTTAAACATTGAACTAAAGGGTCTGTTGGTCAGTTGTAAACTTTAGAAAGTACAAAATGTATCCTGAACATTTGGTAATACATAAACCTAGATTTAGCTATTTATAGTGTTTTCAGCAAAATTTAAAAAAAATACTGTAGAGTTCATTTTTTGCAATGTATACTCATAATTATATGAGATGCATATTGTACATATACATATATACTACCATTATATATAATTAATAAATGATTACTACATCTCACATTAACTACATTTATTTCAAATTAATTTGTCTTTTGAAAGCACCAATATATGACACTCTTTGATATATACACTTGGTGTGTCTTCAAATTTGTCACTTTTATATATTATGTTCTTTTCTTTATTCTACTTTTTATAAAATTTCTTTTTCCAATTATTCAGATTAATGAATTTTAAACAATTCAGTTTAACAGTGAAGTCTGTAGATTTTCATTTTTAACCTAAGACATAATACATCCCAAATAATAGGCTTATTGCTATGTAAATGACTTGAAAAACTTGCATATATAACACTCTGGCCTGACCTTACTCTGGACTATTGATATCTGGGTGGAGGGGATCTGAAAGTGATCCATGGAAAATCAGAACAGGGATGGGACAGGATGTGAAATTGGTGGATATTTAGTATATAGTAGGGAGTATTCATAAAAAGTATTGGTGGAACAGGTACGGGTAGAGAAAAAAAGTGCTCTGAAGGAAAGAGGGAAAGAATGACCAGCTCAAGAGTTCAGATTCAAAAAGTCTAATGGTGGATCAATGGTAGTTTGAGGGTAAAGGGTAGTTTCTTTGGAGGCAGAAATAAGGTAGAAATAAAAGAAGAAGGTAACTCTGGCACGAACCCCAAGAGAAAGAGTCAAATGAACACTACCCTCTATATTCACTATATATATATCAAACTTCTATAACATTAGATTAAAGTCAGCCAGCCTCAGCAACTTAGTGAGGCTCTAAGAAAAACAGCAAAACCCTTTTTCTTTATAGAATAATTTATTAAAGGCTGAGAGTGTTTCTCTGTAAAAAAGCATATCTGATTTCAATTTGTCATATGAGAGAGAGAGAGAGAGAGAGAGAGAGAGAGAGAGAGAGATCTTGCAAAAATTAAAAAAAAAACGTAATCAGTGACACTCTTAGTGTCAAGGATGTAAATAATTTAAAAGTAATAAAGAGCTAGTTGGAAATCTCACCTAGGTTATTAACTACTGCTTAGGAAGTTAGTCTACTCTCCAAAATATAAAAGTGAGAGAGGAATTCTTTATTAAACTGTATATAAGAAAATAGAGAACTTTTTACACAGTTCTTAGTTGACAAAGAGAGGACTTTTTACACAGTTCTTAGTTGACAAAGACTGCGTCAATTTTAGTGGGTGATTAGGGTTCTGCCAAGATGATAAATCCTTGAGTTATTTGGAATAATGTGATTTTATCCACTCTTCATAAATGAAGATTGACGTGTAATATAAATCAGGCTTGGCAAAGAAAAAACATTTCAATGAAAATTAAATGTATGAATAAAAACATAAAACAATATTTAACAAAACTTCAACATTCAGAATATTTATGCAATTATGTAATCACGAGTAATGTAAAAACAATGACAACTAAAGAATAAGTGAATTAATAAAAAAACAAATAAATAATGTAATGAATGAATTAATCACATGTAATGTGATTGAAATTGTCAAAGTCAGCTTGTAGCCATGAAAAAAGTGTACAGGTACATAGAAATGGTGTTTTACTACTTACTGAGACATACCCTATGAACTATAAATTCCACTCCTAGGTGGGAAGAGTTGAACAAAGAACCATTCACCTGGCTCTCTCACTTGGGAACTGTGCAAAAAATTACCTTTTTCTTTCTCTCAAATTTTATTGCTGCTTCCAAGAACACTACCCTCTATATTCACACTGTCATTGTAGACTTGGAACCTGTGAACCCCTCTACTGTTCAAGATTTTCTTCTTTTTTTTCATTGCTCTTTTTCTCCCTACCCAATATCATCCACCAATACTTATTTTGTATTGCAAAATCTAAATACTCACGAATCACCAGTCTTATATCTTACTATATTCATTTCCTACCTTGTGCATGACCACTTTGAGATCCCCTCCATCAAAACATCAATAGTCCAAAGTGATCAGAATGGGGGTAAAATTTGAAGAATATTAAAGGTCAGTTATACAACAAGAAAGCTATAAAAAGTGGGCTTCATTTAAAGGTGAAAATAAAAAGAAAATCTTTAGACTTCACTAGTTAAAATAAAGGATCAAAAATTTATGAGTCTCAATAATTTGAATTATACTTGTGAGTCACTTTTTTGGAGGAAGGAATATAAGGACATTGCTAATGAGTTTAAAGCTCAAACTGTGTTTTTATTAGACAAAGAATAGAAAGATTAAGAAATATTAAAATGATTGTGATATAATTTTCATAAAAAGATATACATATTTATTCAAAAATTGCTTTAACCTTATAAACAGTTATAACTGTCAATACATTTCTCTCTAGACTAGGTCCTATTATTGGAAGAAATTTTTGCCTTAAAATAACCCCATACAGAGGCATTTAATGCAATTAACTGGCCTCTAATAATAATAATAATAAGAAGAAGAAGAAGAAGAAGAAGAAGAAGAAGAAGAAGAAGAAGAAGAAGAAGAAGAAGAAGAATTGAATTGGGGAGGATTTCAGGGTTGTGAAGCATACCTGTAATATAAGTTAATTGAAAAAAAATCACAGGAGAATTTTAAAAACTGTCTGAAGACATACATGTACATATTATTTCTAAAATGTGTTTATGAGTTATGTAGTGAGGGTGCACAAGTCCAATACACAGTCTTTTTATTTTCTTGAATATTTTTTGTTGTAGATGGACACAGTACCATTAGTAGTTTGTTGGCTTTTTAAAAATACTTTTAGTTTTGGGCGGACACAACATTTTTGTTTGTATGTGGTGCTGAGGATCCAACCTGGGCTGCCCACATGCCAGGCGAGTGCACTACCGCTTGAGCCACATCCCCTCTAGGTTGGCTTTTTAATGCGGTGCTGGGTGTTCAACCCAGTACCTCACACATGCTAGGGAAGTTCTCTACCACTGATCCATAACCCTAGTTTCCAAAGTCTTTTACTCAATTTTTTTTTGGGGGGGAGAGTATGCGTGTAGTACAAGGGATTGAATCCATGGCCTTATATCAGCAAAACAAGCACTCTACTGACTAAGCTATATTCTCAGCCCTGATCTGTAGTTGGTTAACAATGACAATGGAGCAGCCTGTCATTCAGACTTTGATTTTGTGCCCACTTGGCTCAGGTTGGAGGCAGTGCCTGAAGCCTTGACCAATCAGTCTCTTAGGTGAGTGCTGGGAGCCATCAGCCAAGTAGGTATGACAAATTCCTTGCCAGCTTACTCCCATGCTGTCTAGTGGAAGGACTTCTGAAAGGTGACCTTGCTCAAGGACCAGGGCAGGATCCGTGTTTAGGGTGTTCCCCCTTTAGAATAGGGCGGTTTAGCATAATAGAAGATTAGGGTGTTCCCCCTTTAGAATAGGGCAGTTTAGCATAATAGGAGATTAGGGTGTTCCCCCTTTAGAATAGGGCGTATCCTGGTGCTGAGTTCCTCTTGAGTGCTTAGGGTCAGACAGTATATTTTGGGAGACAGAAGCCCATGTGGAGTGGATTTGGGGAGAGAACGTGGATTCCCCCAGAGCGTGTTTGTAGACGGCCGGTGTGAGTTCGGGAATAAAGAATTGCTGTTTGAATCTACAAGCTGTGTGGAGACTCGTGATTTGTGCCCAGCCAGAGACTGCGGCAGGTGAGAACTGTCCAATCCTCACGCAGCCGGTGATGAGGGGAAGGGCTTCCACAATCTTCTGTTCCCTTGGTGTCTGGAGCTCGCCAATTTTTCAATCTTTTTGTAGGCTTCTTCTGTCCTGGATCTGGAGCCCAGGTGTCTGTTCTATGCAGAATCTGAAAACAAACCACAGGGAGAACGATGAGGACCCTGAAAGCCGGGAAATGATAAGTGTGCCTTGCTACCTTGAGACTGGGTAGGAAGGTGGCTTAAAGCTGACAGGAGTGGCAATGGTGGAAACTGGGAGTTGTGGCTAGTGACTCCTCATAGTCCTCTCCAGAGTCTTGTGACCACAGGGTCACTCTGTGGAAGCTTAGCCTTCACCTCCCTCTGACAAGTCTAGTGAGGCTTAGATTGGCAGTTGAAAACCTTGGCATTTTGTTCCATCATTGTATGGTGTTTTCAGCTACTTTCTGAAGCCCTATGTGAGCATCCATGTGCCATGAGTCCAGCATGTCCCAGATTGTGTGGAGAAGACTGGAATAATTATCAGGAGAGAACCCCAAATCCATTTGTTGTACTCCTGAATGAGAGAGGCTGCTGATTTAGGGCTTGTTACTCACGAGGGTTTGTTTGTTTATTTATTTAATTTATTTTTGTGTGTGTAAGTGAGTGTGTTTTTTTTTTTTTGTCTGTGTGTGTGTGTGTTTATTTCTTTTTGGTACCAGAAATTCAACCCGGAGGCATTCATCCACTGATTCCCATCCCCACCCATTTTTTATATTTTTATTTAGAGACAGGGTCCCTTTGAGTTTCTTAGGGTCTCATTAATTTGATGATGCTGGCTTTTAACTCATTCTCTTCATGAGCCCTGAGATTTTTAAATGTAGTGGAAGCAGTATCTCAAATCCAGAACAAATTTCTGAAATGCACAACTTCAGCTGAGCTCTCCATAGGACTCAGAATAAACCCCTAGTTTTCTAGCTCTCTGTTCACATATCCAAATCTAGGATTCTCTGTTCACAGTGAATAAGTATAAAATAGAATAGATATTATAATGACCATGTAATCAGGATAATGGGCCTCACTCAACAACACCTGGAGTCTAACTGGACGATATATTAATTGGCACCATCAAGGCCTATTTCAAATGTAAAAGACCTTGAAACCCACTTGTGGGAACACCTTCAACAAATTCCTTTTTGAAGAAAAAAGGATGGGTCACTGAAAGGATGAAAGTGAAACCATATGGTAGTCAGGATGCCTTTTCCAAAGCCTATTCTAAATGCATTTTGCTCCATGTTCTGCCCAAAACCATCAGGAAACTTCTAAGTTGGCACACTAAAATGAGTTTTTTTTTCTGGTATCATTCCTCATACCAAATGATGGGAGTTCTATTTCTTCTTCCTTAAACAGATGATTGTCTTCAAAATTTATGAGACAAGGACACAGATGCAATCAGCATACTGAGAAACTTTGGTTCATCTCAAAACTCCATTTTCAGCATTATCAATCATTATTTTCTCAAGTGTTATTTCAGATGTATGCATGGTTTATAATGTTTTTCTTCAAGAACTGGAGGGAATTTTTTAAAAGATTTTAATTTATTATTCTGAGATTTTCACATGAGAAGAAAGCAAAATAAAATTAGATGATATTGAAAAGAATGAATATCTCCTAAGTAAGGTTTATGTGTTCCAAATAAAGATTTTTTAAATCTGTAATGGGTCTTCAATTGAGGGTTTATTTATTTATTTGTTAACTTGATAAGACTGTGGATTTGAATAACCAATTACTTTACCAAAGCAATCTTCAAAGAATCCATATTTGTGTCCACTTTTAGTATTGTTAAGAGCAACAGAAAGGACTACCTAAATTCAACCATGGGAAAAATAACATTGGACATGAAGGCATAAAACTGATCAATCTAAAGTTAAAATTTTGGACTGGTGGTACAATTCAATGGTAAAGCATGTGTGCATAGTGTGCACTGTACTGGGTTACAACCTTAGCAACACACACAAAAAATGCAGATGTTAAGGGGGGAAATGATATTAAAAATAAAGCAAAATGTTAAAATTATGTATCATTCTTCTACCTATATACACACTTAATAAAAAGCTACTCATGTTATAAGTTTCTCTTTTTAAAGTCACAAATCAGTAGACGGATTAAGATACATTGGACAATCTAGAAAATATCTACCTTCAGTCAGCAGAAAATGCTGGAGTACACTGAGCGTTAGCTCTGTCTTGAGCAAAGTACCTCATTTGGCACCAAATCCCTAATAGCCAGAATTACCCTCAATAAAGAGGGGCTGCACATACCAGTGACCCTGAGTACTCCTCTCTAGGTTACCCTACCATAATGCCTTTGATCAGACAAATACAGACCTCTGTCATGCCAAAAGGAACTCCTCACACTACTGCTGTGATTGTCCCTCCAGGGCCAGAGGCTGCGTTGATCTACACACCCTACAAATACCTTACACATTGGCATCAGCCACTTCAGTCCTTGAGTACCCTTTGAACCCAATGGTGTATGAGGTGCAGTGTCTACTAAAGTTTGAAGGCACAATATGTGTATCCATCCTTTCCAAAGAATTGTGACTGAAGGTGGAGCTGACACTGTCAACTAACCTATGAACTTCTATCTCTGAACTCTTTGCCCAAAAATGACCTGACCAGCCTGCCTGATGATCACTTAAGTGATCATTGCCTTTGCTTTCCTGTGCTCAGTGCAGCAAGATGAGGGACTTGTTTGTTCATTTGTCTTACCAGCTAGACAAACAAAATAAAAGAAAACATTGTCTTCCAGCTCAGCTTTTTGTCCACCAACTCCACCCCTGTGTAGATGAAAGTGGTTCTAGAACCTGTACTGAATAATAGTAAGGTATTAGGGACCAAATAATTCAAAGCACTGATGATCTTTCAATGTCTACCCCAAGAGACTGGTAAGAAGGCCTCCATGGGAGACATATGGCCCTTGACTACACAGTGACAGAGGGAATAACAGTGAAAGATTTCTAGGAAACTTTTCTTCTCATAGCAAAGGCACATTCTCTCTGAATTAACTGTGTGCTGACGCAACATTCATGAACTGGGTCAGGCAAGTCATTGGTGAAGTGATTTGAAAAGTATTCAAATTTCATGTACTGTTCAGTCACTATAGTGCCCTCCAAGGGCAGAAGGTGCATTTTTAAAAATACATTTCCTCTCATATCTGAAGTATACGGAGATTATGGCATGAGAGAAAAACTTAAGATGTTTTTAAAATAATGCAAAGAACAAAAGTCCAAAAAATGATTTTTTAAAATTTCAGAGTTATTTAAGAGCTAAAATTTAAGAGTCATTGGGATAGAAGAAGGAATAGAGGACCAAATCACAAGAATATACCATCTATTCAATGAAATAACACCAGAAATCTTTCCAAACACGAGGAATAAATTGGAAATCCAAATTCAAGAAGCCTACAGGATGCCAAATCTACAAAATCACAACAGATCCATATACAGGCACAGTATAATGAAAATCCCAACATACAGAATAAGGAGAGAATTTTAAAAGCCACGAGAAAAAGGAATAAGATTACATATAGGGGAAAACCAATTGGGATATTTGCAGATTTTTTAACCCAGACCCTGAAAGCTAGAATATCCTGGAATAACATATATCAAGCTCTGTAAGATAATTGGTGCCAATCAAGAATCTTGTATCCAGCAAAATTAAGCTTTAGATTTGAAAATGAAATAGAAACCTTCCATGATAAACAAAAGTTGAAAGTATTTATAACTAGACAACTGGTGCTACAAAACATCCTTGGCAAAATATTTCATGAACAGGAAAAGAAAAACAGCAATGAAAATCAACAGAGGGAGGTATGCAGTAAAGGAAAAAACTAATCAAAAAGGAAAATCAAGTCAAGTTAAATAACAAAAATAAGCAAATATGGCTGGAAATACAAACCATGTCTCAATAGTAACCCTAAATGTTAATGGCTCATACTCAACAACAACAACAACAACAACAACAAAGTTATGGGTTGAAGATTTGATAAAATAAAAGACCCAACAATATGCTGCCTAAAGGTAACTCATCTGATATGAAAAGACATATACAAACTGAAAGTAATAGGTTTGGAGAAACCATACCACTCACATGGACTGTGTAAGGAAGCAGGGGTTTCAATACTCATATCAAATAAAGTAGACTTCAAGTCAAAGTTAATCAAAATGGATAAAGATTGACATTACATACTGCTCAAAAAATCCTACACCAATATTCCATAGCAATCATAAATATATATGCCCCAAAACTTGGTGCAGCTATAATCATCTAACAAACTCTTTTCAAGTCCAAGAGTCAAATTGACCACAACACAATAATCTTGGTTGACTTTTACAGACCTCTCTCATCACTGGATAGATCTTCCAAATATAAGTTGAATAAAGAAACTATAGAACTCAATCACACAATCAATAACTTAGACTTATCTGACATATACAGAATATTTCAACCTGCCCCAAGTGCATACACTTTCCTCTAGCAGCACATGGATCCTTCTCTAAAATAGACCATACAATGTGCCACAAAGCAACTCTTAGCAAATACAAAATGTTAGAGATACTAGCATGCATTTTATTGGATCATAAAGGTGTGAAATTGGAAATCAACAGCAAAATAAAAAACAAAATTTTCTCCATCACTTGGAGCCTAAACAATATGCTACTTCCAGAAGAAATCAAGGAGGAGATTAAAAAATTCTTAGAAGTAAATGAGAACATAGACACAACATATCAAAATCTCTGGGACACTATGAAAGCAATACTAAAAGGAAAGTTTATTGCATGGACTTTATTTCTTAAAAAAAAAAAAGTCAAAATATATATGACCTCACCCTACATCTCAAAGCCCTAGGAAAAGAAGAACAAATCAGTAGCAAAAGCAAAAGAAGACAAGAAATAATTAAAATTAGAGCTGGAATCAATGAAATCAAAATTAAAGGAACAATTGAAAAATTGACAAAACAAAAAGTTGGTTCTTTGAAAAAATAAATAAAATTGATAGACCCTTAGCCACGCTAATGAAGAGAAGAGAGAGCTCAAATTACCAGCATAAGTGATGAAAAAGGTAATATCACAACTGACACTACAGAAATACAGAGGAATATTAGAAATTATTTTGAAATCTTAAACTGCAATAAAATCGAAGACATTGAAGGCATTAACAGATTTCTTAAGTCATATGATCTGCCCAGATTGAGTCAGGAAGATATAAACAATTTAAGCAGACCAATATCAAGTGAGAAAATAAAAGACGCCATCAGAGGCTTACCAACCACGAAAAGCCCAGGACCGGATGTTTACACAGGTGAGTTCTACAAGTCCTTTAAAGAAGAACTAATTCCAACACTCTTCAATGTATTTCAGGATATAGTAAAATAGGCAGTCATTCCAAACTCATTTTATGACGCCAATATCACCCTGATCCCCAAACCAGGCAAAGACACTTCAAAAAAGAAAACTTTAGACCAATATGTGTAATGAACATAGATGCAGATTTCTCAATAAAATTCTGCCAAATCTAATGCAAAAACATATCAAAAAATTTGTGCACCATGATCATGTGGGATTCATCCCAGGGATGCACGTTTGGTTCAACATACAGAAATCAAAAAAATATAACTCACCACATCAATAGACATAAAGGTAAAAATCATATGGTCACTGCAATAGACACAGAAAAAGCATTTGACAAAATGCAACATCCAGTTAAGTTCAAAACACTAGAAAAACTAGGGATAACAGGAACATATCTCAACGTTTTAAAGGCTATCTATGCTAAACTTCAGGCCAACATCATTCTAAACAGACAAAAATTGAATGCATTCCCTCTAAAATCTGGAACAAGACAGGAATGCCCTCTCTCACCATTTCTATTCAACATAGTTCTTGAAACATTGGCCAGAGCAATTAGACAGATGAAAGAAATTAAAGGAATACACATAGAAAAAGAAGAACTTAAATTAGCACTATTTGCTGACAATATGATTCTATAACTAGAAGACCCCCAAACCTCCACCAGAAAATTTCTAGAACTAGTAATTGAATTCCTCAAATAGCAGTATATAAAATCAAAACCCATAAATCAAAGGCATTTCTGTATATCAGTGACAAATCCTCTGAGAAAGAAATGAGGAAAACTACCCCATTCACAATAACTTAAAAAATAAGATAATTGGGAATCAACTTAACAAAAGAGGTGAAAGATCTGTATAATAAAAACTACAGAAGCCTAAAGAGAGAAATCAAAGAAGACCTTAGAAGATGGAAAGATCTACCTTGTTCTTGGTTAGGCAGAATTAATATTATCAAAATGACTATACTACCCAAAGCACTATACATGTTTAATGCATTTTCATCAAAATTCCAATGGCATTCCTCATAGAAATAGAAAAAGCAATCATGAAATTCATATGGAAAAATAAGAGACTCAGAATAGCTAAAGTAATCCTTAGCAGGATAAGTGAAGCAGGTGTCATCACTATACCAGACCTTAAACTATACTACAGAGCAATAGTATCAAAAACAGCATGCTATTCACACCAAATCAGACTTGTAGACCAATGATAGAGAATAGAGGACACAGAGAGTAACCCCCCAAATTACAATTATCTTATATTAAAAAAGGTTCAAATAACATGGACTGGAGAAAAGAGAGCATCTTCAAAAATGGTACTAGGAAAACTGGAAACCCATATGCAAAAATATGAAATTAAACCCTTATCTTTTACCTGCACAAGACTAAACTCAAAATGGATCAAGAACCTAGGAATGAAACCTGTAACTCTGTGACTAATAGAATAAAAAGGTAGGCCCTAACCTTCATCATGTGGGATTAGGCCCAATTTCCTTAACAAGACTCCTATAGCACAAAAATTAAAAGCAAGAATCAATATATAGGATAGAATCAAACCAAAAAGTTTTTTGAAGCAAAAGAAACAATCTGTGAGGTGAACAGAGAGCTTACATCCTGGGACCAAATTATTACCCCTCACACATCAGATGGAGCACTAATCTCTAGGATATATAAAGAACTCAAAAACCTAAGTACAAAAAACAAAACAACAACAACAAAAAAAACCTCAAAAAACTCAATCCACACATGGGCCAAGGAATTGAAAAAACACTTCTCAGAAGAGGATATACAATCAATTAACAAATATGTTTAAAAATGCTCATCATCTATAGCAATTAGAGAAATGCAAATCAAAACTACTTTAAGTTTGGGCTGGGGATGTGGCTCAAGCGGTAGCACGCTCGCCTGGCATGCGTGCTGCCTGGATTCGATCCTCAGCACCACAAACAAAAAAAGATGTTGTGTCCACTGAAAACTAATATATATATATATATATATATATATATATATATATACTCATTCTCTCTCTCTCTCTCTCTCTCTCTCTCTCTCTCTCTCTCTCTCTCTCTGTCTTTCTCCCTCTCTCTAAAAAAAACAAATCTAAGTTATCATCTCACTCCAGTCAGAATGACAGCTATTATGAAGATAAACAACAAAAATGTTGGCGAGGATGTGGAGAAAAATCTACACTCGTACATACCTGGTTGGACTGCAAATTGGTGCAGCCAATATGGAAAGCAGTATGGAGATTATTTGGAAATCTGGGAATGGAACCACCATTTGACTCAGGTATCCCTTCTCCTTGGACTATACCCAAAGGAATTAAAAACAGCATACAACAGGGACACAGCCACATCAATGTTTATAGCAACACAATTCACAATAGCTAAACAGTGGAGCCAACCTAGATGCCCTTCAGTGGATGAAAGGATTTAAAAATGTGGCACATATACACAATAGAATTTTATGCAGCAATAAGAGAGAATAAAATCATGGCATTTGCAGGTAAATGAATGGCGTTGGAGAAGATAATGCTAAGTGAAATTAGCCAATCCAAACACACACAAAAAAATGCCAAATGTTTTCTCTGATACAAGGAGGCTGACTCATAGTGGGGTAGGGAGGGGGAGCATGGGATGATTAGATGAATTCTACATAGGAAAGAGGAGTGGGAGGTAAAGGGAGGGACAGGGGATTAGAAACGATGGTGGAATGTGATGGACATCATTATTCAAAGTACATGTATGAAGACTTGAATTGGGGGTCAACATACTTTATATGCAACCTGAGATATGAAAAAAATGTGGTATATATGTGGGATAAGAATTGTAATGCAAAAAAACCCCAGAAAGTATTTGTGTTAAGGCATGAATTAGTGTGAACATACTTAATATACAAAGGTATGAAAAATTGTGCTCTATATGTGTAATAAGAATTGGAATACATTCCACTGTTGTATACGTAAATATATAAAATCAATAAAAATTCATATGCCATTCAGTCACTACAGAGCCCTTCCAGGGGCAGAAGTTGCAATTTTTTAAAAAATTTCCTCTCATATACGAAGTATTAGAAGATTGTGCCATGAGAGAGAAACTTAAAAAGTTTTAAAAGTAATGCAAACACAATGCTGCAACACTATTTTTTAAAAGATGGATACTTGATTTTAAATTATTGAACCTGTATTTTATACCTCCTTATTAAAATTTGAGAAGAAGATACAATCATTGAAGAAGATACAATACATTACTAGGCAAACTGTTGAAGTACTGATTTAAATCTCCCTGTATATAAAATTATCATGAAGGATGTAAAAACCCATAATTTCCTCTTTGTTGTATTCATGTAATGAAATTGTAGATAGAAGTGTATTGCATTAAAAAATGAACAGAAACTAGACACTTTTACTATACAAGACTGCTGATGAAGAAATGTGTGTGTGTGTGTGTGTGTGTGTGTGTGTGTGTGTGTGTGTGTGTGTGAAGAAGATATCACGGGGACAAATGAGTTGTGGCTTTGAATTAAATGATGTGTGCCACATGACCTCAATGAAAATTTGACAAATTTGATATTCTAAAAAAATTGATAACTGTTCTAATATCTGAGTAGTAAGTTTTTAAAAAGTTTTTAACAACATGAAATCATGGACTAATTTTGGTTGTTACAGTCATCATTGTCAACCCAAAAAATTCAGAGGTAAAAATTATGTGTGATCAAAACATCAGTTGACAGACAAACTTAGAGCTTTATTCTATTCAGAGAAGGCAGATGCATTGGAAATCTTTATTTTTTTAATTCTGGAGATAATTGTATACCTATCAAAGTTTTTAAAAATATGTTTTTTTAATTTCCATTCTGGACAACAGTGGTCAGCAGAATCATCGGTTGTCACCTTCATTTTGACCTCTCCATCACCTTGTCTCACTCGAACCGTTTTAATTTTATGCTCTGCAGAAGTCAATTTTTTGTATTCAGCTAGTTCTCCTTTAATGTGCCACTGCTCTGTCTTTGTGTTACACATTCTTTTGTTTTGATTTATTTAGAATACATGCTGTGCCATTATGATTTTAACTTTGTTGTGTTGGTTGAATAACTTGTAATACTTAAATACTTGAGGTCACAGTGAAAAACCATACCAGTATTTCTTTCAGCTCCATTTCAAATATATTTATTTGATACCAGTATTTCTTTCAGCTCCATTTCAAATATAATTAACCTAAATATTTTGGATGTTTATCAAAGGTCTTTCATGAGGAAAGTAAATTTATGAAATAATAGATGTGTAACATATATGAGTAATGTTGGCTTAGATCAAATTTTGAAAACTTAGTTGGCAAAATATCGGATCACCTGAAAAGAAGCATGAATTTTGAAATCTGAATGCCTTGGTTCTCAGTATTATCATTCTTTATATATATATATATATATATATATATATATATATATATATATATATATATAAATTATCAATAGACCTTTATTTATTTATATGAGGTGCTGAGAATCAAACCCAGTGCCTCACATATGCGAGGCGAGTGCTCTACCATTGACTTACAACCCAACACCATCATTCTTTTTTAAAAAAAATACTTTTAATTGTAAATGAACTCAATGCCTTTATATACTTGTTTTATTGTGTGTGGTGCTTAGAATCAAACCCAGGGCCTCACATGTGTGAGGTAAGTACTCTACTACTTAGCCACATCCCCAGTCCCTGTATTATCATTCTTTATTGAATTTATTTCTTATTAAAGTATATAGATTTTAAGACATTTTTTACAGTATTATGTAACTTTTAGCATGGTTAGATTAGAGTGATGCTCATATGTTACCATAGAGCAGACAATTATATTTTGTCTAGACTTTATTATATCAGTAGTTTTCATGCACTATATATATACAGCAAGCAACCTATTTCCAATGAGAAACATGTCAGTTAATGTATTTAAAGCCATTGTTACAAGTTTGTAATGTATGTTTTCCAATTTGTTTTATATGTATGTGATACATTACAAAAAATATTGTTCTTAATTGAAAAAAGGATATAAAATGTAAAACCACAATTTTTCATAAATGAATATTGCCAATTGTTTCCCATCCCTTTCTTATGTTGGGTGTTTTGACTTGAGATTCAGTTAGCTAATTAATGGATAAATTAATTAAACACTTATGAAATTTAGTTGGGATTTAATTTAGCTTGTAATTTAATTATTTGATTCTTTATTGCATCCATTCACCCACATCAATAATTTTGTGAATGTTATAATACCAATCTAAAAAAACAACCAAAAAAGCAAACTGAGGAGTATGGGAGGAGAGGAGTAATGGTGATAGAAGTTACCAGGTAAAATCTTTGTAATTCATCAAGATCTGCCTCAGGAACATATTCCTCTTTTAGTGTGTGTGTTGTTAAAATTTGTTTTAACTAGTTAAACATGACAGTACAATGATATTGACATATCATATTTTTGAATAAGATGGGGTATAATTTCTCATTTTTCTGAGTGTACAGGTTGCAGAATCACATTGGTCATACAGTCATGAATATGCATACAGCTATACTAATGTCTGTTTTATTCAGCTGACCTTCCTTTCCCTCCTTACCTTCCCTTCCCCTCCCATCAGTTCTCTCTTCCCAATCTAATGTGACACACTTCTTTTTTTTTCCCTCACATCATCATACATGTATTCTGTATAACGATGAGGGTCTCCTTCCATCTTCCGTGCAATTCCACTTCTCCCTCACTTTCCCCCCCACCTCTCTTCCCAAGTGTGTTTTATTATACATAATGAATTTTAAAAGCAACTGTTACCATTAAATATAATTTAATAGAAAAATTTGACATGAAATACTAATATTAAAATTATTAAACAAAGAACATATAAGTCTGAAAATTCCATATAATATAGACAGTTATGTCATTGGAAATGAAAAACAAGCTCCTGCTCCGAGTCTTACAGGTTAATTTCAGCTGCTCTGCACTGCAGGTATCATCTCTCCTGTGTTCCAGGGCCAAAGTCTCTGCTCTCCCTGGTGTCTTATGGGGTCTATAAAACAGAACAAGATAAAAAAATCACTTGGGATGAGTTGCTGGCCACAGAGAGTGGCCAGGACCACAATTGTCCTCAGGAAATGCAAGATGTACTTGGACCCTGATCTCTCCTGGGGTCTGGGCAGGGAGCACTGAGACTGGTATGCTGACTTAAGCTGAGGGTGTTGTCTGTGGGAAGAGTATCTATGAATGTCCTCAGAAGGAAATTCTCATGGATATTCACCTTCAGATCCTTCTGACGCTGCTTTCCTAGAGAGTGAACATGAGGCAATGGGAAGAGTTCTCTAAGACATCTGGGTGTAAAGGCTTAGTAGCATACATCTGGAATCCTGAAGAGCAGCATCTGTGATGACACAGGGTGGAGCAAGGTCCCTGGCTCCTCCAGTCCTACCCTCTGTAATGCCATTCCTCAGAGAGCTTCCTGCACTGATTTTTACCAAATTGTACCTTCTCTTGCATGGTCATGGTCCCATGCAACTATAGAATCTTCAGTGCTCTAATTGATTCTGATGGATTGCAAAAAAGTGCAACAAAGAATCTTGAGAAAGCAAAGGAGAATATGTGGACTGATATGACGTCTGCTCTCCTTCCCATTCTTTCCAGACTCACATTTCCTCTTCCTAAACTGCTTTATCGCCTTTGCTGCATTAAGCCCATATATTGAATCAGGAGAGGGCCCCTGGAAACAATTCATGTTAAGGGACCTACATTCCAATTGCATAATCTTGACCTAGGAAAGGAAGGATACATTCATGCATGCCCAGAGCCAGCAAAGTCAGAACCCAGCTATTCAGTGGTCAGTAAACCAGAACCAGATTGTTTGTGTCTCATGTATCAGGCAACAACTCAGTATTTCTGATGCTCCCTACAACTCAAACTCAGTATATGGGTATGCAGTATTACTCAGCATGATTCAGTGGTGTTGCTTGTGGTAAAAAAAAGCAGATAAAGACTAAGAATGTTAGTGCAGAGAGATTTAACAAACATTGAAGGTCCAAGGACCTCAAAGATCTGAATGAGGAAAGCACCTTTAGAAAAGTCATAAAATGTGGGAAAGATGAAACATGGAAAATCTACAGAGTTTTTACATAAGAAAGAATAATTAAGAGAAACCAATAGAAAATCAATTACTTGCAGATTTCTTGTCCTTTTGTCCTCCTCCTCATACTCTGAATCGCTTTCTATGTTTTCTTTGTGGACTATTGCCGTGATGGTCATGATGTGGCCTTAAAAAAAGGAAAGGCAGAGTTAAATTCAAGGTGAGAACTTAAGTTGCTCCTGCTCCTGGTGTTCTAGAATTCACAGTCAAAGCTCTCCATTCTTCCTCTTGTCTGCATTCCTGTCTCCTGGTCTCCATCACCTCACCTCTGCAATGAGAAATAGATCTAGCATCCCAAGAGCTCTTTTCCACCAGTTCACATTCTGCCATTGTACTTGGTAGGGATTCTGTGTCATCCTGTTCTTCCAAGAGACAGCCACAGTCTTCCTGATTTTCTGGACTTAGGCCTCTTAAATACAAGCAAATTCAGATTTTCCCTAGTCCAAGTGCTTGGGAATTAGACAAAGACTGGAGGTTAGAAACATGTTCACGGAGGAACTTCTCCCCACTCTTTTACAGGAGAACACAGTGGCCTGTCCAGGGTGCACAGAAACAATTTTCTTTAAGTTGCCCCCATTTGGGAGTTCATTTTCGACCAGAAATAGACAAAACACAGAAGAGAAAGTGCTGCTCTAAAAAGATAACATTCAGAGGGGAATTGTGACTTCTTACTCACTACTTATCACTAGTGAGAGCTTCAATTACAGGTTTGCAAAGTGCTCTAAGAAAGTATGTCCCACTAGATTCTTTCCCTTGTGGGTCAAACCTAAAGTGCAGATCTTATTTCTTTCATGCACAATGCCAAAAAAATAATCAATAAAGAAAGCCAGGCTACTTGATGTTTATTAGAGGCAAATTTAGGACAGAATGGGACTTAACATGGAAGATTGTGTTTACCTTTCAAAGCAAAAGTTGTCTTCTTATGAACAGGATGTCAGAAGGTCTACTAACCCTACTTTTTATGAAAATAATACATATTTCTGTTTTCTCAATTTTATTCCCATTCCTTATTTCCCACGTGAGTAGGTGAACACAAATCTTACCATGAAACCTTTCCCATTTTGTCATACCCCAAGTGCTGTTCCTACCTGCAGGCTCTCCCTCGTCACAGCTTGAATCATAATCTTTGCTCCATGTCCAACCTTTAGAGACACAGACATCATCAACTGAGTTACTTAAGATTGACTCATTCTTTCTTCTACACAACTAAGCTTATGATGGTTGCTAGGGTTGGATATTTTTATCCCACACTGGATTGTGTGATTGAGGCTTGGTGCTCAGTATGGCCACATTGAGATTTGTGAAATCTGTGTGAGGAAGGGTCTGCTTGGAGGTGGTGAGGACATTTGACGGTATGAGAGTCAGAAGTAAGAATACAGATTTCTCAAATCCTTGTTAGATCCTGTTATATAAGAAGAGCAAATGAATCAACTGATCCCTGCTGGCTTCGTGTCTTGCCATGTGATGTCTCTCTACTGCACCTGCATCCCTGCAGACACCACCAATCACGCTATGCAGCTAAGAGGGTATTCACTAAAGAAAAGTGTTTGCTAGTGCCATGCTCTTGTACCTGCAGAACTGTAAGCTAAACACACCGACCTGTATAATTTATTCAGTTTCTGGGTTTCGTTATTGGAAAGAAAAATATAGTGATACTAATATTAATAGTCAGGATCATCTACATCTCTGTTCTGGGTTCTCAGACCCTCTCTGGGTTCTGTGGGTTCAGAGGCCTCAAACAGGATGCTGCAAACAATTGCAAACATTCTAATGAGAGTGGAGCTGTAAGGAGTCAAATTTTAACTACTTTCTTCCATCGGGACATTATCCCTTTCTCGTTTAAAAAGACCAAGCTGACATGCAAACTGTGATGCCAACAGTTTCAGGAATATAAACTCAGAGAACATACACTGTGCCATCATCAGAGCAGCGGTCCAGAAGAGAATGGGAATGTCCTCTGCTTTATTCACATGGGTCTACTGGCCACTTTGAAAGTTTCGTATAAAAATTAAAATTAAATTAAAAATACTGTTATTTTGGATGGCCAAGACCAGGAGTTCAAAGATGAAGCAGACAAGAATTTCCTTCCCCCGGGTTTCCGTGGACAGCAGTTTGCTAGCATGTTCTCACTCCTCATACACCTCATTTATAAGTAGACTGTGGAGTCAGTTTGCTAGAATGTTATCACTCCTCATACTCCTCATTTATAAGTAGACTGTGGAGTCAGTTTTCTAGCATGTTCTCACTACTCATACTCCTCATTTATAAGTAGACTGCAGTGTCATGCAAAAGTGAAAAGTGCCAGGAACTATCTGAGGGCCTGAGGAATCGACATAAACAAAGTCAACATTAAGTTCCAGATGGCTCCCCTCAAATTCAAGCACATCCCAACTAGAGCTCATAAGAAATGTGTGTGAAAAGCTTGGACACAATGCTATCTTAACTTCCCTACTAATTCTGGCTGGTCCTGGTGAGATCTCTGGTGGATACCTGGTTCATTGTAGAGCCCCACATGCTGAACAAGTGGGATCTTAGCACAGAGTTGCATTTATCAAATGATGTCGTGGACTAAGATTAAGACACTCTGCACAGGGAGAAGTTCTAGGATGAGAAGGAATGATGACCACAGTGGTTCTACCCTCACAGTGACCAGTCAGTGTCAGTATCCATGTATGTATGAATAGAAGGACATAGACAGTACTTGAGACTGACAGTATGAAGATGTTTCATATATACTGTCATTGTGATATTCTGCAGGCCACACATGGGGCAGCACAGACCCAAACAAGGGATCAGACACCACTGCTGTGCTGAGCTGGACCTTCAATAGAGCCCACCTTTTGCTCTGTAACTAGATGAGCTACAATTGTGCTGATCAGGCCCCATGAAAACCCATCCAGTTAAAACATGTTTCTACAAAGTAGTGTCTACAAAAAGACCCAATAAGGTATTTTTCAGTGTCAGTTGGCACATGCAAAGTAAGCCCTTCCTTAGCTAAAGTAATCTCTGGTCTTTGAATCTCCTCTGTCTCAGATGTCCACCATAAGTAAGCATAGTGCATTGGTGGACCTGAGAGTCACTGTTAAGGATTGGCCCTGTCCAGGAACTTGTGCCTAGAATGGGGATTGGAAGATGAATTCTGACACCAAGCACAAAAAAATGTATATGAACTTGAAAATTTTTTATGAGTGAAGTGTTCTGAACAATTACATGCACTGATTAAATCTAGGACCTACTGACACGTGAGGTTTGCTATTAAATGAAGTTGCTACTGTTGCAGTGACAGAAATGAAGTGGAGCTTTTTCTTTATAGAGTGTCGTGAAAATTTTCTGGGTTTTGATGGGATATGTTTTGCATGTTAATTGAGCTATTGGTGTGAAATGAACTGCACACATGGAAAGTTTACAGTTTGATCTATTTACACATATACAAAATTATGATCTAATGGAGATGGCTTTTTTTGTTTAAACATGTGGACATTGGCATCTTGGCATGTATATATCTAAAGAAACAGACAAATATGCAAAAACGAACAAAAAGTCACACTCAGAATCATGTTGCAAGAATGCACACAGAGATACATGTAGAAAACTCTCATTGACCTAACCACGTTGCTCAACTCACACAGGTGCTTCAAGGAAATATGCAGAATGGCCATAGATTTATTTTAATCAATTTAGACCACAAGGGGCTGGGGATGTGGCTCAAGCGGTAGCGCGCTCGCCTGGCATGTGTGCAGCCCGGGTTCGATCCTCAGCACCACATATAAAAAAAAGATGTTGTGTCCGCCAAAAACTAAAAAATAAATATTAAAAATTCTGTCTGTCTGTCTCTCTCTCTCTCTCTCTCACCTCTCTCTTTAAAAAAAAAAAATAATTAGACCACAAACCCCTCACTTCTCATTCTCAAGGAGGTAGTGGAATCACTGAGTCTCTGCACTCAAAAGGAACGAAGACTCTCTGACCCTTGGCGTCATCTACATTTTGCAACAGGAAGAGAGTGAGGCCAGGATACATACCAATTATGGATCCTCTTGAATCCTCCTGTGAATACAGAAAAGGAGTCACTATGAAGATCAAGCCATGCTCTGACCTGTGTGCACAAGTCTTTTGTTTACTTGGTGACATTCGAATATCCAATGATAATGTGGGCAAATCAAGGGAACAGATAGCAAATGTACTCTCACCAAATGACACAAGCTTTTCTAGGGGATTTGTGTCACAGGTCTATATTAGGTGATAATTAAGGAATTCGATGGCCAGGAGGGAAAACCATAGCCAGGCACAAAGCTTGTTATCATACAGTGTGTAGTTTATACTGTTTCTTGTTAATGTTGCTTTCAGTGAGGTCTCATTTGGCAACGGACACCCCCAATGAGAATCTGCACAGTCAGGAAATTGTGTATGTCATCTCTTGTAATATCATATTACAAGAGAAAGAGAAACTAAAGAGCAACACTAGATTTCAGAGGAAGATGAGCAACCTTACCATGGCTTTTGATGGGGTCTCTCGACTCATGCTTTCTCCAGGAATAAACTCCACCATGTCACCTGGGTGAACTAGGAGGATGCAGAATAATGATTAGTATACTGATTTAAGGCTTATGAATAGTTCAGGGCATTTCTTGATATGGACATCAGTGAAAATACACAGCAAAGATAAGAACAAGAATGAGAGATGCCTGCAAATAGAGTGTATCACACCCAGTGCACCGTATCACTGCACAGATGAATATAGGGTTAGAACGACAAAAAGCTATCTTGTTAGAAATTTCTAGCAAAATTGGGGTGCACCGAAACTTAGGGGAAGGATTCTATCATCGAGGACCGGTTACTGAGTCTCAAACGTGAGCCAACAGTGCGACCAGAGATCCAGGCTGACTGATCCGCCGCCCGCCCTGCGGCCTGCCCCGCGGCTACAGACAGTGGGGTGCTGCCGAGAAGCGACCAGCAAGGAGAGAGAAACGGCGCTATGGATTCTGTGGAGTCCTCCCGGCTGTGCCCTCACTGAGCTCTGGGCTGAGTTTGGGGTTTGAGATTGGGGAAGGAAGCAGTCCAGTTCTATCACCAACAATGGAAAATCCACCAAGGAAGCCAGCGGACACCATCTTGATCAGCTCACTTCACCATCGCCAGGTTCCGACAGATTGCAACAATAAAACAGCATGAACAACCAGACTACATATAACTTATCAAATGCAAATAGATGAATTCTACGAACAGGTCTATATTCCACCTAAGCCCTTAACTACCCCCAAGTACTCCTGTCTATTCTCTTGGTAATATCCGCATGCATTTGCGTAACACCCCAAAGTAGCTAACATATACTAACCTCCATACAAGCAAATCACCCGACCTTAACATAAAATTCTAAGTCCAAACCTCAGTTCTCTATACGCCATCAAAATCTGAAGGATTTAATAAAACAAATGAATTTACCTTAAATCACAATTAAATCCAACATCTCTAAACATCATCTCCTAACACAAAGGAGAGATAGTGGAACTATAAAAACCAAAACAAATTTAAAGGAGAAAACAGAAACACAGCAGTCAAAGAGAGTTGGAAAGTAACATGAGCACCATGAAAAAACAAGGGAAAAAAAAGAGTACAAACAATGCAGGAAAACTTAAATACAATAGAGAAGCTAGAGGCACCAGAAAATTGGATGGAGAAGGAAGTCAAGGCATACCTAATTAAGATGGAATGGAATCTCAGAGAAGAGTTTATACAGCAAGATCAAACAATGAACGTATATTTTGAAAATGAATTAAATAAGCAAATTCAAATGTCAAAGAACGAGCTCTATCACGAAATAGAGATTTCAAAAAAAAAAAAAACAGTAATCCTAGAAATGCAGGAAACGATAAAGCAAATTAAAAATTCAAACGAGAATATTACAAATAGACTAGATCAAGCAGAAGCCTGAACATCAGATAATGAAGACAAAGTTTATCAACTTGAAAAGAATATAGTCAACACAGAAATGATGCTTAAAAGACATGAGCAATCTATCCAAGAGAAATGGGATGTCATAAAAAAACCAAACGTGAGAGTCATTGGGATAGAAGAAGGCATAGAGGTTCAAACCAAAGGAATGAACAATCTATTGAATGAAATAATCCTAGAAAATTAACCAGATGTGAACGATGAAATGGATTGCCAAATCCGGGAAGCCTACAGGACCCCAAACCTTCAAAACCGTAATAGACCAACTCCAAGACACATAATTATGAAGATATTCAACATACAGAAGAAGGAGAGAATATTAAAAGCTACGAGAGAAAGGAGGCATATTACATTCAGGGGTAAACAAATTAGGTTAACGGCTGATATTTCATCACAGACGTCGAAAGCGAGAAGATCCTGGAGCAACGTATTTCAACTGCTAAAAAATAATGGATTCCAACCAAGAATACTGTATCCAGCAAAATTTAGCTTCAGATTTGACAATGAAACTAAAATATTTCATGATAAAAAAAAAACATAAAAGAGTTCACAGCCATAAAACCAGTACAGCATGGCATCCTTAGCAAAACACTAAAAGAAGAGGAATTGAAAAACAGCACCCCAAACTAACAGTGGGAGGTAACTCAGTAAAGGGAAGGGAAAAAATAAACAAAAAGGAAAAACTAGCCTTATTAAAATAAATAAATAAACAAGCATGAGGTTAGTACTAAGCATATGTCAATAGTAACCTTAAACGTTAATGGCTTAAATTCCCCAATTAAGAGACATAGGCTAATAACCTGGATGAAAAAAAAACAAATCCAAAAATATGCTGCCTTCAGGAGACTCATCTGATAGGAAAAGACATACACAGACTGAAGGTGAAAGGTTGGGAAAAATCATACCACTCACATGGTGCCCCGAAGCAAGAAGGAGTGGCCATAGTCAAATCGAATAAAATCAAATTCAAACCTATGTTAATCAAAAAGGGTAAAGAAGGAAACTACATACTATTAAAAGGAACCACCCACATACAACATAACAATTATCAATATGTATGCATCAAACAATGGTGCTGTATCATTCATAAATCAAACTCTCCTCAAGTTCAATAGTCAAATAGACCACAACAGAATAATTATGGGTGACTTAAACACAAGGCTCTCTCCATTGGACAGATCCTCCAGACAAAAGCTGAATAGAAACTATAGAACTCAATAACCCAATCAATAACATAGACTTAACCAACATATATAGAATATATCAACCATCATCAAGTGGTTACACGTTCTTCTCAGCAGCACAAGAATCCTTCTCAAAGATAGACCATATATTATGCCATAGGACAACATTTAGAAAATATAAAGGTGCGGAGATAATACCATGCATCTTATCTGATTACAGTGGAATGAAACTGGATATCAATGATAAAAGAAGGAAGGAAAAACCATACATCTCATGGAAAATGAACAATAGGTTACTGAATGATAAATGGGTTACAAAAGACATAAAGGAGGAAATCAAAAAATTCTTGGAGATGAATGGAAATACAGACACAACATATTGAAATCTATGGGACACAATGAAAGCAGTTTTAAGAGGGAAATTCATTTCCTGGAGGTCATTTCTCAAAAAATGAAAAAACTAACAAATAAATGAGCTCAAACTTCATCTCAAAGCCCTAGAAAAGGAAGACCAAAACAACAGCAAATATAGTAGAAGGCAAGAAATAATTAAAATTGGAGAGGAAGTCAACCAAATTGAAACAAACAAACAAAAAAAACCATTAAAAATTGATAAAACAAAAAGTTGGTTCTTTAAAAAAATAAATATGATTGACAGACCCTTAGCCATTCTAATGAAGAGAAGAAGAGAAAGAGCTCAAATTACTAACATACGAGATGAAAAAGGCAATGTCACAACAGACACGAAGAAAATACAGAAGATAATTAGAAATTATTTTGAAACCCTACATTCCAATAAAATAGAAGATAGCGAAGTTACTGATAAATTTCAAAAGTTTATGATTTGCCCAGATTGAGTCAGGAAGATACACACAATATAAATAGACTAATAACAAAGGAGGAAATTGAAGAAGCCTTCACAAGACTACCAACCAAGAAAAGCCCTGGATAAGATGGATATACAGCAGAGGTTTACAAAACCTTCAAAAAAAAAAAATACCAATACTTTTCAAGTTATTTCAAGAAATAGAAAAAGAAGGAATTCTTCCAAATTCATTTTATGAGGCCAACATCACCCTGATCCCAAAACCAGACAAAGACACATCAAAGAAAGAAATCTACAGATCAATATCTCTAATGAACTTACATGCAAAAATCCTCAATAAATTTCTGGCGAATCAAATACAAAAGCATATCAAAAAAATTGTGCACCATAATCAAGTAGAATTGATCCCCGGGATGCAAAGCTGGTTCAAAATATAGAAATCAATAAATGTTATTCACCACATCAATAGATTTAACCATTAGAACCACATGATCATATCTATAGATGCAGAAAAAGCATTCAACAAAGTTCAGCATCCCTTTATGTTCAAAACACTAGAAAAACTAGGGATAACAGGAAGTTACATCAACATTGTAAAAGCTGTATATGCTAAGCCTCAGGCTAGCATCATTCTGAATGGAGGAAAACTGAAGGCATTCCCTCTAAAATTTGGAACATGACAGGGATGCCCTCTTTCAACACTTCTATTCAATTTAGTCCTCGATATACTAACCAGAGAAATTAGACAGACAAAAGAAATTAACGGCACAAAAATAGAAAGAGAAGAACTTAAATTATCACCATATGCGGATGATATGATAACATATCTAACAGACCAAAAAGGTTGTACAAAGAAACGACTAGAGCTAATAAGTGAATTGAGCAAAATGGCAGAATATAAAATCAACACGCATTAATAAAAGGCATTCCTTTATATCAGTGACAAATCTTCTGAAATGGAAATGAGGACAACCACCCCATTCACAATTTTTTCAAAAAATAAAATAAAATACTTGAGAATCAACGTAACAAAAGAGGTGAAAGATTTATACGATGAAAACTACAGAACCCTAAAGAGAGAAATAGAAGAAGACCTTAGAAGGTGGAAAAATATACCCTGTTCATGGAAAGGAAGAACTAACATCATAAAAATGGCGATATTACCCAAAAGTTCTCTATAGGTTTAAAACAATGCCAATCAAACTCCCAAAGGCATTTCTTGTAGAAACAGATAAAGTAATCATGAAATTCATATGGAAAAACAAAAGACCCAGAATAGCAAAAGCAATTCTAAGCAGGAAGTGCGAATCAGGAGGTATAGTGATACAAGATTCCAAAGTGTACCACAGAGCAATAGTAACAAAAACAGCATGGTACTGGTTTCAAATCGGGCGGGTGGACCAATAGCCAGATTACAGGACACAGAGACAATTCCACAAAATTATAACTATCTTATATTTGATAAAGGGGGAAAAAGCATGCAATGGAGGAAGGATAGCATCTTCAACAAATGGTGCTGGGAAAACTGGAAATACATATGCAACAAAATGAAATTGAATACCCTCCTCTCGCCACGCACAAAAATTAACTCAAAGTGGATCAAGAAGCTAGATATCAAATCAGAGACTCTGCGTCTGATAGAAAAAAAATTGGCTCCCATCTACATATTGTGGGGTCGGGCTCCAAATTCCTTAATAGGACACCCATAGCACAAAAGTTATTAACAAGAATCAACAAATTGGACTTACTTAAAATGAAAAGTTTTTTCTCAGCAAGAGACACAATAAGAGTGGTAAATAGTGAGCCTACATCATGGGAACAAATTTTTACTCCTTACACTTCAGATTGAGCCCTAATATACAGAGTATACAAAGAACTCAAAAAATTAAACAACAAGAAAACAAATAACCCAATCAACAAATTGGCCAAAGACCTGAACAGACACTTCTCAGAGGAGGACATACAATCAATCAACAAGTACATGAAAAATTGCTCATCATCTCTAACATTCAGAGAAATTCAGATCAAAACCACCCTAAGATATCATCTCACTCCTGTAAGATTGGCAGCCATTCTGAAGTCAAACAACAACAAGTGCTGGAGAGGATGTGGGGAAAAGGGTACTCTTGAAAATTGCTGGTGGCATTGCAATCTGGTGTGGCCAATTTGGAAAGCAGTATGGAGATTCCTGGGAAAGCCGGGAATGGAACCACCATTTGACCCAACTATTGCCCTTCTCCGACAATTCCCTGAAGACCTTAAAAGAGCGTACTACAGGGATACTACAACATCGATGTTCATAGCAGCACAATTCAGAATTGCTAGACTGTAGAACCAACCCAGATGTCCTTCAATAGATGAATGGACAAAAAAATGTGGCATTTATACAACATGGAGTATTACACAGCACAAAAAAAATGACAATATCATGGAATTTGCAGGGAAATGGATGGCACTAGAGCAGATTAGGCTTAGTGAAGCTACCCAATCCCTTAAAAACCAATACCAAATGTCTTCTTTGAAATAATGACAGCAACTAGAAATACAGCAGGGAGGAAGAGCAGGAAGTAAAGAAGAATATTAAACATATACCTGAGTGGGAGGGAAAGGGAGAGAAAAGAGTAATTGCATGGTAATGGAGGAAGACCCTCCTTGTTATTCAAAATTACATATAAGAGGTTGTGAGGGTAATGGAAAAATAAACAAGGAGAGAAATGAATTATAGTAGATGGGGTAGAGAGCGAAGATGGGAGGAGAGGGGAGGGAGGATAGTAGAAGATAAGAAAGGTTGCAGAATACAACAGTTACTAATAGGGCATTATGTAAAAATGTGGATGTGTAACTGATGTGATTCTGCAATCTGTATTTGGGGTAAAATTGGGAGTTCATAACCAACTTGAATCTAATGTATGAAATAGGATATGTCAAGATCTTTGTAATATTTTGAACAACCAATAAAAAAAAAAAAACGATCCTGATGGCTCCCCTCAAAGTCAAGCACTTCCCACATAGAGCTCATGAGAAATGTGTGTGAAAAGCTTGGACACAATGCTATCTTCTTAACGTCCCAACTGATTCTGACTGGTCCTGGTCAGATCCCAGGTGGATACCTGGTTCATTGTAGAGCCCCACATGCTGAACAAGTGAGATCTTAGCACATAGTTGTATTTACCAAATGATGTCGTGGACTAAGATGAAGACACTCTGCTCAGAGAGGAGTTCAGGGATGAGAAGGAATGATGACCACAGTTCTTCTACCCTCACAGTGACCAGTGAGTGTCATTATCCATGTATGTATGAATAGAGGGACCCAAACAGCATATGAGACTGACAGTATAAAGACCTATCATATATACTGTCAATGTGATATCCTGCAGACCACAAAAGGGGCAGCACAGACCTAAACTAGGGATCAGATACCACTGCTGTGCTGAGCTGGATCTTCACTAGAGCCCAACTTTTGCTCTGTAACTGGATGAATTGAAATTGTGCTGATCTGGCCCCATGAAAACCCATCCAGTTAAAACATGTTTCTACAAAGTAGTGTCTACAAAAAAACACAAAAAGGTAGCTTTCAGGGTCAGTTGGAACATGCAAAGTAAGACCTTCCTTAGTTACAGTAATATCTGGCCTGTGCATCTCCTCTGACACAGATGCCCACCATAAGTGAGCATAGTGCATTGGTGAACCTGAGGGTCACTGTTAAGGATTGGCCCTGTCCAGAAACTTTTGCCTAGAATGGGGATTGGAAGATGAATTCTGACACCTCTCACAAAAAATGTATATGAAAGTGAAAATTTTTCATGAGTGAAGTGTTGTGAATAATCACATGCACTGATTAAATATAGGACCTACTGACAGGTGAGGTTTGCTATTAAATGAAGTTGCTACTGGTGCAGTGACAGGAATGAAGTGGAGCTTTTTCTTTATAGAGTGCCGTGAAATTTTTCTGGGTTTTGATGGGATATGTTTTGCATGTTAATTGAGGTATTGGTGTGGAATGAACTGCACACATGGAAAGTTTACAGTTTGATCTATTTACACATATACAAAATCATGATCTAACGGAGATGGCTTTTTTGTTTAAACATGTGGACATTGGCATCTTGGCATGTATATATCTAAAGAAACAAACAAATGTGCAAAAACGAACAAAAAGTCACACTCAGAATCATGTTGCATGAATGCACACAGAGACACATGTATAAAACTTTCATTGACCTAACCACGTTGCTCAACTCACACAGGTGCTTCAAGGAAATATGCAGAATGACCATAGATATTTTTAAATCAATTTAGACAACAAACCCCTCACTTCTCATTCTCAAAGAAGTAGTGGAATCACTGAGACTCTGCACTCAAAAGGAAGGAAGACTCTCTGACCCTGGGCATCATCTACATTTTCACAGGAAAAGAGTGAGCCCAGGATACATACCAATTATGGATCCTTTTGAATCATCCTGTGAATAGAGAAAAGGAGTCACTATGAAGATCAAGCCATGCTCTGACCTGTGTGCACAAGTCTTTTGTTTACTTGGTGACATTTAAATATCCAATGAGAATGTGGGCAAATCAAGGAAACAGATAGCAAATGTACTCTCACCGAATGACACAAGCTTTTTCTAGGGGATTTGTGTCACAGGTCTATATTAAGTGATAATTAAGGAATTCAATGGCCAGGAGGGAAAACCATAGCCAGGCACAAAGCTTGTTATCATACAGTGTGTAGTTTATACTGTTTCTTGTTAATGTTGCCTTCAGTGAGGTCTCATTTGGCAACAGACACCCCAATGAGAATCTGCACAGTCAGGAAATTGTGTTTGTCATCTCTTGTAATATCATATTACAAGAGAAAGAGAAACCAAAGAGCAACACTGGATTTCAGAGGAAGATAAGCAACCTTACCATGGATTTTGATGGGGTCCTTCGACTCATGCTTTCTCCAGGAATGAACTCCACCATGTCATTTGGGTGAACTAGGATGATGCAGAATAATGATTAGTATACTAATTTAAGGCTTATGAATAGTTCAGGGCATTTCTTGATATGAACATCAGTGAAAATATACAGCAAAGATAAGAACAAGAATGAGAGATGGCTGTGAATAGAGTGTATCACACCCAGTGTACCGCATCACTGCACAGGTGAATAAAGGGTTAGAACGACAAAAAGCTATCTTGTTAGGAATTTCCAGCAAAATTGCGGTGCACCGAAACCTAGGGAAAGGATTTCCATCACCGAGGACCGGTTACTGAGTCTCAAACGCAAGCCAACTGTGCCACCAGAGATTCAGGCTGACTGATCCACCGCCGGCCCTGCGGCCCGCGCAGCATCTACAGATGGTGGGGTGCCGCCGAGAAGCTACCAGCAAGCAGAGGAAAATGGCGCTACGGATTCTGTGGAGTCCTGCTGGCTGTGCCCTCACTGAGATCTGGGATGAGTTCGGGGTTTGAGATGGGTTAAGGAAGCGGTCAAGTTGTATCCCCCACAACAAAAAGTCCACCAAGGAAACCAGAGGCCAACATCTTGGAAAACTGACGTCACCATCGCCAGGTTCTGACAGATTGCAAAAATAAAACAGCATGAACAACCAGACTACCTATAACTTACTAAATGCAAATAGATGAATAATACGAATAGGTCTATAGTCCACCTAAGCCCTTTACTACCCCCAAGTACGCCTGTCTATTTTCTTGTTAATATCTGGCTGCAGTTGAGTTACCCCCCCCCAAAGACGCTAACGTATCCTAACCTCCAAACAATCAAATCACCGGACCTTAACATAAAATTCTAAGTCCAAACCTCTGTTCTCTATATGCCATCAAAATCTGAAGGCCTCTAATGAAACCAATGAATTTACATTAAATCACAATTAAATCCAAAATCTCGAAACAGTTTCTCCTAACACAAAGGAGAGATACTGGAAGTATAAAAACCAGAAAAAAAAAATTAAAGGAGAAAACAGAAACACAGCAGTGAAGCAGAGTTGGAAAGTACCTTGAGCACCATGAAAAAACAAGTGGAAAAAGGAACACAAACAATGCAGGACAACTTAAATACAAAGGAGAACCTAAAGGAACCAGAAAAATGGATGGAGAAAGAAGTCAAGGCACACCTAATTCAGATGGAATGTAATCTTAGAGAAGACATTAGACAGCAAGTTCAAACAATGAACGTATATTTTGAAAACCAATTAATTAAGAAAATTCAAATGTCAAAGAACGCACTCTATCATAAAATAGAGATTTAGAAAAAAACAAACAGTAATCCTAAAAATGCAAGAAACCCTAAACCAAATTAAAAACTCAAACGAGAATATTACAAATAGACTAGATCAAGTAGAAGCCAAAACATCAGATAATGAAGGCAAAGTTTATCAACTTGAAAAGAATATAGTAAACACAGAAAGGATGCCTAAAAGACATGAGCAATATATCCAAGATATATATGATGTCATAAAAAAACCAAACCTGAGAGTCATTGGAATAGAAGAAGGCATAAAGCTTCAAACCAATGGAATGAACAATTTATTGAATGAAATAATCCAAGAAAAATTCCCAGATATTAAAGGTGGAATGGATTGCCAAATCCTGGAAGCCTACAGGACCCCGGACATTCAAAACCATAATAGACCAACTCCAAGACACATAATTATGAAGATATCCAACATAGAGAACAAGGAGAGAATATTAAAAGCTATGAGAGAAAGGAGGCAGATTACATTCAGGGGTAAACCAATTAGGTTAATGGCTGATTTTTCATCACAGATGTTGAAAGCAAGAAGATCCTGGAACAACGTATTTCCAACGATAAAAAATAATGGATTCCAACCAAGAATACTGTATCCAGTATTGATAATGAAATTAAAATATTTCATGATAAATAAAAGTTGAAAGAATTCGCAGACAGAAAACCAGCAGTCTATTTTTTAGTTGGAGGTGGACACAATGTCTTTTTTTTTTATTTTTATGCGGTGCTGAGGATCGAGCCCAAGGCCTTGTACATGCCAGGTGAACCTCTGCCACTGAGCCCCAGGCCCAATATATTTTTTTTTTGTTTCTTAATTGTTTTGGGGTTTGCAGGTGGACAGCATGCCTTTATTGATTTCAGTATTTCTCGTTGTAGATGGGCGCAGTGTCTTTATTTGATTGATTTCTTTTTGGGCGGTGACCAGCCTCCAACCCGGGGCCTTACCCTGCTCAGGCCAGTGTTTAGCCTTGAGCCCAGCCCTGAGCCTGGCCTGGCCCCAGCTCTGGCTGAGTACTGCTGAGGAGGAAGAGGGACAACAGGGTCACTCAGGAAGCGGGGTGAGAGTGGGGGTTCACCTGAGTGGTGATCAGAAGGCAGATCCCAGAATCCATCTTTGAGGGGGTCCCTGTCCTTGCCTGTCATCACATTCTTAATGGACTGGCCGATGGTGACAATCATGCCAAACACTAGGGTCCTAAGAAAATCTTGACCAGAGACTGGAAGTAATTTAGATGACAAATACTGACACTGCCCACGGAAACCTTGGTGAGGAGTGTCCAACTGTCACACGTCAAAGCACATGAGAACTCAGAGGCTTTCTAGTGAAAGCACCTTTCATCTTTTTTGTGGCTTTTGGGATTGAACCTAGGGCCTTTCGGACGGTAGGCATGTGCTATACTAAACTTCAGACCAGTCATCTTAAATCTTTTTTCAAAAAAAAAATGATCTTGAATTCTTAATATGGAAAAACATTTTTAAAAATTGTCAAGGGTAAGGAGAAAACTTCTGGGGCTGTAGCTCAGTGGTAGAGGCACTGAGTTCCATTTTCAGGTCTGCAAAAAAAAATATTAAAAACAAAGAGAGAAAGAGAAAAAAAAACACCCAATTTGGGCTTTAGAAAAATAATGCAAAATTTTTGTTTGTTTGTTTTGATTTTTGTACTGGGGATTGTACTCAGGGTCACTCAACCACAGAACCTGATCCCCAGCCCTATTTTGGTTTTATTTAGAGACAGAGTCTCATTGAGCTGCTTAGGGCCTAGCTGTTGCTGAGGTTGGCTTTGACTCAAAATTCTCCAGGATCAACCTCCCGAACTGCTGGAATTAGAGGTGCGCACCACTGCACTAAGCCAAGTATATTATGAAATGTCAAAAATAAAAATTAAAAAAAGAAAACCACTTATTAGTGCTTTAGAAGGATAATGCATTAATTTAAGGCATTGAATAATAAATGCATTACTTAATATTTAATAATGCATTACTTAATTCATTAATGATTAATGCATTAATACATAAATATATTCTACAATCTTGATTTGTGTCTGAAACTCACAATTTAAGTTAGATGGATTTCTCACTGAATTATTAACCTAGATGAAGAGTTCTTTAAGCCACTGTGCATTTTCTAGCTTTCATGGTAATTGCTCTCTAATTTAGAAACTGTGAGGAACAAGAATTTCTAGACAATTCTATAATTAGAAAGAGGCATATAATTTCAAACTACTCATATAAGCATATATTACATTAATACATCTGAATAAATGAAGCATGTGAGATCACAAAACAAAAACATGGGCCTAAAACTCCCCACACAGTTATGAAAAGTGCTGTAATGACAAAGCAAAATAATTGTCTTTTGGGTCCAAAGCATGAGGTTTCAAAGTCCTGTAGCTAATAAATGTCTATACCTTCTTTATTTCAAATTTATTGCTGTGCATGCATTATCATAATTTGTTTGAAGGATCATGTGTTGATCTAGTGTTTCATTTCAAACAACTCTCTTAAAAGTACTAAAAATTTTTCTTCTAATATCCATCACTAATAGTATTAGTACCATAGTTTTATGGTGATTTTTGAGCCTAAAGGAGAAATTTACTTAAAATTTCAAAATTATGTGTCACTGAAAAGGTAGAAGATATACTATATTAAAGCTTGCTTTATTGTCTAGGAAATAGAAATATCAAAGGAATTATTTCCAGGTATTTGGTCATTTTTGATATACTGATCTGTGTATAATAAATAAAATTTAATTATATTTGCAGATATATGGAACTATGCTTCAAATTAAATGTTCCTTGAGAAAGAATATTAGTGTTTTTAGCTTCTATATCTATGTCTGAAAAATTTACACAATATCATTATAATTATATATTTTCTGTAGAAATGCTATTCACTGTATTGTATTTGGAGGAGATTAATGGATTTGGTATTTTTGCTTCAAATATGTTTTGTCAAAAAAAAAGAACATGGTTATAAAGCTTTTTTTATATTATATTATCAATTTATAGTGACGTTTTTATTCTCTTTCAAGCACAACTATATATAAAAAATAGTGATTCTTTTTTTTTTGGTGTCATGTTATCTTCCAAAATTCTTATCCTTTGTGAAACAAAATGATAATTTTGTAGTGCAGAATTACATCCTTATAAAGCCTATTTTATTTCCTCCAATTTTAATCATGGATCTAAATTCATATTAAAATGTATTGAACATTTTTGACTGTGTATTATAAACCCATAAACTAAGCTAACTATTTTACTTAGAGACCTGGATCTTCAAATATACAATTCTATTTTACCCACAATGAATTAAAGTAACAGTAAAATAGAAGCATAAAATGAGATAAACATTCACAATGAAAAAAGGAGGTGATCTCCAGTGACAAAAGACTTCAAAGAACTTCTGGAAAACAGAAAGTATGGAATCAGATGAAGGATGCATTTGAGTTCTAATTAGGGCTCCCAAAGAGGGAGATTAAGACCATGACTAGGCATCTTGGAAGTCTCTAAGGTAGGGTGCTTCAGATCAGCACAATGGAAATAAAGGGAAGGGAGCTTGTTTGGGTGCACAGAATCTGGGTTTGCAGTCTTATCTCAAAGGAGGCTTCTGCTTACTCCAAGTAAATTTTTGGAGTTGTCTTGCACTCTCATATTGGGTCCTACTTGAGACATAGAGTGTGATTTACATGAGTCTCAAACAGTCTTGAGTGTTGGAAGCCTTGAATGGTCATAGCCAGAAAAACTCTCTTCTACTGATGAAAATATTTTGAAAAGACCACTTTCAGCAATTGTCTGGGAAATGAATCTTTCTGTCCTTATGGTGCCATAAAGCACAGTTCCCTATAGTGACACCACAAAAATTCGCTTTTCAGTCAAAGTTCTGTACTTAGTTTATGGTACTGGTGAGAGTCTGTTCCTGAAAGAAAAAAAAACTTATAAAAAGGAAAACAGGGCAATTAATTACAGTTTTGACAGCTGTGTAGACTGAATGTCAAATTAATGTCATCTTGTGTTTTTTCTGCTCTTCTTTTTAGATCCCCTAAATGGACTTTTTTTGGTCTCTACAACTTAGCTGATTGAGTGAAACTCATACATATGCCCAAATCAATTGAGCCTCCTCACCATGATTTTCTCAAGACACAACTACTTCACTGGTCTTTTTACAATTCCTGTATGGAAAGTGAGTACTAAAAAGAAGAGAATTGGATCATCTGTTTTCAAATTGAATCATCTGAGTTCTTATCTCCATTGCAACATGAAATCAATGTCCTTCTGATAAGGAGAGTGAATTGACCTAGCTAGGATTGTACTTTCCCCTCTTGCTTTCTGTTTTTTTTTTTTTTTTTTTTTTTTTTTTTAGTACATGGAATTTTGAGTCCTCAGGTACAGTTTAAATTTTAGTGCGAATCTTGTTAGACATCCTGGTGGAATAGTGTCCTCTTAAATAATTAGGATTTCTAAAACTAGAGGATGCGGAAGCATGGTGTAAGATAATGTAATTGCCAAGTGGGTTAATGGGAGTGATAGAGAATGAAGAATCTTCAACTGTGACAGTCTAGCTCCTGGACCTATGTAGTCTATCTCTTGGTAGCACAAACTGATATAATGTTATGTAATTTAAGAAGTATAAGCAACATCATCACCTGTTCCAGAATTCTACCAGGCCAGTACCTTTTTATTTATTTCTTTTTTGTAGGTGAAAATACAGTGAATAACATGGTCATAGACCCATATAATATCTTTGTTTTTGTTAACTGTGGTCTCATTCACTTTTATGCATGATCCCTTGGCACTTTATTAATGGTGCGTGCTTAGGATTTATTGTCCCTAAAAGCAAAATGTAAAAAAAAAAAAAAAAAAGTTTGGGTTTTTCTTGTTAAAATTATTTCTTCATTAAAAGAGGTCCACTTTTTAATTTATGATGAGAGAATGATGAAAAAGAATGATGCTGTCACAAGAACCTAGGAATAGACCTCTCTTCCTAACTGGCTGGATATTTGTAAGAAGTATTTGATAGATAAAATGCAGTGACTGGAAACCACTATGGTACTCAGTCCTCATTCATCCTGTGCATCATCAGAGGCTGGATAAATACAACTAGCGAAGTCAAGTTGTCAACTTGGTTGTCTTGTACAATGTCCATGATATATTTGCTTTGGTATTTGATAGCATGAAATCTCATGATATTTACACTGCATTATCTGTTTCAGAGATCCATCCCGATTAGTGTACCCCCAAAATTTTATAGTCTTCAAAAGTTCCTTCTAGACTCTTGAAAAGTCTTAATTTCTTCCTATAAGTTTATGTACCTTCTTAGCTGAGGTAACATTTTTTACAGTGTAATTAAGGGTGAAGTGTGCTGCCAAGTACTCTTCTCTTTAGAAAGAGCTTTTTCCACTTTTCATTTTTGAAGGCTAACGCTGATATATACTGTAAAATGATGCTATTTTATTTCCATTTACTTCTAAATGAAGCTAACTCATATTTATTTCCAGTAACATTTTGTTAAAAGATGGCCAATTTCTCCTTCTATATGATTTATAAAGGGACCTTTTCCCAAAGAAGGGAATGAATAGGTGTTGTAGCAATTCTTTGCTCTGAAATTTATTGGGGTTTTCTGAGAAAAGTGTAACTTCGTGATTGTCTTCTTGATTAGTTATTTGCTTAGTTATTGGTCACACTCTACAAGTGTGACCCTAGGCAAAATGCAAAGGATGATAAAGAGTAAAATAAGTAGAAGCTATACATTTATTATGCTTTTGTAACTGAAGAAAGGTTTGTGAAGTACTTTATGACTTGCATAACTCTCTACCTTCCATTTAAAGTCATAAGATAAAATTCATCTTTATTTTTTGTGTTTCACAAATAAACTTCTAAAAATAAAATTTACACCTATTTTTCCTAATCCTGTTCATGATTTTTCCATTTTCTTGATTATATGAAATTTTCATAACTCATACTAACTTGATAATCTGTGTCATTTCCTGGCTTACAATTATTGATTTTTGTCTCTTTTTATTTATAGTTGGCCTCCAGTGACTAAGAGGAAGACTCCTTTCTGTCTGCTCCTCCCAGCCCTGCTCCAGGCTCTCAGCTTCCCAGACCCTCATGCAATTGGTTGTAAATTCTCCCAGAAGCTTTTTTACTGTCTAATTTTCAGAACTAAAAATAGAAAATAAAATAAAAACTTAAAAAAAAACGTTAAAATGCATAATGTGGAGGGAGAAAGCAGTATATATATATATATATATATATATATATATATATATATATATATGTAATTAGGCTTTTTTAAAATTTTGAAAATATTTTTCTTTTTTTAATGTGGGTCAGTCACTGATATTTCATCAAAATATAACAGTTTCTTTGTTGAGTTAAGGTAACCAAGGAATAGCCACACCCTCAGAACAAAATAAAACACACACATACAAAAAAAAATAAAGAAAAAAAAAACAGAATCATCTTTAACCTAACGTTTTATAAAATGTCTCAGATCCTCGTAACTTGCACACAAGCTTCTGTGTTCAGTTGAATTGTAACTGCTTTTTGTATTTGGAGAGAGTGTGACTACTGAACTTGAAACCTTTTATTCTGAGTGTCTTGGTGGTTTTTGGTGAGATTAAGTAGGTGACAGGGTGAAGAGAATGTGGGATGTTCTTCCCTATTATAACATGAATTTTTCTCCACAGTCTACTCTCAGCTGCCAGACCTCAAGTTTTTCTTACACTGGTATAATTTAACTATTCTTACTTCCCCTTTATGAATAATTTTTAACAGCAGATTATCAAACTACACTTATTAAGAACAATTTTAAAAATAAAGTTAAAGTTCACCTAACCAGTCTACACTTATTGCTTATGGTTTCACTCACATGCTATGCCTGTTTTTAGTGTCTGAAAAACATGGATATTATTTTCCATATTTTATCCAGTTTCTTTCATGTATATACTGGAAAGAAAATCTGGTCTGGAAATATTCCATTTTGATTGAATGCTATATTCAAGAAAATAATATTTAAACATGCTAAACATATCTACAGAATTTCTCAAGAAGTTATGCTTTAACCAAATAGAATATCCTTAAAAGAAAAAAACTATGGTCAGATTCAATAAAGCAAGAATAGAACCCAAGTATTTATCATTAATGATAGATTATAGATGATACATATAGAATAACCACAAGATTTAAAGAAAAAATCGTAAGCAGACTGTCAATTAATGATAAATAATAATAGATTTTTCATTAATGATAAAATTCTAAAAAAGCAATTTTCTGTGCCTCATTTCAAAGAGAGTTACTCAATATAGAAAAAAAAATAAAACAAAAAGAGCACAGTTTGTGGACAGAAATTGTGGTTCTAACTACAGAGCTCAAGAAAGTTATGCTGATTCTGCAGTAGACCTTGAAAATAGTTTTGTTAGCTTACCTCAGTCCTACATTTATAATGATGCTTTAATAGAAATATTAGCTAGTAAGTAATCAAATGATTGAATACAGCAAAAGTTAGAAAATTCTAGTGATCTATTTTTCATACCTCTCACACAAAAAAATGAGTATTGGAAAATACAGGAAAAACAAAGTGATAAAAAAGAAAGCAAAAACCCACTAAACAAATAATGGAAAGTCAAGTTCTGCATATGAAACACAGTAAAATGTGCACTTTTTGTAATATTTGATGGGATAGAAGAAAGTAGTATTGATTGTTCTTGATGGTAAGAACATCCCTCCATGAGCAGCATTCATGTCCTGATATTGGATGTTAGAAAGGCTAATAAATTAGAGAAAGAAAGCATTCTTACTTCTTGTGTGTGTTTTGTGATGAAATCTATTTTAAAGTCAAATTTGTGAAAATTATTACTGGTTTTTAACCTTCATAAATTTTCTGTAAACAAACAATGCAACACATAATTATTTTTAAAAGGGAATAACTAACTGATGAAGCATGAACACAGGTACTTGTAACTATTGAAAAATAGAGTGGGGTGTTGTGGTGTGTACAGATGCTGATAGTCAGAAAAAATAAAGTTTCCAATGTAGATTAAGCAAGAAATCACAGAATGCATATCATTCTGATTTCATAAATGATAATCAATTAAACACTAAAGCCTTTTAATATTTGATTCATTAGTCCTGAAAAGAGAGAAGTGGCCCCATAAGCTAAATTGGTTTTTCTCCCTCTCTCATTGCTATTGGAAAAAATAATGGGAACACCTAATACATTGTGTATATGTATATATTTCAAGATTATGTATATATTTCAAGTACGTATTTCAAGATTCTATGTATATATTTCAAGATTATGGTCAATATCAGTCAACTAGTAGTATGTATGGCTAAATTTATTGCCTTTTAGAACTTTAAATAGTTGCAGATAGAGTGGAGGATGCTGATTTGGGTCTAAAGTATGGAAACTACTGTTTTATATGGTACTGGGGATTGAAACCAGGGGTGTTTTATCATTCATATATATTCACAATTCTTCAATATTTTATTTTGAGAACTGGTCTCTCTTAGTAACCAAGGGTGGTCTTAAAGATGTGATCCTTCAAGGCCTCAGCCTCTATGATTTTTCAGATTACAGGTATGTACCACCACATCAGGCCTGGACACTACATATTAATTTTTATATGCATCTAATAATCAAAACTATTTTAAATATTCCTGCCTTTTCTTTTATTTAAAATATTGAATACTAACTTTCTGACATTGCTGGAGAGCATCTGCCTTTTCCCTCACTCCCACTTAGCTTGAGGAACACACAGAAAGAAACCAGAAAAACTGGTTTCAAAATATAATAGAATCCACTCTACACCCATTCATATGTAAACAGAACAAAAAACAAACAAACAATTATACTGAAGCCAGAGACAGTGGCACAGGCCTGTCATCACCAACAGCTCTGGAGGTTGAGGCAGGAGGACTGCAAATTGGAGGCCAGCCTCAGAAACTCAGTGAGAGTCTGTCTCTAAATAAAATTTAAAAAAAGGCTGGGGATGGGGCTCAGGAGTTCAATGTCCCTGGGTTCCATTCCTGGTACCAAAAAATAAAAAAAAAATGCAGACTTTTTGTGCTCATGCTGGACATACCTGGAAATGGATGATTACAGCAATGACAAAGAGGGAGGCAATGAGATTCCTGAGGTAGAGGTGATTCTGGTGGGAGAAAACCTCTCTAAGGGCTGGGACTTTGTTTGTGTTCGTGGCCCAGGGATGGAACAGTGCAAGATGGCGACCTCCAATTCCATGCCTGTTGGCAGAGTAGAACACAAACGTGAAGGGAAGAACAAAGGGCTGGACTCCGCTGGGTCTTGGGCCTCCTCCTGGCGAAAGCAGAGGCAGGAGAACAGAATCAGCCAGGAGACTCAGCCAGGAGACTCATGGCACCAACAGTCACAGGGTCATGATCTGGATTTTTTTGGCACCAAGGATGGAACCCAGGGGCCCTCAGCCACTGAGCCCCACTCCCAGCCTATTTGTATTTCATTCACTGACAGCATCTCACTGAGTTGCTGAGGCCTTGCTGTTGCTGAGGCTGGCCTCCAAGTTGATATCCTCCTACCTTAGCCTCAGCAACAGGCAGAAAGGTACCTGGCCTGAGGAAAAGGCAACAGACCAGCCAGGAACACTGCAGCACAGGGCACCAAGGTCTGAGCACTTCAGAAATGGCATGAGACTGACTTTAGAACAAGAACACAGTGGGAAACGCGGTCACCATGGCCCCTGCGGCCCAGGTCGGTGCTTTACTAAACGTGGCATCTGTGGGCAGAGTGGCTAATAGCTGGGGACTCAGATGTCCCAGTCTCTCCCTGGGACTGCATTTTCCTGTTACCCCAGAGTTGGAACAGCAGGACTCGTGTCACCTTCTGGATGGCCACTCAGATGGGCCATTAGTCCTGTAGACCACATGGACAGGATATCTGTGACAGAAACGCTGTCCTAGCTTTCCCTGGCCCCCTGGCATACCCGTGGTGGTCTTCTTACAGCCCCTCTCCCTGCCACCTGTGGCTGTGTAGGACAACTGCTGATGTTTCTATGGTAAAGAATCTGGAGACATGAAACCTTGAGCATTTTGTAAAGGAGGAAGTTCAGCAATCTCAGTAGGAGAGAGTAGGGACTTGTCCTGGCTCCTCTTGCAACCAATGACCTCTCTGAATCCCTGCACTTGCTCCGCTGAGCCATAAGTGGACCCTCAAACAGACCAACTCATCTCTGCCCCAGGGCCTTTGCACCCGCCAGGTTCTCTAGATGGACCTGTATCACTCTTCCCCAGTCACCCCATCTTCCTTCTCTGCTCTATTCTGACCCCGGGGCCCTGGGATGACACTGACGCTCACACACCTTACGTTCTATCCCTTTGTATTATTAGCACCCACAGAAGCGCCTAGTGCTTAACAGCACCTTACTGACAAATGTCTGAAATGAAAGGTGGGTGACATCAATGGCAGGGTGTGGGCCTTAGAAGCTTTCTGAATGTTTAACATGTTCATTCCTTGAAAATCACTACCCTCTGATCTCTAGGAAATGGGTTGTTTCATGCACTAGTGTTATGGGGGCAAGAGCCATGTGACATCTGTACTGTCCACCTCCCTCCCAGCCTGGACTGTCCCAAACCTCAGGGAAGAAGGACCAACTGCACTCTCCACTCTAGGGGCCCTTCCACACCCCACTTTACAGGTCACAAGCTGAGCCGTGGTGGCACTCCTGCTAACAGGAAAGCCTTTCAGCTGAAAGCTACCTGAGCCTGCTCCACCATCCTCTTGCCCGTCCTGGGGCTGTCCCCGTGGCTCCACCATTTTGGCTCCTTACAGGACCACTCAAAGCCCCCCAGGTAAGATCTCTGCCCCAACGAGGTACCAGAGGTGGCCAAGGCAGCCACCTCCATGTCTCAGTTGTCTGTGGCCTTCATCTCTCCCTAAGTCCTAAGGCCCTCACTCTGATGTCACACTGGCTGACTCAGGCTGAATGGCTTTGCCACCTTGCCAGACATTTTCTCAGCCTTTCTCCAAGGGACAGCAAATCATTCCTTCAAAACTGTCCCCTCAATCACCATCCTGCTCCAGAGCAAAGTGATCCTCTGGCTGGCTGCCATGGCCCAAGCCTTCACTGACTGGTCCCCTGTGGTCACCACTGCTTCCACTCTTTTTGAAGGCAGCCCCCTGCCAAAGCCAGGAGGTCTTGGCAGACTCCTAAACTCCTACCCAGATTTCACTGCCACATCCACAGCTGGGGCCCAGCTGCTTTGCCTCAGATCCCCAATTCACCTTAGATTTTCTGAAATTCTAGGAAGAGTCTCGTGTCACCTTTGCCTACTCTTCTGTAAGTGTCACCGACACTCCTACCTGGGGTCCAGTCTTTCCCATGGAATCTCTCAGGCACCCTGCAGGGACTCATCTGAAGTTTCCTCAATTTGATGTCATGGCACTGAAAGCCAAGAACCAGCTCCACAGTCAATTCCAAAAAAACACAAAAAATGCACACAAATATTTTCCATGAGAGACTTCCCAGCAAAAAACAGATTCAGGGATCAGAGGCCAAAAGAAAAAGAAAAGAAAAAAAAGTCAATTTCCCTCTTCTAAGAAGTTTCACATGTTTTTCAATTTTTATTTTATTAAGATTTGTAAGCCAGGTGTCATGGTGCATGCATGCAATCCCAGTGGCTCTGGAGGCTAAGGCAGGAGGATTGCAAATTGGAGGCTAATGTCAGCCAAATTGGGGCTCTAAGCAACTCAGCGAGACCCTGTCTCTGAATAAAATACAAAAGAGGGTTGGGGACGGGGCTCAGGGGTTAACTGTCCATGATTTCAATCCCCAGTGCCTTCCTCCCCAAAATGGCAATACTGTGGGTTGAACCCAGGAACAGTCATTCTACTCATGACTGTTTTGAGACAGGGTCTCACTTATTTGCTAAGGCTGTCCTTGAACTTGTAATCATTGAACCAACTGCTCCTTGCCTGAACAAGTGGTTTGGTGTAGAAATTTTATGTTTAGAATCTTATTCGCTAAGAACAACTGCTAAAATATGTGCAGATGATTGCCCAAGGATATTCACTTCGATGCTAACTGTGACTGAGAAAGAACTGAAATGTCCACCAGAAGACAATAGACTAAAATCAACACTTCTTTATCTTTTCAGTGCAGGTTCCTGCTAAGAAATTTGAGGCAGGATTACTCTGTGGCATGCTAACTGTCCTTCAAATATTCTTATAAGACATGAAAGTTTAGATATCATTTTGATTGTAAGTGTTGTTGTTGTCATTGTTATAATAATAATAATAATAATAATAATAATTATAATTATTATTTGGTACTAGGGATTTAACCCAGGACCACTTAACCCCTGAGCCCTGTCCCCAGCTACTTTTATATTTTATTTAGAGACAGGGCCTCACTAAGTTGCTGAGGCTGGCCTCCAGCTTGTGATCATCCTGCCTCGGCCTCCTGAGCTGCTGGAATGATAGGCTTGAGCTTCTGCACTCAGCTATAATTTTAAACATTTGCACACTGAAAATTCAGAAGAAATGATTCTGAAACAGTTATTTTCCCCCAGAGGAATACTCTGCATACATGAAAACTTCCAGCAGATGTGCCCAACGGGAGGCAGGGCACTTACCTTGGTCGGTGTTGATGGTGGTGGGGTTGAAGGCCTTCCCCAGGATGGTTTCACAAATGTTGCTTGAGATGGAGAGGGAAAAGCCAGAGCCCAGGCCGTGCCCTTTATAATGAAGCTCATGCAAATGGAAGACGATCAAGCCTGCCACAAAGAACTGCGGAATTAAAATAAATTAATTAATAGAAGTGAACTCTGTGTTACTGGCCCCAGTGCCCTGGTTCCTTCCATCTTCAATGACAGGGCTCTCTGCTATGAGGTCCAAATAAAAGACCCTTCCTCAATCTGCCTCATGAAAATTCAGAAGCCAAAGTCAGGGTCTTTCAATTCTCTATTTTTTTTTTTTAAATCTATTTTTTAGTTGGAGGTGGACACAACATCTTTTTTTTATTTTTATGGGGTGCTGAGGATCGAGCCCAAGGCCTTGTACATGCCAGGTGAACCTCTGCCACTGAGCCCCAGCCCCAATATTTTTTTTTTGTTTCTTAATTGTTTTTGGGTTTGCAGGTGGACAGCCTGCCTTTATTGATTTCAGTATTTCTCGTTGTAGATGGGCGCAGTGTCTTTATTTGAATGATTTCTTTTTGGGCGGTGACCAGCCTCCAACCCGGGGCCTTACCCTGCTCAGGCCAGTGTTTAGCCTTGAGCCTAGCCCTGAGCCTGGCATGGCCCCAGGTCTGGCTGAGTACTGCTGAGGAGGAAGAGGGACAACAAGGTCACTCAGAAAGCGCGGTGAGAGTGGGGGTTCACCTGAGTGGTGATCAGAAGGCAGATCCCAGAACCCATCTTTGAGGGGGTCCCTGTCCATGCCTATCATCACATCCATAATGGACTGGCCGATGGTGACAATCATGCCAAACACTAGGGTCCAAAGAAAATCTTGAGCAGAGTGTGGCAGGAATATAGATGACAAATACTGACACTGCCCATAGGCAAGTGCTTTACTAAACTTCAGACCAGTCATCCTAAATTCTTTTTTTAAAAAATGATCTTGAATTCTTAATGTGGAAAAACATTTTTAAAAAATTGTCAACGGTAAGGAGAAAACTTCTGAGGCTGTAGCTCAGTGGTAGAGGCACTTAGTTCCATTATCAGGTCTGCATAAAAAAATATTTAAAACAAAGAGAAAGAGAAAAAACACCCAATTTGGGCTTTAGAAAAATAATGCAAATTTTTTGTTTGTTTGTTTTGATTTTGGTACTAGGGATTGTACTCAGGGTCACTCAACCACAGAACCTCATCCCCAGCCCTATTTTGGTTTTATTTAGAGACAGAGTCTCACTGAGCTGCTTAGGGCTCCGCTGTTGCTGAGGTTGGCTTTGACTCACAATGCTCCAGGATCAACCTCCCGAACTGCTGGAATTAGAGGTGCTCACCACTGCACTAAGCCAAGTATATTATAAAATGTCAAAAATAAAAATTTAAAAAAGAAAACCACTTATTAGTGCCTTAGAAGGATAATGCATTAATTTAAGGCATTGAATAATAAATGCATTACTTAATATTTAATAATGCATTACTTAATTCATTAATGATTAATGCATTAATACATAAAAATATTCTACAATCTTGATTTGTGTCTGAAACTCACAATTTAAGTTAGATGGATTTCTCACTGAATTATTTAACCTACTAACTTAAGATCTCAAAGACATGCTGTATGGAAGATGGCAGAGTAGAAAATTGTAAATATTGTTTTCTAAGTAGCACATTCCAGTTAACAGAGGCTAGGCTTGGCTGACTCTGAGGCTGGACCCCATTATTGGGGCTGCCTATCATTTGATACAGCCAATACTCTTAAGCTAGTTTAACAGCATGTAGAAACTGAGACTCCAGAACTATTATCTAAATTTCTTCCACATCAAAAAATCTAATCAACAGCAGAGCTGGACTGAGAGGATCACCTTTTTGCTCATTAAATCCTTTTAAATACAGAAGAAAAATAGAACTTGCTAAATAACTACCATGTGTTAGGCACTGTGAGAGTGATTATTTAATTTAATCCTCTTTTTTTTTTATACTGAGGACTGAGCAGACGTGCTTCACTTCTGAGTCTCATCCCCAGCCATTTTTTATTTTATTTAGAAACAGTGTCTCACTGAGGTGCTTAGGGCCTCACTAAGTTGCTGAGGTTGACCTCCAAATAGTGATCCTTCTGCCTCAGCCTCCAAAGCTGCTGTAATTAGAGGCATACTCCACAGGATCTGGCTTTGATTGAATTCTTATGACATCTCTGAAGTAGATGTCACCTCCTTCGTGAGGTATGGAAATCATGGCTGGTGAAGGGGTGACCTCCATGCACTGATCCTTCAAGTCCATCCTCTGGGGCATTCCGGCCCTCCCCTGCCCTGCCTGGCCTTCCCCCATACCCAGCACCACCCAGAAGTGCTCTCTCACTAACAGGCCATGGAGCACCTACAGGGTCGGCAGGCAAAGCACACAGGCCAAACTGGGCGGTTTTAATGCCCCAATTTTAGAGCCAATTCAAATTCTCAACTGGACACCAGAAATTTACCCATGATCTTTCTTAAAGTTCTGGGCTCACGTTGAAGAGGGCTTGGTCTTTTGGGGTGTCACCCACTTCAATCATCTTGGTGCAAGCCAAGAGCTGCATGATGAGGCCCAAGTTGACCATTGCAGAGATACCGAGCTCCATGAGTGTGCCTAAGGAAACGGGCAGCCACAAAGCCTCTGTGAGCTCAAGAAAGCAAGACATTATTTAATAAAATGAACCTACACAATTGAATGAGACACCTTTTCCACATTGGATGGGCTTCAGGTTGCTGGCAGCAATTATAGCATAACCCCCCAAAACCAAAGATAAGAACACAACTCAGTTTCTCTGTCGAGCCCACCAGACCCCATGTCATTCTGTTTGGAAAGTCACGTACCCCTCAAGAGCCTACTGCATTCCCATCCCCATGGACAGATCCATTCTGGCTGGACAGAGAGGCCCGTCCTTCATCAGTTCATAAAACTGGAGAACATTCCAATCATTTCCTGAGTCTGCAGATGGGGCTGGCACATTTGAATCTAGTTGGGAATCAACCTTCTCTTTCCATCATGTTCAGATGAGCTCTGATTCTGAGTGACTGGAACCTCTTTGGAACCCCATTTTTAAACCGTGTTCATCAAATGCACCATCAACATACACAAGAAAATCATTTCTAGACACACAGGTGACTGAATAGATTTGACCCTCCACTGTCACTCATGGTTTTGATCCATATGTTTCACCTGTAGATATGAAAAAGATGCAGCTGAGAAACCAATAGAGAGTTCTGGAGAGTATTCTATATGGACTCACCATCTCATTTCAGGGATTTCAAACACTCTAGTTTTTTTAAGTTTTCAGAAATTCTCAAGCAGAGACTTCTCTTGCTCTTCCAGGTTTTGTATTGCATTCAAACCCAACTCTTAAGAAGATGGTGTTTCCCAGGCTGAATGCACCGTTGATCATGCTATTTGACGTGGCACATGCAGACTTTCCAGGCCACAGAGCTGCCCATTCTCTGAGCTCCACAGAAAGGCTGTAGTTTAACTAAATGGTGCTGGTCCAGCAGAAAAGAGGCACAGTGAGTCGAAGCCTCCCACTGTTGGAGGCCAGAATCCCTCACATCCAGTAGAAACGGTCCACAGAATCTGAGGCCATAATACCAAACAAAGGATCTGGAAACAAGTAGAAACCAAAGGAGTGGCACATGGTTCCCCCCCTCCCCCTTTCCCCAACAAAAGCACAGGAGACCGGATTGACCTGACAGCAGACTAAGAAGATGAAAAGGGGGATGGCTCGCCACAGCACCTTTGCCTTCAACTGGACCTGAAGAAGAGGTGGAATCAGAGGACATGAAGTTTCCCAGTAAGTCATTAAAAATAGAGTCCAACAGACACTTTCTCTGATCACCAAGAAAGGCCAAGGTGGGCTGGTGGCACAGCTCCATGGGGAAGCACTTGCCGAGCATGCATGATGTTCTGAGTTTAGTCTCCAACAGAAAACCTCCACCAAAAAAGCGAAGAAGCCAAAACATGCACCAAGCAGAGTCCTGAAAGGTGAGTCTCATGCTTTCTGTGGACAAACCCAATGCGAAGATGTCCGTACGTATCACGTCTGGGAATGCTCATATTATACAGCATCATGATCTTCCCACTGCTTAAGTGAGTTCAATGGCAAAGCTGTACTCTTAACCATTGACATGAACAGTTTAGATCCTCAAGGAGGGGCAAGAGGAAGGCAAGTTCAAAGACAGCCTCAAAAAAAGTAAGGCAGTGAGCCACTCTATGGGACCCTGTCTCTCAATAAAAAACAAACTAGGTGTGGAGACATCTCTCAGTTAGTGGTTGCTTCTGAGTTCAATCCTAGGGATAAGTAAGTAAGTAAGTAAGTAAGTAAGTAAGTAAATTCTTTCTGTTGTTGATATTTTTAAAATAATATTTAATCTTTATTTTATTTACCTCTTCTCTGATGTTTAGTATTTTTTCTTCTACTAGCTTTGGGTCAGGCATGTTCTTGATTTTCTACCTCCTTGAAGAGGAATTCTTGGTTGTTTTCTTTTTTGATATAGGTATGTACTGATCTAATCTTAAAATTGCCTCTGCTCTATGATATAGGGATTTTATTTTGTGTTTCTATCATTTTTCTCAAGAATCTTTATAAATTTCCATTCTGTTTGTCATTGACCCTGCTATTTGAGAGCTTTTTGTTATAATCGCAGATATGCAGGATGTTTCTGAAGTTCCACCTGTTGTAGGTTTCCAGTTTTATTACATTGTGTTCAGAAAAAAAGTTATTTCAAATGATTTTTAGCTTTTAAAATTTGTTAAGGTTTGTTTTATGACTTAATCTGTTGTCTATTCTGGAGAATGTTGTTGGTACTGTTGTGAAGAATTTGCCGTCTTTTGGTTTTTGTTGGAAAGTTCAGTTAAGCCTATCTGCTCTGCAGTGTATTTTAAATTCTGTGTAAAGCAAGAAGAGACAGAAGCAAGGTGTTGTGTATATTGTATTTCTCATGAGAGGATTAAGTCTGTGAGATTTTCCAGCGTACTTATGGTTTTGTTTATGTGACTTCTGATAACAAATAGGGTTTATTTTGTGTGTGTGTGTGTGTGTGTGTGTGTGTGTGTGTGTGTGTGTAGGGGGGTTGTATGTTGTATTTCTGTGTGAATGCATACTCAGTGTTTGGTTATATCATGTGCATGCCTTCAGGAAGTGTAGAGTATATAGGAATGTATAAGCCTGCATTTGGAAAGTATACATTATAATTGCATGACCGTCAATACCTGGGTGATAACAGGCAGGTGTATTTGTGGGTATGTATATATTTTCTTAGAAAGGAAGTGGTGGTGTGTGTATTCGGGGAAAGCAGGGATAAAGGTGATTTATGTATCTGTGTTTTTGTTGGGATGGCAGTGAGTTGTGGGTCATGCACCTGTTTCTAAATGTGAGGTGTTTTAATGATATCTGTGGTGAAAAGGGTTTTAATGAGTGTGCATTTTCCATGTATGTGCCTCAGCAAGAGATGTTCACAGGTCTCTGTGGCTGGATGGCATGTGTGCATAAAAATCTCTTTGAACTTCCCCAAGATTGAGTGGAACTAGAAATACCCTGATTACAAAAATGTAACATTCTTAACCCTAAATGACACAGGTACAACCACTCACATACACACATAACCATTTAAGCTAATTAGAGTCATAAAGCTATAAGAATTGGGCGTTATAATCCACTGGTATATTAACCTATTTAAGATGGTTGGGCTTTTTATACAAAAAATGCTGAAGTAGTCCTGAAGAATGTTTGTATTGAAACAGATGAGAAATATTGGTTGAGGCCCACTGCTATTTTGTGTTTCACTGATATTAATGGAGAGACCATTAGGAGCAGCGCACAAGCTGAGCTGAATAAAGATAGCCAATTTCAAAGAAAATCATATTTTATATAATACAGGACCTTTTAGATCACATCAGGTTAACTCTTTTGGAAAGCAAATGTGTAAGCCATGCAGTTCACAAGACATGACATGGATCATCCACATTCCGCATGGCTTGTGAGGCCTCTGTTTTGCAGCAGAAGACCCTCAACACTGGTTCCCAAAAAAGATATTCCTGCAGTCCAATATTGGGATTAGAAAATTGTAGTAAACTATGGTGAAAGCAATTTTGAAGACAGATGCCTTCTGTTTGTTTCCAGAAAAAAGAGTAAGGAAAATATAAGTTAAAAAGTCCTTTTCCATGAAATCCTATTTGTTTTGCTTTGTGAGCATACCCTATAGAAGAAAATAGAATTCTGACTGTGAGGGGAAATCTGGACCTCCAGTGATTGTTATAGAAGAATAGGAAATGTTGACACCAAGGGTATGCTATTAAATACTTAGCATAGGACTGCCTACTTCTTTGAGAGAAGGCTCTGTGGTAAATAGAAAATGCTGGTAAAATCTTTTCTTTTGATTTCATGAAGCCTAGAATTTTATTTGATGTTTGAGATCCACTGTGCTTTGAAATACAATCTTCTTAGCATCCCTGCCACAGGTTTTTATGAAAGGTGATTTAGCGTACTGTGATGGGCTAACATCCATTTCTTCTTTTTATGGGAAACATTTTTTACTAAAAAAAATAAAAATGGTCAATACTCTTTAATAGGGAATTTTATTCATCATTGAGTGGAGGCTTTCTTAAAATGCTTTTATTCAAACACATCTTTTTTTTAGAGAGAGAGACAGAGAGAGGGAGAGAGAGAGAGAGAGAGAGAGAGAGAGAGAGAGAGAGAGAGAGAGAGAGATTTTTATATATTTTTTTTTAGTTTTTGGTGGATACATCTTTATTTGTACATGGTGCTGAGGATCGAACTCAGGGCCGTGCACATGCCAGGTGATCACACTACTGCTTGAGACGTATCCCCAGCCCCCTCAAACACACCTTTTATTTAAAATATAGAAATGACTGGCTTTACAAAGCCAGTTATGTAAAAAAAATTCAGACACTTTAAAATAAACATATCACTCACATTATATTTTCTACAAAAATATTTTATTTACCATTAAATTTAGAAAAATATAAAAGAATCAAATTATTTCACATACATATAAAAGTTAACCTTAGATAAAACATATATAAATTTATACATAGTGTTCTATAGTGCACATACACATACATATTCTAAAATATATATTAGATTTAATCGACTTGGAGAAAAATTTCAGGAAGTATCTAGAATTGATATTGTTTAATAAACTTTCATGAATAAGTAATTACAAAATCGTGTCTAAACTTGTGAGAAATAGTTTCATATGTTATCTTTATCCCAAGAAAGTAAGTTTTCAGAGATTTATCAGAGGATACATAATCTGTCATTCCTCACTGTCTTATCATGCATTCACTACTTTTCTTATTTTTAGTGTGGATTCTCTAGTGCATTAAGACTTCTTTCTTCATTTGTATATTTAGTTTTCCACTTCTACCTATTTTGTTTTACTTTCATAATCACTCTTTGTATTCCATCTTTCTGTATCTCAAAGAATAGATTTAAATGAGACAATATATTATTTTTTAATAAATGAATATATTTTAGTGTCTAAGTGTGGATCTCTCATGATTTTGCACATTCGGCGTCCTGTAGGCTTCTAGGATTTGGGATTCTGTCTCATTCTTCAAGTCTGGGAAGTTTTCTCGTATTATTTCATTGAATAGATTGCACATTCCTTTGGTTTGGACCTCTATACCTTCCTGTATCCCAATGACTCTTAAGTTTGGTCTTTTTATGTTATCCCATATTTCTTGAATGATCTGCTCATGGTTTCTTAACAGTTTTGCTGAGCTGTCAATGTTCTTCTCCAATTGAAATACTTTGTCTTCATTGTCTGATGTTCTATCTTCTAAGTGTTCTACTCTGCTGGTAGTATTCTCAATTGAGTTTTTAAGTTGGTTTATTGCTTCCTGCATTTCTAAGATTTCTGTTTGTTTGTTTTTTATAACCTCTATCTCCCTGTATAATTGATCTTTTGCTTCTTGGATTTGTTTATGTAATTCATCGTAGAAGTGGTCGAAGTGGTCTTTCATTGTCTGATTTTGATGTCTAATGTCTTCCTTGAGACTCCAGATCATCTGAAGCATGTATATACTGAATTCTTTATCTGACATTCCATCTGCTGCAGATATTACCTCTTCTAAAGTTGAGTTGACCTGCATTGCTTGTGGTCCTTTCTTTCTTTGTCTTTTCATACTGATCACGTTTCTTTCTGCTTGGTGAAACTGTTGTGTTATTGATTTTTTCCCCTATATATTTATATTGCTCTGTATAGTTGCAAAGTCTCCCTCGCAGGCTTTGGCGGTTGTTCTGCCCCTCCTCCAATCGGGGCAATATGCCTACCACACCAGCAGGCCGCTGGGCCTGTACTTTCGGTGGGCCTGTTCTTTCTGTGGTCACAGGTCCTCCTACCTTGCAGGCGCGATCAGCGGCTCTGTCCCTCCGTGGGCCGTTAGGCCTGTTCTGTCTGTTGGTTACAGGTCTGTCTACCTAGCAGGCACTGGAGGCGACTCTGCCCCTTCCCCAATCGGGGGGATGGCGGGCCACTGGGCCTGTTCTGCTGGTAGGTTAATGCAACAGTTTCTAATTGCACACTGCTGGTGGTGGGGAGCTCACTCCCGACCAAGATGGCCCACCTCAGGTACAGTCTCCAACCCCTTTCCTACCCTCACGGGCCCTGGTTCTGTTCTCTGAAGTGAGGGAGGAAATCTCTCCAGAGTCCCCCTTAGGGTCCTCCTAGGGATTCCTTCCCGCTCTGAAATACCCCCCTTAGTCCTTTGAATCTCTCTCCATCCCTTCACCATCTTACTGAGTCTAGAAAATATACCCAGAATTCTCTTCCCCAAGATCAGAAAGACTAATTGAGACTTCTGTGGGTTACCAAGACCAGTGTCTCCCAAGGTCACTTCTGAAATGTCTTCATTCTAGTCACACTTATAAGGATCTTATGTTTAAATGAACGTTGCAAGTGCTGGGTTAAAGAAATATTAGAAACTTCTTTTGCAGAAGGACTTATCAGGGCCTTATATGACTCATGTACCTGAGACTCTCCAAACCAGATACAGGAGGTTGAGTTTGGGTGCGTCTGGACTTGTCAGAAAGTCATGCTAGAAGGGACACGTAAACTGCTCTAGAAGCAGACCTCGGTGAGAATTCCAACTCTGCCATGTATTACCTTCGGGACCTGAAAATGCCTTTACCACTCTGACCTTCAGACTCTTCATCTGTCATGTGAAAGATCTTCATCTCTATGCCTTGCTTGTTCGACAGGTGGAACACAAGGGAAAGAAGTCAATCAGTTCCTAAACTGCCTCATCTGGTGCAGCTATCCCCAGGCATATCCTGGCTCAGGCCAGCCTCAACTCCCCACACAGCCTCAAATGTACCAAGCCCACTGCTGCCTCAGGTCCTTTACACATGCTAAAAATCCACTTTCCAGCTACATCCATATGATGCATGGTAGGGGCTCAACAAACAATGCATAAACTGCTGTGAGACGGAGGCCCTTGATGTCTTCTTCTGCTGGCAACCATCCAGCTCATGCCCATAGTCTGATGAGGCCTGAAATCTTTTCTGTAATACCCTGAGGCTGGAGCAAGCAGGGCCTCCCACGCATGCACCTGAAAATCACCATGAAGGCAGTCTCCAGGATCTCCCGGGCAGGAAGCATGTCAGCTGGGAGCCACCGGGCCATGATCAGGCCATGCCCCAGGCCCTGGGACCCTGCTCTGGGTCATCTCTACAATGGTGTCCCCTCTGCTGGCTCCCTGTGCTGGCCCCTGACTTAATCAATCTCGGACAATTGGCCACAGGCTTATTTCTTTAAATGAGGTCACCTCTAAGGATCTCTGACATGACGTGGCCCCGCCTCCTCAGAGCAGTGGGGACCTTGCAACTCAGGTAAGTGAACATTCTCTTAAACCAAAAGGCTGGGAGGGGGCTCTCTTCTCCCCCGGGCTGAGTGGGCCTCTCAGGACCAGGTGAGGCAGCCCCTGAGGGGGTACACTGTCTGTGTCACAGAAGGCTCCACTCACCCAAGTCACCTCCTGCCATAGGTGGATCATATGTCTGATGTTCTCCTCCCACTTACTGCATCTTTGGTTTGAGGGGTCTGGAGTAAAACCAATTGTCCCGGGTTTAAAACCCCTCTGGGCCTCTCTTGAGCTGTGTGATCATGGGTAAGTTAATAAATCTCTCTGTGCCTCAGTTTCTTTCTTAAATGGAGATACTGGTGTGTATCCTGGAGTTTTTTGATGCAGAGCAGACCCTAGCACATAGGAGGTGCTGCATCAACGTGGCTGCAATGACTATTAAGGCCATTTTTGGATGTTGTGGGTGGAGTGGGGTGGGGAACTTCAGTGAGGATCAGTGTGAACTCTTCTCTGTTAATTCATTTTCTTTTTCTGGGAGGTATGGTGTCAGGGGCTAGAAGGAAATTCTCCTTCAAAGAATAGCCTGACATTTACAAGAAACAGCCCCCTGGGTGACATCCTGCCTGGGAGACATCCTGCAGCTACTTATCTCCCTGAAACATCCTGTGGCTATAAGGAACATCAGACATCTTGCAGCTGCCAGTTTTACCACCTACATCCAGCAATTGCTGATTAGAGAGCTTCCCCATCCCCAGCATATAAATACCCCTGTGTGAACAATAAAAGTTTGCAGCTTGATCAGAACTACTGTCTTGCTTTCATCCTTCGTGTCTCTTGTCCCTTCATTTCTCCCCACCTAGGTTCACCACCCACATTGATGTGTCCTGTGGGTCAGAACATTTGGCGCCCAAAGATTGGGGCTCGAGCCTTTGACTGAGAAGGAACACCATCCTCCAGGGACACATGACCAAGCGGAGCTTGAGATCGCCTTGGCAGACACGACCGAGAGACAGATCCAGGAGGAAAGTGGGGACGATGCACAGTGAGTGACCCACCATGGGACAAGCAGTTTTGTCACATGATTTGTTTTTGTCAGGCCTCAAGGAGGCCCTCAAGACACGGGTGGCATGTGTTAAGAAAAAGGACTTAAAATTATTCTTTTCATACATAGGAGAATTGTGTCCATGGTTTTCCCTTGAAGCAACCATTGATGGTAAAAGATGGCTTAGAGTAGGAGACTGTTTAAAAGATTATTATGAATCCTTTGTCCCAGAAAAGGTGCCTGTTGCCACCTTTTCTTACTGGAACTTAATTAATGAAATTCTTAAAAGTTTACCCTTTGACAATGGTACCTTAAAACTTGTCAGGATTGGGGAAGAGGCTATGCAAAAGACCTCTCATCTCTCTCATCCCCCCTCGGCATGCCCTTTAGTTAGTATAGACATATATCCTTCTCAGTCTCCCTAGGACCCTGGGAACCTTCCTGAACCCCCTCAAAATCCCACCCTAATGAATAAGGCTCCAACAGCTACCAACCGCCTTTATCCAGTTTTAAATCCCAGAGACAAATTGACCCCTGGGGAGGAGGCTACCTTGGAGAAGGAAGCAGCTCGCTATCATTCAGAAGACCCGCCACCTCTCAGGACCCTGCCACAGCCTATAGGACTTACACATCCACCTCCCTCCTATATCCTTCCTGCCTTTTGTGCTCTGGCCCTTTAGGGGCCAACTGCCCCATCAGATATTTTTTCTCCACTTACCTTGCCTAACCTGGCTCCCTTGCGCAAGTCTCTCCAACAGAGACGGGAACACATCCAACTTCTAAAAGAATCAAGATCTCTTGACTCTGAGCTCCGCTCATTAGCCTTAGGCACAGAGTCAACCCGAGCTGGCCCAAGGCGGTCTAATAAAAAGGTTAAGCCACGCCATCGGCCTATTCTCGCCTTCCCAGTCACCCACAGTCAGATAGATAAGCCCACCCAGGCTGAGAACAAAGAGGAGGATCAAGTGGAGGAAACGGATCTAGGGTTATAGTTTGTCCCTGGTGAGCAGATTTCTCTCTCTCTGCTTCCTCATTGCCATATGCTGAGCTGCTTTCCGACTCCCTACACTTCCCCCACTATGTTCTGCCTCACGTTGGCCCCAGAGCTATGCAGTTGGTGGTCAGTGGAGTGAGACCTGAAACTATGAGCTACATAAACTTGTCCTGCTCTAATTGTTGTTGTTAGATTTTTTTGGTCACAGTGATGTAAAAGGCAACTAAAAACACAGACTAATTTATCCAGCAGGGAATATTAAAGGCAGTACAGCATTTGAGATATGACCTGGGTATTTCTAGCTGCTTTCAAACTTATATACCATGGGGATCAGGAGCAAAAGCCAGGGTAGAAAGATTTAAAATACTTGCAGGTTTTCCAGAAAAGAAAACTTTGTAATGTTGGGGCCAAAAATGGTGTGGTTGGTAAAGAGATTAATTCCATTACACAGAAGCCACCTTTAGGCATCTCAGGAATGGGAAGGACACCACCCTTAGCAGGCTCAATGACATGTGGAGAGATTATCAGGGTGCCCTGCATACAAAAGGCAGCCTCAGAATCCTATGTCCAGATTCATTTTGCTGTGTAACTAACATCATATGGGCTCACAGAGGCCATGGTCTAGGTGGGTCTGGCTACTGTCCTCATTCTCAGCTGACCTTGTTATTGTCCATGTGATGCTGGTTATCAGGCTTACAGAGTGAAGAGTTGAGGGGTTGTGAAGGTTTGCATTCATACTTCAGAGGAAACGCTGGTGACCAGGATGTGCATATCACATTCAGAGTGCAACCCAGTAACCCCAGAAACAGTGATTTATCAAACTATGAGAGTGGAGCCAGTGTTGTGGTGGAGGTTAGCAGTGGCAGGCCTATGAACACCTGCTCAGGTAAGTGAAAGTCAGTGAGCACAGAAGCTCTAGGGAGTGGTCCCACATCAGACCAAGCTGGAGGGGTAAGGCTCAAGTTCTAGGGACCCATATTACACCATCAGGTGCCCTAGTTTCACACCTGGAGCACTAGACTTAATGGAGCACTAGACTTAACGTGTGCCTGCTGTGCTTTTTCAGTTTCCTCCTTACTACTGTCCTCTTCTTCCCTCTGGGTTAGTTGTGTTTCCCCTGCGTAGATGTATCTTTGAAATGTGTTAACATTTTTTTTGATTATTAATGAGGATTGCAGCCAATGCAGCTACAAAAGGTTTGATTCTTCTGCTTTGCTTCCACGCAAGAAAGTCAGTAACTGAAGAGACAGAGAGGTGGGAGAGGAAAAGGCTTCATTGGCAACAATTCAGCATTTCAGAGATGAATGGCTAGCTCCTGGTTTTATCTTGCTTAGTACTGCTGAGTGAAAGTGTATACAGTGTGTTATGTGGAATTGTTCTCGCAGTCTTGGGCAGGTGGACACAAGCACAGTTTACTGGTGTTGACAGAGTGTTTTTTAGAGGGGTCTGGAGTCATGGCTCAGTGGTAGAGAGAGTGCCTGGTATGTGTGAGGCACAGTGGTCAATTCTTAGAACCATATATAAATCAATAAATATTGATGGAATACTAAAAATAGATGTCACTAAGGAGCTGGGGATGTGGCTCAAGTTGTAGCGCACTCGCCTGGCATGTGTGCAGTGCTAGGTTTGATCCTCAGCACCACATAAAAATAAAGATGTTGTGTCTGCCCAACACTAATAAATAAATATTAGAAAATTCTCTCTCTCTCTCTCTCTCTCTCTCTCTCTCTCTTTCTCTCTCTCTCTCTCTCTTTTAAAAAACTATTATTTAAAGTAGTTGGGATTCTGTGGGTTATATCTGGGTCCAGTGGACCCTGACACATCCCAGACCTGTGAATCTAAGATAATGTGATTTTTTATATGCTTACAATTCTGAAGGTGTGTGTGTCTGGCTTCCCTCCTAGTCAGTGTCTTCTGTACACTTCTGCCAATACCTTTTAATTTGGACATTTCCTGTGACATAGAAAGGTGGAGTGCCCAGTGCAAGGGCCCTTTTAACTGACTTTCGTGCTTTTTACTGACTCTATGGTTAGTCATTAAGATAGGGTTGAGGGTGTGGGGAGAAAAGAAAGCTATACTCATAAATTAAAAAGAAGAGAATGGCAGAAAAAAAAAAAAACGTTCAATTCAGGGTTCAGCGTCACTATGTTCCCTTGAGTCTCAGAAGAGACTTTGGGCAAAAACTATTGAGAATGCACTGTTGATATTTGTGGACTCTTGGAGTCCAAATGCTTGTTTATTTATTTATTTTTAATTATTTATTGCTGTGAGACAGACATGAGCTTTTGGGGACAAGGGATAGATGTTCTGGCATTAACATTTGGTGTTCCTCAAAGGCTCACCTCTTAAACATCTGGTTCCCAGCTGAAGTCATTATTGAGAGGTGTTGGAAGCTTGTGGAAATTGGGGCCCATTTGATTAAAATTACCTCATTGAGAATGTGCCACTGATGGGGTACTGGGACCCTAATGCACTTCTGTCTCTGTCTCTCTCTGCATCCTAGCAGCCATGAGGTGGTCGTTTTCCTATGCCATACACTCTTGGCCAGATGTTCTGTTTTGCTATAGGTCCATAGGTAAGAGGGCCAAGTGACCATGGACTCTAATCTCTGAAACCATGAGCCAAAATAAATCTCTGCTCCTTTGAATGTGGTGATCTCAGGTATATTATCACAGGTTTGGAAAGTGATTAGGACAGCTGCTGTCCAAAATATTAGAGGCCCCAGACCTTCCTCTAACCAGATTCACCTCTTCTGTCTGAAGGTAACACAGAAAAGCTGACAATTTACTCACTAATTTTTTGACCAACAAACATGCCAGTAATATCTTCAGATTATAATTTGGACATGTAAGGATGCCAAAGGCCTCTTGTGTGAGAACACTGCAGACCCCACTCATAAATTGGAGGTGATGTGTCTTAGGGGGGAGCCCAGGTGAACAAGTCAAGCCCTGGCATTGGAACACACATTGCACAATGGTCTGGCTTTCTAGCTAGAAGCTATCCATCTCGGCTGATGGTGGATACTCAAAAGAATCTATTTGGGGTGATTCTCTCTTTTAGAAACCCCTTAAATGTCCCAGAGTACCTTCATCTCCAGAAGCATTATCTGAGAGTACTCTCTTATTATTTGAAGAGTTTTCTCTATATTGAGGAGTTATTGAGTGGCTGGCAAGTACCTTTCAGTTTTATGGGAGGGAATGTGCTCTTTCCTTTGCACTTTTATATTTTCTTACATTTTCAAGAGCAAGGTATGTGCCTGAAATGTGCATCTTCACCCCTCTACCTCTGTGGGCCGGGCCCACAAGATAATATCCTTGAACTGGGTGTGTCAGTGTTCAGATTATGTATGTAATGTTCTGTATGTGTGTGTGTGTGTGTGTGTTTGTTTATGTGTGTGTGTGTGTGTGTGTGTGTGTGTGTGAGAAAGAGAGAGAAGGAGAGACAGAGAGAGAGAGAGAGACAGAGAGAGAGAGAGAAAACACAAGAACTTTTTTCTCTAGCACCAGGACTTTGTGCTTTTATGTGTTTCATGTGTATAGGTATGGAAAGGATATGAAACAAGACACCATAAATTCTCCTGTGTGGGACTGTTTGGTTGTCGTGTGTAAATATTTTCTGAGTGATTTCTTTGGTCATTGTTGGCTGAGTACCTTTCTGGCAGGACATGTGTTTAGGGTTTTAGTGGTGCATCTGTAGGTGTTGTTGGCATTGTGGACTATTGTGAACATGACTATTGTGAATGCATTTGAGAGGAGTTAGGATGTTGTCTTACTATTATGTGTTGGATCTGTGCATTTTCAGATTTTAGAATGTATGTGTATGTTCATGATGTCTAGGTCAGAATTTAGGGACATAATCTTTGGTGTTCAGAGATTTGGAGAGAATGGAATCATGGGGTATGTTGGGGTGTTTGGAATTATGTATATGTGGCACATAGATGTGTATTGATTCTGTTGATAATGTCTCAAGTGGACTGCTGTGTATTTTCTTGTTTAGGGCTTTGAGATGATCATGTTATTCTTGGGAATGGAGGGGTGTCTTTTATGAGTATGTAGGAGGAGTTACCAGTGTCTGTACATCTGAGATTTGTTGTTGAACTTCATATTCTGAGGCATTCTGTGTGTGTGCATGTTTGCAACATAGAGGTGATTGTAAATGTTTTTTTTTAAGAATACAAATTGTTGTCATGTTAATAAGTAATTTGTTTGCTCCATTCAGTTACTGAGGGAGTGTTTGTGTGATTGCTTTTTGGGTGATACTGATTGATGTGTGGTCTGAAGATATGTGTATCTGAAGCACACCAGATACTCTCAACCAAAAGACCCTTGCCATAATTAAGCTTCTTCTCTTGTCAGATCAGCAGCAAGTATGCAAAGATTACTGTGGTTGGTAGCTTCCTCTTTCTTGTAAATGCCAATTTTTTTTTTGGTAAATATGTGTGAAACCTCTGTCTGGCCTAGAGAATGGAATGAAAAACACTTGTCAAGTGAATCTTCAAGCCCTTTTCCCCCATGGGACATAAATTCAAAATATTTTGAAATTATCTGTCCCTAGAATATTTCAGGCATGAGCCACACTCTGGACTGATTGGCAACATCCAATAAACCTGCTTTCTGAAAATTCCTGTGGTATCCAGCCTCTTCAGTCCTACTTCATATGTATTTTAAGTGTTTCATGGAGGCGACTGGAATATGTGTGAGACTTTGTAAGGAAGGTTATTGATTGGAATTGTTTGGATTTTGCTGTATATTTGTATTAATTTGGGCATGAGGAACTCTGGGTTTAGAGTCAGGCATCTGGAAGATAGGAAGTTTATGCTATTGAGGATTTTAGAGCTCCACAGTGTTGTGTGCTGTTAACTGAGTATATCAGTAAGAATGAGCAGTTTTGTACATTAATAGTGAGTTCTGTGCCCTTTAATAGTGAGAGAGTGGCTGCATGTACTTTAGGTCTGTGGGAGTACTGTGGGTTTGTAGATTCAGATGGACACGTGTGTTCCCAGACTTGTATTATCTAGGACTGTGAAAGTATTTAGGAAGTGTGATGGCTGAGTATTCATTCTCAAATAGTAGATGGGTAGTGTGTGTTTCCACTGAGATAATATAGAAGTTATATTTATATGGGAATACAAGTTAAGAGGATTAGGTACTGACAGTGTATATGGGTTATTATGACATGGTGGGACTTGTGAATAATTATTAAGAAGAGTGTTTGAATGGAGTATTTTGGTGAATACTTTTCGATATTCACAAAATATTGATTTTTTAATTTAATTTCATTTTTTTGTTTAGGGAATGGTGTGACATTAGAGTGCAGGGTAAAATATGTGTATTAAGGCAATACATGTGTTATGTATGTATTTGGGAAATGACAATGAGTAGATTGTAGGTGACATCATTTTGTGTACATTTGGAGAGGATTGAGAAACTTTATGTGTTTATTGGAGTGGGTGTTTGCGTATCAAGTGATTCTGGGAATATGGACTCATGTTTATGTGTGTATGTGGGTGGTTGTACCTGTGTCATTTAGGGTTAAAAATGTTACATTTTTGTAATCAGGGTATTTCTGGTTCCACTTAATCTTAGGGAAGTTCAAAGAGATTTTTATGCACACATGCGACCCAGCCACAGAGACCTGTGAACACCTCTTGCTGAGGCACATACATGTTAAGATGCACACTCATTAAAACCCCTTTCACCACAGATATCATTAAAACACCTCACATTTAGAAACAGGTGCATGACCCACAACTCACTGCCATTCCAACAAAAACACAGATGCATAAATCACCTTTATCCCTGCTTTCCCCGAATACACACACCACCACTTCCTTTCTAAAAAAATATATACATACCCACAAATACACCTGCCTGTTATCACCCAGGTACTGACGGACATGCAATTATAATGTATACTTTCCAAGTGCAGGCTTATACATTCCTATATTCTCTACACTTCCTGAAGGCATGCACATGATATAACCAAACACTGAGTATGCATGCACACAGAAATACAACATACAACACCCCTACACACACACACACACACACACACACACACACACACAATAAACCCTATTTGTTACCAGAAGTCACAAAAACAAAACCATAAGTACTCTGGAAAATCTCACAGACTTGATCCTCTCATCAGAAATACAACATACACAACAACTTGCTTCTGTCTCTTCTTGCTTTACACAGAATTTAAAGTACACTGCAGAGCAGATAGGCTTAACTGAACTTTCCAACAAAAACCAAAAGACGACAAATTCTTCACAACAGTACCAACAACATTCTCCAGAATAGACAACAGATTAAGTCATAAAACAAACCTTAACAAATTTTAAAAGCTAAAAATCATTTGAAATAACTTTTTTTCTGAACACAATGTAATAAAACTGGAAACCTACAACAGGCGGAACTTCAGAAACATCCTGCATGTCTGCGATTATAACAAAAAGCTCTCAAATAGCAGAGTCAATGACAAACAGAATGGAAATTTTTAAAGATCCTTGAGAAAAATGATAGAAACACAAAATAAAAAACCCTATATCATAGAGCAGAGGCAATTTTAAGATTAGAGCAGTACATACCTATATCAAAAAAGAAAACAACCAAGACTTCCTCTTCAAGCAGGTAGAAAATCAAGAACATGCCTGACCCAAAGCTAGTAGAAGAAAAAATACTAAACATCAGAGAAGAGGTAAATAAAATAAAGATTAAATATTATTTTAAAAATATCAACAACAGAAAGAATTTACTTACTTACTTACTTACTTACTTACTTACTTACTTATCCCTAGGATTGAACTCAGAAGCAACCACTCACTGAGAGATGTCTCCACACCTAGTTTGTTTTTTATTGAGAGAGAGGGTCCCATAGAGTGGCTCACTGCCTTACTTTTGCTGAGGCTGTCTTTGAACTTGCCTTCCTCTTGCCCCTCCTTGAGGATCTAAACTGTTCATGTCAATGGTTAAGAGTACAGCTTTGCCATTGAACTCACTTAAGCAGTGGGAAGATCATGATGCTGTATAATATGAGCATTCCCAGACGTGATACGTACGGACATCTTCGCATTGGATTTGTCCACAGAAAGCATGAGACTCACCTTTCAGGACTCTGCTTGGTGCATGTTTTGGCTTCTTCGCTTTTTTGGTGGAGGTTTTCTGTTGGAGACTAAACCCAGAACACCATGCATGCTCGGCAAGTGCTTCCCCATGGAGCTGTGCCACCAGCCCACCTTGGCCTTTCTTGGTGATCAGAGAAAGTGTCTGTTGGACTCTATTTTTAATGACTTACTGGGAAACTTCATGTCCTCTGATTCTACCTCTTCTGCAGATCCAGTTGAAGGCAAAGGTGCTGTGGCGAGCCATCCCCCTTTTCATCTTCTTAGTCTGCTGTCAGGTCAATCCGGTCTCCTGTGCTGTTGTTGGGGAAAGGGGGAGAGGGGGGAACCATGTGCCACTCCTTTGGTTTCTACTTGTTTCCAGATCCTTTGTTTGGTATTATGGCCTCAGATTCTGTGGACCCTTTCTACTGGATGTGAGGGATTCTGGCCTCCAACAGAGGGAGGCTCAGACTCACTGTGCCTCTTTTCTGCTGGACCAGCACAATTTAGTTGAACTACAGCCTTTCTGTGGAGATAAGAGAATGGGCAGCTCTGTGGCCTGGAAAGTCTGCATGTGCCACGTCCAATAGCCTGATCAATGGTGCATTCAGCCTGGGAAACACCATCTTCATTAGAGTTGGGTTTGAATGCAATACAAAACCTGGAAGAGCAAGATAAGTCTCTGCTTGAGAATTTCTGAAAACTTAAAAAAACTAGAGTGTTTGAAATCCCTGAAATGAGATGGTGAGTAGACATAGAACACTCTCTAGAACTCTCTAGTGGTTTCTCAGCTGCATCTTTTTCATATCTACAGGTGAAATATATGGATCAAAACCACGAGTGACAGTGGAGGGTCAAATCTCACCAGTCACCTGTGGGTCTAGAAATGATTTTCTTGTGTATGTTGATGGTGCATTTGATGGACACGGTTTAAAAATGGGGTTCCAAAAAGGTTCCAGTCACTCAGAATCAGAGCTCATCTGAACATGATGGAAAGGGAAGGTTGATTCCCAACTAGATCCAAATGTGCCAGCCCCATTTGCAGACTCAGGAAATGATTGGAATGTTCTCCAGTTTTATGAACTGATGAAGGACGGGCCTCTCTGTCCTCTGTCCATCCAGAATGGATCTGTCCATGGGGATGGGAATGCAGCAGGCTCTTGAGGGGTACGTGACTTTCCAAACAGAATGACATGGTGTCTGGTGGGCTCGACAGAGGGACTCAGTTGTGTTCTTATCTTTGGTTTTGGGGTGTTATGCTATAATTGCTGCCAGCAACCTGAAGCCCATCCAATGTGGAAAAGGGGTCACATTCAATTCTATAGGTTCATTTTATTAAATAATGTCTTGCTTTCTTGAGCTCACAGGGGCTGTGTGGCTGCCGTTTCCTTAGGCACACTCATGGAGCTCAGTATCTCTGCAATGGTCACCTTGGGCCTCATCATGCAGCTCTTGGCTTGCACCAAGATGATTGAAGTGGGTGACACCCCAAAAGACCAAGCCCTCTTCAACATGAGCCCAGAACTTCAAGAAAGATCATGGGTAAATTTCTGGTGTCTAGTTGAGAATTTGAATTGGCTCTAAAATTGGGGGCATTAAAACAGCCTAGTTTGGCCTGTGTGCTTTGCCTGCCGACCCTGTAGGTGCTCCATGGCCTGTTAGTGAGAGAGCACTTCTGGGAGGTGCTGGGAATGGGGGAAGGCCAGGAAGGGCAGGGGAGGGCAGGAATGCCCCAGAGCATGGACTTGAAGGATCAGTGCATGGAGGTCACCCCTTCACCAACCATGATTTCCATACCTCACGAAGGAGGTGACATCTACTTCAGAGCTGTCATAAGTATTCAATCAAAGCCAGATGCTGTGGAGTATGCCTCTAATTACAGCAGCTTTGGAGGCTGAGGCAGAAGGATCACTATTTGGAGGTCAACCTCAGCAACTTAGTGAGGCCCTAAGCACCTCAGTGAGACCCTGTTTCTAAATAAAATAAAAAATGGCTGGGGATGAGACTCAGAGGTGAAGCACGTCTGCTCAGTCCTCATTATAAAAAAAAAAAAAAGAGGATTAAATTAAATAATCACTCTCACAGTGCCTAACACATGGTAGTTATTTAGCAAGTGCTATTTTTCTTCTGTATTTAAAAGGATTTAATGAGCAAAAAGGTGATCCTCTCAGTCCAGCTCTGCTGTTGATTAGATTTTTTGATGTGGAAGAAATTTAGATAATAGTTCTGGAGTCTCAGTTTCTACATGCTGTTAAACTAGGTTAAGAGTATTGGCTGTATCAAATGATAGGCAGCCCCAAAAATGGGGTCCAGCCTCAGAGTCAGCCAAGCCTAGCCTCTGTTAACTGGAATGTGCTATTTAGAAAACAATATTTACAATTTTCTACTCTGCCATCTTCCATACAGCATGTCTTAGAGATCTTAAGTTAGTAGGTTAAATAATTCAGTGAGAAATCCATCTAACTTAAATTGTGAGTTTCAGACACAAATCAAGATTGTAGAATATATTTATGTATTAATGCATTAATCATTAATGAATTAAGTAATGCATTATTAAATATTAAGTAATGCATTTATTATTCAATGCCTTAAATTAATGCATTATCCTTCTAAAGCACTAATAAGTGGTTTTGTTTTTTAATTTTTATTTTTGACATTTTATAATATACTTGGCTTAGTGCAGTGGTGCGGACCTCTAATTCCAGCAGTTCGGAAGGTTGATCCGGAGGATTGTGAGTCAAAGCCAACCTCAGCAACAGCAAGGCCCTAAGCAGCTCAGTGAGATTCTGTCTCTAAATAAAACCAAAATAGGGCTGGGGATGAGGTTCTGTGGTTGAGTGACCCTGAGTACAATCCCTAGTACCAAAATCAAAACAAACAAACAAAAAATTTGCATTATTTTTCTAAAGCCCAAATTGGGTGTTTTTTTCTCTTTCTCTCTTTGTTTTTAATATTTTTTTTTGCAAACCTGAAAATGGAACTCAGTGCCTCTACCACTGAGCTACAGCCTCAGAAGTTTTCTCCTTACCATTGACAATTTTTTAAATATGTTTTTTCATATTAAGAATTCAGATCATTTTTTAAAAAAAGAATTTAGGATGACTGGTCTGAAGTTTAGTAAAGCACTTGCCTATGGGCAGTGTCAGTATTTGTCATCTATATTCCTGCCACACTCTGCTCAAGATTTTCTTTGGACCCTAGTGTTTGGCATGATTGTCACCATCGGCCAGTCCATTATGGATGTGATGACAGGCATGGACAGGGACCGCCTCAAAGATGGGTTCTGGGATCTGCCTTCTGATCACCACTCAGGTGAACCCCCACTCTCACCGCGCTTTCTGAGTGACCTTGTTGTCCCTCTTCCTCCTCAGCAGTACTCAGCCAGACCTGGGGCCATGCCAGGCTCAGGGCTAGGCTCAAGGCTAAACACTGGCCTGAGCAGGGTAAGGCCCCGGGTTGGAGGCTGGTCACCGCCCAAAAAGAAATCATTCAAATAAAGACACTGCGCTCATCTACAACGAGAAATATTGAAATCAATAAAGGCCTGCTGTCCACCTGCAAACCCAAAAACAATTAAGAAACAAAAAAAAATATTGGGGTTGGGGCTCAGTGGCAGAGGTTCACCTGGCATGTACAAGGCCTTGGGCTCGATCCTCAGCACCCCATAAAAATAAAAAAAAGATGTTGTGTCCACCTCCAACTAAAAAATAGATTTAAAAAAAAATAATAGAGAATTGAAAGACCCTGGCTTTGGCTTCTGAATTCCCATGAGGCAGATTGAGAAGGGTCTCTAATTTGGCCCTCATAGCAGAGAGCCCTGTCATTGAAGATGGAAGGAACCAGGGCACTGGGGCCAGTAACACAGAGTTCACTTTTATTAATTAATTTATTTTAATTCTGCAGTTCTTTGTGGCAGGCTTGATCGTCCTCCTTTTGGATGAGTTTCATTATAAAGGGAACGGCCTGGGCTCTGGCTTTTCCCTCTCCATCTCATGCAACATTTGTGAAACCATCTTGGGGAAGGTCTTCAACCCCACCACCATCAACACCGACCAAGGTAAGGACCCTGTCTCCCGTTGGGCACATCTGCAGGAAGTTTTCATGTATGCAGAGTATTCCTCTGGGGGAAAATAACTGTTTCAGAATCATTTCTTCTGAATTTTCAGTGTGCAAATGTTTAAAATTATAGCTGAGTGCAGAAGCTCAAGCCTGTCATCCCAGCAGCTCAGGAGGCCGAGGCAGGAGGATCACAAGCTGGAGGCCAGCCTCAGCAACTTAGTGAGGCCCTGTCTCTAAATAAAATATAATAGGAGCTGGGGACAGGGCTCAGGGTTTAAGTGGTCCTGGGTTAAATCCCTAGTACCAAATAATAATAATAATAATAATAATAATAATAATAATTATTATTATTATTATTATTATAACAATAACAACAACAACACTTACAATCAAAATGATATCTAAACTTTCATGTCTTATAAGAATATTTCAAGGACAGTTAGCATGCCACAGAGTAATCCTGCCTCAAATTTCTTAGCAGGAACCTGCACTGAAAAGATAAAGAAGTGTTGATTTTAGTCTATTGTCTCCTGGTGGACATTTCAGTTCTTTCTCAGTCACAGTTAGCATCGAAGTGAATATCTTTGGGCAATCATCTGCACATATTTTAGCAGTTGTTCTTAGCGAATAAGATTCTAAAAATGAAATTTCTACACCAAACCACTTTTTCAGGCAAGGAGCAATTAGTTCAATGATTACAAGTTCAAGGACAGCCTTAGCAAATAAGTGAGACCCTGTCTCAAAACAGTCATGGGTAGAATGACTGTTCCTGGGTTCAACCCACAGAATTGCCATTTTGGGGAGGAAGGCACTGGGGATTGAACTCAGGGACAGTTAACCCCTGAGCCCCGTCCCCAACCCTCTTTTGTATTTTATTCAGAGGCAGGGTCTCGCTGAGTTGCTTAGAGCCCCAATTTGGCTGACATTAGCCTCCAATTTGCAATCCTCCTGCCTTAGCCTCCAGAGCCACTGGGATTGCAGGCATGCACCATGACACCTGGCTTACAAATCTTAATAAAATAAAAATTGAAAAACATGTGAGACTTCTTAGAAGAGGGAAATTGACTTTTTTTTCTTTTCTTTTTCTTTTGGCCTCTGATCCCTGAATCTGATTTTTGCTGGGAAGTCTCTCATGGAAAATATTTGTGTGCATTTTTTGTGTTCATTTGGAATTGACTGTGGAGCTGGTTCTTGGCATTCAGTGCCATGACATCAAATTGAGGAAACTGCAGATGAGTCCCTGCAGGGTGCCTGAGAGATCCCATGGGAAAGACTGGACCCCAGGGAGGAGTGTCGGCGACACTTACAGAAGAGTAGGCAAAGGTGACACGAGACTCTTCCTAGAATTTCAGAAAATCTAAGGTGAATTGAGGATCTGGGGGCAAAGCAGCTGGGCCCCAGCTGTGGATGTGGCGGTGAAATCTGGGTAGGAGTTGAGGAGTCTGCCAAGAACTTCTGGCTTTGGCGGGGGGCTGCCTTCAAAAAGAGTGTGAGCAGTGGTGACCACAGGGTACCAGTCAGTGAAGGCTTGGGCCGTGGCAGCCAGCCAGAGGATCACTTTGCTCTGGAGCAGGATGGTGTGTGAGGGGACAGTTTTGAAGGAATGATTTGCTGTCCCTTGGAGACAGGCTGAGAAAATGTCTGGCAAGGTGGCACAGCCATTCAGCCTGAGTCAGCCAGTGTGACATCAGAGTGAGGGCCTTAGGACTTTGGGAGAGATGAAGGCCACAGACAACTGAGACATGGAGGTGGCTGCCTTGGCCACCTCTGGTACCTCGTTACGGCAGAGATCTTACCTGGGGGGCTTTGAGTGGTGCTGTAAGGAGCCAAAATGGTGGAGCCACGGGGACAGCCCCACGACGGGCAAGAGGATGGTGGAGCAGGCTCAGGTAGCTTTCAGCTGAAAGGCTTTCCTGTTAGCAGGAGTGCCACCACGGCTCGGCTTGTGACCTGTAAAGTGGGGTGTGGAAGGGCCCCTAGAGTGGAGAGTGCAGTTGGTCCTTCTTCCCTGAGGTTTGGGACAGTCCAGGCTGGGAGGGAGGTGGACAGTACAGATGTCACATGGCTCTTGCCCCCATAACACTAGTGCATGAAACAACCCATTTCCTAGAGATCAGAGGGTAGTGATTTTCAAGGAATGACCATGTTAAACATTCAGAAAGCTTCTAAGGCCCACACCCTGCCATTGATGTCACCCACCTTTCATTTCAGACATTTGTCAGTAAGGTGCTGTTAAGCACTAGGCGCTTCTGTGGGTGCTAATAATACAAAGGGATAGAACGTAAGGTATGTGAGCGTCAGTGTCATCCCAGGGCCCCGGGGTCAGAATAGAGCAGAGAAGGAAGATGAGGTGACTGGGGAAGAGTGATACAGGTCCATCTAGAGAACCTGGCGGGTGCAAAGGCCCTGGGGCAGAGATGAGTTGGTCTGTTTGAGGGTCCACTTATAGCTCAGCGGAGCAAGTGCAGGGATTCAGAGAGGTCATTGGTGGCAAGAGGAGCCAGGACAAGTCCCTACTCTCTCCTACTGAGATTGCTGAACTTCCTCCTTTACAAAATGCTCAAGGTTTCATGTCTCCAGATTCTTTACCATAGAAACATCAGCGGTTGTCCTACACAGCCACAGGTGGCAGGGAGAGGGGCTGTAAGAAGACCACCACGGGTATGCCAGGGGGCCAGGGAAAGCTAGGACAGCGTTTCTGTCACAGATATCCTGTCCATGTGGTCTACAGGATAAATGGCCCATCTGAGTGGCCATCCAGAAGGTGACATGAGTCCTGCTGTGCCAACTCTGGGGTGACAGGAAAATGCAGTCCCATGGAGAGACTGGGACATCTGAGTCCCCAGCTGTTAGCCACTCTGCCCACAGATGCCACGTTTAGTGAAGCACCGATCTGGGCCGCAGGGGCCATGGTGACAGTGTTTCCCACTGTGTTCTTGTTCTAAAGTCAGTCTCATGCCATTTCTGAAGTGCTCAGACCTTGGTGCCCTGTGCTGCAGTGTCCCTGGCTGGTCTGTTGCCTTTTCCTCAGGCCAGGCCCCTTTCTGCCTGTTGCTGAGGCTGAGGTAGGAGGATATCAACTTGGAGGCCAGCCTCAGCAACAGCAAGGCCTCAGCAACTCAGTGAGATGCTGTCAGTGAATGAAATACAAATAGGCTGGGAGTGGGGCTCAGTGACTGAGGGCCCCTGGGTTCCATCCTTGGTGCCAAAAAAATCCAGATTGTGACCCTGTGACTGTTGGTGCCCTGAGTCTCCTGGCTGAGTCTCCTGGCTGATTCTGTTCTCCTGCCTCTGCTTTGGCCAGGAGGAGGCCTAAGACCCAGCGGAGTGCAGCCCTTTGTTCTTCCCTTCACGTTGTGTCCTCCTCTGCCAACAGAAATGGAATTGGGGGTTGCCATCTTGTAGTGTTCCATCTCTGGGCCATGAACACAGACAAAGTCCAAGCCCTTAGAGAGGTTTTCTCGCACCAGAATCTCCTCTATCTCAGGAATCTCATTGCCTCCATCTTTGTCTTTGCTGTAATCATCCATTTCCAGGTATGTCCAGCATGAGCACAAGAAGTCTGCATTTTTTTTTATTTTTTTGGTAGCAGGAATGGAACCCAGGGACATTGAACTCTTGAGCCCCATCCCCAGCCTTTTTTATATTTTATTTAGAGACAGACTGTCACTGAGATTCTGAGGCTGGCCTCCAATTTGCAGTCCTCCTGCCTCAGCCTCCAAAGTTGTTGGTGATGACAGGCCTGTTCCACTGTCTCTGGCTTCAGTATAATTGTTTGTTTGTTTTTTGTTCTGTTTAGAAATGAATGACTGTAGAGTGAATTTTAGTATATTTTTAGACCAGTTTTTCTGGTTTCTTTCTGTGAGTGCCCCAGGCAGAGTGGGAGGAGGGAAGGAGAAGATGCTCTCCAACAATGTCAGAAAGTTAGTATTGAATATTTTAAATAAAAGAAAAGGCAGGAATATTTTAAATAGTTTTGATTATTAGATGCATGTAAAAATTAATAGGTAGTGTCCTGGCCTGATGTGGTGGTACATACCTGTAATCTGAAAAATCATAGAGGCTGAGGCCTTGAAGGATCGCAACTTCAAGACCACCCTTGGTTACTAAAAGAGACCAGTTCTCAAAATAAAATATTGAAGAATTGTGAATATATATGAATGATAAAACACCCCTGGTTTCAATCCCCAGTACCATATAAAACAGTAGTTTCTAAAATTTAGACCCAAATCAGCATCCTCCACTCTATCTGCAACTATGTAAAGTTCTAAAACGCAATAAATTTAGCCATACATACTACTAGTTGTCTGATATTGACCATAATCTTGAAATATATACATAGAAGACCCTTCACAATGTATTAGGTGTTCCCATTATTTTTTCCAATGGCAATTAGAGAGCGAAGAAAACCAATTTAGCTTATGGGGCCACTTCTTTCTTTTCAGGGCTAATGAATCAAATATTAAAAGGCTTTAGTGTTTAATTGATTATCATTTATGAAATCAGAATGATATGCATTCTGTGATTTCTTGCTTAATCTACATTGGAAACTTTATTATTTCTGAGTATCAGCATCTGTACACACCACCACACCCCACTCTACTTTTCAATAGTTACAAGTACCTGTGTTCATGCTTCATCAGTTAGTTATTCCCTTTTAAAAATAATTATGTGTTGCATTCATTGTTTACAGAAAATTTATGAAGGTTAAAAACCAGTAAGCATTTCCACAAATTTGACTTTAAAATAGATTTCATCACAAAACACACACAAGAAGTAAGAATGCTGTCTTTCTCTAATTTATTAGCCTTTCTAACATCCAATATCAGGACATGAATGCTGCTCATGGAGAGATGTTCTTACCATCAAGAACAATCAGTACTACTTTCTTCTATCTCATCAAATGTTACAAAGAGTGCACATTTTACTGTGTTTCATATGCAGAACTTGACTTTCCATTATTTGTTTAGTGGGTTTTTGCTTTCTTTTTTATCACTTTGTTTTTCCTGTATTTTTCCAATACTCATTTTTTTGTGTGTGAGGTATGAAAAAAGGATCACTAGAATTTTCTAACTTTTTTGGTATTCAAAGAGTAACTCTCTTTGAAATGAGGCACAGAAAATTGCTTTTTTAGAATTTTATCATTAATGAAAATCTATTATTATTTTTCATTAATTGACTGTCTGCTTCAGTTTAGAATTCCAGGTTGAATACGATTTTTTCTTTAAATCTTGTGGTTATTCTGTATGTATCATCTATAATCTATCATTAATGATAAATTCTTGGGTTCTATTCTTGCTTTATTGAAGCTGACCATAGTTTTTTTTTTAAGGATATTCTATTTGGTTAAAGCATAGCTTCTTGAGAAATTCTGTAGATATGTTTAGCATGTTTAAATATTATTTTCTTGAATATAGCATTCAATCAAAATGGAATATTTCCAGACCAGATTTTCTTTCCAGTATATACATGTAAGAAACTGGATAAAATATGGAAAATAATATCTATGTTTTTCAGACACTAAAAACAGGCATAGCAGGTGAGTGAAACCATAAGCAATAAGTGTATACTGGTGAGGTGAACTATAACTTTACTTTTAAAATTGTTCTTAATAAGTGTAGTTTGATAAACTGCTGTTAAAAATTATTGGTAAAGGGGAAATAAGAATAGTTAAAGTATACCAGTGTAAGAAAAACTTGAGGTCTGGCAGCTGAGAGTAGACTGTGGAGAAAAATTCATGTTATAAAAGCGAAGAGCTCCCCACTTTCTCTTCACCCTGTCACCTACTTAATCTCACCAAAAACCACCAAGACACTGAGAATAAAAGGTTTCAAGTTCAGTGGTCACACTCTCTCCAAATACAAAAAGCAGTTACAAATCAACTGAACACAGAAGCTTGTGTGCAAGTTACAAGGATCTGAGACATTTTATAAAACGTTAGGTTAAAGATGATTCTGGTTTTTTTTTCTTTTTTTTTTTTGTATGTGTGTGTTTTATTTTGTTCTGAGGGTGTGGCTATTCCTTGGTTACCTGAACTCAACAAAGAAACTGTTATATTTTGATGAAATATCAGTGGCTGACCCACATTAAAAAAAGAAAAATATTTTCAAAATTTTAAAAAAGCCTATATATATATATATATATATATATATATATATATATATATATATATATATATACTGCTTTCTCCCTCCACATTTTGCATTTTAACGTTTTTTTTAAGTTTTTATTTTATTTTTTATTTTTAGTTCTGAAAATTAGAAAGTAAAAAAGCTTCTGGGAGAATTTACAACCAATTGCATGAGGGTCTGGGAAGCTGAGAGGCTGGAGCAGGCCTGGGAGGAGCAGACAGGAAGGAGTCTTCCTCTTAGTCACTGGAGGCCAACTATAAATAAAAAGAGACAAAAATCAATAATTGTTTGTAAGCCAGGAAATTACACAGATTATTAAGTTAGTATGAGTTATGAAAATTTCATATAATCAAGAAAATGGAAAAATCATGAACAGGATTAGGAAAAATAGGTGTAAATTTTATTTTTAGAAGTTTATTTGTGAAACACAAAAAATAAAGATGAATTTTATCTTATGACTTTAAATGGAAGGTAGAGAGTTATGCAAGTCATAAAGTATTTCACAAACCTTTCTTCAGTTACAAAAGCATAATAAATGTATAGCTTCTACTTATTTTATTCTTTATCATCCTTTGCATTTCACCTAGGGTCACACTTGTAGAGTGTGACCATAACTAGGCAAATAACTAATCAAGAAGATAATCACGAAGTTACACTTTTCTCAGAAAACCCCAATAAATTTCAGAGCAAAGAATTGATACAACACCTATTCATTCCCTTCTTTGGGACAAGGTCCCTTTATAAATCATATAGAAGAAGAAATTGGCCAACTTTTAACAAAATGTTACTAGAAATAAATATGAGTTAGCTTCATTTAGAAGTAAATGGAAATAAAATAGCATCATTGTACAGTATCTTTCAGGGTTAGCCTTGAAAAATGAAAAGTGGAAAAAGCTCTTTCTAAAGAGAAGAATACTTGGCAGCACACTTCATCCTTAATTACACTGTAAAAAATGTTACCTCAGCTAAGAAGGTACATAAACTTATAGGAAGAAATTAAGACTTTTCAAGAGTCTAGAAGGAACTTTTGAAGTCTATAAAATTTTCGGGGTACAGTAATCAGGATGGATCTCTGAAAGAGATAATGCAGTGTAAATATCATGAGATTTCATACTATCAAATACCAAAGCAAATATATCATGGACATTGTACAAGACAACCAACTTGACAACTTGACTTCGCTAGTTTTATTTATCCAGCCTCTGATGATGCACAGGATCATTGAGGACTGAGTACCATAGTGGTTTCCAGTCACTGCATTTTATCTATCAAATACTTCTTACAAATATCCAGCCAGTTAGGAAGAGAGGTCTATTTCTATATACTTGTGACAGCATCATTCTTTTCATCATTCTCTCATCATAAATCAACAAGTGGACCTCTTTTAATGAAGAAATAATTTTAACCAGAAAAACCCAAACTTTTTTTTTTTTTTTTTTTTTTTTACATTTTGCTTTTAGGGATAATAAATCCTAAGCATGCACCATTAATAAAGTGCCAAGGGATCATGCATAAAAGTGAATGAAACCACAGTTAACAAAAACAAAGATATAATATGGGTCTATGACCATGTTATTCACTGTATTTTCACCTACAAAAAATAAATAAATAAAAAGGTACTGGCCTGGTAGAATTCTGGAACAGGTGATGATGTTGCTTATACTTCTTAAATTACATAACATTATATCAGTTTGTGCTACCAAGAGATAGACTACATAGGTCCAGGAGCTAGACTGTCACAGTTGAAGATTCTTCATTCTCTATCACTCCCATTAACCCACTTGGCAATTACATTTTCTTACACCATGCTTCCGCATCCTCTAGTTTTAGAAATCCTAATTATTTAAGAGGACACTATTCCACCAGGATGTCTAACAAGATTCGAACTAAAATTTAAACTGTACCTGAGGACTCAAAATTCTATGTACTAAAAAAAAAAAAAAAAAAAAAAAAAAAAACAGAAAGCAAGAGGAGAAAGTACATTTCTAGCTAGGTCAATTCACTCTCCTTATCAGAAGGACATTGATTCCATGTTGCAATGGAGATAAAAACTCAAATGATTCAATTTGAAAACAGATGATCCTATTCTCTTCTTTTTAGTACTCACTTTCCATACAGGAATTGTAAAAAGACCAGTGAAGTAGTTGTGTCTTGAGAAAATCATGGTGAGGAGGCTCAATTGATTTGGACATATGTATGAGTTTCACTCAATCAGCTAAGTTGTAGAGACCAAAAAAAGTCCATTTAGGGGATCTAAAAAGAAGAGCAGAAAAAACACAAGATGACATTAATTTGACATTCAGTCTACACAGCTGTCAAAACTGTAATTAATTTCCCTGTTTTCCTTTTTATAAGTTTTTTTTTTCTTTCAGGAACAGACTCTCACCAGTACCATAAAGTAAGTACAGAACTTTGACTGAAAAGCGAATTTTTGTGGTGTCACTATAGGGAAATGTGCTTTATGGCACCATCAGGACAGAAGAATTCATTTCCCAGACAATTGCTAAAAGTGGTCTTTTCAAAATATTTTCATCAGTAGAAGAGAGTTTTTCTGGCTATGACCATTCAAGGCTTCCAACACTCAAGACTGTTTGAGACTCATGTAAATCACACTCTATGTCTCAATTAGGACCCAATATGAGATTGCAAGACAACTCCAAAATTTCATTTGGAGTAAGCAAAATCCTCCTTTGAGATAAGACTACAAACCCAGATTCTGTGCACCCAAGCAAGCTCCCTTCCGTTTATTTCCATTGTGCTAATCTGAAGCACCCTATCTTAGAGACTTCCAAAATGCCTAGTCATGGTCTTAATCTCCCTCCTTGGGAGCCCTAATTAGAACTCAAATGCATCCTTCATCTGATTCCATACTTTCTGTTTTACAGAAGTTCTTTGAAGTCTTTTGTCACTGGAGATCACCTCCTCTTTTCATTGTGAATGTTTATCTCATTTTATGCTTCTATTTTACTGTTACTTTAATTCATTGTGGGTAAAATAGAATTGTATATTTGAAGATCCAGGTCTCTAAGTAAAATAGTCAGCTTAGTTTATGGGTTTATAATACACAGTCAAAAATGTTCAATACATTTTATTATGAATTTAGATCCATGATTAAAATTGGAGGAAATAAAATAGGCTTTATAAGGATGTAATTCTGCACTACAAAATTATCATTTTGTTTCACAAAGGATAAGAATTTTGGAACATAACATGACACCAAAAAAAAGAATCACTATTTTTTATATATAGTTGTGCTTGAAAGAGAAAAAAAAAACATCACCATAAATTGATAATATAATATAAAAAAAGCTTTATAACCATGTTCTGTTTTTTTTGACAAAACATATTTGAAGCAAAAATACCAAATCCATTAATCTCCTCCAAATACAATACAGTGAATAGCATTTCTACAGGAAACATATAATTTTAATGATATTGTGTAAATTTTCTAGACATAGATGTAGAAGCTAAAAACACTAATATTCTTTCTCAAGGAACATTTAATTTGAAGCATAGTTCCATAAATCTGCAAATATAATTAAATTTTATTTATTATACACAGATCAGTACATCAAAAATGACCAAATACCTGGAAATAATTCCTTTGATATTTCTATTTCCTAGACAATAAAGCCAGCTTTAATATAGTATATCTTCTACCTTTTCAGTGACACATAATTTTTAAATATTAAGTAAACTTCTCCTTTAGGCTCAAAAATCACCATAAAACTATGGTACTAATACTATTAGTGATGGATATTAGAAAAAAATTCTTAGTACTTTTAAGAGAGTTGTTTGAAATGAAACACTAGATCAACACATGATCCTTCAAACAAATTATGATAATGCATGCACAGCAATAAATTTGAAATAAAGAGGGTATAGATATTTATTAGCTACAGGACTTTGAAACCTCATGCTTTGGACCCAAAAGACAATTATTTTGCTTTGTCATTACAGCACTTTTCATAACTGTGTGGGGAGTTTTAGGACCATGTTTTTGTTTTGTGATCTCACATGCTTCATTTATTCAGATGTATTAATGTAATATATGCTTATATGAGTAGTTTGAAATTATATGCCTCTTTCTAATTATAGAATTGTCTAGAAATTCTTGTTCTTCACAGTTTCTAAATTAGAGAGCAATTACCATGAAAGCTAGAAAATGCACAGTGGCTTAAAGAACTCTTCATCCAAGAGTTTAGCCTTAAATTTTTCACATAGTTGATGGTCAATAAATTTATATGGTTCATAAAGCTAACATCTGTTTAATCTTAAAGTAAAGAAATAAAAAGCCAGAGAGTGCTTTTTCACAGATGCCAAGCTTTCATTACTGGGAAACCCGTGGATTCCTAAAGGGCAGTCTGTTTCTCTGATTGATGTCGTTATGTAAAATTCAAGTCCTGCTTTTCTTCCCCACAACTTTGGCTTTTCTGTGTCATCTTGTTCTTTGTGTTTCAGTGACCAGAGAAGGAGACAGGTTCACAATTACTTGTTCATGTAAAGAATCAAGCAAACAAGTAAAAAAACAACTAAAAAATAACCTGAGTTTGTGAAAATATCAGAAATTGAAATACAGTCACAGGGTAGGATGAGATTCCACTGACCTAAATGTTCCTTTAAGAAAAGTTAGAGTCAGACAGTTCCATTGTAATAGAAATTGGAAAAGACATATGTGTGTATATAGGCACATATATATACACATAAAACTAATACATAAAGAACTAATCAACACCAATATTCCTCCTCTAAACTTGGAAATTATATTCCTTTGTATTATTAATCCAGGATTAGGAAATTACTAGTATGTTCATTTGATTTTCAAAAATTTTCAGTGTGCTTCCAAACACTTTAATTATGATGCTCTCATTTGACATTTCCTAACTGAGAGAGTACAGGGTCAGGAAATTTTTAATTCTTTGAGTTAAATTGGATCCAAAGACTTTATAAGAAATATATGTAGTTTCTGGCATTGTAATATTGCCCTCTATGAAATGAAGTTTTGAACATAGAATCTCATTTTCTTCTAAAAGTTTAAAAACTTATAATTACTCAAATTATAGAAATCACATCAATAGTAGTTCTATTTTATTTATTAATATTACAGAAGCAAGTTTATAAATAAAAATGCTAAATTACAGATGATGATATGGCTCAGTGGCGTGAGCCTAGCATGTGTGAGGTCCTGGGTTCGATCCTCAGATCCACATGTAAATAAAATAAATATTTATAAAATATCAAGTTAAAACTCATGTCTTCTTTTATAATATGTATACAAATAAGTAATGTTTAAAATCTCTAGATGACATTCTATATGTAAGTAGTATCAGTAGAACTCATTAAACTTAGAACAAATGAGAAACTAAAATTAATCATCAATCCCTATTTAAAAAATGACTCATTTTAGGAGGATATGAATTAAAAAGCAAACATTGTTAGAAGAAAATATCCTCAATGTATCATACAGAACAAAGTTTTCTGGGCTGCATTGAACTGTTGGAGCTGAAGTCTCTCTTCTTCATCTACAAGAAACCTCAGCAATATGCTAAAATTCCCTTCTTCCACAGCCTTTCCATGACCCAAATGCACACTACTTCTGAATCTAAGAATGCAGAGGCAATTACCCAGATGGATGAGGCCAGGAAGAATGTGGTGCAGGTAATAGCCTCAAGAGTTGCATGTTTTAAGGAAAGACATCTTTAAGTTCTTTCTCTGCAGGCCTATAATTTTAATGTCTATAGAAAGATGACAAACATCCCCCTGGAAAACTCAGAACTGTGGCTTTCCCAGTGTAACATGTCAGCTGTCTCTTAATTTTACTTTCTTTTTTGGTTGATAACACCAATCCTGGGATAGCTGGTCTCCAAACATTTTTCTGGACATATTTGGAAAGGCATCTCAATTGGAATCATGTACCAATCACAGTTGCTATTGTTCTGATTGTATGATAACATTATTTCAGACCCATTAAACAACTTACAATGCCTCAACTTTGAGGTGAGGGATTTCTGTATCCTCCAATGGTTCCACTATGGCTCTGAGGATCCTCTCTCTATCATGTGTGATAGGCTCCTCTTCCCTTGCTTGTTCCCACATGAAGCACCTGATTTCTGGGTAGTGTTGTTTATGTATGCCACCATTTTCAAACTGGCATTTTTGTCATTCAGGGTCTTTGTAAAATATTAAAGTTAATCTAAAATTTTAAAAGAAGAAGATGAGCTGAAGGCCACAGGCTGAGGAGATCACAGGAAGATTGAACATTGAGCTGAGTCATAGCCCATGGTGGAAGGCCAAACTAAGGAAGCTGTGATGAGCCCTCATCCTCACTAATGGAGGTACCTGCCCTTTCTCTGAGAGAAACCATGTAATATTAGCTTGGGCTTTTCTGTACTATATATAAAGTTATATATACTGTAAAAAAATAAAAAGGAGGCTTATGATGGAGAATCAAAAGAAAGTACAATCAGTTTAAGCAGGTCACTGATATTCCAAGTGTTGAAATCAGAGAATACTGCTTTATCACAAGCATTGTCAATACGTAAAGGGATAATAAAATTATAAAAACTAAAAAATGTGTATTTCAGAGAGATTTGGGAACTTGAGCTAAATGGTAATAAAATAAAACTGTAACCTGTACAGGTAATATTCCTCATGGTTGATTTTGTGGTAGTTTGAAAGATGCATTAAAAAATATAAGAAATGCCAAAGCACAAGACCTCCAAAGCCATGTGCAAGAGAAATATAAAATAGGAGAAGGGCATAAATAGTTGAACAAGCATATGTGTGATAAGGCAAGGCTCATTTGGGGAGGAGGAAGCCCTGGACTTCATGTGCCCTGGAAAAGTTTATCCTCTAGACTAGTACCCACCCTGGCCCAGCCACACCTCTGCCTTTTCTAAAGTTGGTTGTGCCCTATTTCTTTGCATGTCGCCCATTGATCACTAAGGTACCATCTGGAATTGTCTCCTATATGCACACTTATTGTCTAGGAGAATTGGAGTATTGTGGGGTGAGTTGTGGCAGAGGGTTTGGCTTGTGTTCCGCCTCCAGCTTTGTGGAGTCTTCTTTTCTTTGGAGCCACAGAGAGCTCTTTGGAGAGCTACAGAAGTATATACACATACCCTGGTTTTCCTGTCGACTTGACACACAATATTGAGCAGGTGAATCCAATCTCTTTGTCTGTGCTTCCCTGATTTTTAATTGAAAAGTGATTCCATTCCTAATTGTGAGCATTAGAGTCAATTATCCTGATACCTGGACTTTAGCTCCAAACACTGAAACAAAAATCTCTGGGGAGTACTCTCAAGCATTGGATTTATTAAGCTTTCAGGGAGGTTCCTAGATGTTATGATTAGTATAAAATAAATGTTAATGGACCAAGGTCTTGAATATATATTGTATATTTGTATTCTGGCTTTTATATATTTTTAAGGCTTGAATAGATTTCTTTTCCTTTGGTACTTGGGATTGAACTCAGGGGCTCATGACCACTGAGTCACATCCCCAGTCCTATTTTGTATTTTATTTACAGACAGTGTCTCACTGAGTTGCATAGCACCTCAGTTTTGCTGGGGTTGGCTTTGAACTCACAATCTTTCTGCCTCAGCCTCCTAATCTGCTGGTATTGCAGACATGTGCCACCTCACTCAGCCTGAATAGATCTTTAATTTCTCGCCACTATTATTTATTTATGTTAAAGATGGGGATGATGCCACTTGCTTCTTAAGACTATGATGAGAATTAAATGAAGTCATAAATAGTTGGCACTTGTTGCCTAGTGCTCCATAAGCCAGGGGGATGAAAGACCTTTGTATTTTTACAAAGACAAAAAGTGGTCACCCAGCTTTTTGTCTGTTGGCAAAGCCTTGAACAACTTAGCAGAAACATATTTCAAAAAAAAAATACATAAAAGGAGTGGTGAAGAAATGTTGCTCAATTGTGAAGCATGGTGAATTTCAGTCACAGGTGCCAAAAATGTCATTTATATTAGGACATTATATTAATTTATTAGTATATTTATTTGTAATATATACATGTATGGGCATAACGTCATTGACCAGTCTCATTTCTCAGTGCCTGAATCATCTCTCTTATCCTCTCTTCCATCAATCTAAACTCAACTATTCTCTCCCCAATTTTTTCGAGATCCACTTCTTTTTTCACTCCATTTTTCTTTTTACCTTTCACATATCAGAGAATGCACTTGAAAATTGACTTTCTGCAGCTGATTTATTTAATTTAATTTGATGTGCTCCAGGTTCCTCCATCTCCCACAAATGATATAATTCCTCTGTTGTTTATGGCTGAGTGGAATGAGTAAACTTGTGAAAAGATGTGTAGATGCTATTTTTTGGGTATATCACCTGCCAGCACACAGAACCTTGAGTTTCCAAGCTCAGCCTGCCATTGTGTGAGCCAGGGAATGAAGATGCAGGAATAATGAGGTCTCATGTGAACCATTTGAGGTCTTCCGATCTGTGGCTCTTACTGCTTGTACATGCACCAAACAGCCTGGTAACTTCCAGAGTGTCCTTTATTGTCTGCATTGATGACTAACCTGTTTCTGGGGTCTGTTTTCAGTACAGTTTTGTTCTCAAGAGAAGGGAATCAATGTGAAGGTAAAAAATCTCCTGATTCTCCAGGTGTCAGATATAGGATATGGTTCCTTTCCACAATTCTTTCCCTTTTGTCCATTCATGAAACTGCTTTTACCAGGTTTACATTAGTCCTCTATTAATGTGGCACATTTGTATTCATTTTGGCCCTGAGCTCTGGTTGGGACAGAGAATCTAGAGTCAGAGCAGACCTGGTCCCACTGGCCAGGTGAAGTTAAGTATAATTATTATTTTTTTTTTTTTACTTTTCAGTGATTCATGTTCCCAAGTTGTGAAATGAGATTGACAGCTAGTAGTGGTAACATTTAATGACATCAGGAGCCCTTGATGACCATGTACTGGACAATTGTTTTTGAGACTTTTATCCCTGCCCTCTTCACTGGCAATAAGAACTCCATGAGCAGAAGCCATGTTTACACTCATGTTGCAGGACAAAGATGCTCAGCTGTGTCAAGTTAACTTGATTTAGGTCACACAGCTAGCAAATGGCAGCTTCATTGTAGCTGTGGGAACAGAGGGGAAGAAATGCACAAATGAGCATGGTAAAGCATTGGCACATAATGATCAGGTTATAGAGCAGTAAAAGGAGGTACGGGTGCAATGGAAGGCCTGGCTCTAACCAGGGTATAGGCAAAGACTGAGGAGGAGAGAGCAGAGTCCAGAGTACAGGGTAGAAGCAGGCTTCACTCCAACCATAAAGATGTAGCTCAGAGAATACCACCACAGGAGGCCTGGGCCTGCCTTGCAGGGATGGGGCCAAGCGGGTGGTTTTCAAATTTGACATGTAGAAATGCAGAATATGAGGATTGGGCTTGGCAGAAAGTCCCAAACTCCTTTCTGTTGTATGTGCATGTACATAGGCACATACAGAGAGAGATAGATGCCCAGAGAGTTGATAACCTGTGTAAAAATCAGAGAACTGTTCATAGTGGAGGAACAATTGAAAAGACAATATCATCATTTGATATATACTTTAGTCGGATTGGACTGCTCTAAGGGAGTTCTAGAAACTACATACTTTACAAGCAAAAAACAAATTTTATTTGTGGACTTCTGAAAGCTTAGATTTCTAAGATCAACTTTCCAACAGATTTATTGACTATTGAGATCCTGATTTTTCATTGAAAGCTGTAATATGAAGGTTTGTGTCCCTTTGAGTATCTTGGTTGAACTTCTCTCCAATAAGGTGATGGTATTAGAAGGTGAGTCTTTGGAGAGGTGTTGAGTTTCTGAGGCTGAAGACTTCATCAGTGGAATTAATGCTCTAATGAACAGGTGCTATAGGCTAGCTGGCTTCTTCCACCACATTATGACACAGCCAGGAGCTTCTACCCATTATAAATTTTCTCAACAAGCATTGAATAGCCTTGTGCCTTGATCTTATACAATGTGAAAAATGAGTGTCTGTGGCTTATAAACCACCCAGTCTACCATAAATTATTATAGCAGCTTGATGAGCGTAAGGAAGTGCACCATGTGTGTCCTCACAGGATAAACTGAGAAGTTTCTTTGCAGCTCTCTTTAAATAAAGGACATTAATCCCATTCCATAGCTGTACCCACATGACTGTATAACCTTCAAGACCCAACCTTTTTCTGCCTAGGCTTATGATAAACTACCACAATATTACAATACATATTCACACAGGGTGTAGGACTGGTCATTTTGCCCCAAGTGTGTATAGCCAAGTTTCTGAAATCTGGACCTGGAAGTAACTGTCAAGTCCTCTATGTGTTCCTGGCAATAAACTTTCAAAGAGTTCTTCAGTGCATATTAATAGTAGTATCTGTGTATTCACCAGGCTGGTCACTCAAGATAAGAAGTGGCCCCTTCCATTGTAAACTCCAGTCTAATGGAGAAAGCATAAAACCCATGTTGTCCCTTGCCGCACTGACACTAAACATTGCATATGAATCCTGGGCTCCTTTATGGCTAATTACTGATCAGTAAATATTACATTGCAACAAGCATGTGGTAAAAAATTTAGGTAAACTATTGTTCACATTGGAGAAAAAGATCCTGGAAATCAGGCAAGCTTAGGAAACTAATTAGGGGCTGGGGATCTGGCTCAAGTGGTATCATGCTCATCTGGGAAGCACGGGACACTGGGTTCTATCCTCAGAACCACATAAAAATAAAATAAAGATGTTGTGTCCCCTGAAAACAATATATATATATTTTTTTCAAAGTTCTCTCTCTCTCTCTCTCTCTCTCTCTCTCTCTCTCTCTCTCTCTCTCTCTTTAAAAAAAAGAAAAACAAAGAAGATATTAGTAACCGAATAGTGTGGTTCATGATTGGGTTGTCAGACACTTACCTTTTGGGCTTGATTTTTTTTATTGATTTAATTCTATGTTTTCAACATGGTTGTTGTTTATGTGGTTCAAATATAAACCCATGTTTAAGACTCAACTCTATTCCATCCCACTAACCTTTTCTCATTGCCCTTCATGAACATCTGTTTTAATTGTTTTTAGTATATATTCTTACTGTTTCTTGTTCTGGTAGGAGTCAATAACAATAATAAGTTATTAGGTAAATTTCTTTCTTACCCAAAAGGGAGTGCTCCTGTATATCCTGTCTGCCCCTTATTTATTACTCAATGAAACAACCTGGAAAACAACCCACATATGCAAAAATCTTACCTTTCCATGGTGTAGATAGACCAAAGTTGGAACTAAACAAATGATGGACATTTGGGCTATTCCTGAGCTTTATGTATTAACAATATTTCTGTATTGAATAGCTCTGTGAATCTATTTTATATTCTTGCAAATGTACATTGAATGTTCAGTCCTGCAAGAAACATTGCTTTATCCACAGCTACTTTTTATAATTTCAAGTAATAAAGCCCAATTCTTTGGAAGGTTAGAACATTTTTTTTTTCTGCCAGAAATTATACAAGTTCATGCTTTCTGTAGATGCCCCAGTAGACAGAGGCCACATTTTGGATATTCTTTGCACTATTACAGAATGCTGGTAATGCCTTCTTTTTATGTGGGAACCATTTTCTCTTTCTGTAATTTTTTTTTCTTTTTACAGACGATTGATACCATGTCATGGTTACAGAAGAAAACATCAGTGTCCTACCCTTAATAAATCGATGGCTTGGTGAGAGTCCAATGCTGAAACCAATAGTTTCTTCCCAGTACAATGATCACCAAGGACACAATGCATTTTGGTAGTTTGTGTCTCCCAAAAAATTGATCTTTGTAATCTAAGTCCTTATACCTATGGGCTGAGAGATTTAAATATTGTTTATTTATATTAATGTTCACATTTTAATAGTGATAACATCATTGATTTTTTAGTTAGAGGTTTTTCTATTTATTGAACTTTAGAAAGACCTGAGGACATGAACCCTATAAAAAAGATTCCTGGAACATCCCAAATATTTAAAATAAATGCCTTAGAAAGTAATGCATCTGTATGATTATTCAGCATACAGTAATATATATAAGATCACATCAGGTCACATACATGCAGAATACCCACAGGAAACAAGGAACCACAGGCTCTGATGTGACAATATATGGTTGAACGTTGCCAAACAAGAGCTTCTGGGGCTGAGGTGTATGTCATAGAGAACACTCAGCAGGCAGATGGTAAAAATGGAGAAGCCCCCTCTCCAAACCTGTGAAAGTAGATTATTAATTTATATTTGATGTCATCTCCAAAATTCTGAGACAAAAACATCTGTAACTATAAACCCCATAATTATCAGCATCCCTAGATATGTTACGGCCAAGATACCAATGGTAAAGTTCTTGGATTAGAACTTGTGCTAGAAAAGGCACGTGAAGTTGCAGAAGAAAATTATGGTGTTAGCTGAGATCTCAAGATGAACTTCAGAGGAAAAGTTTCTTATACTAATAAAATAATATATTTTGTTGATCTTTATTTTCAAATTCCATATTAATAGTATATATCTCAAGAGAAAATGAAGCAGAAGCCCTTATTTCAAATAGTGTCATCTTTATCAATCTCAGCCTATCCTATTACTAGGGATATATGTGGATTCACCCAACACCCATTTTTCCCACTTCAATTATCAACTCTCTCTACTATTCAACAGGTGCCATTCGAATATTATTACCAAATCATGTCTGGATTGTGTAATAGTAGCTGTGCTCCCACTGTACATAGCCTTTCTTATAGATTCAGAATTACCATATATTCTCAAAATATTTCTTGATATTATCTTCTTTTGAGATTTTCTGAGGTAGAGTGTTAAGTTGATTTCATCTTTCTCTTCTTGATTAAGCAATAGGAATATATTGAAAACTCTACAATTTTCAATGAATTGAAATGGAATGATTGTACAAAAGTAAGGAATTGCTACCTTCTCAAAAAATGAATCTCAATGTAGTAGGTGTGCACATAGATGTATTTTTTTAGATCTAACTTTTGACCATTTATTATCAGACTTAATGCCTTTAATATATCATCTAAGATGACACTGAGAAGCATATCCTCTAAGATGATTTTTTAATTTGTATTTGTAGTGTTTTATTGAGTTCAATGTTATGTTGGTGCTAAATCTGATCATCTTGTATTACATATATGGAGTCTTATTACATATATTCTAGAGCTATTGTGTATGAAAGAAGAACAAGGATCAAATATTGATGTGTTTCTGAAATAAAAAGCACTCAGTAGAAATGCTGGCCATTATCTTTTAATTATGCACTTCATCATCTATGTGATTTAATAGATTTAAAACTTTTCTTTTCATAATAGCTACATATGTTGTGGATTCAAATTATTTTCATGATATTAAAATTTTCTAGCAATATGTGTAGAAAGCTCTTTGACAGTATTTAAGGCCTGTCTTTGAATCCCCAATGTAGCTATCTACCTTGCATATATGCTATTATCATGACCAGAAAAACTATCTCAAGTGACCAAAGTCCAGCTATTGAATATCAGTAGAAATATATTATTATTGTTTTCTCCTTAGTCATCTGGAATAAAGGTGTAATTAAAGTCACAGTTCAGATAGACTCAAAGTCATTTCATTGTAAGGTTTTTAAATTAAAGGACAAGAATTTGACCCAAGACTACAAGACAAACTTCCATAAGAGTCCCAATATTCATCTGCTTGAAGTAAGTGATGCATTTCTCCAGTAAAGAAAACATGCATAAAATTGATACAAAAAAATGATGTTAATCTGATGGAATATTTTTTTATAAAAGGCATGTTGTATTTTAAGTCAAGTACCTGAAATAGTAGGTATGTATTTTAGTTTTTTCCAGCCACATATTAAAAAATACCAGTCATCAGGGCTAAGATTGTGGTTCAGTGGTAGAATGCTTGCCTAGCACATGTGATGAACTGTGTTCAATCCTCAACACCACATAAAAATAAAATAATAAAATAAAGTGTAAACAAGTTTTGAAAATAAATAACAGTCATGAGAAATCCATGTAAATAAGTCTAAATCATTCCATGACTCTTTAGACCTTGCAGATCTAAAAGACATGACAGTAAGGGAAACCAAAACAGTGAAACATTCATGAACATAGGATACCATTTAAAAATCTGAGGTAATGTAGATATTTGGCTAAAACATCAAAGAATTTACTTCTATTTATTTTTATTTTTACCTGGAATCTACTCTTTGTACTTTGCTATGAGACCCATTATTATAACTCGGCATGTGTACATAGTGTGTAATTATCAGATGAGGGTAATTTTCATCTCATTAAAATTATTATTCTGTGTTTGAAACTTTCTAAGTTCTGGATATTTTGATTTATTTAAGTAGTTATTATACAATGTAATCACCTTATTGTACTCTAAAACCTAAGAGTTACTTTCTGGACTTAATTGTTTTTGCACTCCCTACACACAATCAGTCAGTTTCTCATTCTTATTATAAATCCGGGAAGTGTTTCTGTTCTCAGTTTCTCTGTCATTAACTTTTCAGCTTCAACACATAAATTCCACATGCTGTATTTGTGGGAAAATAAATGCCACTACTAGGAAAAATAAAATATTATTCTCAATTAGTAATTAGGGAAATTGGTATAAACCTCTGCATTCACTCATTTAGTGTTTAGAACTTGTCTATAATAATAAATATGGAAAAAAGAATAAAATATATAAATCAAATGTCCATATGTGTTTAACATTTTATGGGTCATATTTGGTCACTGGGAACAAGTGTTGTGACATCTATTTTTATAAAGATGACATATTCTAATTCTTATAACTTTATTTATAATAAGTGAATATATTGTAAGTATGTTTTTATATTGTAAGTTTCAATAGATCAATATTACCATGGAATAAATAACTTTAAAAATTGTATAAGGGTTGGCTCAGTGGTGCAGGCCTGACATCCCAGGGGAAAAATATTTTAAGAAAAAAATATTTTAAAAAATGGGGATGTATCTCAGTGTGTAACCACCAAAATGCACTCACGCTCTACCCCTTCTCGACCTGAGATGCCCATCACAACACATGAAAGAACAGTATCTCAGTCTGCCACCTATCCAGCAGTTCTACTTTCCCAGCCCATCCGAACCCTTTCTTCACTTGATGCCCATCTTTTTATGCCACCCTGTGAGTATGCATTGGGCCTGCACTAAGGAACACCAGCACAACTGGTTGCTAAGGTCCAGGTGGCAGGTATCCCTCATTCATCCCACTGGGACCTTATATTTTTTTAAAATGTGTTGCTAATAATTCAAAATGACAAGTTTATGGCTGAAATTACAGCTCAGTAGTAAACAAATTTCACATGTGCCTGTCTCTGTGTTCCAAGTCCAGCACCTAAAAAAACACAGGCAGGCCTAACGGCACATGCCTATAATCCCAGTGACTATAGAGGCTGAGGCAGGAGGCTCACAAGTATAAGGACAGTTTCAGCAATCTAGTAAAGCCCTAAAAATCTGTCTCTAAAATTTAAAAAGGGTTGGGGATGGTTATTCAGTGATTAAGCAATCATAGATTCAGTCCCCACAACCAAATACAAAAACAAACCCAAAGTAAAAGTGAAAAACAACTGCATTCCCCAATATCCTTTGCAGGTAGGGGTCTCTGTGATTTTGTGCTGGCCAATGAGATAACATTGGAAGCAACTGGGACTCTTGCTCGTTGTTTTTTTTTTTCCCTTTTTCTTTTTCCCCTGATTGCTGTATTAAAAGGATGGCACAATGAAAAACAGGAAGGGCCTTGGGGCATGATGGAATAGCTGGATATCCATAGCAGCCCAGACTACCAATCACTGGGCTTCTTGATTTTCAAGTAAAAGGAAATATTTTTCAGTATTTGATGGGTTTACCTTTCTAGTATTGGAAAGACAGATGCATTGATTTTCCTCCTTGTTCTGCTTTCTGTTCATTGTCTTCAGGTTCAGGAACAATGTAGGTCAAGAAAACCAGCCATCTTTGTCACCAATTGTTTTTCAGGTCTCTGGGGATGGAAGGAAAGTACAACACAGAACTTCTATAGTACCTAATCTGAGCCATTGGGACAGAGTTAGGCCTGAGTCATCTCCAGGGTCCCTCATCTGCTGCAGAATGTTCACAGAGAGTGAGTATCTTTTCTCTTGATGCCAACACTCAAGTCCAAAATCTCAGGGCTCCCATGGTTCTCCTGAGAACTATTCCACAACAGGCTGACACTGGTCCCAATCTCCATTTCTGCACTGATGGGCCATTGGCAAAGTGAGTAAGCAAGCTTTACTGTCCCCAATTTTCAAGTGTGTCTTCTCCAAAAAAAACCAAAAAACAAAAAACAAAAAAAAACCTTGAAACTAAATGAGCACTGAAGGAAGAAGTCAGGTTCCAAGGACTGAAGAAGAACCCTGCTACCAGAGAAACCTAGGATTTGAAAAAAAATTCCAATTTAAGTGAGGTGGCAGGTAAATTATAGACCTTGACATAAAGCAATAGCCTTACAGCAAAAGGTCACGTGTGGGCATGGAAGTATGTATGAAAGACTGACTTTTCACAGCCTCCACAACAGGTAAACATGAATGCTAAATTTGTAACACATAACATAAGAAAAAGGAACCACATTTTTTTCTTACTTGCCTATTTTTCTTTCTTCATTCTTTTTCCTTTTTCTTTCTTTTTCTTTTTTTTTTCTTTTTTCCTTTTTCTTTCTTTCTTTCTTTCTTTTTTTTTGTACAAGGGTTTCAAACTAGGGGAACATAACGACTGAGCCTCATCCTCAGATTTTTTTAATGTTATTTTTTAACTTTTGAGAAACATTGTTAATCACAATATTGAGGTATTCTTATATCAAACAAGCCATACTACAAAGGTTCCAGAGCTAGAGAGAAAATCCTGCAATCCCAGAGTGTTAAATATGTCTGTGGAAGATGAGCCACATGGACACAATGTAGAAGATCAAATGGGTGGAGTGGGCATGGCTCTGCAGAACAGTGCAGGTAAGAGGCCAGATGCTGGGTGGAGCCTATGAAAAAAAGTGGAGAGGACATAGTGGGGCTTAGTTGTTTGGCAGAGTTGGTGAGGCAGAGTCAGGCTGAGTGAGTGGATCCCAACCATAAGAACAGTGGATGGTGAGAAGACAGGGGAAGCACGTTAGAAGCAGCATCCCACCCGGGACCCTTTAGGTGAGCACAGCCTATGAACCAGGAGATGCAGTGATGAAGGAGCAGAGGGCATGGTGGGTGCATCCACAGGAAGCAAAGGGAGTCAGGAGAGGCATCCAGTAATTCTGTCAGAAGTCACTGTTGACCCAGTGGGGAAGAAGGGTATTAGGGCTCTGAGATAGATATGTGACCTCAGGGTCTGCTCCACAAGGGGGCTCAGTTTACCCTCTTACACACTGAAGCAATGGAGGGAGGCTGAATATGCCACAGCACAGCCTTTTTTGTTCCTCCCTCTCATGGGATGCAGTGCACTTTCCATTAATTTTTTCTGTTCTTCCAGGTCCAGGACAGTACCTAAATCTGTTCTCTAGACAACAATATTTGTAATAAACTCTTCAAAACCTTTTGGCAAGAATATCCGGGGAGAGCACTGTTTGGCTCACAGGAGCAAATAGGTAACGGCAGAATATGAGCCACCAGGACCAGACACTGATTTATAGAGAAAGATACTTTCCAAGAACCTCTCATGTTATCCTGACTCGTAGACAAAAAATTATCCCCAGGTTCTACCATGAAATCCTGAACTGAGGTCCCAAACTGGTAACCAGAGAAGTGTACCTAGCTCCAGGTTTTTGTTGGTTGGTTGTTCAGGTTTAAAAATTGCTTGGGGTCTGGGGCAGTGGCTCTGCGGTAGAGCGATCGCTTAGCACGTACAAGGCCCTGGGATTGATCTTCAGCACCACATTAAAAATAAATAAATAAATAAATAAATAAATAAATAAATAAATAAATAAATAAGATAAAGGTATTGTGTCCAACTACCACTAAAAAATAAATATTAAAAAATTTGCTTGGAATTAGAATGCAATTCTTTTTTTATATTTATTTTTTAGTTTCAGGTGGACACAATATCTTTATTTTATATTTATGTGGTGCTGAGGATCTAACCCAGTGCCTCACACATACTAGGTGAGCCCTCTACCACTCAGCCCCAACGCCAGCCCTAGAACGTAATTCTTAAGATTCAGGAAAGTTTGCACAAAAACTCAGGTTTCTAACTGTCCTTCAAAGTCACCAGGAGATCTGGCAGCCCCAGACTGAGTTCTTACACAGCAAGGATCGCTGGCACTGTCCTGCCAGTTTCCACACCTCCAGAGTGCAGTCGAGTCCTCTTTGCCCCTTTTGTGTCTGGCCCTGGAGGCCTTGAGTTTTGCTAACAAACTAAGGGTTAGATGAGCTGGGGCAGCAGGCAGGAGTCAGCATGGAACTTCTGGTCCAGCCCTGCTTCCTGCTTGCTGTGTGACTTTGCTCCAGTCACACCACCTCTCTGTGCTTCAGTTTCCCTATCCGTCTTGAGGCCAATAGACTAGATCAGTGGTTTCCCACTTTAAGCCAAGGCAAGGCTGAGAGGTGGGCTGCCTTGTCTCCCTTCTCTCCTTTGTGAATTAGGCCTGGGCATCAGATTTTGCTTAGGTGACTCCCTGTTTATCCAGGGTTGGAAAACTCCCAGGTAACTACTTGTGTTAACCCCATAGCCAGGGCCTTGAGGTGTATTACAACAGAAAAGGGACAATACCTTTTTTATTTTGATTTCTTTTGTGGTAGTGGGGATTGAACCCAGGGTGCTTTACTGCTGAATTCTATCCACAGCCTCCACCTCCTTTATTTTTGAGACAAGGTCTTCTAAGTTGCTGAGGCTGGCCTCAAACTGGTGATCTTCCTGCCTCAGTTTCCTGAGCTGCTGGGATTACAGGCATGCGCCAAGGCTTCTGGAACCATAATGTGTTTATAGATAGGAATGATGGAATTTGATGAGCAGCATTATTCTCCTACAAAGAGAGGCTCTCCTCCCCTGTTTTACAGATGCAGAAAGTGAAGTTTTGAGAGGCTGAGTAACTAGCCAATGGTCACACAGCTACAAGTGGCCAAGAGCCCATGTTTGTGTCATTGCAGACAATGAGGCCCTAACTACTTTTTCTGTCCCTTAGGTGGCTTGGGAGGAGGTGGGTGTAGAGAGGTGTCCTGCAGCAAAGGGGAGGCCAGTGCCCTGGGAGACCCTGCCACCTCTTGCACTAGCCCTCCTTGAAGGCCATCGGCACACACAGGGGAGTCCTCCTCAGGCTCTGTGCTCAGGACCAGGCTTACCTCCCCCAGGGCTGACCCGGGCTGGGCTCCCAGGCTCCAGGTGATCAAAAGATCTGGCAGCCCTGGACTGAGTTCTTGCACAGCAAGGGTCGGTGGTGCTCTGCGCTGCCCTTGGATGGGATAGGGAGATGCACACGAGGCCCATCGAGTCAAAAGACCCTTGTGGTTCTTTGCAGGTGTAACAATTGCTCACCGAGCTCCACAAGCCACATTTTGCAGCCCAGACAACTGCTATGGTTTTTACGAGAATCCTGAAGAATGGTGGTTCTTGTAGTTCTCAGGACCCAGCGTGTTCTGTCTGAGTCTTGGTTCTCCCATGTGAGAAAGGAGAACCCCTGTCCATTCCCACTCCCAGCCTGTGTCCCTTTGATGGAAAGGGCAAGTGTAACCTCCTCTGCCAGGCTCCCCATGCAGCTCATCCCTTCTGCAGCTCCTCTCAGGAAAGGGGCTGAATCCTCCCATTTACTGGTGATATCTGTAAAGGTTAATGTTATAGGCTCTGGCCAATGTCCTCAACTGCTGAGGACAGCTTGTGACTTTTTCCAAGGCCCCGTCCATCCCAGGCCTGGGTTCCCAATGGCTGGGGGAGCCTGGAACCAGCCAGGAACTCCTGGCAGCCTCTAGCCAGTCCTTGGGCGCAGGCTTCCCTTCCTGTGCTCGCTGCTTCCTGAGTGCTCTGGGCTCCAGGGAAAAAAAGTGGGTTCTCAGTGAGCCCCACAGCCCTCCAGGAAGGAAGAGATTGCTTTCTTCCTCTAGGTGGGGCCTGGGCCTGACTCTTCAGGGCGAAGTGGAGGGCTGTAGGCTCTCGGGCCTGCTGAGATCACCCTTCCCAGGTGGCTCCTGGGTGGGATTTGTGTGGAGATGTGCTTGGTCTTAGCGGCTGTCTTAGTAACAGGGCGCTCTCCTGTCCATTAGGGTTCAGGGTGCACATGACAGAGGTGACAACATAGGCCCAAGAGGGATTTCCTGGCCGGGGAGAGCTTCTGGGATGAATGGGAGAAGGACTAGGGCTTGGTTGGCCCCAGACCCTAGGGGACCAAGGAATGGACCACCCTCCAGGGAACCCCATCGTGGGGAGAGGCCCTTGTCCTGGTGTCGCTGTGTCCCTGGGCTGCAGAACAAGGGCTTGGGGAAGCATATGCACTATCCTGCGTTAAAAGGGAGAGTCCCTCAAGGTCCGCACAGGGAATAGTTGGGTCTTAGGGCACAGTCAGGGTGCTGGCAGCAGAGGCGGGGCAGAGGCTGCCTGGAGGCGGGGACACCTGCCCAAGCACTGCTGCTGTTTGGGTGTGGTGTCCCAACATCTTGGGAGGCTTCAGTGGCCTAAGTCGGGGTCGTGGGGTGGGCTGGGTTGAGAGGTTTTTTGCACATCAGACCAGCTTTGGGCCCTGGATTGGGTTTACCAAGTCACAGCACATGGGACATTGGGATGGGAGGGGTCTTGGGGGAAACCTGGTCCAGTCTCACCTTGTACCACAGGGAAATGGGAGTCCAGAGAGGCCAAGAGTTTCTCCAGGGCCCCACCACCCAGCAGGGACAGGTTGGAGAGTGGGGGTCGAGGTGGAGCACCACAATACCCTGTCCCCAAGGGAATATGGGCACCGTGGGGATGGGGCAGAGGTTGTAATGAGGACACACACACACTTTTAAAAACACTGACTGCTCATGAGTGCTTACGGGATAAAATTAAAAACAACCCTCAGCCACCCTCCTGCATTTCCCAGAGGAAACCGCCATTCTAGTTTCTGATGCCTGGTAATAGTCAATTGCGTGTTCGACCACATGTGTGACAGACACAGACATCTTCCTCCTGTCACTGCACCGCGCTGTGGTCTGTGTTGGTAACAATTTCAAACCCGTTCATTCAGCACCACTTCAGGACTTTCTCTTTCCTTCCCTTCCTCTCTGCCTCCTTCCTTCCTTTCTCTCTCTCTCTCTTCCCTCTTTCTGTTTTGGTACTGGATGTGAACCCAGGGCCACACCTACTTGAGAAGCACTTGACCACATAGCCACACCTTCAGCCACTTCTGTTATTTTGGGAGGGGATTGAACTCAGGGGCACTACACCACTGAGCCACCTCCCCAGCCCTATTTTGTATTTTATTTAGAGACAGAGACTCACTGACTGCTTAGCACCTCTCCGAGGCTGAGGCTGGTTTTGAACTTGGAATCCTCCCATCTCAGCCTCCCACACGTGTGTGGCCCCTACTGTTTTTGAGACAGGGCCTCACTAAGTTGTCCAGGCCAGCCTGGAACTTGCGATCCCCCATTTTCAGCCTTCCAAGTCACTGGGATTGTGGGTGTGTGACACCACATCTGGGACTTTAGTACTTTGTAAGTCAACTTGTTTTTGTTGACACTCGAAACACAGACAAGTCCACTGTCCACCAGCGTGTTCCAATGAGGAACAACAGGTCAAGCTTCCCAGGGGCCGACTGTGCTCCACCCTCTGCCCAAGGACAGTGGCTGCCCTCACTTGGAGGTTTTAATTGCTATGTGTTTGTTTTAGTTGCTTTTTGTTTGAAAAAAAAAAACCAAACCCCAAACCAAAACAAAACAAAACAGAAAAACCCAGCCGGCACACCCCACTGGAGATTTCTCAGGGAGGATTGCTTGGGATGGCAATTGGGATGCTAGGCTTGGGGCTCTGATTCTGTAACACAGGATGGCTTAGGCTTCTCAAACCCAGTAATGACAGTGGGAAAACTGGAGGCCACAGGGACCTTATTTTCTCCTGCTCACCCTCATTCCAGTCCCACCCCCTTGACTGTCCACACACAGTCCACCATGCCTGCAAGACATGGCTCATCTGTCATGCTGCAAGACACAGACTCCCCAGGACAAGTGGGGAAACTTAGGAAAGTGGCTTAGCCTCTGCCAGTGTATGTGTCCCAGCCTCTACCAATAACATGGCTCGGCTCTCTATCCCCCCTGCACCGTCAGAGCCTTGAGCAGGATAGGTGGGGGTCATGGGTGGAGCACCCACAGCGTCTGCTACAGCAAGTTACCCAGCCCCAGCCTCGACGGCTTCATCTGTTAAATTGGGACATCAGAACAATCTTGCTTGTTTGTCTATTTTAAATCATGTTGTTGTATTTTTTTAATGTTTATTTTACTTATTTTTATGTGCTGCTGAGGATCGAACCCAGTGCCTCATGCAAGCTAAGCAAGCAGCTCTACCACTGAGCCGCAGACCCAGCTCCGGAACAGCCTTGTTTAAAAAATAAGAAGCCAGTCATGGTGGCATGACCTTGTAGTCCCCGCTGTCCCCGCTGTACAGGATGCTGTGACAATGAGAATCACTGGAGCCCAGGAGTTGGAAGCCAACCTGGTCAACATAAGCAAGACCTCGCCTCAAACATAAGATAAAGCCAGGCACGGTGATGCCCACCTGAAATCCCAGCTGCTTGGGAGGCTGAGGCAGAAGTATTGTGAGTTCAAAATTGGCCTCTGCAAAAACGAGGAGCTAAGAGTGGGGGTTGTGGCTCAAGTAACAGAGCACTCACCTAGCACATGTGAGGAACAGGATTCCATCCTCATCACCATAAAAAAATAAAGATATTATGTCCACCTAAAACTAAAGAATATATATATTTTTTACAAGAAAGGTGCTAAGCAACTCAGTGAGACGTTGTCTTTAAATAAAATACAAAATAGGGCTGCAGATGTGTCTCAGTGGTCAAGAAATTAGGCTTTTTCCCAATTGTCTTACTAATGAGCACATGCCATTTAGAAAGTGGTTTTTCCACTCTACCCTTCTGTCACAAATGTGCTTTTTCTCACTCCTTCCCTAAACAGGCTGTGAATTCTCCATATTTTTCTTTAAAATTATACATTTCAGCTTTAGATTATCCCATTGGTTCCAAGTTCTATAGAATACAATTTAAAGTAACCAGGAAGGAGACTGAATGCTGTTTTGACTACATATTTTCTCCATTAGATATTATAGTCCATCACTTCTAAATTTGGCCCTCCATAAGCTTCAGAGCATGGACACAGTTCAGCCACATTCACAGCAGAGGTGTGACAATTGTTGATTCCAGTTTCCAGTAGAATATCTTCATTTGCATCTGAGTTCTCATCAGCATGGTCCTTACTGTCTGTATTTCTATCAGCATTCTGGTCATGGCCATTTATCCCATCTTTCAGATATTTCAGATCTTTACAGGTTTAAGGCTCTGAGAGGTGTCCCTCTTGGATGCATCACAACATGGCAGGGGCCATGTTGTGTATCTCTCAAATCTATATCTTAGTTCTTTCTCCTTAAAAAACCACCAGAACTCCATCAAAGGGGCTCCATCCTAATGAAGTAATCAAACCTAAACATTTTTCAAGGGCCCTACCACTAAACACCATAGTCCAATTAGTTTCTACCTTCTTTAATATCATTGACATAAGATTTTTGTAATTAAATTCCTTCATGAGTTCAGAGAGACAACCCATTTTCATACATAGCCTCCAACGTATATTCAATTCATCATGAAAGAATTACTTAGACAACCTCTGTCATACAGTCTTCCAACAATACTTTTATTTAAAAGTGGAGAAGTTTTTAAATATCCTTCAATTAGCATTTTGAAAAACAAAAACCATAAATATGATAATAAATTCACCTGTATTTTAAGTTTAACATGGCTTGTAATTTAGTGTTTTATCATACATCTGTATGTAAGGTGTGTTTATGAAGACTCCTTTTTAAATACTAAAATAGTGTAAATTTAAACTTATATACTTATGTGTCTATATATGACCAAACACCCAATGAACATATTTTATATTTTTTTAACTTGAGCATTTGTAATCAAATGTCCCTCCAGATCAATAATCTTCAAAAATATTTTGAAACTATTTTGCGGTATATTATCATAGCAATAATGTGTAAGATATTAACCAATAGATTATTATTTATAATTCATACAAGTTATATTATAGAACACATTTTTATATAAATATTTAAACTGAATATCAAGAATGATTGAAATTGGAATTACTAGATCAAAAGTATACAGATTAATAAAAGTACACACATACTCCAAAATTTTGGCAAATTTTTCTTCAGAAAGTTTAGGAAGTGAAAATTCTTATATCAGTTTAACTTGTTTTACTCAGTGGCTCAGGAGGGTGAAGCAGAATAATCACAAGTTCAAAGCCAGGCTTAGAGACTTAGTAAGGCCCTAAGCAAATTAGTAAGTTATATATATATATACACATACATATATAAATTTAAAATAGTAAGATATATATATATATATATATATATATATATATATATATATATATATATATATACATACACATGCAAATATAAATTTATATAAAATATTTATTTATTTATAGGTTGTATATATGGAAAAGTTATAGATAATTTCATATATATATATGATATTATATATTATTTTATTTCTTTTATTCCATATGAGTCTGTTCAGTGATTCTAATGTTTTATTATTTATATTGCAAAATATAATAAACTTGTGAATTTCTCCTCTAATTTTAGTCTTACAACCTTCTTTTCAACTGCAAAATTAGTTATTCCAATGTTAGTTATCCACATCTTTTTCTTTGATTTCACTTCTTTCATTCTAATTTTGTCTTCTAAGTTTTGAGTTTTCCGGATGCAGTGACACACACCTGTAATCACAGCTGGTGGGGTGACCCCCCAAAAATGTTGAATCCATCTGGGATTAATTATGGTATGTTATCAAGATCCAATTTGATTTTCAAATGAAGCAAATTTGTTCATTGAAAAAATCCTCTTCTTTTTATTGAATTGCAATTCTCTTTATTTATTTATGTATTTATTCATGTATTTATTTTAAATATTTTTTAGTTGTAGTTGGACAAAATGCCTTTGTTTTATGTATTTTTATGTGGTGCTGAGGTCTGAACCCAGTGCCTCATATGTGCTAGGCAAGCATACTACCACTGGTAACAACCCCAGCCCCTGCAATTCTTTTTTTTATTTTGTGCATGAACATGTGTACACACTTGGACATGCACATATGTATCCACATCTAAAGTAATATGTTCTCTAAGATTATTTGTTTGTTACCCATTTTTTAGGTTTTTAAAATGAGTTGTTTATTTAAGTGATCTAATTCAGAAGCTCTCAAGATTTATTATCTATTATCTCTATTTCAAATAAAATGTAAAAGCATTACTTTCAGTAAAAAGACTCAGTGAAAAACAATAAACTCTAAACCTGTTGTTCGCCTAAAAGTTGAGAGTAGAACAGTGGTTAGGCAAGATTTAGAAGGGGTAGGGAAGTTGTCAATGGGAATAGTTTTATAGTTAGAAGGAATAATTTCTGGAGTTTTATTGGCATTGAATAGAAGGTTTCAAGAACTTAGCTAGGAACACTGGATGGTCAGTGATGTAAAGCAGAGCTCATTTTTCCTAACTGGGTGCTTCTGGGGAGTCCACCAGAAGGTCAGTGCCTTCTTTGGTTTTCATGCTAACTGTCTGAGTTAAAGACTGCTACAATTTCAGTTTTCAGGGTTCATGTGGCTTTCTAAAACTTATATTGGCAGTAATTTTAGATTTCGTGAAGAAAAAAAAGTCAATGAGTGTAGGAACCAGGGAATAGGGTGCATTTTCCTTCTGAAAGGGAACTTCATGTGAGAAAGAAAGTTTATCTGTGAAACACTATATTGATATAGGCAGGAAGGTTGATAAGGGCATGCTAACTCAGGTTGTTGAACAAAATAAAGTTGAAAAGTAGTGTTATAATGTAATCATCAGTTATTTTTTAAAAATATTTTTAGTTACAGATGTGCACAATACCTTTCTTTTATTTATTTCTTTTAATGTGGTGCTGAGGATTAAAACCCTATCACTGAATACCATAGCCCCACCAGTTATTTCTTGCAAAGGTTATTTTTGAGCTCATTAAATGAATGAGGTACATTCTAAGCGCCAGGTATTTATCAGTTAACAGGCAAGTGTTTTCATACGTGCGAGGGGGTAAGTGGTTCTTACTGTTGCCTGATTTATAGAACTTGTTAAAATAAATGTCATTATAAAGAAAATAAAAATAAATGTAAGATCAAAGAAAATTTATCACAGAATATATGTGTGTGTATTGACATTTGTATTTAACTTTTTGCAAATAATAATAACAGTTAATGTAAAGTGCTTGCAAATTTTTTCTGATCCTCATGCAATAAGTAACCACCATGTTTATACTAGCAACATGTCATAAAATATCTATAGGTTAGAATAAGTTTTTTTCCCATTTTCCTCACAACCTCTTATATGTAATTTTGTATAACAATGAGGGTCTCCTTGCATTTGCATGCAATTTCCCTTTTCTCTCCCTTTCCCTCCGACCTCATGTCTCTGTTTAATGTTAATCTTTTTCTCCTGCTCTTCCTCCCTGCTCTGTTCTTAGTTGTTCTCATTATATCAAAGAAGACATTTGGCATTTGTTTTTTAGGGATTGGCTAGTTTCACTTAGCATAATCTGCTCTAATGCCATCCATTTCCCTGCAAATTCCATGATTTTGTCATTTTTTAGTGCTGCATAATACTCCATTGTGCATAAATGCCACATTTTTTTTTATCCATTCATCTATTGAAGGGCATCTGGGTTGGTTCCACAGTCTAGCTATTGTGAATTGTGCTGCTATGAACATCGATGTGGCAGTATCCCTGTAGTACGCTCTTTTAAGGTCTTCAGGGTATAGTCCGAGAAGGGCAATACCTGGGTCAAATGGTGATTCCATTCCCAGCTTTCCCAGGAATCTCCATACTGCTTTCTAAATTGGCCGCACCAATTTGCAGTCCCACCAGCAATGTACAAGAGTACCCTTTTCCCCACATCCTCGCCAGCAGCTGTTGTTGTTTGACTTCCTAATGGCTGCCAATCTTAGGGTGGTTTTGCTTTGCATTTCTCTGACTGCTAGAGATGGTGAGCAACATGTCAGAAAATATCTATAGGTTAGAAGAAGCTTATGCTTGTTAGTATTTTTCCTAGTGTAATGATTCTGGTAGCACCAGATTCAAACTATGAACAGCACTGCTTTTAAATAATAGACAATTATGAACAAATTTCCATTAGACTTTTAAGTTGGTTAATAATCATCTGCTATTTAAAAACATCTAGCTCAGATTAGTGTTTCTGAGGTTAACTACAAAGGTCTGCACACAAATCATTAAAAATTCCTGGGCCATTTTATATTTTTTGTTAACATAGTATTTTTTTTTTAATTACTGTATCATAATCTTACCTGGAATTTAAATTTTAAATTTCAGCTTTGCTTATACACTTAAATTATCCAGCTAAAATATTTTACAGAACATTTTCAAGAATATATTCTGATATAAATCATATGTGTTGTTAATAATTCATTTGTAAGCAAATATTACCACAATAATATTATGTAATATTATTTAGAGTGTAAGAGTATATAGAAATATTTTTAAATATATATATATATATATATATATATATACACACACACACACACACACACACACACATACACAAATCACACATTCACACATCACACATACACACATACACACAAAGCTTGAAAAAACAATTTGGTTATCTATTGGATAGACAAATGCAATTTCAAATAAATGTAGCCTCAAACTTGCCATGTATATTAGAAATAGTTATACATAGTACTGATTTACTTGTCATTTTCTATGTAACTGTATTGTTACTACATGTCATATTCAATTATAACACT